>NC_056667.1:211884843-212517343 GCF_018350195.1 Panthera tigris | reverse complement strand
TTGCTCTAGTCAACTCAACATTTACGCCAAAAAAAGAAAAAAGAAAACCCTCTGTGCGCAAGTTGGGTGAATTCATAGATACCTTTGTTAAGAGGAAAAGAAAAACACTAGGAATATTCCTAATTACCCCCCAAATAACTGAATAGAACCCTGAATGAAAACTTCCTCCTCCCCAGCGTAGTCTCTGACCCCAAGTGGCCATCCATGTTCATAACATAACAGCTGCTACCTTCCCTGTACTAATATTCCCACATGGCAGGTCACCAACATTTTGTGATAGATTCAGGAATGTTAGGAAGGCACTGATATTCTCAAAAGTTTATTTCTATCGTTTCCTTTGTCAAGAATTCATTTCTTTTCCTATCACCTCTTACCAATTTATTGTAATGTTTGCTGTCTGTTATAGTTTCCTTTTCCAGTGTCTACATTTTAAATAGGAAAAAAAAAACCTCAATAATTTTAAGAAAATAACAAGTCCTGCATTTGATTTTGCCCAGAGATCAAATATACAGCACACAGGAAATGTGTGATAATTTTTGTTGAACAAAACTGGTTTTAGTTGCAGAGAACTCTCAGGGCACACACACCTAGATGCCTGTGAGGGAGACAAGACACAGCTGGGCTATCTCGGACAGTACCTACAAAAACAATTATCAGGATTTAATTTTCTTCCTGAACACAGGAAAAAGACACTACTTTATGCATAGTTACTAACATATCCAAAATCCTAATAGGAGGCTTTTTTTTTTTTTAAGTAAGCTCTTTGCCCCCAAGATCAAGAGTCCCATGCTCTACTGACTGAGCCAGCCAGGCGCCCTGTCAATGGGAGGTTCTTAATACAAGAGAAACTTTCAAATTTTTACCGTCTTTACTGTCAAGCTTCATAAAAGTATATACAATGTATTATAAAATTTCGTATCCCCATGACACTTTGCACATAGTAAGGACCCAACAGATATCTGTTTAAACAAACCTGTATTTTGTACTGTCTACTTCCGGTCAATGCCATACTTATTGATACCTATGTATGTTACCTATGAATGTCTAATGAGGAATCTCAGAAGGAGCAAACCTGAGGGACTCAGGTCAGTCAAATAAAGAAAGCAGAACCCTAAACAGGTTACCAGAAGGTAAATAAACACAATGATAGAAGTACAGGCATGACTGTACCACCAAGGCTCACTACATTAAACCAGTAAGTACTCACAGAGGCAAAGGTGCCAATCTGTTTGATATTCTGTTCATAGCTCTGTGAGCTAGTGGGACGGCCGGGGGTTCTTCTGGAGTACCAGAAAGTATAGTTGTACTGCAGGGGATGCTCTGCTGGTCCAGGGACAACAGCCTGTGAATTCAATAAGGTGTGTTAATCTGGGGCACTTTTCACACAATCTGAGATTGAGAAAACATTTTCTCATAGTGTCACCCCTTACCACCTCCACAAAAAGGCTACATCTTTAATTCCCTGCAATATGCCCAAGATTCTGCTTACACAGTAAATTTTTTATGTTTGTTTATTTTATTTTATTTTTTATTTTTAAAAATTTATATCCAAATTAGTTAGCATATAGTGCAACAATGACTTCGGGAGTAGATTCCTTAAGTGCCCCTTACCTATTTAGCCCATCTCCCCTCCCATAATCCTCTAGTAACCCTCAGTTTGTTCTCCGTATTTATGAGTCTCTTCTGTTTTGTCCCTCTCCCTGATTTTATGTTATTTTTGTTTCCCTTATGTTCATCTGTTTTGTCTCTTAAAGTCCTCATGAGTTAAGTCGTGTGATTTTTGTCTTTCTCTAATTTCGCTTAGCACAATACCCTCTAGTTCCATCCACGTAGTTGTCAATGGCAAGATTTCATTCTTTTTGATTGCCGAGTAATACTCCATCATATATATGTATGTATGTATATATATATATATATATACACACACACACATATATATGTGTGTGTATATATATATATCTCACACCGTCTTTAGCCATTCATCCATTGATGGATGGACATTTGGGCTCTTTCCATACTTTGGCTATTGTTAATAGTGCAGCTATAAATATGGGGGTGCATGTGTCCCTTTGAAACAGCACACCTGTATCCCGTGGATAAATGCCTAGTGCAATTGCTGGGTCATAGGGTAGTTCTATTTTTAGTTTTTTGAGGAACCTCCATACTGTCTTCCAGAGTGGCTGCATCATCTTGCATTCCCATATGTTTGTTTATTTTTGAGAGAGAGAGAGAGAGAGAGAGAGAGAGAGAGAGAGAGAGGGAGGGAGGGAGGGAAGGGGAGAGAGACACACAGAGTGTGAGCAGGGGAGGGACAGAGAAAGGGGGAGATACAGAATCCGAAGGAGGCTCCAGGCTTTAAGCTATCAGCACAGAGCTTGATGTGGGGCTCGAACCCACAAACTGTGAGATCATGAGCTGAGCTGAACTGGGCTACCCAGGTGTCCCTACACTGTAAATTTCTTCAGTGGTTAGCGGATTCTAAGTTCCTCTAACATTTTATCTGTTTTCCTATGGCTTTTTAAACTTTTTTTCCTATTATAGGTATTTATGTTTATATCTTATCTCACCCAAGTACTCCCAGGCCAAGTATGCCTCCTCTATGACACCCTATCACTTACTGGCTAGTGACCTGGGCAAGCTGCTTAACCTGTTTGTGCCTCAGCTGCTTATCTGCAAAATGAAGAGAATAATATCGTAGAGTTGCTGAGAGGATCAAATAAGTTAATAGATGTAAAGTGCTTAGCACGGTGCCTGGCACATAGTAAGTGCTCAGTGTCGGCTACTATTAATATTGCTACTACTAAATGTAAGCCCCTTGATCCACAGTCTCATTCACCTTTGTGCTTTTTTAGCACCTACAATGCTCGATTTTGTCAGATAAACAAGTTTTAATATTAAAAAAAAACCTGACCCATCAATCTCTCACTCTCTAAATTTTTTCCTTTCCAAGTCACTTTCAGCTTAGATTATTACTGACTAAAGAGTCTAAAATTTCAAGGATGTGTAGGATTTGAAATACTCAGCAACAGCTTAGAACTAACAGATAGTCTCATTCAAGTGCACAGTTAATCCCTCATGCTGGGTGAATGCTGGAAAGCAAGGCACGATCTCAAGATCCTATGGCAAGGGAAAAGTTCTAACTCCCAACATGAACGCCAGTGATTCAACAATCTTTTTTTGAGAACAAAAGAAGATATTCCAAAATAGGGCACCATTGAGTTAATCTGGTATCTTTCACATAGATTCCACAAGATAACCGAGTCTCAAGTCCAAAGGCAACTATATCTATACAGCACAAAACTCACCTTCCTCTTACTGCTGCCCTGACTCTTGTCTCGTTCTGTTTTTTCCTTCTCACCATCTTTCTGTGTGCTGTTTTCTTCATTCTGATCATGGTCCCCACTGTCATCGTCTTTCAATCTGAGTGGGAAGGTAAAACAATGTTAGGTGACGACCGAGCTGATTCTTGCTTCCCCAACAAAGCCACCAGGTCAAATGAACTATACCATATAACCACCCCCCAAGTCACTCGAATACAGGCAATGAGATGTATATGAGATGAGGGAAGGGCAAGGGAGTGTAAAAAGGTAAGTAGGAAGAATTCCAAAAAAAACACTGTCTTCTAGTTTGCTAATAGGCAAAGAAGCAAGAGGCAAGCAGTTTAAGGGACTGTTTTTTTTTTAACTTGTTTTATTTTTTATTTTTTAAAATTTACATCCAAATTAGTTAGCATATAGTGCAACAATGATTTCAGGAGTAGATTTTAAGGGACTGTTTTCTTTGCCAAATATGAGTCAATAATGAGAAGAGTTTCTGAGTTATATAACTGCTTTGGCATTTCGAATGATGTTTAAAAAACTTAACCAGATTTCTTGCCACTTCTAACCATCCCTTCTATCTGTCCCCACTGCCACTGCTTTAACTTAGGCCCTCCTCTCTGTCACCTCCGTTATTACAATAAATTCCTAAATGGTCTCCCCGACACAAATCATCTCCACTCTCTATCCATCCTCCATATGGCCACTAGCATCTTTCTAAATGCAAATCTGATCATTTAACTTCCACGCTTAAAACTGTCAACTGTCCCTTGCCTTTTGATGCCCACCCTGTATGATAAAGTAAAGATAAAATGTAAAATCCTCTAGAATCTGACTCCTGCCTACTGATATCCTCTTTTCCTTCCCATCTCCCAAAGCAACCCACAGTCCCACAGTTGTGCTATATGCAAACACTACCCCTCAGCCTAAGGTGCCATTCCTCCCATGTCTGTTTTTCCTATTAAATGAACGGATCTCTTGGATACATTTTATCAATGTCTGTATCTCCGGCACCGAGGACAAGAAGATGCTGCCCTAACACATAGCACAAGATGTTGAATCAATATTAAATGAAAAGAAAAAGAAATGACTGAAAGAAGGAATGAATGTTTTTTTGCCTAGTAAGTCTGGTCAAATGTATAGTAGGTGTTACCCTTCCAGAAGCAGTGCAACTACCCTAAGGCTTTCAGATACATGTAAAGTTCATAGGAGGGGCACCTGGTAGGCTAGGTCAGTTAAGCATCCGACTCTTGGTATCAGCTCAGGTAGTGATATCTCGGAGGTGATATCGAGCCCCATGCTCAGCTCAGTGTGGAGCTTGCTTGGGATATTCTCTCTCTCTCTCTCTCTCTCTCTCTCTCTCTCTCTCTCTCTAAGATAAATAAAAATAAACTTTGGGAAAAAAAAATAAAGTTCACATGGGGCACCAGGGTGGCTCAGTTGGTTAAGCGTCCGACTTCTGCTCAGGTCATGATCTCCCAGTTTGTGAGTTCAAGCTCTGCGTTGGGCTCTGTGCTGACAGCTCAGAGCCTGGAGCCTGCTTCAGACTCTGTTTCTCCCTCTCTCTCTCTGCCCCTCACCTGCTTGCTCTCTCTCTCAAAAATAAACAAAAAGCATTAAAAAAAATAAAAAAAATTAAAAAACCTCACTGCATTCAGACAAAAAGATAATCAGAAGGTGAATTCACAAGGATAATAAGAATGCCATTTGGTACACAGCTGGACCATTAGCTTATCATGGATCTTCTTCAAAATCACCTCTGGCCCTAGCGACTATCTCGTCAAATGGAACTGGGTAATTCTCAAGAAAGGAACTAGAAATGCTCAAATGATAACACAGATATTACCTTGCATACCTACAGAAACATATTGCAAAGCATTTTGCTTCTTTTTGGCCCACAAATCTCAGTGCCTCGCACATAAAAAACACTCAATAAATATTAGAATGCACAAACTAACCATGCGTTGAGGTGCACCTTCTGCCCATTTCACAGTCCTAGCTGTGGGATATATTCAGGTGCGCCGCACCACGCCAGGAACGTCCCCATCCCCACCCTGGTCAAGACATGATTATAAAGGGCACTTGAACAAAGGGCAGCCCAGCCTGGCCAATAACCAATGCCTCGCGGTCTTGTTCAAAAGTATGAGCCGATTCCTTCCTCAGCTTTTCATCCAGGAGATCAAAGATCACACAGATTCGGGAGCTGGGGCAATCCTATGGGACCCATATGAGAAAAGCCATGAAGGAAAGACAATGAGCAAATGCAAAGAAAGCCAGTAGGGAGAAAGGGAATGGAGCAGAGATCAGGTGGGAGAGGAAAGTGGTTTTGTTGGTGATGCTACCACCTCATTGACTAAGTGTGACCTCCTCAGACTTCTGGGAGAACGTTATCTGTGCTTATGACACGCCTTCCCCTTTATTACACTTGAGCTGGTTTGCTTTACTTTCCAAAAGGAGCCTGGACAGCATACAAGTCCCATATTTTACCAAGCCACTTACTGTATCAGATGCTACAGAGCACCTGTCCCCAAGCACCTCACTGAGGAGAAAAGATAGATACGCACACTTGGGCCTCAGCATGGTACAAAGGTCCTTATGTGCGTATATGTGCCAAGATCACCTCCTGCCTGGTCCCAACAAACTCCTTGCACTCTAGTGTTATCAACTTATTTGAGTTCTCCAATCTCACCCCTCTGTTGTGCTCATCATGTGATCTCCTCTCAGAGAGGCCCCCTTCCTCTACTTAACTTGTCCTTTAGGACTCGGGATGAGGGCCACTTTCTCTTAAAAATACTTCCTAATCTCTCCCTAGGCTGGATCAGGCTCCCCTCTTCTGAACCTTACCGTATAAATGTTTGTACTTGTCCCCACTATGATGCCATAGCCAATTTTTTGGCTCCTGATCAAAAACATCTCATAGGTTTTTATATGGCATAGGCCCAAGACAGCTCTTAATTCTCTTCTTTATGGGATACCCCAGGACTCAAACCATTTCTCTCTCAATTCCCAGCCTCCACTATATCCTCTAGGGTCCCTTCCCTTTAAATCTTGAAGAGTCACCCCAGCATCTCTCATTTTTACTAGCCCCAAGAAAAGCAGAAGTTCCTTTCTTTTTAGTGGTTTTGCTGCTAATCACTACTAGGAAACAGAAAAGAAAAAAATAGCAAAAATTATTATATTCAAAAACAAACAGTGCTGTGATCCCTGGACCACACTTCCTGACTCCCTTTGGAGATGGTAAAAGGAAATCCTAATGGACCTTCATCTTGTATTGTTATTTCTAATAACAATAGAGCTAACCAGCCACCCCGCCCACTAAGCTTTCACTTAAGGCAAATCACTTGCATCCCATCTTCCAGAGGCTACTCTTCCCAACTTGAAGCTGGATTTGAGCCAAAATAGTCAGGACTAAAAATCTGTGCTCCATAGACACAGGCAAGCAATTAGCATCTCTAAGGCTGTCTAGACTGAGTGGCTCCAAGTCAGCTCACCAAACTTCCACCCAGGCTTGTCCTCATATTCTCTAACCAGATGGATTCCTTATGCATCTGGGAACTTGGTCTAATTCATCTTTACATGTCCAGCATCAGACAGAGGCAGAAAACAAACATGTTTAATGAATGGACTTTTAAAATCAAAGCAATACAAAACAGAATAGCATGAGTGCCAAACAGGAGGTTCAGACAATACTTTAAGAGTGCGCCAAAAGCTAGCGAAGAGAGAACGGTGGGAAAATCAAGTATGGCATCTAGATCTGAAAACCAAGCTCATTGCAGCTGGGACTGCAGAACAGTGAAAGCATCTTAGAGTTTCACATGTCAACAGCAACAATGACAATGTAGCTAACTGACTTGATAAATGTGGGGGGTGGGGTGCAATTATAGTTCTAGGTTACGCTCATAGAAGTCGGGCCCACAAAATAGAGGAGGTTAGAGCTCTTCTTTAACCTGAGCGCATCAGTTTAGACTACAGTACGCAACTCTGGGCACTGGACTTTTAGGATGCTGGCAAACTGGAATCTTAGGAACAGTCCTTAGGAACCATGTGGTGAAGAGTGTAAAAGCCAAACATGTATGGGACTGCAAGCTGATGCAGCCACTCTGGAAAACAGTATGGAGGTTCCTTAAAAAACTAAAAATAGAACTACCTTACAACCCAGCAACTGCACTACTAGGCATTTATCCAAGGGATACAGGTGTGCTGTTTCAAAGGGACACATGCACCCCGTGTTTATAGCAGCACTATCAACAATAGCCAAAGTATGGAAGGAACCCAAATGTCCATCGATGGATGAATGGATAAAGAAGATGTGGTATATATATACAATGGAGTATTACTCGGCAATCAAAAAGAATGAAATCTTGCCATTGGAGACTACGTGGATGGAACTAGAGGGTATTATGCTAAGTGAAATTAGTCAGAGAAAGAGAAATATCATATGACTTCACTCATATGAGGAATTTAAGACACAGAACAGATAACATAAGGGAAGGGAAACAAAAATAATATAAAAACAGGGAGGGGAACAAAACAGAAGAGACTCATAAATATGGAGAACTGAGGGTTACTGGAGGGGTTGTGGGAGGGGGGATGAGCTAAATGGGTCAGGGGCACTAAGGAATCTACTCCTGAAATCATTGTTGCACTATATGCTAACTGATTTGGGTGTAAATTAAAAAAAATGAAAAATAAAAAAATATATATATATCTAAAATATATATATATATATATATATATATATATATATATATATATATATATATATAAAAGCCAAACATGTAACAATGGTCTGAAAACTGCAGACTTTTGGGACACCTGGCTAACTCAGACAGAGGAGGATGTGACTCTTGGTTTCAGGGTCACGGGTTCACACTCCACATTGAGTGCAAAGATTACTTAAATAAATAAACTTAATACACCTCAGACTTTTCACATGAAAAACAAAAACAAAAGCAAAACCAGGGGCAGGAGTGAGGTCTCCAATTGCTAATTTCAAATAAACGAAAGCTTTGGTTCTTTTCCTACACAGCTAGAAGAGAGAGGTTAAAAAATTCGGGCATACTACAAGGACCAGTTAATAATTAGAACTAATTGAAAATGACCCAGGTTAATTTTTGCCAAGAGGTACATGAATCAAGGTTAAACAACAAACCTGGGTTTGAATCCCACCATATGGGCCTTTCTATCTGTAGGGCCTCATTTTCCTATTTGTAAAAGGAGGTAACATGATCCCCTTTGTAGGGTTAAGAGTAGAAATAATATATGAAAAGCATCTAGCAAGATGCCTATGGAAGCCATTATTACCATTCTTTTTTCTTTTTTAAGTATGTGTCACACCCAGTGTGGGGCTTGAACTCACAATGTTGAGATCAAGACCTGAGCTGAGATCAAGAGCCAGACGCTTAACAGACTGAGCCACCCAGGCGCCCTCCCACCCCCATTATTACCATTCTTAAATTAGCTTACTGCAATCCCCAAATCCAAATGATTTGGATGGGACTGGGCTAGATGACCCACAAAAACACCTTCCTAAGATGAAATCTTGACCGGTTCAATTCAGTGGAAGAACGGGTATAGGATTTGCAGAATCCTATAGGGACTTAGATCTGGAGTTAGGTGCTGCAGAGATTAAGACGAGGGGTACACATAGGGGAGCGGAGGGCAGGGTGGCCATTCCTACTGAAATGGGCTCAGCTAAGCAGCAGGCTGGGGAAACGTTCAGCCAAAGACTTCTTCCAAGCAGCAGAGACTTCTCAGCAACCAGAAACATTCCCGAGGAGCTGCGGACAAGTGCTGGAATCTAGGACTCCTCAATTTGCAAACCAGCACTCATTGTACTGGAAAAAACCCAAAGTCCCATCAGCAGCAGGTCACAACCTAAATCAACAGCCATTCCACTTTACGTTTATTCCTCACTATTAGCAATTAACAATGTACCTCTAAGCACTGCTGAGTGTGATTTGGTCCTTACCACACTCAGAGCAGCAGCGGGGCACTAACCACTAACGTGGTTTAGGTAACAATGGCTGGGTAACTCTTCTACTGTCAAATAACTGGTAACTGGCTGGTCTGGGGCTGGAAACCTAGGTCTCTGGGGATCGGACAGATTTCCTAGACGGCTGGAAGAGAGGTAAGAACTACCTCAAGATACAAATCGCTAGAGGGGAAACATGCAAAAATACTCTGCATGTCCTTTTTGCATTTCCAATTGTCTGATGCTGGACCGAGGAACCAGATAGGGTACATACAGAAATGGGAGAAGGGGGCAATGGCAAGTACGCTCGTTGGGCAAGCTCGTTGCTCCTGGTGAGTGTGTTGGAAGAAGGGAAAAGGGGGAGGAGAAAGGAAGTGGGAAGGAGCCTCAGGAAGACGGAGCATTCCGTAACTGAGCAGCCACTAGGCGCCACAGCCACATTACCTCTCTGTATTCACAACTCTGCGACCCGGACTCTGTCACCGTCCCCACTCTGCAGATGAGGGGACTGAGTCAGAGAAGCGAGGTGACCTTCCTAGGCTAGAGCGTGTGTGGAAAGCTGGATTCAGAGGCAAGGAGGCCAGGCTGCGGAAACACCCAAACCGCTGCGGTCTCCGCCCTTCCACGCCGCTGGCAACCTGCACCCACCGGGGCGGGGCGTCCGCAAGTCTCCTTCCGGGCGGTACTGCCACCTCCTCCCCGGGACCCCGCGCTCCGCCCTCGGTCCGTACGACCCCGAAGGCTCTGGGGCCCCTGCATCACGCCTCCCCAGACCCCTCTTCGTCCCCGCTGGCCGCCTGGGCCGGGGAGGCCCGCAGCCCAAGCCCGGGAGGGAGGCCGGCGCCGGAGAGCTTCGTCGCCTCCAGCCCCGGTGGGGGCGGGCGCAGGGAACGGTTGGGGGAAGGGGCCCCGGGGGGCGGCCACGCGCCACTCACGCGTCGAACTTGTTGTTCATCCTCTCACCGCCGCCGTCGCCACTGCCTCACGGAGTGACTTCCGCTCCGCCAGGTCCCCTCCCGCTTAGGGCCCGGTCACTTCCGGCTGCGCACGGCGCAGCGGAACGTCTGCGCGCTGGCCCCGTATGGGACAAGTATCCCGGGACGCGCGCCCTGGGCGGCTGCGCGGAGGCTGTGGCTTCGCGGTCCCTGCGGGTTGCGGGCCTCGGCGCCACCTGGGTTCCTGTCGCCCTCCTGCCCGCCTTCCCGGCGGCTCCAAGGAAACAGTTTCCGTCCGAGAGAGGGTCCCGACCCCCTCCCGCGGCGGCTGGGAGGAAGAGGCAGAGCCGCGTCGCTGACTGTGCGGGCTCCGGACTGCCTGCTTCGTACAAATCCCGACTCCACGCCCTGTGCCGGCTGCACCATCCTGGACTGTGTTTTAACTTCCCCGAGACTGTTTCCTCTTCTGTACTGTCCATACTGTATTACAGTACCTGCCTCTTCGTGTTGCCGTGTGGATCTGACGGGATAATCAGTGCCAGGCGCTAGACACAGCAACCCTCAATAAGTGTAGTATTTTTAATTTTGCTTGTGCGAGGAGCTAAAGAGAACCACAGATGGGCCCACCATCATCAAATTGCCTCCAGGATCTAAGTCTCTGCTCCAAATACACAGGGGCAGCATGCACCTACACTGGAGTTAATGGAATGAACCTGCTGGTGATTGAGCACCAAAGCCAGCCACCCTGTACTTGGGAGAGGGGGGTTATTTCTGGGGTCCTCTCCCCTCCCCCAACAATGTCCCATGGTCAGGTCTTCATGTGGCCTGTTCACATTTTTGAATCACTTTGGTCTGCACCTTTGATCCTCTGATGAGGGTAGATAGGAACTGAAACCTGTACCCATATTGACAGATGAAGTTGTTTCATCACAATCAGAACTCTGGCCGGAGCTGTACTCTCCAAATCAGGGCCTTGCCTCTCTCCCAGGAAGCCCTCAGCTGGCCATCTTGTTTCCTAAGTGGGGCCAAGCGAGGCTGGTCAGGGTCTCCTTCCAGAAGGCAAAGCCCAGAAGTTCCCTGTTACCTCCCAGCCTCTCTGCCTAGCTCTTCCTTGTCTTAACCAACCTTTGACACCAGTGCAAATGCCCTGGCCTTTGAGAAGAGAAGGAAGAGGGGTCTGTTTTCCAGGCCATGGAATGAATCTTCCTTGGAGTGTCTAAAACTGAGTTGGGAATTCTGGACTCCAAACTTTATTTGGCCACCAGTGTTCTGAGAAGCCCCTGTTACTCTGGGCCCCAATTTGCCCATCTGAAACATGGGGGGAGTAGTGACTTGCTTCTCCATGATGATGTGAAGAGCTCTTAACTCTGAAATCTTTTGTGATCAATGATAAAAAAATGCATATGGATGGAAAGGTCCCTGGTGCAGGTGAGTGTTGGGTACTCATAGCACCCAGAAGACAGGGGAGGGAGATGCCAGTGGGAGCGGGCTACTGCCATTCTTTTGAGAGAACATTGTCTGCTACTCTTCACATCTCTCTTGACTTCCTTCCTTTAGGAACCTGTGGGGAACTCGTAAAAAGGAAAGGGGGCCTAGGCCTAGAGGGATGGGACCTTGCCTAGCTGGGGACATTGTAAAAAACAGAGTCCTTGGGGCTTCAGAAATGATGGGAGTTGCTAATGCTTTGCTGAAGTGAGGGGATTGCCAGGACTAGGTAGCCGGTGCCACGCGGATGCTGATCCCAACAGCACACCCTGCCCACAGCCGTTCTCAACCACTCCAGGACTCCAGCTCGGTCTCTTTATTTCCCATGCTTTTCTCAGGGCCTGTTGGCTCACATGGCCATGAAGGGCACTTCCCAAAGAGCACGCTCATGATCTCAGCCACTGAAGAACACAGCCAATCAGACTCCACGTGGCTGGCGGCCGATGGTTGGCTCAGTCAGGCGAGGGCAGGTAGGAGCGGGGGTCTCCAGGGAACGGAAGAGGGGGCACCTGGTTGTAGTGGGCCATGAGGAAGATGCCAGCAGTGCCACAGACAAAAAGGGAGAGCATGGCCAGGAAGCAGACACGGTCCAGCACGCGGCCCACCAAGAACCACTCCTCGCTCCCCTGAGGGCGGGAGGCAGGTGTGGGATGACCGGCAGGAACACCAAGCCTGCCCTGGATCATGTGCCATCCTTGGCCCACCAGCAGACCTCTCATTCTCCGTTTCTTTGGGTCCCTCTCACCTACTTCCAGGCCTTAACCTGTGTTCTGCCATAGTCCCCTGGCACTGATGTCCCCATTCCACTTTTTCCTTCCCTCTGCCCTGCCACGGCCACTCCACTCATCTTGCCCCCATCTTAAGTCCAAGTCCCTCACCGGGTACTCAGTTCCCCTTACACTGTCAAAGTGACTTTGCTGGTGGCGGGCAAGGGCAATGAGGTTGCAGGCTTCCACACAGGCCTGGATGGCCGGGGCGGCCTGCTTCAGGCTGCCACACAACTCTCGGCTCTGCCCTGGCTCCGGGCCTTTCTCTGTTGAGAGAGGGTAAGGTTTGGGAATCGAGTGGAGAAGAAATAGTCTGAGAAGGTAGCCTCTCCTGAGCGACCCTAGTGTCTCTCTCCCCAGCTGGACACTTACCAACACTCATCGGCTGTGTCCGGTGCCTTGGCCAACAGATAGCCCTCCCCGTCAGATAGCAGGCCAGAGTGAGCACTGGAGTGTCCCCAGTGTCATACCTCCTGCCTCACCTAGCTTCTCCAGCGCCGCCCTCACCAGCCCGTTGCGCTGCCGCTGCCGGAAGAGAAGTTCACTGCGAGGCAGGCAGAGAGCAACCTCTTCCCCAGCTGTGATTGACCATCCCGGAGAGGAGCCGTTCTGCAGCCGGCGCCCCGTGTCTTGCACAGCCACTGGGACCAGTGGGCGAACGTGCATCCGCAACAGCTGGGGCAAGAGCCGCAGGAACACCTGGAGAGAGGATGTTCTGGGGCGCTTAGCTTAGTAGCCGGCAGACCTGGACGTGTGGGCAGCCGGGCTGGGCTTCAGAGCAAAGAGTGAAGGTTGGCATGGAGGGCTCAAGCTACCAGGGGCCCAGAGGCAGCACCTTAGGGACAGTGGCTTGACACTGGTACAGCTTGGCTGTTCTGTGCCAGGCACTGAGCCTAGGTCCCCAAACCTGTGTGCACATTCGAATCACCAGGGTACTTGCTGCACAGCCTTCACGAGGCCACAGGCTGGCCCCACCCTTGCTGTTCCAGCCCCGGACGCCTGAGGCGGGCCTGGGAATCTGCATTTGCAACAAGGGTCCCGGCTGACTGCTGCAGGTGGGCTGCAGATGGCCTGGAGCCATCTGGGTAGAGCCAGATGGCCTGGGTAGAATCTTGCTTCTCCTTCCCAGCCATGCAACCTTGGGTGAGCTAATGAACCTCTCTGTGTCTCAGTTTCCTCATTTGTAAAACGGAGGTGGCACTAATACCCACCTCATAAGAGTTTTATGAAGATCAAATGAGTTAGTATGTATGATGCACCTGCCACAAAGCAAGCACTCAGTATTATTATTAATCCGTCTGGATTAATCCACATGCTTCAAGATACACACAGGGCAGGTTTGTTGCTGAATGTGGCAGGTGAGTAGGGAAGGGCAAGGGGGTGGAGAGGAAGACGCATGTGAGTGGACTGGACTGGAGGATGCTGGAGTGGGCAGAGAGGGGCCTTGCCTTTCGGACCCTGCGGGCCATGGAGTGTGTATGGGGGGACCGCAAAGACACGTTGAGCACGACCACAGCATTCACAACAATGAGGATGGTCACCACCAGGAGGAAGGTCAGGTACCTGCCAGGGTCAGGTAGGCGGGAGGTGGGGCTGGCCCACTGGCACTGACTCCACCTCCAGAGGCACCCCGCCCTTAGCAGCTGATTCCCCCAGATCTCTTAGGGTGAGGGGTTGGCATTGAGGATGGGAGGGTGGGAGTGGCAGAAGGGTAGTGCCCCGAATTCCAGGAAGGGGAGGGTGGGAGGGGGTGGTAGGCGTGAGGGCCGGCCTTACTTGCTGATAAGTGGCACTGCCTGGGAGGTCTCGGGCACCTTCTTGGCCACAAGGAAGAGGAAGACGGTCTGGGCCAGGAGCACGTTGATGGCGACGGTACACTTCTGGCCCCCCGCTGCCCGTAACCAAGAGACCCTCAGAGCAGATCTCAAGTTCCCTGCCATGGGGCTCCTCCCCCACCCCATTCCTGTCCCCGGGACAGGTGGTCTCGTGGGTGGTGCCACTCTGTGCCCTCCCAGCTAGCCCCTGTGCTGCCGGCCGGGGCCGTGGCTCCCCTCCCACGGGCTCCAGGTACCCTTGGCAGGAAGGAAGTAGATGAGAATGGCGACCGAGGAGATGAGCACACAGGGCGCGATGATGTTGATGATGTAGAAGAGGGGCTTGCGCTGGATGAGCAGGTAGAAGACCACCTTCTGGTGGCCCGCCTCCTCGGCGGGTGCCTCCACATCCAGCAGCATCTTGGCCGGCCGGTGCCGGATGGCCCACTCCCCGTTCTCTGCGGGCAGCGGGCCAGAGTGAGCACTGGGAGCACAGGCTGGGCAGATCCCCGCAGCCCCTGTGACCCGGCTGCGGGCGGCCAGCCGGGGCCCACAGCAGTGCCACCGAGGGATGGAAGCAGCAAAGGGAGATTGGATATCTGATCCTCCTCCCACCAAAACCGGAGACATTATCGTGGGGCAATCAGAACTCTGCTGGGTCTTTAAAAATCTAGTTTGTGTGGTTTAGTCTAGCCTTCATCTTGAGTTACAGGGGAGGGGGTCTGAACCGAGCCTGGCCCTGCCCTGGAGGTCAGGTGCGGCTGGGGTCCTGGGAAGAGGTTACCCGTGAAGGCCTCAGGGTCGATGAAAATCCACTCTATGGTCTGACCATCTTCCTGGCTGAGCTGCAAATTGATCTCATTGGTGCTGTAGGTCTGGGACCTGGGAAGGGGGACACATTTGAGGGCGTATAGATCCACCTACGAGGTCACGTACACAGTCATCTGGGGGCAACCGTGGGCAGTCTTGCCTCAAAAAGTACAGCTAGGAATTTCTGAGCCCTCCGCAGAGCCATGGCCACGAGATGGGGGGCACGAAGGGGACCCGGGCTCCCTGGAGGTCAGGGAAGTTTTTGTTGAAGGGCCAGGAGGCTGCAGCTCAGTGCGCGTCACGGATGTTAAGAGCCCAAGGCCACTCTGTTCCTCCCTTCCACTGCCTCCGGGGCAGGAAGGGCCAATGGTTAGAACATAGAAAACACAGTCTGTACCTCTCAGATCTGTTTGTTACGGAGGGTCTCCTTGTGAAAAGACTGCTTCTCTAAAGCGTGGGAACCCACTCACACAGACCTCCTTCCCCCCATTTCTGGAAGAGGAAAGTGAGAGCACCTCCACCTCTCCATGGGGAGTGGGGTGTAGCGTCTCGTGTGGGGTGGCGCTCGTGTGTGCATGCTGGTACCTCGCGGGCAGGTGTATGCCTTCTTGCCCACCCACCCCAGTCATTAACTCCTCCCTTGGGGCACAGGCAGGGAAACTGAGGCAGCGAAGGAGGATGAGCGAGGGGACTGCGGCTTAGCGGGGAGGGACGTGGGCACCTGCAGGTGTCTGGGCCTGAGACGGGCACAGAGGCCCCAGAGAGAGGGAGCCGCACCCCTGGCGAGAAGCCTCGCGTCCACCCCCCTCCCCAGCCAGGTTCCTCTTAGGGCAGCTCTCCAGGTCTGCACCCGCATCCCCGGTAAATGGCCTCACTGGAAGACGAGGGAGCAGTTCTGCCAGTCGAAGGGGAAGTAGGTGACGGAGACGGGGCAGGAGGAGCGGAAGATGGCGGGCGGCAGCCAGTAGACACATCCGTCAGGAGACACCAGCACGTTGCAGTAGAGGGCCACCTCGAACACGCCGTCCACGCTGCGCACAGGCCAGGCCCCGGGGCTGGGGGCTCACGTCCCCGGCGGCCCCGGCTCGGCCGAGTCCCACACCCCAGGCCTGCCAGCGTCCTGCGTGGATGGGGCCTGGGGACACCAGCCCCTCCCGGGCACAGGGTCCACTACCTCCCCGCCGCGCCCACCTCCAGGCCTCATCATCCCACCTCCTAATCACCACAGCTTCTATGGGAGCCGCCCTCACCCCCACGTTGGAGGGAGGGCCACAGCCCAGCAGACGACCGAGCCCAGAGGAGATGGAGTGAGCCAGGTCGAGAGTCAGGTCTGCTGGCCAGGCCCTACCCTCGGCAGCACCTGCCGCATCCAGTATTTCCTGGCCCCGGAAAAGGGGGCCCGGTCTGCACCTTTCCCCAGAGCCCCCCTTGTCCTACCTGGCCCTGCCTTTGTATCGTTTTGTCCCCCCACCCCTGCCCGCACTCCTCCTCACTTGTTCTCCAGCACGACATCCGGCCGCCACACCATGGTGGACGGCACCCTCAGCACCCACAGTCCTTCATAGTCTTGCGGATCCCAGCGCAGGCGATAGTCACACCACTGCTGCAGGGCGAGTGGGGTTGCCAGACCCCTGCTCTCCACGGAGTCACCCCCTCCCCAGAAGAGGCGGGGAGGGGGTGGGGGAAGACAGGCAGCTCCAAGGGCCTTGGGACCCCAGGGAGGGGGCCTGATCCAGGGTACAGGACTTCAGGGGGGCCTCTTACCATCTCTATCCACACATTGGTGGTGAGGGCCTCCTCTCGCTCATTCTGGGGGTTCAGAACAGAGGGTTGAGCCCCCATCGCTTGCCGTCTCTGGATGTTAGTCCCTACAGACCCCCATTGGGCGCTACAGGACCCCAGCCTGTTGGGCATCCTTCACCGGAGTTTTCTAGCTCCCCAGCCTCTCCCCTGTAGCGTCCTTCCTCCTCCTGGCTGCTAGAGCCAGCCCCTTCCTCTCCCCAGCAGGTCCCGGGGGCCAGGTGCACTGGGCCTCCGCCTCCCCTGCCGTCCTACAAGCCTATGGCTCACCAGGGAGATGAGGTTGGTGAGGGTGAGTTTCAGGCTGACGTTGACCACGTCCGAATCGCGCTCCGCGGGCCGCAGGTGGGGGTCGTAGTTGTGCATCAGGTCCGCGAGCAGACGCTCCTCCTGGTTCCGGCCCTGGGCTCCTGCAACGGACAGCAGTGAGCCCGGGTGCAGGGGCTTTGGGGCAGCAAGAGTTGGGGGGGGTGTCACAAGAGGGTGTGATGTGGAGAGGTAGGGAACTAGAGGTGCAGGGCAGGTCTCAATAGCCCTCCAGACCCTCTATCCCCTGAGGCCTTGGATCTCTACTCCAGGCCTCCCCAGGCTCCTGAGCCCCTGGTCCACACCCAGGCAGACAGCCAGCAGCGGCAGGAGGAGCGGCAGCCCCTGGCCCCTGTACATGGTGCCGCAGCTCTACAGTGTCGGCTGGGACAGCAGCTCTCCGACTCAGGGTAGAGAGATGTGGACTCCGGGTCTCATGTAACAGCCCATGCTCCCACCCCAGCCAGCCTGGCCAGGCCAGCTAGGCCCCACCAGCTGTCTGACCACAGCAGCGTCAGCTGTTCCAAGATGGACAAAATGCCAGGCTCGGGTTACCTGGGCTGGGGAGGGGACAGAGGGGCCCCATCTGCCCCAACAGAGATGGCTCAGCCTCCATCCCCGCTCTCTGACTCCGTTGGCCCAGCCCGTGTTCCTTCCATCTGGGGTGGGGCGGGGGGGGGGGGGGTGGGGCGACTGGAGACACAGCCTTGGACGGACAGGTGTGGGAGGGAGGCAGAGTGCGAGGAAGCGCCCCAAATTGGGCTCCCTCCTTTTGGTCCCTCCGGCGGGTCAGGATTTGGGGAGGTTTAGAGGGGCGTTTTGGACCTGAGCCATGACATGGTTGAGGACCATGAACCTGTCCCACTAGCCTAACATCTTCATGGGTTACTCCACTGGGCCAGGGCACTGGGGACAAGCCTAAGAGGGAGATGCACTAGGTCCCCCGGGCTTGGATACCTTAATGCAAATTAGGGTGTTCTTCAGGGTCCTTCAGATAACTTGAACTTCAGGCAGTTCAGGGCCCTCCCAGGCTCTGAGGCACAAGACACAGGCCTGGTAAGCTTTGGAGGAAGGAGGGTTGAGGAGGGTCTGGAGCTTGGGGCTCTTGGGAACAGAACAGCCCCTGAATAGGGGCTCCTCAGTGTGGCCTCGGTATTTATTAAATTATCCACAGACTAAGGGAGTCTCCAGCATGTGGCAGGCACAAGGCTAGGTGGGCTGCAGGGGACTCGCAGGGGACTGCGAGGAGGCAGGGATAAGCCTGAGCGGCTCATAGGAACTCAGAGTTCAGTAAGGCAGGCGGTCAAGATCAAGGTTGCGGCCTCCGGAGAGTCAGATGAGGGGACCCAGAAGGGCCAGAAAACACACTCCATCGGCTTTGTAATTTGAGGTCAGGGAAAGGGTGGGGCTGAGGCTAGTTTAGGAACAAGGGTCCCTGCTGCTGGCTGTGACCATGACCATGGGCTCAGGCCACCTGTCGTTTGACCATCTATTCTAAGCAGACAGGTCAGGACCTCCCAGCAAGTTTGCAAGACAAAGAACGCAGCTTCGACTAAGTGCTACCAACCCTTGGGCATCCTGGGGGACAGGGTGGTGGAGGCCTCTGAGGGCTGGAGGAAAAGTGCCACCTACCTCCTGCCCCACAAACAAATGAGGTCTCCAGCATTTCTTCACATTTCTAATGTGTCAGTACATTGGAAATCAGCCTACTACTTTTAGTCCTTGGGGATCCGTGTGTGAGGTTGGCTCAGACCCCAGCCTCTATAGCCACAAATCCCTCCTGTCTGTCCTCACCGCGATTCTGGGGTCGGGGGGACAGTGGTGGTGGCACCTGCCTTCCCTGGTCATCTACTTGTGTCCTTGTGTTCAGTCCTGCTCTGGGCCCCACCCCTAAGCGTTGCTCTCAATGTGCATCTAGGTGTGTAGCCAGCCCCCTTTCCCTGGAGATTACAAAGCCAGGTGCCCCTTCTCCCCAGTTTGCCCTTTGGTCCTCCCCAGATTCGGGTCCCTCACCCATTTTGCAGAGCAGAACCTCTTCCCCTCTCTGCTCCCCCTCCCCCAAGACCACACTTAGGCAAGACCATTCATGGCTCCTGCTAAGTGACGGACCACCTATTCACCACCTCCCAAACCCTCTGACCCAGGCAGTGGTGGTCTGGCTGTTGCTCTGACATTTCCGACTTTCCCTTTCCCCTTCCCTACAAGTGTCGGGGAGGAAAAAGGAAGATTGTGGAGCGTGACTTCCCTCTGGTATGAATTATGCCGCCTCCCTACGTATGAAGAGATTTCAACTCCTGTTTTTTCACCTTCTCTCTGCTGTGGGAGAGAGGTAAGGTCTCTCTGGTGTTCTCAGGAGGGCGGGTCAGCTGAGGAGCTGGTGGTTTTGTCCTGAAGGGGTTAAAGGGAGGCAACTTTAAGAGAAAAATCTTCTGTAGACATCATTTGTGTCTAATAGCTACTCCCCCTTTGTCACCTTCTATGCTGGAGGCTGGAAAAGTGAAATGCTCTACTCCCAGTCTCCCTTGAGGAAGGGGTGGCCACGTGATAACATCTTGACCCATGAGACGTCTGCAGAAATCAGCCAAGGGGCTCCAGGAGAGAGCTTTTGCTTCCTGATAAAAGGGGTCAGGAATGTCTGGCCCCTTTCCTGCCTCGAACACAGATGAGAAGTGTGGATCTGCGGCAGTGAGCTTGTGAGCAGGGCAACAACATGAGGACAAAGCCAACACGCCAAGGAGGGAGGACGGGGCAGAAAGCACAGAGCCCGGGTCCCTGGGAGCTCTGTGGGACAGCCCAGCCAACCACTGTCTCGTGAAGAGGAAGCCTTATTTCTTTGAACCACAGTTCTTTGTGTTTCTGTTCCTTGAAGCCCAGTGCATCCCTAACAGACTCATCACTGTTTGAAGGAGGGTGAGTAGCCTTGCTGGCCTGGGGAGACTGTGTAGGGACACCCTTTGGTTTCACAGGAAGCTGGCCCCTTGTGGGTGTGACTTCCTGGGGAGGAAGGAGCTATATCACCTCTATCACTTCCATATCACCTATAAAGGGGACCGGTGCAGACAGCACCCTGGGGCTGCAGTGCTGGAGGAATGGGTGCCATTGGGGGTCCTTCTGTGACCCCGGAAACTGGGCAAGGGGCACCCTTGGTCGGGCGTGGCATTTGGGGTGGTTTCTCTGGAAGGGTCGCTGCCACCTGAGCAGAGCCTGAAACCGGGGTTCACCTGGCGGTTGGCAACAGTGCCATCGTGTGGCAGAGAGAAGCAAGGACAGTGGCTGAGGGGTCTGGTTCAGGGCCTCTTGGGGCTCGGACGGGGTCCCTCCCGTAGAGGGCGATTCCAGGGAAGTCTTGGACTTCCTGCTCATCTGATGGGTGTAAGTCCAAGCCGCTTTCCCTACCCAGAGGGACAAAATTAAAGATTCGTACCTTGAACCTGTGCACGGTTCATATTGGAAGGCAGAAGTAACCAGGGTCAGTTTTGACGCTAGATGGTTTGTCTTTTGTTCATTTCCTTTGACAGACAAAAAAATCCCACCTTATGTATACCTGGGCCAATGAGGTCACCAACTCCCTCTGAGGGAGACGGGTTGATCTGTGAAGACCTTCGGTGTGTCCATCCAGGAGGCGATTAGTTGGGCCCTCTGTGCTTGCTCCAGTCTGCCTACAGACTCCCTGTCAGCCTTGGATGTGGGGGACCACAGGCCCATCCCCTGTGACTCAGGCTCACAACTGAGGAATGAGTTAAATAACCACCCCTTACATTTGTAGGACACGTGCAAGTACCTTTATGCCCACTAGCAGATTCTATTTTCACAGCCCCTCACAGACGGGACTTATGATACACACATTTTGCTGGCAAGAAAACAGCTAATAGATGAGGGTGGCTCACCCAAGGTCACCCCGCTGGTGTAACAAAGCATCCCAAAACTTTGTCTCTTAAAACAGCAAACATTTACTATCCCACACAGTTTCTGAGGGTCGGGAATCCAGGAGCAGCTTAGCTGGGTGGTTCTGGCTCAAGAACTGGCTGTGCCCAAGATGTTCACCAGGGTTGTGATCTCATCTGAAGGCCCAGCAGGGCTGGAGGATCCACTTCCAAGGTCACTCATGTGGCTGCAGGCAGAGAGCCTCAGTTCCTTGCCGTGTGGGCCTCTCCGCAGGGCTGCTCTTATACCAGCTGCTTCCCCAGAGTGAGAGATCCAACTTTCAGTTGCTTTCAGCAAGAGTGATGGGGGTGGGGAGCAAAGGAGGTGCCACAGTGTCTTTTAGAGCCTGATCTCAGAGGTGCTGCACCGTCACTGCTGCCTCGTTCCGTTGGTCACGCAGACCAAGCCTGGTTCAGTGTGGAGGGAGGCTACACAGGGTGTGGATACCAGGAGGTGGGGATCACTGGGGCTGTCTTGGAGGTAGGCTCTCATGTCTCCCAGCCAGCACCTGCAGCCTCAGCCTTTGGCCCTTGGGACAGGATTGTTGGGGGCATCTTTTGGGGCAGAGGTGCCAAATTTAGCAAATAAAAAGACAGGATTCCCAGTTGAGTTTGAATTTCAGATAAACGATGACTAATTTTTTTGGTAAACGTATGTCCCGAATATTGTATGGAAGCCCTACTTTGGTGTCCAAGAGGGGACACGTCTTGGGGGAGGGCTGAGTTCTGGGGCTCTAGGATTGCGCATATGACCTGAGGTTGATAAGCTGACCTCTGGTCTTTGTGGGTGCTGAGCCCAACACTTCCGGGTGGAAGTGTCCTGGTCCTCGGCTTCTCTGAGGGACCCAGACAGCATCACCAAGGCAGAACGGGCTAGGGAAGGCCATTTTGCAACTCTGGTGCCCCCACCCCTGCTGAAAGCCTCCTTCCTTAGGAGCCCTGGAGAGGGAGGTGTCCCCACCTCAGCTCCAGGTGGGGCTTCAGAAGCTGAAGACTGAGGGGTAGTTGAGAGGAGGGTGGCTAGGGAGCAGGGAAGTGAAGGCACAGGATCCCACCTGCTCTAGCCTCACCCGGGGGACGGGGAGGCAAGAAGTGGCCTCTGCCTTTCTGACTCCTCACAGAGGGGTCCTAAAAGGCTGGCCTGAGTGGCATCCTCCCTGGCCCCTGAGCCAGCCCCCTTCCCCCCTGCCAAATTGTCCTGCCCTGACCGCCAGCTGATGTCCACTCTCAGACCTCCTCGGCAGCTCCTGTCTTCAGCTACAGAGGACCGTGGTTGAGGAGTGAGGCGTCTCTCTTCCTTCCTTAATCTCAGGAAAGCCCAGCTCTTCCGGCCCCAGCCCTGCAGAACCAGCTGGCCTCGAGTCTCAGGGCCAGAAGTTGGCCTTCCCAGGAAGGGCTTGTCCTCTCTCAGACATCCCTGTCCACGTGACTACACCCGCCCCAAACCCGAAGCTGCCTGGGAGTTGGGCCAGCAGGGCAGAGCAGGCCTACCCTAGGCGAAGCGCTTATCTTTCTCATGGTAGGAGAAGGGGTCCCCGGGGAAGGGCTGAGGTGGGGGCTGGTTGTAGGCGCCCTGCAGGAAGATCCAGGCCGTGCCCACCACCATGATGGGCGTCACCACAAACAGGCAGAGTCGGTCCACTGTGCGGGCCACTCGGTTCCAGCAGTCCTTTTCCTGGGGGCAGGGAGACGGAGACAGTGGGGGTGAGGAAGGGCCTCAAACCACAGACCCACAGCCCAAGCTGGGGCCGGTGACGGAGGCGTGGCCTCGGTGTATCTGCGGGGCTTGCCTCAGGCTTGCGGTGGATGGGATGTGCTGGTGTGTCCCCAGCAGGGCCCAGGCCCCCCTGAAGTCAAGGCCTCTGTCTGTCCCTCCTCACCCCACTGGAGGGCTCCAGGGGCTGAAGAGGAGCTGGGGGTGCCTGGAGTCTCTCTCAGGGGGCTAAGGACGGTAAGTCGTCCCCTCTCCTCCCTCTTCACCCCTCCCAGCTAGCCCCTACATGAACTGGAAAATGGTGCCCCTTTCTCAAGAGAGAAGTTCGAAAAGTTGTGTGATACTGAACAACCACCTGAGTCTGCCTTTGAAATGTCTGAGTATGTCTGGAGTATCAGACTTGGGGTTGAGCAGGGACAGAAAATGGTTGGCAGCCCGGACAAAGAAGGGACCCTAAGGGAGCTGTGTTCCCGGCCCAGCGTGCTGCTCTGGGGTTCTAGGCGGGGGCTGTCCCTCCCAGGGTGCCTGGAGTCTGCACCCACTGTGAACTCCTTCATCTAGGTGGGTTCGTGTCTCACGTGGAACCGAGCCCCCTTAAGACAGGATACACCCGATGTGTGGCAGGCCTGTGGCTACTCACCTCATTGTAATTGTTCTGGTCCCTCATGTGGTTGACGATGAAGTTGGCCCCATCCACGGCTGGCTTCAGCTGACTGAAGAGCTCCTGCTGGGCTTGCTCAGAGCCTGCTGGGGGCTGGCCTGTGGATACCCGGCCAGAGGAGGGCATGAGGCCCGGCCCCAGCCCACCTCCCACGGGCCAAAGTCCCAGGCCACACGGGGACCCACGTGCGCTGGTGAGGCGCCGGGCCAGCCCGTGCCGCTCCGACTGCTTCTCAAACATGAGGTCACTTCGGGACTTGAGCAGGAAGTACTCCTCGGCCTTGGAGATGTAGCCCAGGGAACTGCTTCTCCGGACGAGAGCCCCCGGGCTGGGCCCATCCTCTGCTGGGCGGGACATGTGTAGGAGTTTGGGCAGGGTCTCCAGGAAGAGCTGCGGCAGGTCAGGGGAGCACAGGAAAGCTATTTGACAGACATGGGTCACCTTCACACACCCAAGCGCCTTGACCCTCTGCCCGGCTGCCACAAAGTCCTCCCGAGTCTGACGCTGTCATCCATTTTTCCGATCCCCCGCTGATGGACACTTAGGTTGCTTCCAACTCTCCCCATTACTCACAGCACAAAGCACAACTCATTTGTTGAAAATGAATTATATATGAACAACAAAAAAGTAAGAAAAATGCCCTGACTGCTGAGCTCTCTTCTCCAAATGGTAAAGATCAAGCAAGTTGCTAAGGCACCTTCACATCCCAGAACAGCTAGTGGCCCTGCAGCGGCTGAGAGGCAAGGACAGCCCCCTCCTGGGTATGCTGCCCCCACATTCCTCACCTTTTTTTTTTAATTAAAAAATTTTTATTTTATTTTTGAGAGACAGACGAAGCATGAGCGAGGGAGGGGCAAGAGACAGGGAGACACAGAATCCAAAGCACGCTCCAGGCTCTGAGCTGTCAGCACAGAGCCCGACACGGGTCTTGAACCCACGAACCGTGAGATCATGACCTGAGCTGAAGTTGGCGCTCAACCAACTGAGCCACTCAGGCGTCCCCCTCACCTTCTTTTTTTATTTTTTTCTCTTTTTTTTTTTTAATTTTTTTTAATGTTTATTTATTTTTGAGACAGAGAAAGACAGAGAATGAGCAGGGCAGGGGCAGAGAGAGAGGGAGACACAGAATGTGAAGCAGGCTCCAGGCTCCGTGCTGTCAGCACAGAGCCCGACGCGGGGCTTGAACTCACGAACTGTGAGATCATGACCTGAGCCGAAGTCGGACGCTTAACCGACTAAGCCACCCAGGCGCCCCTCACCTTCTTTTTTTTTTAAATCAGGGTGAGGGGCTCAGGTCATGATCTCATGGTCTGTGAGTTCGAGCCCCATGTCGGGTTCTGTGCTGACGGCTCAGAGCCTGGAGCCTGTTTCAGATTCTGTGTCTCCCCCTCTCTCTGACCCTCCCCCATTCATGCTCTGTCTCTCTCTGTCTCAAAAATAAATAAACATTAAAAAAAATTAAAAAAAAATAATCAGGGTGTAACACATCCAGCAGACTGAGCAAATCTTAAGTGTAGAGCCAGATGGAGTTTTACAGACGCATTCAACTGCGTAAACGCCACCCGGGTGAGATATCAACCCAACACCGTCCCAAGGGTTCCCTCGTGGCTCCTGCCGTCACTTCCTACCCACCCCCAGGGGTAACCACCATCCTGATTTCTATCACTGATGGCTGGCTGTTGCCTGACCTTGAACTTTCGGGAGAGGAAACTGTGCGGCCTGTGCTCTTTAGTGTCCGGCTCCTTCTAAGCCCCCGTGTGCTAGGAGAGCCGTCCACGCCGCGTGGGTGGCAGCACGTGGCGCTTCTGCACGGCTGGGTGGCACTCCCCTGTGTGAGCACGTTCTCCTGGAGAGGGACGGCCAGACAACCTCCAGCGTTTGGCCTGGGCCCCTCACCTTCTTGACCCCCTCAGACAGCACGTGGGTGCTGGGTGTGCGAAAGTGGATGTTGAGCACGATGACACAGATCACCACGACCATGGTCACCAGCACCATGCCGAAGAGCAGGAACCTGTAGGCACACACTCAGCCTGGAGCCCACGGGGCAGGGCGAGGCGTGCTGGGGCTGTTGGGGCGGGGGAGGGCGAGGGGTAGGGCGGGGTGGGTGAAGCGTGGCGTGGCATAGCCGTCACTCACTTGCCGATGAGGGGGATGGCCATGGATGTGGCGGGCAGCCGCTTGGAGATGAGCAGCAGGAAGACCGACTGGGCCAGGAGCACCGAGATGGCCATCGACGTCTTCTCGCCACCTGGGGGAGCCCGGACTTAGCTGCTACCTCTGGTCTTGACCCCAGCGGGTCCCACTGTGGCCCCCTCACCACCATTCGCGATGCCACGGTACCTTGATCGACATCATGGGCTTTGGAGCTAGGGCACCTAGCTCTTCTACTTACTGGCTGGGTGACCTTCGGCAAGTAGCCTAACCTCTCTGTGCCTCAGTTGTCCCAACTGCTAAATGTCGTGAGGACAAAGTGAGAGAGCGTTTCACGCTCCTCACTCTGCCAGGCGCTGGGCAAGCGCTCAGCGAACACCGGCTATCACTGTTGGCCAGCTCCCTGCCACGCAGCCCTCCCCAAATCACAGATCTGTGTGTCCCACCCTGTACAGAAAGCTCCGGGACATCCTCATAGCACCGATGATACCCTAACTCCTAGTCCTCCACTCAGAGACCCCAGCCGGGCACTGCCCAGCTCTTCCCACCTGAGGTCCTGAGCATGTGGGGCCGTGGCCACTGTGGTCACAGGTCCCCAGCCCTGCCCCAGGGCCCCTTCTCTATCTGCAGGGTGCCCACCAACCCACCTCCAGCTCAAGCAGCGCCTCTTCCAGGAAGGCTTCCCCCATGTTACTGCCCCTCAGCCTGTGCTCCTAGTTCTGTGGCTTCTACAGTCTCTGCCAGCAGCAGAGGCTAGATTGCGTTTGTCCCTGGGGCTCACTGTGCCTTGCTTACAGTAAGCATTTGAAACGATTCTGAAACCAAGTGAGCGAAGATTGCACATGTCCTTCTAGAACCAGGTGAGCGTAGATTGCACGCTTCCATGCCTGGCTTCCTGGAGATCCCGTTTTCCGCCCACTCGTTCAAAGTGGACGGCCTTCTGTGTGTCAGGCCCATGGTCACACGTGGTGGCCAGGACAGACCTGTTTCTGTTCAGAGAGATGGTCTAGGGGTTCTCCCTAGGGTCCTGGGGAGGCCTGCTGTGAGCAGCAGAAGCAGGGTCCAAGAGGGACTGTCCATTTGGGGATATCGGACACGGTCACAAAACCCTCCCCTTGGCCGGCCACCCCCCCCCCCCCCCATGCCTGGACCGTGGGCAGGGAGCCCCGGGAGTGGTGACCCCGTTGTGGCTCCTGGAGGAGGTGAGGGGAGGGCTGGGGAGGCCCATGCGCAGATGCCCTCGGGGACAGGGAGGGGCTGGGGCAGGCTCAGGCTCACTGTCAGCCGGCAGGTAGAAGACCAGGTTGATCATGAAGGAGATGAGCACGCAGGGCACCAGGATGTTGATGATGTAGAAGAGGGGCTTGCGGCGGATGATGAGGTAGAAGGTGACGTCCTGGTGGCCGGGACTGTCCAGCGGGACACTGGGGTCCACGTTGATCCTGGCTGGCCGGTGCACTATCTCCCACTCCCCGTTCTCTGAGGAGGGCAGGAGGACACCTCGGTGTCAGGCCAGGCAAGGGGGCGGGTTGGGGGGGGGGCGGCGGGGAAGGACAGAGGTGGGGTGGGGTGGGGGGGCTGGGTGGAGTGAGCCAGCCCGAGGGCGCGCGCAGAGGAGTGTTTAGGTTCTGGAGGTGGGCGTCTTTCCCTGGGGCTTGGGAAGGAGGTTTCAATCTGCAAGGGGGAAATTCTGCCTTGGGAGTGTGGTTTTTTGTTTGTTTTGAAAATAGAGAAGCTGAGGCTGTGTGTGGCTCAAACAAGGAGTCTTAGAGATAATGACGTGGTGAGAGTAACACCAATGCCCCCCCCCCCCAAACCCCGGTGATGTAGCCGCCTTGGGACCGGTGTGACATAGGTTTTCTCTGCTGAACAGGGGTGTGTGGTGGGGAGCCCCATAGAAGACCTGAGCCCGGTCATAGATAGGAGTGTGGGGCGTTGGCAGGGGGCAGCATACACAACATTAGGATCGGTGGCTAAAGCCGCAACCACGCCTCTCGGCTTCCTGGGAACAGAAGACTAACTACCCCCCTCATTTGTCAGTTACATCCATCCCTAGGGACCCTGTCCAGACCCAGGAGGGTCTTCTGGCCCGGGGAAAAGGAAGGGTGGGGCCAGTGTCTGTCTCTGCCTTTGGGACACAATCCCCTCCTGGGGATTTCTTTCCTTTCAATGTGCTAGATTTACGTCGCTAAGTATGTCTGCGTGTGTTTGCGGGTCGGTATGTGTCTGTGCATCTGGGTCTCCCCGCCCGTCAGTGTGCCTGTATGTCCACGTTCCAGGTGTACATGGGTGTGCCCACGTGCATCTCTGGCGGGGAGGCGTTGGTGCGACCGTACCCACGGGTGTGCGTCTGAGGGGCCTGCCCACCCACCAGCTGCTACTCTCAGCACCTGTGAAACCCGCAGGGTCGATGATGATCCACTCCACAGGATAGGAGCGGCCCTCTTTCTCCTCCTGCTTCAGACTCAGGGTGATCTCCTTGGCCGTGTACTTGAGTGAACTGGGGAGAGCAGCGGGGAGAGGGTGGTCCTCAGCCACTGGCTGCGGCCACTGAGGGCGGAAAGGCCAGTACAGGAGGTTCACGGTCAGAGGCGCCCTTGTGGGTCTGGGGGAGCTCTAATCAGGACTGAGGGTGCCTCGAGCACCTCTCTCAGCCCCTGGCACGGTGCCCGGGGGTGAGGGCTGCCTGGAGAAGTGGGTGCACCTGAACTTGAGGGAGCAGTTCTGCCAGTCGAAGGGGAAGTAGGTGACGGAGATGGGGCAAGAGGAGCGGAAGATGGCGGGCGGCAGCCAGTACACGTAGCCCGAAGGGTAGACGAGCACGTTGCAGGCGTAGGAAATCTGGAAGGAGCCGTCGTTGCTGAGGGACAAGGACAGAGGCCACCATGAATGCCAGCCAGCTGGGAGCTGGCAGAGATGGGGGAGGCGGAGGGTCGAGGGGATGCCAGGGTGGGTTGTGGCTCAACTTGTTCTCCAGCACAATCTCTGGGAGCCACAGCATGTCAGGGGGCAGGCGCAGGACACTGATATTTCCAAATTCTTCAGCATCCCACTGCAGCCGGGGGTCCGTCCAGCCCTGGAACCCGAAAGGTATGTCAGCAGTCGGCTCTGCTGTCGTCCAGGCTCCCCCTGCTCTCCTCACTTCCCTGGGGGAACACTGGACAGGGTCTGGGAGCTGTGACAAAAGAAGTTTGGGGGAGGTGGGTGCAGAGTTAGGACTCAGGTCCGTCACGTACAGCTGTGTAGAACGTACACTGCACAACAAAGGGAGCATATTTCATTGTGGACACAGAAGACTTACGTCTATATTATGAACTTCTGATGGATGGCAGAAGAGTGTTTTCTAATAAAATCAGAATACCGTGACAACCTTCCCGTAGGTAAAGAATCCCAATTCACCGGAAGTCTCCATCTGAGCTTGTGGCTGTACAAGGTGGTGGGAAGGGCAGCTGGGCCTGTGGGTGGGAGCCAGCTCCTCCTGGAGGCCAGGAGGATCCTCTCCTGGAGATCCCTAAGCAGAAGGAAGCATGGGCCCTACACCCTCACCCCCCGGCTGTGAGTGGGGTCGTCTCCTTACGTGCTCAATCCACACGTTAGTGGTGAGGGTCTCCTCAACTTCTTTCTGTAATCACACAAGAGCACTGTCCCCTAGGGCCCGCACTGCTCACCTGCACACATTCAGCAGGCAGCTACTTCCCGCCACCCCCCGGAGGAAACCACGGCAACTGGCCTGACCAGACTCCTGGCCCAAGCACGCACAGTCAGGAGGGGCTGGGCAGACCAAGGAGCAGGGAGGGGACAGCCCTGAAGTGTGTCATGGGTCTGATATGGGGCACACCCCAGAGCTGAAGCTGGAGGGGAAGGGGCATCGGCTCGAGGCTTGTGGGCAGCAGTGAACCTGGAGAACGCTGGAGCGTGCTTCCCCGGGAGAGGAGCTACCACAGGAGCTACCAGGCTGGGACCTTGAGCTTCGTCCGTGGCCATCCCAGGCCAGGAGACAGCCAGGCCTCCAGGAAGCCGTCCCCGCCCTCGGCTCCCCGGCCCAGCCACAGAGGGGCCTCTCACCAGAGAGATGAGATTGGAGAGTGTGAGGGCCAGCGAGACCTCCACACTCTCATCTTTGTGAGCCACAGGCCGGAGCTCCTTGCTGTAGCCCTTCTCTTCAAACAGGTGCCGAATCAGCCGCTCCTCCTCGTTCAGGCCCCAGCTGCCTGGAGAGGGACAGGAAGAGGGATGGGGTGCTGGGAGGGGGGACCGGGAAGGGGGCTGCCGTGAAATCCTGCCAGGCCATGGGGCTGGGCTGAGCTGCGGGGATCCGACCACTCCCCAGGAAGGGGTCCTGGCGGTCAACCCCCTCCAGAGTTGGGGTGGGAGCTGGGCCTGATGCAGGGGAGGAGTAGGAGGGGACCATGCAGCAGGGACCCTGGGTGCAAGTCCTGAGGGACCCTTCGGGGCAGGGTGATGCCCACTCTTACCACACACGACCAGGGCAGCCAGCAGCCCCAGCGTTAACACCGGCCCCTCCATCCTGTCCCTCTGACTAGGTCTTGTGGCCCCTCCAGTCTACAGGGCTGGGGAATGTGGGTGGGTAGGAGAGGGGACAGGTGCTGGGTTGGGAGGGGGGGAGTGTGAAGGGAAGAGGCGGCCGGAAACGCAATCTGACACCTCTGGGCATGACTGCTGGGTAGAAAACCCAAGGCAGGTGACAAGGGGGTGGGGACAAGGACTGGCTGCCGGGCGGGAGCCCAAGGACATGAGGCAAAGATCCCAGGCTGGAATTCTCTGCAATTAGCGGTAGGGCTGGGGGCTGGGTAGGGGCCCTGGACACTGGGGGCAGTGCTGGTCAGTCATGCCTAGGGGAGTGGTGGCACTCAGCTGTGGCTGTTTCTTGGAGGGGGGGGCAGACAGTATGCTGAGCTGGGGGCTTAGCAGCCTCTCTCCAGTGTCTTTGTGACCTCCGCCAACTGCTTCTGGGGGCAGGGCCCTGTCTGGCCCTGTCTAACGTCCACCCATCCAGTTCCCAAGAAAGCCCCAGAGTCATCTGTGTAGATCATAAATAATGTTTATTGAAGCAGCTGTGATTTTCCGATGGCACATCTGGGAAGACACACGGACCCAGGTCCCCCGCCCCCCACACCCAGCCAACTGTGGCTGTGACAGTTTGTCATCATAGGAGCCCCTGGGAGCAGTAGGTCCTGACGGGGGGGTTAGGGGTCCAGATGTGGTTCATGGCCCCCGGGCCGAAGGAATCTGAGGGCTCGGTGGGTGGTGCCCCCCACTCTACCCTGCACCCATCTGGGGTCCCTCTGCCTCTGCCAGGGCGGCCAAGCGGAAGGCCTGCAGGGCCTGCACCAGCAACCGGGGAAGGCTGCGGGCCATCGTGGCTGGCTCCAGGCCCACCAGGCCACCAAAGACCACATGCTGGCCCCCCAAGCCTGCCCGCACCCAGGCTCGGAAGAGGCCAGTCAGTGTCTTGGAGCCCAGATCTGCCAGGACCTGCAGAAGGAGAATCGGGGCTCACAACCTCACTGGGTCTCCCCCCTTGTGGCCCCCAGAAACTCTCACCCAGATCCACTCCCCTCCATAGCCCCCGATCCTGCACACTTCTGCTCACTTGGACCCCCCCACGCACCCTTCCACTCACACCTTTCCCTCACAAGTTCCCATCCACCCCACCTAGCACCCAGCTTACACACAGCTGCCCTCCCCACCCTTTTCTCCCAAGACACCCCTGCCTCCACTGCAAGCTGGGGCAGGTCCTCCCTCTTGCTGTGGAGGGTGCCCTTTCTGTCCCTCCTACCTGCTAGGGCTGACCCAGGTCGGCCTTCTGAGGCCACTGTGAGCGAATGTGGGAAGCCTGAGGACCTACCTCATGGAAGTCCATGGCCAAGTGCTCTGATGGGACCTGTAGGATCCAGGCATGGGTGCCTTGAAGTGTGGCCAACTTCTGTTGCAGCGTCTCCAACCCAGGGCAGCCTGAAGGAAGGGGAGAGGTCCCGGGAATAACAGAAAACTGACACCAGCAAGGAGCTGGGAGAGGGATTCCCACCAGGACCCCAGAATGGCCTCCCAGTGGGCAGATTTCTTGTCATGCTACACACGGGGAAACTGAGGTTCAGCAAATGGTCTCTGCTGACCCTGAGGGCGGCCCAAAGCCACAAGTGCCCCCAAAGAGTCATCCTCCCTGCTGCAGGGGGAGGGGTCGGGTGGGGAGAGCTAGTCTGCTGGTTGCCCCATGGGTGGGTAACCGCTTCCCAGAGCGGACCTTGGGAGAATCCCCGCAGGGTTGGCCGCCCTTGGCCTGCTACTCTCCCCGCAAAGGCCGGCAGGGGGCGCCCTTACCGTTCCCTTCCTGGCGCTGCTCTGGTCTCCGCTTCGGGAACCGCGCGCCTGCAGCCCGCGATCCTGGGGAGACGCGGGGTTAGGGGATCGCCTCCGCCGCGCGGAGTCGGCGTGCGGGGGCTGGAATATGAAGGCATGGGGTACCTGGGTGCAGCCGCTGCTCGCGGGCAGGGTGCCTGGGAGGCTCTAGGAGCGACAGAGCGGAGCGAGCCAGGGCTGGGGCCAGACGCCGCATCCCTGGGCTCGGGCCGAGCAGGTCCTGAGCGCCCCGCAGCAGGTCCAGGAGGGTGTGCGCCAGCGAGCGCAGCTCTGCGGGCAGGACAAGCGTCCGGGCGGAGGTCAGACGTGGGCCAGGTCCCCTGCCCTCCCGGCCCAGCCCTGGGAACTGGACTGACCGCATCGCCTCCGGCGCTGCAGGCACTGCTGTTGCGCCAGACGCGCACAGGCGACCGCGGGCCCGGAGCACAGGCGGGAGTAGAAGGCGCACGGCGGGGCGGCGTCTGCCTGCGGCTCCGCGGGCGGGTCCCAGGCCAGAAGCTCCCGGCAGCTGGGTTCCCGGCTGGAGGGGATTGCTACAGGGGTCGACGGGGACCATCTCAGCCCTGGCTTTGGGACCTAGCGTCCGCAGCCCTCCCCTGAAGGGAGACAGGCTTTCTTGACGCCCTAAGGGGCTGGGGGGCGGGCGGGGTGAAGATGGGCTTGTTCCAGGGCTGTTAGCGGGACACTTCGGGGAGGGGGGAATAGGAATGGGGCGCTCACCGCTCATCTGCTCCTGGAGCCAGTCCTTGAACACGGCCACTCGAGTGTAGACTCCGGGCTTCCCTGGCTCTCCGCATCCGTCCCCCCAGGAGGTGACCCCGTACAGGACCTCCTTGGGGCGGGGGCCAGGCTCAGAACATGTCAGGGGGCCTCCGGAGTCACCCTGCGGGACCCGAGTCAAAAGAGAGGGTACTACATTGACCTGCCCCCTCCTATGCCAGCTTTACACTTGGCAGGCAGCTTTGAATTCTCCTGGGGTTACTTCTTGTACCCATTTTAGCAATGAGAACACAGAGGCTCAGACAAGTTGAATGACAGCCTGACTGTGGAAGGAAAGAGGCTATTCTTTCCCTGGGGAACCAGGACCCTCCGGCACCCTCCAGTCAATCAGGGCTCATACCTGGCATGAGTCGATGCCCCCGGCCAGGTAGCCGGCACAGAGCATGCTGCTGGGGTGCAGCTCGGGCCCCAAGGCCCTTTTGCAGGTGTCAGCACTGAGCAGGGGCACTCGGGCCTCCCTGACCGCCTCAGCCTCAGGCCCGTCTACAGGGAAACGGTGGAGGGGGCTCAGGCCTTCAGGGCAGGAGCGTCGCTTCGGGGGGGACCCCCCTCCCCCGCCCTGCCCTCCTTGATTCCTACCCCGCTGCAAGACCAGGCAGCATTTTGCGAAGCAAGGAAGTCAGATTCGCTACACCCCCGGCCTTCCCAAACTCCATCACCCCAGCACCCCATTCTTCCCACCCACTCACACTCGCGCCTCACCCAGGCCCGGGCCTGCCCCATACCTTCGAAGAGGGCCCCCCAGCCCGCGATGGCGCAAGCCGTGCCGGCTGGGGGCTCCCGGGGCCCCTGGGGCAGGCACACAGGGCGCACCGCCCCTGCCCAGCTCACCGGCGTCCACAGCTGCACGAGGGCCAGGTCGTTGTGGAAGGTCCGCGGGTCAAACTGCGGAGGGGGTGGCGGCGCAATATCAATGAAGCGTGGGGTGGGGGTGCTGTTCCCGACTCTGAGAGCCCGGGAACTGTCCTCTCACCTTGGGGTGGGGCAAGATGCGGTTCACCGGCACCTCCTCCGCTTGCTCTCCCCGGGGGTCCTCGGCCAGCGTCACCGTCCACAGAAGCTCGTTCTGGGCGCTGCGGGGAGAGCGGCGGGTGATACGCAGGACAAGGGTGCAGCGGGTCCCGTGGAGACCCTGCCCTCCGCCCACAGGCACCACCCAGCAAGCCCGCACGCCGGGCTCTTTCTCCGCTGTTACTCGCGGGGCAGGGAGGGTGGGCCAGAGCGAGGCGGCGGTCCCCAGGAGGCCCCCGAGCCGGGCGGGTGGTCCCCTGATAGCGGCTCCCTGGCTGGGGTGCGTGGGCGCCTCGAGGCCCGGGAGCTGGGCAGGGCGGTGGCCGCCGCCAGGGGGCAGCAGAGACCGGCCCTCGCACGTGTCGCCCGCCCGACGATCCCGGAAGGAAGTGTTGGACCAAGCGTTGGGGATCTGGGCGGGTCAGGGGCCTGGGGCCCAACGTACCCCGCGAAGCAGTGCGCCGCGGTGAGTACCCAGGACGCCGCCACCAGGACGCCGCCGCACAGAGGCTGCCCCCCGACTTGCAGCCTCACCAGCCAGGGCCAGGCCCCCGGCGGCGCAGCGCTACCTCCGACAATGCGGCCGTGGGCACGCGTCACGTTGACAGTGCTCGGGCGCCGCTCGCCACACGGCCCTAGAAAGGTGGCATCGGAGTCACAAGGGACAAGTCCTTGCCGCCCTGACCCTTGAGGCCCCTCCAGGGTTCACCCTGCCCTCAGCCCTAACCCCCTCGAGCCCTTTCAGCCTTACCTGGGGCGGCTGGATCCTGCGCTTGTGGCCTAGGACGCCCAGGTCCTGCTGAGACACAGACCTTTGAGCCTCACTACTACCCTCCCACCCTCCCTACCTGCACCCCCGGCAGAGCCTGGGCCCTCTCCCTGCGCTGCCGCTCCCCTTCTGTTACTCCACCCCTCCAGGAGTCAGGGTCCGTTTCAGCAGCCATAAACTTCTCACTGTCCCTGCCCTCCTGCCTTGGCACGCGCTGTGCCCCATGCCTGGCATGCTCTTGCCTCTTGGAGAGACCTTCTTAAGCATCATCTCTGTTGTAGCCCCACCTAGTTTCTGTCTCCGAGAGGGAGTCAAGTCTGGAGGGAAGGGATGGGGTGGACAGGAGAACGGACGCAGGTAGTCAGTGCGAGCTCACCCGGGCACGGGACCGTGTGGTTGGCACAGCCTCTGCACTCGTGGAGTCTGTGCTGGATCTCCATTGCCACTCGATTTACTGCCCACTGGGCACTCCTCTGGGCGGCCTGCAGCGCTTTCGTCCCCTGGGCTGACAGAGCTGCTGGGACAGAGGGTACAATCATGCATGGCTGGGGAAGGACCTCAGGCTCCAGCCCTGAGCCTGCCTTGGGAGACAGGGGGAAGCAGGTCAGGCTCCAGGAGCACCGGGCAGAATGGGGAGCAGAGAGAGCCCCAGGGGCCTGAGGGCCCAGCGCTCGGAGCAGATGGTCCCGGATTCTCAACCCACTTGACCTGAGCTGGGCTGGAATCTTTAAAGAGGGACTTGCCTTAAACATCTTGAAGGAAAAACAGCACCTCAAAGGTAGAGACATCACAAAACTCAGGCTTACAGACAAAATAACTCACCGAGTTGCCTACCTTTGGGCCCAGATAGCCAAGGAGCTGCCCGCCTGGACCCCTTCCTCCTGCTAAACCCGCTAACCCGGAACCTTCCCCAAAGCATACCCCTTGGCAGTGGCTGCCAGGTCCCCTTCCCTGTGCACCCTGGTCCTCCCCCTCCCTCTCCCACCCGTGCCTCCGTTTCTGGCCCCTTCTCCCTGCAGGGTGGGCGGAGGGGGCCAAAGGCCTCAATGAGTGGGGGTGGCAAGGTCATGCTCGCCAGCCCCACCCCACTTCCTCTGAGCTCCTCCCACCTCTGCCGCCCCCTCAGAGCAGCCCGGGCTCACCTTGCAGGGTGCTGGGGGGCAGGCGCATGTACAGTGGGTGCCCAGCGACAGACGGTAGGTCTGGGAAGGGCAGCAGCAGCAGCAGCAACACAGGCAGCAGCATGGTGACCAACAGCCAGGGCGAGCGACCCCGTCCTCTTTCCCCCTCGGAGTCTGCCCTCCAGGTACTTATCCTTGGGTGTCTGCCTCCCACTGCCTTTCTGTCCCTGGGCCCTGAATTCGTGTCCCTCAAATCATCCGACTCTGTTCTCGTACATCAAAATCACCCGCTTCCCTCAGTCGGTCCCTCACCTGGCCCTTAACTCCCGGGAGCCCACAGGGGACTGGGGCTTGGGGGGCTATATAGAGGACAGGCTGGGGGGGTACTCGGGAGGGGGGCCAGGGCTGGGGGAGGGATCGGGATGGGGGCTCGACCCTCACCTTTGAAGTCCCACGGTCCCAGCTCTGAGGCCCCCCTTCTGTCAAAGGAACCCTTGTTTCTGCGGCTCCATCAAAGGGGCCTGGACAGGCCAGAAGAGCTGACAGTTGGGCTGGGGGCCAGGCAGAGGGGGGCTGGTGGGCAGGGGCTGGCCCTGTCTCCGAGGCTCTGATGGCGGGGGGAGTCCCATCTGCCTCTATTCCCTGAGGAGTTTAGGACTGTGCTGGGGGCACACACTCCTGGAGGGAGGAGGGCAGGGGGTGTGTGAGGGTCCTCGGCAGCCCCACCCCCTGAGGAGGTGCCCGAGCTCCCAGCCCCTGTGCCCCTAATTGCTTGGCAGCGTCTCTCCCCGATGTAGCCATTTCTAAAGATGATCAAAGCGCCCTAATTAGCGCCGTAATTGCCGCACTGGGGGTGGTGGGGTGGGAAGAGGCAAAGGCAGGCCCTGAGAGGAAGGCAGACATGAAAGGCCCCACCAGTGGCCCAGTTTGGGTAGGACCGGCCCCAGCAGCTTCTGACGCTCTCCCAGACCCCCTGCCCCTACGCAGTGCTCGCTCGGCCTGTCCAGCATTGTTCTCAGTTGCTATGGCCCTGATCTGGCCGGAGGGAATCTTCTGGAGTCTCACGGGAAGGGCCACAAACGAGCAGCTCTCCTGGGACCAAGCTCCCACCTGGGGCAGAGAGGAGGTGCCCTTCTGCCTCCACAGAATGTCCTGGGGCCAAGAAAAAGGATCTTGGCACCCCAATTCATGCCGGTGACCCAGGGTGACTTTGGCAGGCCTGGTGCCTTCCCAGACCAGATTCTGCCATGACGTTGCCCCTGTAACACAGTGTCCTGTCTTCTCCAGCCCTTTCTCCTTCTGCGCAGGTGAACGAGCCTCCGATCGGAACCTGCCTTGCTTCGTAAGACAGAGCCCCAGACCTGCAGAGATAGCCTTGAGCCTGGGGTCCCGGGGGTGATGGGTGAGATGCAGGGAAGGGGGGCAGCCAGTTCCAGCAGCTTCTCCAACTTCCTCCTTCTATGCCGCTGGCCAGCAGAGAATGTGCGTGGCCTCTTTTTCCTCTCTGAAACTCTCTTCCTCCTTGATCACCGAGATGTCCCATCATTTTGATTCTCCACTCCCCCCATCCTTGGGCGCTGGCCACAAAGAGGTTTCCACCCGCTGGAGCCCCTCTGGAGGTTGCCACCCACCCAGTGTTGGGCTGGAGTTGCTCATGTTGGCTCTGGAGGGCTGAACATAGACGTCTCTTCCCAAGTCTGCACTGGGTGACATCATATTGGTAGCTTGAAAGCAGCCACTGTGGGAGGATTTACACCACGGAAACCAGCACCCAGTACAAATCAGAGCCTCCCTGCCTTCCGCCCCGCAAGAGCCAGGTCAACATTACCCAGCACACCACTGTATATGCCCCCTTCCCCTCCCCGTTACCACCGCACCTCATGAAGACAATCCCTCTGGTTCAGGAATGCCATGAAATAGTGTCTGAGTATGGGTTATTGTGAGTGAATATTATAAAGTTGGAAATTACTTGTATTCATCAGAATATCTATCCATCTCAAGAGGGTGTATGTCTAGATAGGGGATACCTATCTTCTTTTTTTTTTTTTAACTTTAACAAAATGTTTATTTACTTTTGAGAGAGAGAGAGGGAGAGGGAGAGAGGGAGCTCAAGCAGGGGAGGGGCAGAGAGAGACGGGGACACAGAATCCAAAGCAGGCTCCAGGCTCTGAGCTGTCAGCACAGAGCCCGATGTGGGGCTGGAATCCACAAACCTTGAGATCATGACCTGAGCCGAAGTCAGACGCTCAACTGACTAAGCCACCCACGAGCCCTGGGGCTATCTATTTTCTTATCTACCATCTCCAAATTCTTGGCAGAGAGGGTGTTAACTCTCAACACAGCCTATACTTGAAGAAAGTGTCCAAAGCAAATGATCTGTGGTTCCAAGAAAGAGCCGCCAAGGTAAGGGACCCAGAAAGCAGAGAAGGTGGTTGGAAAGCCTCACAGGCCCCTGGGCGGAGAGGCCAACGCCACCCTCGGAGCCGGAGCCAGCGTCCAAGCTGGAGAGATTAAGGCCTGGAGCGAGCTCCCCCCAAGACGGAGCCCCCTGTGGCCGCTCTCACTGGAGAATGCCACAAGGAGGGGCACGCTTTGTCGGCATTTGGCACCTCGGTCCCTCAGCCACTTGGATCCTGCCAAAGCCAGGCGGGCCAGGCCGGAGCCTTTGAGCCACCTCCCCCCCACCCCTGCCCCCGCCCCCCCTTCTGCCTCTGCTGGTCTTCAAGGACTGGTGGGAGGCCGAAAAAGACCAGAAGCTGCTGGTCTGTTTACTGCCTCTCCTGCCCCAGCGCCACTGCCAGAGAAAATTAGGGGCCTTCCAGCACAGATGGTGATTCACTCAACCCCGCCTCCCTCTGCCGCTTCCCTGCACCGCACCACCCCCCCCTGCCAGCCAGGGCCCTGCCCTCTCCTCTCCTCTCCTCTCCTCTCCTCTCCTCTCCTCTCCTCTCCTCCCCTCCCCTCCCCTCCCCTCCCCTCCCCTCTCCTCTCCTCTTTCCTCCCCTCTCCTCCCCTCTCCTCCCCTCTCCTCTCCTCCCCTCTCCTCCCCTCTCCTCCCCTCTCCTCTCCTCTCCTCTCCTCTCCTCTCCTCTCCTCTCCTCTCCGCCCCTCTCCTCCCCTCCTCTCCCCTCTCCTCCCCTCCCCTCCTCTGCCCTCCCCTCCCCTCTCCTCTCCTCCAGGTATACCCGAAGTCTGGTCAGTTTCATCCACTTCCTCAGGTCGCCTCTTGAGAACCAGGTCGAAACCCACGTTTCGTGCAGCTTTTTTTTATTACTGATGACTGGTCCTCCTGGTTGTCCTTGGCCTCTTCCACTGGAATGGCCACCATCCCGACAGCGTGTCCTCTTCTCTGCCACATCCCCTCTGGCACCTTCTTCAGAGCAGTTGCTGCTCTGTTGCCGGCTGTCTGGTGGGGACTTGCCTGTCCCAAGGGGCTGGGTCTCCCACAGGCTAGTCGAGTGGCAGACCCTCCCAGACCTCCTTGTCACTGCAGGGCTCACGGCCGGGCCCTGTCAGACCCACATCCTCCCCAAAGGCCCTCGCCCACGTGCAGAGCAGAAGAGGTGGGGGCTGGTGGGGGAGAGCCTTGGGGACTGCACAGATTTGAGGGAGAGAGCATCTTCCCTCACATCTGCAGCAGAGCTGGAAGGAAGGGCAGGGACCCCGGAAGGATGAAGGAATCCTTTGTTCAGGAATCAAGGGAGCCGGCAGGAGGGAGAGGCTGGCATTTCAGTGTCCCATTGGAGTTCAGCTTAGCCAGAGGACCCGCCGTCCGGCCCGGGGGGCTCCTGAGGATGGTGGGGTGGGGGCTGCCTAGTGAGGAGAGGCTGATACCCACACCCTGAGGTTCCTGGTCCCTCACGTACAGAGGGCAATCTCACTTGTGCCCACAGCCCGGAGAGCCGGCCTGGAGAGTGGATGAGTCTGCGGCTTCAGGCTTTTGGGGACTGTTGTAGCGTTGGGGGCGGAGCGCAGTGTGGAGTGATGTGGCCAGCTGGACGCAGCTGTAACACGCATGTCAGGCAGGCTATGTACGTTGTAACGGTCTGGGTGAAAAATGCAAATGCAGGGCCCCTTGCTCCACAATTGTTGAGAATTTCGAGACATGGCAGCAGCATGTTAAACCAAGTGTGGGGCCTTGCTGAGCACGGGGAGTGCCCCAAGTGAACACTCCGTTGGTGAGCAAGTTGGACCCCTGGTACTGTTCACAGAAAAGGAGCCGTGGTTCTGGGGCTCCCTGGCCCAGGAACATCGGGAGCAGATTCCTCTTTCTCTCTCTCCCTACCCAACAGTGGAGAACTGAGGGCCAGGGGAGCCCTCCACCCACCAGCTCATCGGCATAGAGCTTCTGAAGGTCCACCTGAGCACAGGGAGGAGAGAAGAGGTTTGCATCAAGCGAGAAACTGGGGTTTCACCGGGCAATGCCCAGAAGGAGAAGATTCTAACCTGGCAGGTGGAGAAGGCTCAGAATCCGGCCAGGTGTTGGCCAGGGAGCTGCCGCTTCCAGCCGGAAAGCAGCCTCTGCCAGCACAGCCAGGGCTGTGCCTGGAAGAATGAAACAATTTCACGTCTATTTCCCAGCCAGGCGAGATTCCCCAACAATCTGGTTAGAGCCCTCTGCAATTGTGAGCTTGGTTATTTGTCGTCTGTCTGCCGCAGGGTGGCAGGGCTTTGCGCCCCGTCCCTGTGGTGTCCCCAGCACCTAGAACAGAGCCTGACACACTGTGTTTGTTAAACAACTGAAGAAATGGATGGTCAGTACTGGCCCCTCTCCCGGCTCCAGCGTCAAATCACCTGCCTCCTGCACATGAACCTCAGCCTGTCCCAAGCAGTCCTGGCGTCTCCTGTTCCCCCATCGGCTCCTCCTGTGCAGGGGCTCGGGCCCCCTCCTTGCACACCTATGTCCAGTCTGTGCAGTGCTGTCCTTCTCTCTGGAGCGTAGCTGGGAGAGACAAGTGACATCTTCTGGGGGCTGGATGGCACCAGCATCTCTCCCGGTTGGTGATCTTGGGACCCGGCAGAGCTGGGGACTCCCCCCTTCTGCCCTTCCCACATCCCTTCCTTTTTGCTGCCCTGTTTTGGGGAGTGGGAGGGGCAGGATGACTGTCCAGGGTGAAGGAGGGCCTGGAGGGACTTTTAGTGGCATCCACAGTCCCCGGTTTCTCCACCCACACCCCCGTGGTCACAGCCGCCCACCTCGACCCCTCCCACAGGTGCAGGCAACGCTTCAGCCCCAAGCTCCTGCTTCAAAAGAGGGATGGAAAGAAACTTGGACCTTTTGTTGATATTTCTGGAAAAGTCCAGCAGGTCCATGTGAGGAAGCTCCAGCCCTGTAGCTTTCCCACCGGCACAGAGGCTGCTTTTGTGTTCTGAGGATGGTGGGGGGATCCTGGGCCTCTGGAAACGGGAAGGAGAGACCGGGACACTTGCCGCTCTAGGTCTCTATACTTGTCCTCTGGGGATGACCTTCCTCTTCATCCCTCCTCAGGCCCCTTCTGCCATGATGTGCTCACCCCTCCCTCCACCCCAAACCCTCCTGATCTCCTGGCCCCTGCCGGGGGAGTGGGCAAAAGGGCAGGAAGGAGATTCAGCTGACAGCCGAGCAGGCCACCTTCGGGGGCAGTGTCTCTGGACAGACTAGCGGGACCCACAGCCATGATCCAAAGTGGCCTGCTAGGCACAAAAGTGCCACGAGCCTGATTCTGATGCAGATTCTGAAGAGAGAGAGAACGGGCATGAGCAGGGGAGGGGCAGAGAGAGAGGGGGAGAGAGAATCTCAAGCAGGCTCCAAGCCCAGCGTGGTGCCCGGAGCCCAACACATGGCTCCATCCCACAACCATGAGATCGTGACCTGAGTCGAAGCCAAGAGTCAGATGCTTGACCAACCGAGCCACCCAGGTGCCTCCTGCCGGCACCTTGATTTTGGACGTCTAGCCTCCAGGACTGTGAGAGAACAAATTTCTGTTGTTTGAAGCCAGTGACGGCAGCTCCAGGAAACTAATACTCATCATCCTCTCTCAACCTCAAGTTCTCAATCTGTGAAACAGGATGATAACAGCCATCTCTCTGGGAGAATTAAAGAACACCTGTCAGGCTTCCTGCAAAGGGCTGGCAGGAGTTATCGTCATTGCTCTAGATCAGCGCTTGATGAATGTGCCGGAATTGATAGGATGCTATTTCCCTGCATGGACACAGCGAGGGCAGAGAGGCCTGATCCCGCAGGGCAGCACGGGAGATGTGGGAGCCCAGAGGACAAGAGAGAATGGGATACAGGGCCGTGGGGGGGGGGGCTCCCCAGGCTGTGTGTGGCCTTTCGCTCAGAGGGTGTCTGTGTAGGGGGCTCCCTGGCCCTGTGGGGCCTTCCTCATGGGTTGCCTGGTTCCTTCAGCTTGTCAGCTCTACTTGCTGCTGTGACCTTCCCCCTCCCTCTGGGTTGAACTTGACTTTAAGAGGGAGAGGCAAGGCTGCTGCCTGGGGCGGGGGTTGCTGAGGCAGGGGCTGCCCCCCCGCAGGCTGAATGGGGTCTCTGAGAATGGGAATGTCCTAGAACCTGCACGTGGGGCTCTCTGAGGTTGGCGAGACCCCTGGCCTCCCACCTCACTTTTCACCTAATATTCTGGGCAGGAGCCACAGAGCGTGGGTGCATCCAGTCCACTCCCACGCCCCCCCTTTCAGAACGCAACATTTTGTACACACCCCACAATCTCCTCGGGCTCCACCCCTTCTCACCACCCTTTCCCGTCAGCCTCTTCTGAAGGGCTTGGGAGGGGAAGGGGGTCATCCCCACCACTCCCCTCCTCCCAGGCCAGTCCTCCCTTCTCCTGTGGGGCCACCCCTCTACCTTGGCCACTGGCATCCCTGGGGGGCGGGGAGGGGGGGAGAATCTGCTTTTCTGTTTTAATCAGAGACCCCAACTTATTTTCATTTAGTGAGAGAAGTTGGAGAGGTCAAAGGAATTTTGTAAAAATTTCCAGGAAAACAGAAACGAAGAGGCGTGAGGTCACCTGGGTTTATAGAGGACGCAGGCTCGCTCCGCTACGACAGCTGCTGGGGTGAGTGCCGCTGCAGGCCGGCTCTGGGCTGGGCGGTTCACCTCTCCGGTTGCACCATGTGAAATTGCCATTCTGTTCTTCGAAATGGTCAGGTCCATTCAGAAAAGACCTGTAACAGTTTTTAAATTTTTTAAAAAATGTTTTATTTATTCTTGAGAGAGAGAGAGAGAGAGAGACAGAGCATGAGCAGGGGAGGGGCAGAGAGAGAGGGACACAGAATCCGAAGCAGGCTCCAGGCTCCGAGCTGTCAGCACAGGGCCCGACGCGGGGCTCAAACTCACAAGCGGTGAGATCATGACCTGAGCCGAAGTCGGACGCTCAACCGACTGAGCCACCCAGGCTCCCCAAGACCTGTAACGGTTTTATCTAAAAGCCTGGGTGGCTCAGTCAGCTGAGCTTCTGACTCTTGGTTTTGGCTCAGGTCATGATCCCAGGATCATGGGATTGAGCCCCACCCAGCATGCAGCCTGCTTGAGATTCTCTCTCTCTCTCTCTCTCTCTCTCGTTCTCTCCCTCTGCCCCTCTTCCCCACTCTGCTCTCCCTCTCTCTAAAAAAAAGGGGGGGGGAAGTTAATATTTATAACATGCCAGAAACTGTCTTTTTTTTTTTTTTTTTTTTACCATTTAAACATGATGGAAACCTTTAGAGAAGGAGGGTGTCTAGGCAAAACTCTTTATTTATTTATTTATTTATTTATTTATTTTTGGGACAGAGAGAGACAGAGCATGAACGGGGGAGGGGCAGAGAGAGAGGGAGACACAGAATGGGAAACAGGCTCCAGGCTCTGAGCCATCAGCCCAGAGCCTGACGCGGGGCTCGAACTCACAGACCGCGAGATCGTGACCTGGCTGAAGTCGGACGCTTAACCGACTGCGCCACCCAGGCGCCCCAGGCAAAACTCTTTTAAGTTGAAAAGGTGCAAAATTTTGCATACCACTGCTCAGCTTTGTGGGGGAAAGAATGCAGACAGACCCTTTCCAGGGTTCTGCCTGCCTCCTCTCTTCTGTGTCTATGGTCTTTCTTTCCTGTGGTTTCTCTCCATACGTTTTCCTTCCCTTTTCTCTATTTTGGTGTCAGTTGTGTTTCTTTGAAACTTGCTAATTTAATGCCCTCGATTTCGACAGTAATATTCACATTTCTTCTTCTCCTACATGATCGATTATCCCTAATCAATAATTTTTCTTGTTGCTTTCAAATCTTTTTGTTACCATGAGATGATCTTTTTAGAAAACACGGTCTTTCTGATGAAGAGATATTTACTGGAGTCATGTGGTTTCCTTCAGCGTTACTTCCGTTTATTTTCTTTTGTTAAGATAAACCGAAATTAGATTTAATACATTATATTTAAAATATTCAATCAGGTCCCTTTATAGCAATACTTCTATCAATTTATCTCTCTAAACGTCTTACCCGCATCAATGCAAAAAGAGATTACTGGAAACGGTGGTTATTCATTAATTACAGCTATTTCTGATAGGGAGATTTATTTTTATTTTGTTTTGCTGTTTGCTCTCTTCTTTGTGCTTCCTTGCCTCGCTTGAATTCTTTAAAACCAGCAGGTAGCATTTAGCCAAATGTAAAGCATGAAGAATGTAACAAGAACCGTGTGGGCACAAGGAGGAAACTTATCAATGATACAAAGTTTGTTCCTGCAGTGTTTCATCCAATAAATATCAATGCCGAAAATTGGTTGAATATAGGGCAATTTCCTGTGGTTCGATGTATTACAATGACTTTATAATGACTGTTTGAGGGAAGCGTTATCAGACCCATTTTACAGATAAGGCCACTGAGGCTCAGGGGAGCCCAAGGCCACACCAATAGAAACTGGAAGAGCAGAGACTAAAAGCCGTCCTGCTTGTTGTTGAAGGCCACACCCTTGACCACTGCCCAGCCCTGCCTCCCCCTGAGTCCACGGGTGCCTTCTGACTGTGTCAACCAGCTGGGATTTGCCCAGGGCTCAACACAAAGGTGGAAGGCTCTTCTTGAAAGGGTGGAGGGCTTGGCCCCCTCCTCAGGAGGCCTGGCTGTGCCCCAGAGGGGCAGGAGGGGACAGGGTGGAGCAGCTGTGATGACATCTGGGGGAGGGCGAGACCTGCAATGGTGGACAGAGTAGCCGGCAGAGACGAGGGGCCAGGAGGAGCTGGAGCGAGGAGGCAAAGGAGAAATCAAGGCCCGGATGCCTGACACCAAAGTCCTTCCAGCACCCTTCTTGCACCCCCAGGGCCCCTGAGATCTGGAAGGCCATGTCAGGGGTGCCTCAGCCACTGTGTCCTGTCTGAGTCCAGCTACCAGGCATGGAGTAGAAGGGGAGTGCACACACATCAGGGCCCCTCCGTAACCACATTCCAGCTGGGCACATCCTGCCCCCTGTGCCCCCTACACGGAGCTCCAGGCCCCATCACCTGGGGACCAGCAGAGGCCAGCAGCTTGGGCAGGGGACCAGAGGCTGGGGGGCGGAGGGAGGGGGCCTGCAGAGGGTGCAGCCAATAAATCTCCTGAGACAATTATGGCGGTAAGGCATAAACAAGGCGCTTTGCCTGCTGCAGCCGCCCCCTCTCCTGCATACACGCGGGCACGCGCATGCGCGCGCGCGCGCACATACACACACACACACACACACACACACACACACACACACTAAAGCGCGGCCCATTTGCAGGGTAATGGCTTTGCGACAGGAGGAATTATCTGCAGCATTAGAGGTAGCCAGGCCAGGCACTGGGCCTAACGGATACCAAGGGAGGAAGCGGGTGCCCAGGTGCTGAGGCCTGCACCCCCGAGGATGCTGCGGGGGTGGGAGGCATGGGTAAGGGCTGCTGACGGCTTGGTGAGGGCCAGTGCCAGGTAGATCGCCCGTACTACTGCTGCCCCCAGTCCTTTCTGCTTCCAAGGCTACAAGTGGACAGACGACCGGGGGGCACTAACTCAGCACTTGAAATCGTAACAAAGCAGACCCCCTCACTCCCCCACCACAGTTCCTGTTCTGCCTCAGGGCTATTCAGCCCCAGACCGCCTCATCCTGCTGACAGCCTAGAGAAAGAGGCCAAGAGTGACCAAAGGGAACACACGAAGGAGGACACATGTTATAGGTGTGGCGACAGGGGCGGCTCTGTGACTGTCATAGGAATTGTCCAGCATCGCTAGGGAGGAGGGGTGAGGGGGGGAGGGCCCCTTCCTTCCCCAGGTCAGGAAATGCCTCTGAATGCCTGTTTCAGGGTGGGAATATTGGGGGCTCATCTCCTGGCCCCGTTAACCAGCTAACCCTGGTAGGGGCAGCAAAGCCCCAGTAAAGAAAGTGAGGCAAGCTCTTTCAGGCTGCTTGGGACGCTGAGGTCATGGTGATGCGGGGGTGGGCCGGTCCTTGGGGGCCTTCGCGTCCCACCCCGGGGCTCAGCCAGGCCTGCTGACTGACGGCGGGGAGGGGGCGGGTGGCGAATCACGCCTGCCAGCCTGACAATAGAGCCGGGCTCCGTGACTCTGGCAGCAACAGAGCACCCTGCCCACCTGCGGGCACACCCAGATTGCATTTGCTGAAATAAATTGCTGAAGAAAATAAATCCTGCACACATGATTAATGGGAGGCAGGGAGGCAGGCAGCCGCCGCAAAGAGCCGCTGGGGAACAGAGTGACAGTCGGGCACAAAGCCAGTGCTGCCGTGGGGCCTCAGGGAAGGGGCTCTGATGGCTGCATAGTCACGGGGGTCACCGTAGCCCTGGCATAGCCACCAAACAGCGGGGCTGAGCCCGCAGGCAGAAGAGGCCCCCCGGGGCTCAGGCCAGCCCCCAGCATGGCTCTGCATCATTGCAGGTGGTGTGGAGGGGGCTGACCCCGAGCTTGGAGTTACCCTGACCTGGTCCGACTGCTTCTGGAAATTGGGGGTTCCCATGGGCCAGAGGAGGGAAAAAGTAAAGCTAGGATCTCAGAAGGAGGGACAAGGGCTGAGGAGAAGGGGCTTCCCTACTGGCCAGCTCTGAGTTCCTGAGAAAATCACTTCCTGTCTGAGCCTCAGTCTCCTGGTCTGCTCAATGGAACTAGTGTCTGTGCCTCCCTCGTAAAGTGGTTCAGAGGCACAGTTGAAGCCACCCAGGCAAAGTGCCTCCTCGGGTCCGGTGCTCACAGGGGGCCATCCCAGCTAACAAAGGGGTATTCAGCACCTCTGATGTGCCCGTGTTGTGCTGGGAACTGGGGTACAGTCTCTGCCTGCATGGAGCCTAGAGGCAAACACTGAAAATGACATAATATGTAAGTCTTCTCAAATGCACAAGGTGCTGTGAAGGAGAAGGCCTGAGTGCTGGGGGGAAATGGGTGGTAGGGCCACAGTCTGGAGGTCAAGGCAGGCTTCCTGGGGGCACCCGACACAAGGAGACTTGTGGCAAAAATGCAGAAGCCTGACAGTACACTCTGTTGGTGAGGCTGCTGAAAAACAGTCTTGTCGCTGTGTGTGGGGCACCCGACACACCGGCTCAATCCCTACCTGAATTACAAGCACTCTTATTCCACAACTGGCTCTCCACTTAGGGCATTTTATCCTACAGATAGGTGCAAAAGCACATTTAGGAAATGATGGAGGTACACGGATGTTCACTGCATTGTTGTTAACAGGAGCAAAAAAAAAAAAAAGCAACAACAACCCAGAGACTCATCGAGAAAGGGCGGGGTTAAATAAACTGCAAACAGCCACACAGTGGAAGACTATGCAGCTGTGAAAAAGGAACAAGTAATCTACTGTTCCGGAAAGAATGTTGAGATACATTTAGTGAAAACAAAATGCAGAAGAGCGTGCATAGTATGCTTCCTTTTGTGTAAGAAAAGAAGGAAAATAAGAGCATAGATGTTTATTTTCTTTAGAAGACTATACAGTAAATTAATAAAAGTAGCCATCTGGGGTTATGTGGGAGGAAACCAGGCACATGGGGACAGCATGGCAGGAAGGCTTTTTACTTTGTATTGCTTCAATTTTTGAAGCAATTGGGGCAGTATTATCTACTGCCAACAAATATTTGTAAAATCATATTTTAGGGTCTTTGTTTCTTCCTGGAGGGCAGAGGGCTCCTGGATGGCATCTCAGTAACTAGAAACGCCAGAGGAAGGAGCTAGTTAAATTTTACTGATTCCAGGCCCGCCCTCAAGCTGGTACACAAGCGCTGGCCAGCTCTGAACAAAACACGTTTGGGGACAGTTAGCTAATACACCCAACCTTCTGGGAGGGATCTGAGGCTCAGCACGTGTGGCCCCAACCAGGCCCGGACTTGGCCTTGTGCTCCAAGGAAGGCCCAGGACTTCACGGGCGGGGCCTGGAGGAGCGACCCGAGCTACGGAGCAGCGGACCGCGGACGGAGGGGGCGGGGGGGGGGGGGGGAACAGCACCGTGACGTGTCTGGTGGAACACCCGCCACCCGATGGGGGTTCAGGAGAGAAGAAGGGTGCGCGGCTCTGCGAAGACGCGCTCTTTCCGGGGCCGATCCCCGGCTGTAAGCGGCGCTCTCTCCCGACCCGGGGCCCGCAGGAAGCCCCTCCTCCTGACGGATGGGCCCGGCGACCCGGCTCGGGAGGGCAGAGCAGGTGCGGGGCGCCTCCTGGTGGCGCTCCGTGAGAGACGCGGGGCTTGAAGGACAGAAAAGCCCTGGACCAGGTCCCAAGGAGGCTTGGGGGGCTCAGTAAACCAGAGGGTCGCACATCTGGGACAAGGGATTCGAACCCAGGCTTCGGGGTGGGGGGAGACCTTGGAGCAATCGAAGATCTCTGACTGTGACCAACCCAGTAGACCCCCAGCCGATGTGAGTCTGACCCTTCCCCCCCAAGTCCCCTCTTTCAGGCCCACCCATCAAAAGGGCGCCGCCGCGCTGCCTGGCGTTCTTCTGGGGCTCAGAGAGGTGAACCTCCTGCGTTTTCTGCCCTTCCCATGATCTTTCCGCCTTGTCCTCCCCCCCCCCCCACCCCCTTTTCCTAAGGCAGCCCCTTTTTGTTTTCTGAATCACCCTCCCTGCTCAAGCCACAGACCAGGGCAGCTTGGGAGCTTAATCCCTAGGGAGCAAAGTGTAGGACGAGCTGCATAATTTGCTGGGCCCCTTGTTTAACAATTACTACGAATTTCAAAATGATGCTGGCAGAGCATTAAATCAAGTGGAGCATCTGAGTGCAGCTCTGGGAAGCTGAGTGGGACCAGAAGCCAGGGACGCTGGTGAAGGTGGTGCTGGAAGGAGGGGGCGCAGAGAGTGGGGTGCTACGCTTCCTACCCCTAATCCCCAGTACACGGGCCCCTAGGCCTGGGATCGGGGGCTTCCCCTACCTCATCATCGTTTCTGAGCGTCTCCTCTGGGAGCGTCTTCACTGCTCCCCAGCTCGTGTGCACGCACGTGTACATGACCATGCAAATGTGCATGCCAGGTCAGGGAGGTCCTCAGAGCAGAGGGCTGGGCCATCTGAGCCCCACCGCTGCAGGCTTTATTAAGTGCTTACATGCACTAGCCTCACTAGGCCTAAAGGTATGCCCATTTTGCAGATGAAGAAACTGAGGCATGGAGAGGCTGATGGCTTACCAAGGTGAGCCATGTTTCCCAGGTCTGGTCTCCCCACTGGGGACACCCCTCCGAGGGATTAAAGGGGGTGCAGGAATCCTCTCGCTTACACAGTCCTGGCTGGGGCCTGGGGGAAATAAAACAACCATGATCTGTGAAGTTCAATGAACCATTAGCAAGTGCCAGGGTCCATTCTATGCATCTTACAGGGCGTGACTCAGGGATCCCTCACAGAAGCTTCGCGCAGCAGGGGCCATAATCGCCCCACTTTGCAGGCATGGAGCATGTGAGGCACAGCCAGTTCACACAGCCTGCTGGGAGGCACACCGCAGAAAGGGTAGAGGCAGGATTTGAATCCAGGCAGGCAAGGTCTGCTGTCTGAGTTGGTACATGAGCACAGCTCCAAGGGTGCCAGGGGAGGCTGCACATGGGGACAGAGGGACAGGCTGCCCCGTGGTCTCTTGGGTCCATCTGGCTCTTGGCCCCTCCACTCTGAGCCATGCTGCCTCTAAGTTCTGCTCTGGGCCTGGCTCCTTCTTCGCCTCCAGGGGTCCCTCCAACTCTCAGGCCCTGCATCATGGGACTCAGGCTATGGGGGCCCTGGGGCTGGGTGAGGGAGGGGCTTCTCAAGCAGCACTGGTGCTTGGGGCCGGAACACTGGGGTCTGGTCCCCTTTCCCCCAAGAAGTGGGCTGCCCGGGGAAGGGTGCTTTCCATGTGGCCAGAGGCCCTGCCCCCCAGACTCAGCCAGTAGGATGTCCCCCCCAGTGCCTCCCCAGCCCAGAGGCTCAGGATCCAGTAAGAGGGACATATGGCATCCTCGCCTCTCTCCACACCACCCCCCAAGTCCTTATCTGTCTCTCTGCCCCTCTCTCCTTCTCTCAGCCCCCCCCCCACCTTGTCTCTCAGCGAGCCTGTGTCTCTATTACTGTCTGACTCCCTCCCCCCGTCTCTTCTGTCTCTGCTGTATCTGTGTCTCTTGTTCTCTCTCTGTGTGCCCCCCCACAACTTCCCACATCTTCTCTTGAACCCCCTCAGCAGCCCCAAGCCTTCCCAGGGCTTGGCTCTCAGGAAGCCCCCTCCTCTCCCCGACCTTATTGGAGCAGAGAGGGAGCGAGAGCACATTTCTTCTCGTCCAGGCCTAATATCTTAATGCAAGGCCATTACTCACCCAGAGTCCAGGCAGGGCAGGCCTCTCCCCTCCTCGTTTGTCATCCAGAGTGAAGCCTCTGCGTTGTTCCTCGGGATCAGATTAAGGGACTGACAGGCAGGATGAACAAATTTAGCGGCCAGCGCCGCCTCCTTCCTCCCTCCCACCCCAGCCTCCCAGGCTCCGAGTCCCTGAACTTTGAGTAGGGGAGGTCTGGGGCCTCTGCGAGTCCTGTTTCTTGGTTCTGCTCCTCCTCAAAGTGCTCAGCAAGGGATGAGGGGGACCAGGAGCTTTTCTCCTCAGAGAGGAAGAGAAACAAAAGAGGAGCGGGGTCCAGAGGAACCTCTACACCCTGGGGACTGTTGAGCATTTAGTGTAAAAATAGAACAGCCAACACTATATATAGTTCCTTAAAGCCCTGTTCAAAGCCCTTTTACGTGGTTCACTCACATGATCCTTACAACATCCCTATGAGGTAGGTACTGTTATCATCCCGTTTTACAGGGACTCAGAGAGGCTGAGTGACTTGCCCAATGCCACACAGCTAGTGAAGTCTGTCAGCCATGGTGCTTTGTATCTTGGTTCATTTTCTCAACACAGTAGCTGGGGGAGAGGGACTCGTGTCACCCCCCTGTTACAGATGAGAACAGAGTTGTTCGTTCACGTCTGGAACACTCACCACGGCTCGGTTCTCTGTTCCCCACTGTGGTCCTGCCCTCCCTCCTTCTGGTTTCCCTGCCCTCCCCCCGCCCCCCCAGCTCTGCACTGCCCTCAGCAGCAGAGCTGGTGTGACTGGAGCCATTTGGGGGAAGAAGGAGCGAGAGGCTCTCTGGCCTGGCCTGTCTGCCCCTCAGTTCCATCGCTGGGGCCACAGCCTCTACCAGGGCTCTTGGTCTGGGGGCCGTGTCGAGAGTAACCTGCTATCATCACCCCTCTTTCTGGCCTTGTCACTGAGCAACTGCTGCCTGGAACCCAGACCCCAGAGCTGAAAGCCAAGCGCTGCCTTCATGGGAGGGGCAGGAAGGGGCTGTGGAGCCCACCTGGAGCCTTCCCACTGCTGTCTGGACACCAACTCTTTCCACTTGCCACATCAGCCAGGTTCCCATAGTAACCACTGGCTTGCTGTCTCCTAGCAACTGAGTGGTCCTCGGAGGGGGAGGCAGAGCAGTGGAGAGTGGCTGACATTTGAGGCCAGAGAACTTGGGCTCACATTTTGGCTATGTGAGGTCATAGCTGTGCAGTCTTTAGCAAGTCACTTAACCTCTCTGAACCTCTACTTTCCCTTCTGTGAAATGGAGATGATACTGCTCAAGGATGAAGCACTTAGGATAAAGTTGACAATCCATGAAACTCTAAGGAGTCTGCCAAGGTGTGGAATTAATGAGAGAAGGCCAGTGGGGCACCGTTGGGCCTGGACGGGAGCTGAGGGAGGTAAAGCCCGGGTCCTGGGGGAGCCTAGTGTGTCTGGGCCTCCCCGTCATGAAGGACCCCAGCGGTGGCCCCACCCAGACTCCTTGGCCCTAGAGATGGCCACAGGCCTCAGTGCCGTGCTTTCTCGCATCAAGTAAGTGCCCAGGGACTCTTCCAGAGATGCCACACCTTCGTGATAGTTCTGCCTCCTCCGCTTACGAAACTACAATGCACTGGCTACCAGAACCAGATATGTCCCATGCCTTTTGCATTTGTTTCATTTTACCCAACGAGCTAGGTTCATTTTATTGTTGCCCAGTGTCAGTTGTGGAAACTGGGCTCAGAGAGGTTCTGTGCTCAAGTCTGGCAAGAGACTCACAAGACGCAGGGCTGGGGCTGGAGCCCCGACTCTGAGCGCCAGGTTCTTGACACATCGAAGGGACAAGGGACGAAGGGACGAGTGAGAGAGGGAGGGTGACTAAGGGTGGAGGTGTGCGGAGAGGGAGGGAGGGAGACCTCGGAACAGGTCCCCGGAGGCCTCCCCCCTCCCCCGAGGGGACACAGGGCCAGGGGGACAGGATGGAGCTCGGAGCGGGGGGAAATCTCCCTGGCGCTTGAAGGGACAAATGGCCCGGCGGTGGCTCATCCCGAGATGCCCCGGAACGCGCTCCCGGGAGGGCGGGGGTGGGGAGACCGTGCGCCCCGGGCTCGGGAATTTGCAGCGTTTCTCGGCACCGGTGGGCGGAGGCGAGGCTAGAAGGGAGGGGCCAAGCCCGAGGGGCCGGTGCCCGGAGAGGGGGAGCCTGCGGGCCCGAGGGCGGCGGGCCAGGGGCGGCCTGGGGGAGGGAGAGACCCCTCCGCCCTGTGCCCCGAGGCCCGGGCCGCACCCAGCCTGCCAGCTCCACCGGCTGGCGCCAGGCCCTCGGTCCCGGTCTTCGCTGGGTTGGGGCAGGGGCTGAGCCGGACGTTGACCCATATTCCCGAGGGAGCTCGGTCTCCACGCTCCAGTCTAGGTAGGCCCCCTCCCCCACGCCGGCCTCCAGGCTGAGCCTTCCCCGCCTCCCCCTCCCGGCAGCTCAGCCTCCTTCTGGGCCAGGGCCGAGGTCGCTGCGGCAGCTCGGGCCGCTTGATTCAATTAACTAATTCCCGACAAGACAGATGTGCGATTCCCCGCCGCCTGCCATTGGGCGGAGATGGAGCTCCCGGCGGGCGGGGACGGGGCGGTGACGTCACGGACGGCCGCTGACGTCATGGGCGCCCGGCCAGGAGTCCCGCGGCGACCCGGCCCCCTCCGGCCTCTGCAGTGAGTGCCTGCTGGCGCCCGCGGTGTGCGCACCTGTGTCTTCACGCGCCACTCCTCTGGGGGACGCCCTGGGCCTCAGAGGTCTCCACTGGGTCCACGGTTTGGCCCAACTGGGCTGACTCCTAAGTGCGACCCCTCCATCCCTCCTCCCCGCCCTTCTCCTCTCTGCCCTCTGAATCTGCCACCCTCCCCTGGCCCTGCCCCCCACGTCTCTTACCTTGGTGGAGCTTTCTGGTGAGGGCGTGCACAGTGAGGTCCACGCGTGCTCGTACACACCCAGGCACGCACACATATGTGCACACGGGGCCTACTTGGACACACAGGTATATGCCCGTGGAGCATGCTTCCAGACAGGCACACAGTGGCGCCCATGTTGCACACATAGGGACACAGGGAGCCACAGTAGTATCCCAGCCACACGTGTGCACACATGTGTCCCCACATGCACGCCTGCAGGCCCCCAGGCCCTTGGCCCCTGGCCTCCGCCTTTACTCAGGCTCCTGGGCCTCCTACGGGGCTTTGAGGAAGGGGCAGCAGAGGGGGAAGGGAGGCATTGTCAAGGACACCAGCAAGGAAAGGAAAAAAAAAAAAAAAATGAAGTGGAAGAAATAAAATCAAAAGGCTTTTAAGGCTGCTCTCCCCAAGTAGTTGATGTCTTGGCTGCGATTGCCGGCAATGAAATATTGTGCTCTCTGATCGCTTAATGCACAGAGCACAGCAGCCCCTCCCCCTGCTCAGAGGCAGTCCCCTCCCCTGCCCCTCCAATCCACTCCCCTCCTCATCCTCCCTGGCAGATCTGCCTCCTTGCTCCCAAAGGGCCCAGAGTGCGTGGTAGAGGGCACAGCTGATGCTCACTTCCAGCCTGGCATCGACCCCAGGAGGGACTCCAGAAGCCACAGCTGGCATGGGGGCCCCAGCCCACAGCCTGGGTAGGAGGGGACAGCCCAGCTTTGGGCTGGGACCCCTGCCCATGCCTGGCAGTTGTGGACCTCAGGGCTCTTCCTGCAGAGATGCTGGGTCTAGGGGTGCACGTGTGCCTGGTGGGACTCTTGAGCAGCCTCAGAGGCTGAGACTCCTGGAGCGTGTGTGTGTGTGTGTGTGTGTGTGTGTGTGTGTGTGTGTTGGGGGGGGGTGCATGGGGTGGGGGAAAGGTGTCCTGGCCTAATTCTGCACCTTTAGCTAAAAACTGATCTCACTCATGGTTAAAAGGCCTGGCTTTCAGCCTCGGCTCACATTCAGCTCCATCAGTTCCTGGCTTTGTGACCTTGGGCAAGCTCTGAGCCCGAGTTCCACACCAGGAAGGCTGGAGCAAATAATAGAACTGGCCGCATAGGGTTATTGGAGGATTAAAAGAAAACATATGCAAAGTGCATAGCCCGGGGCCTATGCAGGGGTGGGAGGAGGGCGAGCGGAGGGCGAGAGGCCTGCCCCCTGGCTCCACCCCACTTGCCCAGGACTTGGAGGGGCCCGGCGGGAGCCGTCTGAGAAGTGGGCTGCCCGCCGCCGCCCCTTCCCCTTCCCAAGGCCCTCTCCTCTGCCCTCCTTGCTTCCACACCCCGCCCCGCCCCCAGGCAACGGTTCACTCTCTGCGCCTCTCTCAGGGCTGCCAAATTGGCCAAATCTCCGTAATGCTAAAAAATTGGCCCATTAGCCGGCAGGGAACATTGACAGGAGCGGGGAGCCGTGTGTACTGCCTGCCACAGATGTGCCAAGAGGGCTGGAGGGAGGGGGCTCCAGGGCTCCCCAGAGACGCCAGCAACGCCCAGGGAATGGTCAGCCGCCAGTGTGTGTGTGTGCGGGCTTGTGTATGGCCCTAGTCTATGCCAGACTTACTGCTGGGGGCTTTCACAACATCACAACATACCTGAGAGGTCGGTCCTGTAAATATTCCCATGTTACAGATGAGGAAAATGAGGCTCAGAGACAAAAAGGGCTGGGGCAAGGTGGCTCAGTGTGTATCAGGGAGAGGACCTATGTCTGGTGTGAAATTCCACTGGCCTCCATGGAGCCCCCATCCTGGGTGTCCCAGTGACCCCCAGATACCTCAGGAGCCTTGCTCCTGAAGTCTCTGCCCTCTGTCCCGTCTCCTGGCCCTGTCCCAAGGGGGTGTCTCACCGCACTGGGCAGCGAGCCGGGAAGTTGGTCTTGTTGGGATCAGCTATGCCCAGCTGCTCCTCGGTGGAGAGAAATGAGGTGTGGGGAGGAGGTCACTGGGTGCCTGGAGGAGGATGGAGGAGAGAGGTTCAGAGCTTCTGGCTGGCCCTCGCCTTCCCTCCTGGGGGTGCTTAGACAGGAGCTGCCCACCTGAGCCACTCTCCAGGCTGGGGGCTTGGTCATGGGACCAGGCTCTCCCCTGACCTCCTTGTTCAGGGTCTCAGACAGATACTTGGCTCCACTTTTGGGTAAGGAAACTGAGGCTTAAAGAGGCCCAGTGACCTGTGCACAGCTAGGAAATGGTAGCTCTGGCTTTTAATCCAGATTAGTCTGACACCAGAGCCTGAGGTTTTAATCCTATTGCTCTAGTGATGGGGGACTACCTCACTGGGTGTCATGTCCTATTAAGGGACAGTTTTAATCCTGAAAATGTTTTCATTCATTCTTTCATCCCTTAAACGTTAAGTGCCTCCTAATGCCAGCACTGTGCACTGGGGATACAAGATGAAAAGGCCCTTCTGTACCCCCAGGCCTGGCTGCTCCACGCAGTAGAGATCACCCCGCCTCGCTCTGCAGACCCAAGAAAGTCCCCCTAATCTGTGCCTCTGCTCTCCCTCCCTTTCTGCATCTAGTTGTGTATAGATATGTCATTGCGCTGAGCTACATGGGGTCTCCATGCCTGCCCTTGAGAGGCTGAGGCACCTGCTAGTGGGTCTCGGGACCCCTTTGGTCCTTCCTCTGCAGTCCCCAACGTCCCACCCCCCCCCACTCCCCACACACATCAGGCAGAGTGGCAAGTACTTGATGATGACGATGGTGATGATGAGAGACGTTGATGATGGCGATGAGGGCGGGTGGTGATGGTGGTGTGGGTGGGGTGGAGAAGGGGAGGATGAAAAGGACAGGGTGATGCAACTCCAGGTCCAAGGGAAGGGGAAGAACAGGAGAGAGAAAGGGGGTCCAGTGCGGAGGGGTGCTTTCACCTGCCCCACCCATGTCCCCGGCCAGCTCAGGGGAAGGCAGGGGCCTTGCTCCTTTCCGCCCTGACTCTGGCTGGGCACTGGGCTCAGCTCTGGTCTGGCCACGGCCTCTTGGCCCTGCCAGGCATCTGGAGCATGTCCACAGGTCCTGAGGGACAGGGCAAACCCCGGCTCTCCTGCCCCAGAGGACCTGTCAGCAGGGGACCGTGGAGTCCAGAGTGGCAGGCAGGGTACAGGTGCATGGGCCTGGGCAAGGGCTCTGAGGAGGGGCAGGGCAGGGCCGTGGAACAAGGGGGGCTCTGTAGGAAGGGACAGTTGTGTGGGCTGGAGTGGGTGGGTTGACACAGTGCTTCTGAGTTTGGGGTCAGATCAGTTCAAATCCAGTTCCAGCACCTACAGGCCGGGGGTCTTGCTGTTTCTTGATCTGAGTCTCCGCTTCATACACATGGGATGACAGTGGTATCCACCGAGTAGTGATTTTTGCAACAATTCTGCAAGTTGGCAGCTCAGCAAAATGCCCGGCATGTAGGAGGCACTCTGGAGATGCCACTGACTCCATTCTCATGGCCTCTTTGGCTGCAGCGGGCCGCGCAGATCCTGGCCAGCACTAGACCCCAGGTGCTCACCGCTGGGGGAGGGGCTGGGTTGGGGACTCCCGCGCCATGGGGCCTCTTGGCAGGTGGGCTGGGCTGGCCGCCTGGGCTCAGAAGGGCCACCTCCCCGTCCCCTCCCTGTGCCAGGCAGCCCGGCCCTCTATTGCCCCCACCTCCTGGCCTCCCCCTGCGCCCTCTCCACAGGCTGGTGAGGGCTCTGACGTGTGAAATAAAAAGGGATTTTAATTACCTCTCAGCAAAACAGCAATTAGAGAGAATCACCGCACAACAGCAGTCCCCTCCTCCACTGCCCCCGCCAGGTCTTTCTCCCCCTTTTCTCCAGCCGCCACCCCGGCTCTGAGGCAGGAAGGCATAGGAAGTCCTCTGATTCAGCTCAGGCCCCCTGTGCCCCAGGTCTGGGGATGGGGAGCCACGGGACACGAGCGGGTCTGTGCTAGGGACAGGGCAGAGGGGAGCTGTGCGGGGAAGCACCCCGATGGCTGGTCACTCAGGTGGGACCTCCCTGTGCGTCTGCACCTTGGCGACAGCCAGTACCCATATCTTCGGGGTCCACATGTGCCCTGGTACATGCCCATCTGTGTGTGTGTGTGTGACCACTCGTGTGTGCATGCAAGCGTGTCAGCAACCTGGGGCAGCGCAACCCTCAGGATGAGCCCTCTGCACTGGGGAACCCGCACAGTTTTCAACAGGCTTTTAAAATAATTGCCTGTGACCCTGAGCTGAAGCTCTCTGTCCACTGGCCTCCCCCTTCCCAGACCCCTGCTGCCGGAGGGGTCACTTCTTGGTCCGTGGGCACAGCCTGCAGCCCCTGTGCTGCATTTGGGGAGGGGGCCGGGGAGGGTTGGGGAGGGGTGTGTCCCCACAGGTGGCCTGAGGCTGGGGGCGGTGGTGGTGGGTGGCTGATTGAAGAGGTAATTGCAGGCAGCAGGCCCTAGCTAATGCATGTTATGATTAAGCCCCATTACTGAGGGAGGCCGCTCAAGCATGGGGGCGGGGGCGGGGGGCGGGGGAGGCTGATTCTGGGGGGGGGGGGGCTGCGCCAAGGCTGACTGATAGTCCTTCTCATGGGGAGGGGGAGCGGGCTGCCACAGCCGCCTCTGCGGTCCCTTCCCCCTCCAGAGCTGTAGCCCACGGGAGCCTGCCCCTGAGAGGGGCGAGCCCGAGTTTAGAGGTGGGAGAGGCACCCCCCCAACACACACCCTCACCCCTGGGCAAAGGTCCGAAAGCCCCTATTCTGTGTTCTAAGGGGCCCAACCCGCTCGGGTGAACAGCAATTTCCTGGCCATTAATCTTGGGGTTCCTGTGGCTGTCAGGGGCCCCCTGGCAACCATAAGTCTCCGTGCCGGGTAATATTATGTCTTTGGGTTGCAGAAGCCAGAATGGCCGCAATTAGATGGCTGACTGATATCAGAGACCCCAGCCCCGCCTCGTCTCATTGGTTACCACGAGTGCCCATCAGGCACACCTCCTGCCCATTGGCTGAGGAGGGGCCAGGCCTGAGCCCCCTGATCCCCTGTGGGCCTTGGAATCTGGCTTCCTGGTTGGTGGGGAATGGGCCTCAGAACCTTTCGTTTCACGAGAAAGCGAAAGTTACTCACTTTCCCAAGAACACACGGTAAGGCCTGGATCAGACCTTGTGTTACCCCAGTATCCTAGCTTGGCCACTTACCAGCTGTGTGACTTTGCGACTGTCACCTAACTTCAGGGCCTCAGGTTCTCCCTCTGTAAAATGGGGATATAGTAGCATCTACGCCCAGAATTGCTATGAGGATTAAACAGGACAAATTAGCACTGGAAGCGCGGGACTTTTTCCAGATGGCAGCTACCGCTATTTTTACCTTTGCTCTTTGCTCCTTTGTGGGAGGCAGAATTCTAAGATGCCCCCCGGTTTTCCTGGCCCCTAGTGTACGTGCACACTCTCCCCATCGTTCAAGCAAACACAAATCCAGGTACTGTTATGAAGGGATTTTGCAGTTGTTACTAAGATTCCGAATTAGCTGAACTTAAGAGAGGGAGCTTAATAGACCTCATTACTCGGGCCCTTTAAAGGAGTTTCTCTGGCTGGTGGAGGCGAGGAAGACAGATTCGAAGCACGACAAGGATTCAGTGCCGAGGAGACTGTCCGCTGATGACTTTGGAGGTGGAGGGGCCACAAGGCAAGGGGTGCAGCTGAGTTCTAGTTGCTGAGAACAGCCCCCAGTTAACAGCCACTAAAGAAGGGACGCCTTGGTTCTATACCGATGCTGGCTCCCCCAGCAAGCTTGGAAGAGAAGCCTCAGCCCCCCCCCCCCCCAACCCCGACTTCAGCCCAGTGAGGCCCCGAGTGGAGAACCCAGCCTCGTGGAGCCTGGACTTCTGACCGACACAAACTGAGATCATAAATTTGCTGTTTTAAGTTGCTACGTTTGTGGAAGTTTGTTACACGGCAATGGAAAACGAATAACCGTGTTTGGTAGTTTCTATGGAAGGTCCTGGAACATCCTGCTGGGGTGGGCGTGGGGTGGGGGGGGGAGCTTGGTGCTGGGCTCTGGGCAGCCCCAGGTGAGGCTGCTACTGTCGAACGTGTGGATGTATACCGGCTGCTGGCATCTCTGCGAGGGGAGGCGGGGAGGCAGAGATTGGCAGCCAGGCTTCCTGCTTGGGGGGCCAGTGTGGGGCTGGGGCCCCTGGTCTTCTGCTGGCTGTCCTCAGATCTGGCCTGTCGCTGCATCCACGGGATGTCTGTGGGGGCTTTGTGCCACTTACCACCTCAGCCCACAACCCTGGGTGGCTGGCTGTGGGTAGAGGTGGGCATGGATGTTCCCCGTGACACGTAGGTGTTCAATGGGAACTCTGATTTGGGCACTCTTGTCCTCTATCCCACAATTCCACTTCAGGGAGTCTGTGACAGGGCCCCCCTCCAAAACACAGTCTGCAGGGAGGTCCTACCCAGGGCCTATGCCCGGCCCCCCTGCGTCCCTCTGAGCCCCTCTGTCTCCTTCCCTCCACAGCCCTGCTCTCCTACAAGGGGCAATTAGTGGCCTCAGCTTTAATTAGCTAACGATCTCCTTCGGTTCCAATCACTTGAAATGATGATGGAGTGCTGGGGGAGGGGAGCTCGGCCCAGTGACCCTGTGAAGCAAGGAAGAGGTCCTTCAGGTCCTGCTGGCTTTTCTGGGCTCTGCCCAGCTCCAGCCCACCCCGCTTCTCGCAGTCCCAGGCGATGGGCCTTGGCAATCCCGACAGGAAGTACCCCAGGCTCTGGGGCCTACCTTCCTATATGCCCCAAACACTTGTGGCTTTATTTGCATCTTTTTTTTTTTTTTTTTAGTTTATTCATTTTGAGAGAGAAAGAGAGAGAGGGTACAGGTGAGGGGCAGAAAAAGAGGGAGAGAGAGAGAGAATCCTAAGCAGGCTCTGCACTGACAGCACAGAGCCTGAGGCAGGGCTCGAACCCACAAACTGAGATCATGACCTGAACTGAAATCAAGAGTGGGACGCCTAACTGACTGAGCCACCCAGGCCCCCTATTTGCATAGGAGACCAGCTCCCTGTCATGGCCTGTCCATCAAACAGTAAACCCAAGGGGCCTGGTTGTCAGAACCAGAGACCCACAGGCTTCAGACTCTCTACCCCCTTTCCTCCCTGCCCCCCGCTGCCACCACTCTGCTTTAACTCTGTCAATCTGGCTTCCTCCCCCAACTGCATTGTGGTCAAGGTCTTGACACTCAGGCAAGGACAGGGTGATGGGAAAAATCCAGGGTCCCCACAGCTAAGGAAGAGAGACCATGAGAATGCCAAGTCATAGATAATGTCAGGTGGGGACAAATGCTGTACAAGATGTACCCAGGGCAACAGAGAGAAAACAACTGGGTGCTTCAGACAGGGACATCCAGGAAGAGCCCTTGAAGGTGGGGACATGTGGAAGGGAGGCCAAGGGCCTGGCTGCAGGCCCTGAGTTTCTTCCTGAGGTCTCTGGCCAAAGCCACCTTGGCACCTGCCTGGTCCCCTGGATTCAGCACCTCCCACCCAGCACAGTTCCTGGGCTGAGATCACAGCTGGGCCTTCACTCAGGTTCTAAGTGCCCTGCCTGTCCCTTCATCTCCTGGCTGGTAGTGTGCGTGCCCCCGAGATACTGAATGCAGCAGATAGGTTCAAAGGTCAACTTCAGGGCTGTGAGCTGGGTGAACTGGAGCACCTTTCTTTCCGTGTCTGGCCTTCATTTTCCTATGTGTGCACTGGGGTCAGTGACGGGGCCCCCAGGGGGTTTCTAAGACTCAGTGTGGTAAAGCAGGTGGAATGCTTGGCACAGAGCTTGGCACTTAGGAGGGTTCCACGTGTTTTATTATGGGGGCTCCAGCCACAGCACTGGAAGTGGCCGAGGCCACTAACTGTCCCTTGTAGGAGAGCAGGGCTGTGGAGGGAAGGAGACAGAGGGGCTCACAGGGACGCAGTGGGGCTGGGCATAGGGCCTGGCTAGGACCTCCCTGTGGATTGGGGCATGGGCCTGCTCCATCCAGCCCAGTCCATGCCCCAGGTTCTGGGCTGGGCACATAGGGGCACAGACCTCTCCGGCAACGAGAGACCCTCGGGCAGGCTCCTTCAGGTAGGGACCTGCCCAGCCAGGGGGACTATCAGGGGATCCTGGAGAGGGGACTGATGAAGGACAGGAGGGCTGGGGATGGGCTGAGGGGATGGCTAGAACAAAGGCACAGAAGTGGGGGTTCAATCCCTTGGAAAGGAGGGACATTTGGGGGAGCACGAGCCAGGAGGCTGGAAGGGGGTCTGAGGCCAGACCGAGGAGGCCCCGGAAACCGCAACGAGGGGTCACAGAGGGTGTGGGGCAGGAATGGGCAGGACAGAGCAGCACCTGGTGAGCAAGCAGAAGGAAGACGCCACTTTCCTCCAGCAAGGAAAGGAGAGCTGAGGACTAGAACTGAGACAGGTTGGATGGGAAGGAGAGGAAGAAGGACTTCTGGTGACGGAGAGGAGCTGGAGCCGGGGCAGGGTGGGCCCAGGGGGTGGGTGAGAGGCCGGGAGCCATGGAAGGCCTCAGTCTCTGATGACCAGACGGGTTGTGCGTCCTAGACAACCTGCGTCCTTCCGTTGGGGATGTGACCCTGAGGACTGCTGGGTGGGAAGTGGTGCTGCGGGCCAGTGGGTGCAGGGTGCTAACCCTCACATCTGTGGTGTCCCATTCATTTAAAGAAATAGAGTGATGCCCATGTGGGCCTGGAGGCTGAAGTGAGGGGCTTATGTGGGGGAGGCCTGGGAGGGCGACAGGTATGGAGGAGGGATTTCACATTTGCCTTCTGCCCATTTGTGTAGTTTAAGTCTCTTAAAACAAGAATGTACTTATACATTTCTTTTAAGAAAAGGAAAAAACAGATCCAGAGGTTGGTAGGTGACCCCAGAGAAGAGTCTGTGCATCGTGGGACAGACCAGGTAGTGGGAGAACAGGTGAGGGGAGCATCGGGTGTGTGTGTGGGGGGGGGGAAGGAGTGGCCCCCTCTTGTCATCTGATGGGTCCCAAGGCCAAGGAGAAGCATGTGGAGGCTCTGAGAGCCTGGGCAGGTTTGTAGGTGGGGGCCCCCAGCCTGCAGACGTAGCACCCGACCAGACAAGGGAGGCTGACATCCCAAGAAGACGAGTGGCAACTGGCTAACGGAAGAGGTGATGGGAGAAGGGTGTTTCAGTAGCAGGACAGCAAGTGCTAAGGCCCTGAGGTGCAAGAGAGGCAGCTAAGTTCCAGGAAATGAAACTAGGTCAGAGTGACCAGAAAAAGAGAGAGGTTGGAGGTGGGGAGACAGAGCAGGAAGGGCAGAGAAGGGTGGGAAGAGGTCACTGCCTCGTGGGCACACTAGGTATGTGAGTTCTATCGTGAGGGGTGAGGAGGGCCACTGGGAGCCTGCGGCCCGTGGGGAGGCTGGGCAGCTGTCCAGGTTGGAGTGGGCATGCCATGGTGTTGGGACCTAGCAGAGAAGCTCAGCTAGGGGTCTGCATGGGGGTGATTCTTGAGCCCAGCTTAGTGAGGGCCAGGCGGTTTGGGGAGGAGCTACACCAGGCCAAAAAGCCTGAGTGCTACCCTTGAGGTCCAAACATCTGAAATAAGTGGGGTGCAGGTCCAGCCCTCCCTACCCCCCTCTCTGGCCAAAGGCATACCCCACTGGGAGCTCAGGCAGGAAAGATAGGCACCCCCTCACACCATGGAGTCACCGCGACAGGGCAGAATGAAGGTAGCAGCTGGGTGATGGGTCTTGTGGGCCTCTGGGGCCCCCCAGGTCTGCTGTGGGCGCCCAGCTTTCCCACAAGAGTCTGAGTCAGCACCGTGGTGGCCTCCTAGAGGCTCTGGCCTTCCCCCGCCCCCTCCCCGCCACCCCGGCCACTTGGGAGAGTCATTTCATTTCTCAAATTAAAAATCCATTTTGTGCTGTGAATAATAGATGGGGTGAGCACTGGGAGGCTGGGCAGAGGACAGGAAGCTGGCTGGGGGGCGTTTTCCAGGACACAGAAGATACTGCAGAGCTGTCTGTGGTGGAGAGGGGGGAGCTGGGTGGGCAGGGTGGAGGCGGTGGGGGGGCATCTCGCAGAGCACAGGCAGGGGTAGGGGCTCCTAGGCCTGTGCACTGGAGTGGCAGGCCCAGTCTATCCCCACTTACATGCAGGCCAGAGGGGCGCCGCGACGGTTCTGATCACGGCTGGGCTCCAGGCTGACCCAGGCCTGGCTTCAGGTTGGCAGCCCCCTTGGAGTGGAGCATTTTGCCCCTCACTTAGTGAAGGCTCAACAGATGTGTCACTGGTGTGAGCACTGTGGTCCCCAGGGAGTGGGCGGTCTTCGCGAACCCTTCCCCGGAACCCAGACCTGGTGATGCCCACCCAGGAGGAGTGGGCTGGGATCTGGTCTTCGGTCAGGGAAGGGGCTGAAGTGAGGGTTTCAGGACCGACCCGCACCCCTCCCCTCTGCTCCTTGCACACCCTCAGCCCTTCTCTCTCCAAGGCGGCTCTGGGGGCAGATGCTCCCCAGCTCCTGCCTACCTGGCCCCTAAGCTGGGCATCCCGTTGCCTGGCTCCGGGCTTGGCTGGGTGCTGCTGTGTCCTGTCATTCTCTTGCTCCTCAGTCAGGAGGTCACCTTGACAATCGGGTGGGGGGGGTGGGGGGGAGGGGAGCTGGAACTGGATGCCTCAAGGAGAGTGCACGGGAGCTGGAGGCCAGACCCCTGGTGTCCTCCCCCACTTGCTTCTCTTTCTGAGAAGGGACAAAGGGCAAAGAAGCAAAGGGCCTGGTCGCTCTTTGCTGGTGGGCTGTATAGGGGGTCTAGGACTGAGCGCTCACGGGCCCAATCCCCAGGCCACTCTGGAGGGCCCTGGTTACCTTGCTCAGGGGCTGGGTTGTCCTGGGAGTCTCTGAGGTTGGGTGTCCTGTGGGGGGTGCGGTGCGGAACAGAGCAGGCAAGATGGAGTGAGGCAGGCAGGTAGGGTGGCCTGGCCGAGAGAGCGGGGAGGCAGAGGAACAGATCAATGGCAGCTGGGAGTCTGGGAGAGGGATGGCCAGGGATGGCTCTCAGGGGGTCCGACAGAGAGCTGACCTGGCAGGGAGGAGGGGCTGAGGGCTCAGGTCCCCCACCCCCTAGTGGCTGGCACAGCAGGGTCCCCAGGGAAGCCTGTTTGCTTTGTGCCTTTCTGTCGGAAGAGAGTCGGCTCCCTGAGACAATATCCATTTTTATATTTCTTGGAAATTTCACGGCATTCATTTCAGGGAAAATAAAAGCTGTCATTGCTGGAGAAATGATACCAATCAGGGCCTGAAAAGGCTGGAAAATTATCCTCCTGGAGACGGAACGTTGAGGGAAAAAATGCAGATTAAAAGCACAAAGAACCACTTTGCCACCGCCCTGCCCTCCCCTCCTCCCTTACGGAATCACCACATTTTACATAATTCCACCTCTCCTCAGTAGAATTAATTGGACCCAAGAAGAATGCGTGGGGCAGAGGAGGACCCTGGGATGGCCGGAGGTGGAGGCAGAGAGTATCCAGAGCAGTGGTATAGAGATGGATGGATGGACAGACACAGGAGAGGCAGCACGGGGGCAGAGGAGGCCACTCAGGGCCAGGGGCCCAGGACCCAGGCTGCTGAAAAGCCCCAGGGAGGGGACAAGGTGATGGGTCCTTTGAGCCCTTGTCTTGTCGGTGTTATCAGCTGGGGCTCCATGGCAGTCTTGGGCTGTCTCGCTGTTGAGGCCAGTCCTACAGGCTGGAACTGGCAGGTCTGGGAGCACTGGTGCCTTGCAGGGTCCTGTGCTAGGAAATGAGAAAGCAGAGAGACTCGAGAGACAGTAGCATTGGTCCAAGAAGCCCTGAGATCCCTGTGCCTCACATGGCCAGGGCCTGAGGGTACTGTGGTGAGCCAGGCAGAAGCGGACCCTGTTTCAGGGGCTGGGGGCCGTGGGAGGGAGGTCCCACATTAAAAAAGCAAGTTGTAAGGGAAGAAGGTGGTGGGTAACCCCCCCCCCCCCACCCCAGCCAGTCCCCTCCCTCCACCAGTCCGCATGGCAGGGGCCTGAGGCCTACATCTGAGGACAAGGGCTGCTGGGCAGAGCAGCCTCCCTCCTTGTTCTCAGCGGGGAGGGGCTCACGCATGACTCTCCAGTCCTTTTCTCTCTTCCTGGCCAGGGACTTCCAGAGCAGTGGGGGCAGAGGCCAGCCAAGGATTGGGGGAAGGGTGCAGTTTCAGCCCTGAGGCCCCCTTCCTGGTTGCATGGCCAACCAAAACCCCAGACGGCCTCCCACGAGGCATGGGTAAGGTCAGGGCTAAGGGAGAAGACCAGAAAGACCACGTATTGAAGCCTGCTCAGTGCCAGGCACCTTGCCAGGAGCGTGCAGGAGCTATTTCAGCACACCCCATAGTCTTTCTGGGAGTTCTCCCTGGGCGGTCTCCAGTCCTGTGGGCTCGGCTGGGACAATCCACGCACCTCCTGATCTCCAGCTTGAGCCCTTTTCGGGCTGGCGGGAGTGGGGGCATCAGATCAAAGGGGAACCCTTTCCTGGGAATAGCAGGCGCCCTCACTCTTCCCGGGACACAGTTGTACCTGGAATCCCCGATCCCGGAGCCTGCGCAAGACCTTCGGGAGCGTGTCCCGCAGCCGCCGTCCCCGCCCCCGAGCTGCCACCGAGCTGACAGGTAGCTGGGATGAAGGGTGGAAGAAGGAGGGGGCGCGGGGGGCGGGCGGAGGAGGGTGGAGCCGCCGGCGCGCCCCCTCCCTCGGGGCCGGCGGGCTGCGCGGCGCGCCGGCAGAGGAGGCGGCGGGCGCACGGAGAGAGCTCCCGCCCTCCCGGCTCCGCTCCGGCTCTGGCTCCGGCTCCGGCCCGGGCTCGACCCGCTCAGTTCCAGCTCGGCCCGGGCGCGCACCTGCCGGGTAAGTGGCATCCGAGTCCGCTGCCGCCGCGGCCAGCAACGCGGCCACATCCGCCGCCGCCGCCGCCGCTGCGCCGAGCCTCCAGGCTTTGTCTGTGTCCTCGCAGCTCCGGCTCCGGCTGCGGCTGCGACTCCCGGGCTCGGCTCTCCGGCTCCGCGGACTGCGCGGCGAGGCTCCGCGCCCAGAGTATGGGGCGCTTGGGGTCAGCTCGCTCCGCGCCGGGGGTGAAACTTCACTCAAGTTTGGGTTCCGAGGAAAACCTGTTGAAGCCAGGAGTGGCCCAGGGCGGGGACGGAGGGGCGGGGGACGGAACCGGTTCTAGTTTCTTAAGGCCGTCGGGGTTTCTCTCCGATGCGGGGCCGGTTGGAGCGCACCGCTTGGGAAAGGGGCTGGTGGCATTATGGCCACCGAATAGAAGACGGGGCTGGGGGCGGCCCTACGCACATCCGCGAGGACAAAGTTTGGTTCTTTAGCCGCTTTCTTGAACGTCTGGTTCCAGGGCAGCTTCTGGGGCCGCGTAGACGCGCCCTTGACCGCACCTCCTTTCTCCAGTCTCCGTTTCCCCCCTCCCCCACACGGCCTTCGCCGTAGCAGGTCGCAGACGAGAAAGGCAAAGGGAAGAGAAACAGTCCTTCATTGAGGGCCTACTGTGTGCGAGGCCCCGTGCACGCTGCTCCCCTACTTTGTATCAGGGACCTCCCAAATATGCGGCAGGCATGTGTTTGCAGTGGGAGAGGAGTTAGGTTAAAAAAAAGGACGACACTGTGCGTGTGCGAGGTGGTGGCCACTCTGAGCCTTCCCCTGACTCATTCTTGAGTAGCTGGGGGAGGCCAGGCCCCAGACCCACTAGCGGTTGGAGACACGGGGTGGCCTCCAGCCTCTGGACCTAGGCCTGCGCCCCTCCAGTCGTGCTTGTGGGCCCCGTCGGGGGCCCAGGGCCTCTCTGAACCTGCGTCTACCCTTCCCGCAGCTGCAGCCCGTGAGCCATGCGGAGGTTCGCCGGGAGGCCGACGGTCCGCGCATCCTGTAGCTGAGATCGCCGAGGGCTGCGTGGCGGGGCCAGCGGCACCATGGAGACCCCATATTCGATGACGGCTCACTACGACGAGTTCCAGGAGGTCAAATACGTGAGCCGGTGCGGCACGGGAGGAGCGCGCGGGGCCTCGCTGCCCCCCGGCTTCCCGCTGGGCGCGGGGCGCAGCGCCACCGGGGCCCGAGCGGGGCTGCCGCGCTGGAACCGGCGCGAGGTGTGCCTGCTGTCGGGACTGGTGTTCGCCGCCGGCCTCTGCGCCATCCTGGCCGCCATGCTGGCGCTCAAGTACCTGGGTCCCGGCGCCGCGGGCGGCGGCGGCGGCGCCTGCTCCGAGGGCTGCCCGGAGCGCAAGGCCTTCGCGCGCGCCGCCCGCTTCCTGGCCGCCAACCTGGACGCCAGCATAGACCCGTGCCAGGATTTCTACTCCTTCGCGTGCGGTGGCTGGCTGCGGCGCCACGCCATCCCCGACGACAAGCTCACCTACGGTACCATCGCTGCCATCGGCGAGCAGAACGAGGAGCGACTGCGGCGCCTGCTGGCGCGGCCCGGGGGTGGGCCGGGGGGTGCGGCCCAGCGCAAGGTGCGCGCCTTCTTCCGCTCGTGCCTCGACATGCGTGAGATCGAGCGGCTCGGCCCACGGCCCATGCTCGAAGTCATCGAGGACTGCGGGGGCTGGGACCTGGGCGGTGCCGCCGAGCGCCCGGGGGCCGCCGCGCTCTGGGACCTCAACCGGCTGCTGTACAAGGCCCAGGGCGTGTACAGCGCCGCCGCGCTCTTCTCGCTCACCGTCAGCCTGGACGACAGGAATTCCTCGCGCTACGTCATCCGCGTGAGTGCGTCCCCCTCCCCGGTCACCCCAGCGGCAGCCTGGGACCGGGGGCGCCGCCGCCCCGCTCGCGCGCCCCCAGCGCAAGGCGACCTATGCGTAAAGGGAGGGAGCGCAAGGGGAGGGGAGCGCGCACCCGCATAGCGCGGGAGGAGGGCGCGAGTAATTTCCCTCGGGTAACTGCCGTGCTTAGCGGAGCCGCGGGAGCCGCAATTTCCCAGTCCTGTGGCAGGCTGTGAGAGCACGCAAGGAGGGGTGTGCCAGTGGGCTCGGGCGGGCCAGAATGCCAGGGGCCTCGGCTCTCGGTGTGGGCTCCGAGAGTGCCCCGTACAGGTGGGGAAGGTTGAAGGCTTACAGAAGGAAGGGTGGGGGGACTGGGTCCTCCTCCGTTCCCCGAATCTCCAGGCGAGACTGATTAGGGGTGGAGGTTTCCACCAACTTCTCTGGGTGGAAGGAGGGCTAATGTGCTTTTGTGCTGCTCCTGGGGCTTGCGACAGTAGGTGTCTGCTACGTCCTCTGTTTGGGCATTTGGATGGAACTTCAGTCTGTGTGCAAGAGCCTGACATGTTGCCCGCTGATCTCTGACCTCTGACCCCCGTCACTCTCCCCAGATTGACCAGGATGGGCTCACTCTGCCGGAGAGGACCCTGTACTTAGCTCAGGATGAGGAGAGTGAGAAGGTGTGGGGGCATGGGGTGGGACTGCAGGGAAGGCCTGGGGCTCCAGGAGGGACGGACTAGGGCCTGACACGGACCCCCCCCCCCCCCCCCCCCGCGAAATGTCCCATCTTGGTGCAGATCCTGGCAGCATACCGGGTGTTCATGGAGCGCCTGCTCAGCCTACTGGGGGCCGATGCTGTGGAGCAGAAGGCACAGGAGATCCTGCAGCTGGAGCAGCGGCTGGCCAATGTGAGCGGGGGTGGGGGAGGGCTGCCATGGGCCCACATGAGTGGGGGGGGGCTGCCATGGGCCCACATGAGTGGGGGGGGGCTGCCATGGGCCCACATGAGTGGGGGGGGCTGCCATGGGCCCACATGAGTGGGGGGGGCTGCCATGGGCCCACATGAGTGGGGGGGGGCTGCCATGGGCCCACATGAGTGGGGGGGGCTGCCATGGGCCCACATGAGTGGGGGGGGGCTGCCATGGGCCCACATGAGTGGGGGGGGCTGCCATGGGCCCACATGAGTGGGGGGGGCTGCCATGGGCCCACATGAGTGGGGGGGGCTGCCATGGGCCCACATGAGTGGGGGGGGCTGCCATGGGCCCACATGAGTGGGGGGGGCTGCCATGGGCCCACATGAGTGGGGGGGGGCTGCCATGGGCCCACATGAGTGGGGGGGGCTGCCATGGGCCCACATGAGTGGGGGGGGCTGCCATGGGCCCACATGAGTGGGGGGGGGCTGCCATGGGCCCACATGAGTGGGGGGGGGCTGCCATGGGCCCACATGAGTGGGGGGGGCTGCCATGGGCCCACATGAGTGGGGGGGGGCTGCCATGGGCCGAGGGATGGCGCCGTTAGGCAGGGCCCTGTCAACTCCAATCTCCGCCTCCAGATCACAGTGTCAGAGTACGATGACCTCCGGCGGGATGTCAGCTCCATGTACAACAAGGTGACGCTGGGGCAGTTGCAGAAGATCACCCCTCACGTGAGTGCGGCCCGCCGCGGTGCGGAGGCATTGATGCTGGGACTCCAGGGCCGTTGTTCCCCAGGGTGGGGCGAGGCCTTCCACGGCCATGGATTCCTGTGTCCTCCCGTGCGTCTCCCGGACTCCCTCCCCGTCCTCTGTGCTCCCTGCAACACCCAGCCCTACTGTCCCCCACCCTCGGCCCCACAGCTGCAGTGGAAGTGGCTGCTGGACCAGATCTTCCAGGAGGACTTCTCGGAGGATGAGGAGGTGGTGCTGTTGGCCACAGACTACATGCAGCAGGTGTCCCAGCTCATCCGCTCCACACCCCGCAGGTACAGCTGCTGATCACCCCTCCACCTGCCCCTCCACATCCCTCACCCGCACCCCAGATGTGTCTGCTTGGTAAGGTTTGAATTCCCGTTTCACCTCCGTCCAGTAGCCACACTGGGGAGGCATGTGAAGAGCACTGGAATAGGAGTCCAGATCCCTAGGTGCAGAGGTGGCTCTCCCACCTTCTCTCTGGGACCCTGGGCAGGGCTTGTGAGCTCCCTGAGCTGCGGTTTCTTCATCTGGGGAGAGTGAGGCCGACTGAGTCCGGACTCCAGAAACGGAAGGTGTGGGTGCAGTTCTGCTGCCCCAGGGCCACCTTGGGGAGCGCCTCCCTGGTCTCTGCCCAGAGGCCCCCCAAGGCCAGTCCTGAGGCAGACAGTCACCCCGAGTGCCCACCCTCCTACTGCATAGCAGGTCGGCATCAGGCACTCGTCTCAGGGGCCAGAGGTGTGTCCTGCTTCGTGTGGGCCCTTTTCCCTGACTGGGGCTCAGGCCACTCCAGGTTCCGGCTCCATGGATCTGGAGTGACCCCCCGCTCCTGCGCGGGTGCCGGGTGTAACCCCAGGCCGAGGGGTCTGGAGTGGCGTGGCACGGAGCCCTTGGGTGGCCCTTGCGTATGAGCCTGTGTGGACACCCAGCCGTTTGCCCTGGCCCTCAGGATCCTGCACAACTACCTGGTGTGGCGCGTAGTGGTGGTCCTGAGTGAGCACCTGTCACCACCGTTCCGAGAGGCGCTGCACGAGCTGGCACGGGAGATGGAGGGCAGTGACAAGCCACAGGAGCTGGCCCGTGTCTGCCTGGGCCAGGCCAACCGCCACTTTGGCATGGCGCTTGGAGCTCTCTTTGTACATGAGCACTTCTCAGCTGCCAGCAAGGCCAAGGTCAGGCTGCCCTGGGCTTGGGGGTTGGGTGTGGGTGCAGGTGCTGGGCAGGGCGTAGAGTCCTCCCATGGCCTTGCGCTGAGAATGGGGAGCCCACATATTCCCTTGCAGATAGGGGCGCTCTGAAGCTCCAGACTTCTCACCAGGCCACCTCCCCCAGGAAGCCTACCTCATCTGTCAGCCACAGGAGGGCTAGCCCCTCAGGCTCCTGCCCCCCCTTCTCTGCCATGCTCAGTAGATTGTTGCTGGGGCAGTTTGTGCTTCCAGACTGTGAGCTTTTTGTAAGGGGGGCCAGGCCTGGATCCCCACCTCCAAGGTCCCGTTTGGCGCTCAGGACCAAGCCTTAGGCCTGGGAAGTGGTACTGAATCAGTGGTATCCCTCGTGCCAGGTGCTGGGGGCCCAGAGTTAAGGCCTCCTGAGTTGACCCTTGATCCCTGACCCCTGGCCCTATAGGTGCAGCAGCTTGTGGAAGACATCAAGTACATCTTGGGCCGGCGCCTGGAGGAGTTGGACTGGATGGATGCTGAGACCAAGGCAGCTGCTCGGGCCAAGGTGAAGTGGACCCTTTCCCATCTGTAGATTCCACGAACACTTATGGAGTGCCTACTGCATGCCAGGCTCGAGTGACAGAAGAGGCGGAGATGCCCCTTGTGGAGCTGGCATCACCTGGTCTGGTCTCGCCTGTCCTTGAGCCCTGCCTCTAGACTATAGCCTCTCCCTTGGGGGGTGGGGGGCTGTCTCCTGAGGCCCTGGCTGCCCTCTCGCCCGCAGCTCCAGTACATGATGGTGATGGTAGGCTACCCCGACTTCCTGCTCAAACCCGAGGCTGTGGACAAGGAGTACGAGGTGGGTCTGCCTCTGGCCCCACCCTGCCTAACCAGCTGGGCTTCTCCCGGCCTTTGGCCAAGACCCCCAGGGAGGCCCCCCACGACCGAAGAGAAGGAACCACGACCCTCGGCTGATGGCCCCTGGGGGGACGTGGGGCCCGCCCAGCGCTGGTCTGGCCATGCCCGTCGCCTGCCACTGAGCGCTGCCCATCCCCTGTGCAGTTTGAGGTCCACGAGAAGACCTACTTCAAGAACATCTTGAACAGCATCCGCTTCAGCATCCAGCTCTCAGTCAAGAAGATCCGGCAGGAGGTGGACAAATCCACGTGGGTGCCTGGCCCAGAGCGGGTCGAGTCAGGGAGGGAGGTTCCATGGGGAGAGGCTCCTTAGCCAAGGCCAGGAGGCTGGGAGCGGGCGGGTGGAGGGGGGGGGCAAACCGCCTCAAAGTCATGCTGGTGCAGAGGTCATGGGGCCCGGGCGGGTGGTGGTGGGGGCCGTGAGGGTGGGGGCTCAGCCTAGAGGAGGCGCGGGGCGTGGCCACAGGCTGGGTCACTAGGGTAGCTTTTAAGGAGGAGGGGGCTGGGAGGTGGGGGGGGGAGCGTGGGTCTCCCTAGCTGACCCCCACCTCCCTCCACAGGTGGCTGCTCCCACCACAGGCCCTCAATGCCTACTATCTACCCAACAAGAACCAGATGGGTAAGGGGGCGTGCCCCGCAAGGGGCGGGGCCTGGAGGCGGGGCCAGTCTCCTGCTGACCACGCCCTCTCTGTAGTGTTCCCGGCAGGTATTCTGCAGCCCACGCTCTATGACCCTGACTTTCCACAGTGAGTACCCAACCCAGCATGAGCCAGAGCCAGCTCTGCAGCCCTGTCTGCTGGGTGCATGAAAGCTGCCGGGACTGTCCCGATCCAGGCTGGGCCCAGGGGTCATGACAGTGGCAGATCCTGGATCCCCATAGTCTTACCTCATCCTTGATTATTTAGAAAAATGTGTAGGTTTTTTTACTTTCTTTCTTTCTTTTAAATGTCCTGAGTTCCCCCTTACCTGGTTTGAGGCTTCTTTAGGGGTTTCAAAAGTGGCTTAGTGATGAGGAAACAGGCCAAATCCAAGGTGGGGTGCCTCAGTTTCCCTCATGTCTTCGTCCAACCTGGTCTCTTCCCCTGTCCCAGCTCTGTTAGAGGTTATTTCCTACAGAGCAGCTGCAAAGGTATTGTTGGCCCCTTTTACATGTTGTATGAGGACTCTAAGGCACGAGTGCCCCAAGACCGTGGGGACACCACTGTGGCCTCCCTAGGCCACCTCTGGCTTGACCGGGGCCTTCCAGGGCCCAGGCAGCAGCGTGGAGCTCTCGGAGGGCGGGTGAGGCTGGGGCCTGACGCTGCTGCCGTGGGCCCAGGTCTTTGAACTACGGGGGCATCGGCACCATCATTGGACATGAGCTGACCCACGGCTATGACGACTGGGGTGAGGCCCGAGGGTGGCCAGAGGGGGTGTCGGGGGAAGGGAAAGGCAGACAGCGGGGGGCAAGGCGATGCCGGGTGGATTGAGACCCCACAGCCCCCCTGTCCCCATTGGCCGGTGGGTGGGAGAGGGGGCTTCGGGCATGAGAGTCCGTCTCCACCACTCTGCCTGCTGCCCACAGGGGGCCAGTATGATCGCTCAGGCAACCTGCTGCACTGGTGGACGGAGGCCTCCTACAGCCGCTTCTTGCGCAAGGCGGAGTGCATCGTGCACCTGTATGACAACTTCACCGTCTACAACCAGCGCGTAAGATGCCCTTGCTGCCCCTCAGGCCCGGCTGGGTGTGGACGAGGAGCATGCGTGCCCACGTGTTCACACATGTGCCCAGGGCCCAGCTCACATGCCCAGGGTGTGCATGCACACTCACGTGGGTGCGTGGAGGAGTTCACGCAGACTCATATGAGGCACGAAGGGTTCGGGGCCGCATCTAAATCCTCTGGGAAAGGGAAGGGGAGTGTGGGCGGGGGCCCAGGGTGGCAAGGCCTGAGGAAGGCCAGTGGGCGGCAGACAGACCCCGGCCCCTTCCCTTCTCGGCAGGTGAACGGGAAGCACACACTTGGTGAGAACATCGCGGACATGGGCGGCCTCAAGCTGGCCTATTATGTGAGCTGCCCCCGCCTGGCCCTTCGTTCCTGTGGGGGGAAGGATGGGGGCTGATGAGGACTCCACGAGGGACGTGGGCACCCCAGCCTCCCCATCACATGGCGCTTTGGCTTGGGGGAGCGGGGGCCTGTGACTGGCACAGGGTCCACTGGAAAAGGAGGGACTCCCAGGCTGCTTTGGGGAGAGCAAGGAGGGCTGCCTGGGGTTAGCCTTCCCAGGAGGGAGCACAGCTCAGGAAAGGCGGAAGGCAGGGAGCCTGGGGCTCGGCATGGTGGGTGGTGTGCAGAACAGGGGCCGGTGAGGGGCTGACTGGGTGGAGGGTGAGTCAGGTCACCGCACTGGGGGCACCGCAGCTCCACACTGTCACCCCCAGGCCTATCAGAAGTGGGTGCGGGAGCACGGCCCGGAGCACCCGCTGCACCGGCTCAAGTACACGCACAACCAGCTCTTCTTCATTGCCTTTGCCCAGGTGGGCCAGGTGGGGGCCAGGTGGGGGGTGGGCAGGGGTGGGGACATAGCTCTCGGCCTGCCTCTCATCAGCCACCCTCAGAGGCAATGGTCCCATGGGTTCTGATGAGGGCTCAAGGCCTAGTGTGCTGGGGTGGGGGGAGGTTTGCAAGGCTTGCTCAATGGACTCCTTGGCTTCAATTTTCCCTCTCCTCCCCTCCCCTCCCCGCCATGGGGCCCAGAACTGGTGCATCAAGCGGCGGTCACAGTCCATCTACCTGCAGGTGCTGACCGACAAGCACGCACCTGAGCACTACAGGTGGGCCTGCCTGCCTGGGCCTCATCCCCTTGTGTCTGGGGTGGGAGCAGGTGGGGATGGGGAGGGGCAGCTGGGGGGTAGTGGCCGTTGGAACCCACACCTGCTGGGTCTCTCCTCCTGCCTGCCCCAGGGTGCTGGGCAGCGTGTCCCAGTTCGAGGAGTTTGGCCGGGCCTTCCATTGCCCCAAGGACTCACCCATGAACCCTGCCCACAAGTGCTCTGTGTGGTGAGCCTGGCCATCGGCCCGCACGCCCTCACCACCCGCCCTGCACGAATTGCCTCCCTGCCAGCTGCCGGGGCAGGCATGGACCCGGCACTGGTCTGCTCTGGGCGCCACCCACCTTAAGGCCTCCAGGACCTGGCCTTCTTGCTGTCCCTCACTTCCGGAGGGGCCCGGAGCAGGGATGGGGCTGGGCTCCAGGAGGCCGTGGGGGTGAGATGCTGGGGTCCCCAGTCTTGGCTCTAAGGAGCCAGACCCCCTGGCCAGGGTGGATTGTACAGGCCCCACCTTCAGTCTGTTCTTGCTGCTAAGTCTGGTCAATAAACTGCTGTACCGTTGTCTTGGTTTCTTCAGGGGCCTCCGGAGCAGGTAGGGCTGAAGGGGTCCCTTTGTGGGGAAGCTCAGGCCCTCAGCACCGCGGGGACCCTAGAGAAGACCTTCTCGTCCCTTCCTGTCCCCCCTCCCTGGCTCTTCTGTCTCTCCCACCAACCACCTGCTCCTCCCTCCCCCAGAGTCCCGCCTAGGCTCCTGTCCAGCTCCAGACCAGGCTCGTGGGGGCCAGAACACCAAGCCCGCTGGTCTGTGCTCCAGCATGACACTGGGACTCACTTCCCCTCAAAGTGTAGATATCACAGGCCAGGCCTTGGGCTCAGCGTGTCCAAGAAAGAGGAGCTATGAGACACGCTTACATGGAGGTAGGGGCCACTCTGTACATACAACACTGAGTCGTGCTCTCCGGTCTGGAGTGGACGCTCCAGGGATGAGAGAAAGAGAAGAGCTGTCAGGGGCTGGCCTGTGACATGGCCGTGAGGCTCTAGGCCCCGCCCATGGTGGGAGGGGGAGGAGGGAGGGCTGCCCCATCACACACAGGATGGTGGGGTGCGGGGAGAAGGTCACATGGGGCAGCCCCACTGGGGGATCCAGGTGCCTGCAGTGAGTGGGGGACCGTGGGCCTCCTGCCTTTCCTCCTCTAGTCTGTTTCTCTCACTTTAGGGACAGCCTAGAGGGGGCGCCCCTCCCTGGCTGTGCCCGGCGTGGCCTATCCCCATCTCCCACCGCAGTGGAGAATCTCTTGCCAGCCCAGCTCCTGTCATGCTCAGAGAACAGCCATCCCCATCTCGGCCTTGAGTGACATTTAAAAAGTTCCTTTTATCTGAGCCTCGGGCACACCACCCCTGGGGAATGAGAGACAGAAAATGCACGTGCCACAGCTGACGGAGGCAGAGTAGAGGGGCGGGCGTTGTGTGGCCCTGGGGAGGGCTCTGCGGAGAAGTGGCAGGAACTTTGAAGGACCCCATAGGAAGAGCCAAGTTCCCCCAAGGGGCAGGGACGCTTCAGGAGATGAGCAGGGCAGAGCACCCTTCAAAGGTGGAGGTGGGTGTGCAGGGAGTAGGGGTCGGGTAGAGGAGCCGTGATTATGGACCTACCTCCAAATTCCCCTCCAAGCCCCTCGCCCCCTGGCCTGGGCATGTGTATACCATATCCCTCAGCAGCTGGCACGCTACAATGTGCCTCTGGTGGCTGGCACAGCCAGCCAGTTCGCTCCTTGCCACCCACTTGGGTGGGGCCTGGTGTCTGGGACCCTCCACACCCCGTGCCCAGCCCATCCATCTGACCTGGGATCCTGGCTGGAATCGGAGTCCCCAGGCCCAGCCCTTTTGCCCCCTGTGCCCCGGTGGCTCTTTAGTTCCCCAGCTCCACTCAAGACTAAGCCTTCCTGTCTCCCATCCAGCTCAGGGGAGGTCTGGGGTGGACGGAGCCTAGGGAGTGAGACCTCCCCATTCTGTCTGTGCCCTGCTGAGGGAGCCAGAGGGACTTGGGCGTGGCGGGGGCGGGGGGGGGGGGGGGGTGCGGGGCGGGGATGCTGGGCCCCCGGGGAGAGGACGAGTTTCCTGGCCTGGAGGGGCTGGTCCAGCGGGAAGCCTGTGGGACTTGGCTGCTGGCCAGGGGCCTCAAACCCAGTGTGCATTCCAGCCAGGGCGCGCCCACCCTGCGGGCGGGACCGTGGGCCGCCAGGCCGTGAAGCTCCTTGCCGGGCTACCTGCGGAGACGTCGCTGCTACCTGGGGCTTCGGGGCTTCACAGCCCTTCAGGGAGAACTGAGGGAGATCATCAGGTCAGAGGGAGCTCGAGCCAAGGGCACCCCAAGGACAGAGTCCTGGTGCTTGGACGGGGCCCATGAACTCCAGACACAGCCACGAAACCCAGGGCCACGGTGTGGCCCAGCCTGGCACAAACGTGACACTGTGTGTCACCCGCTGCTTCCCAAACTGCTTTTCCAGACACACCCTAAGAGCATCCTCACTGCAGCCCACTGAGGTGCCAGGGTGACAGGGACAGGGAAACCGAGGGGAGCCACGGGCCCTGCCTAAGGTCACGGCACGCACGTTCGCTGATGGGCACCACTCAGCCGCCGCGTCCTCTTGAGCTCTGGGCGTCCGTCCTATACTCGGTGCCAGCTGTCTGAGCGTCCTGTTAGGGAACCACGCACGTGGTGTAGACGCTGGCCACTCGTGGTCTGCCGGCCCCTGTGCCAGCGGCTCCACTGAGGAGGCCGGCAAGGTCGGCACAGCTGCCCACCCAGCCTCAGTTTCCCCGTCTTAAGGCCGTGAGTGCAGAGAAGGCCCCTTGGGCAGCCGTGGGATGGGTTGTGGTAGGGCTGGCCCCAGCCGTCCCCCGGGGGGTGAGGGCGTCCTCTGAGCACAGCTCGCTGGGATGACGGAAAGCAGTCTTCAGCCAAGCAGTTAATAGCAGGGAAAGAGCTTTCAGGCGTCCACCTCGCGCCCGCGTGCAGAGCGCCTCGTGGTTCCTGGTGTGGCTCTGGTTCTGCCATCCGTGGCTTTGAGACCTTGAGCCCAGGGGTCACTGCTGGGTGGCCTTGGCAAGTGACTCACCCTCTCTGGGTCCCGGGACCATCACTGGCAGCCCCGGGGGAGTGTGTGTGCCAGGGGCCGGCCTGCCTGCGATGGATTGATGTGAGCCACCCTTCCCCTCCTCCCCGCCCAAACTGAGGCCTGCACGGCCGCTGCCCCAGCAGGCTCGGCCCGACTCCGAGACCTCAGGTCAAGGATGCCGGGAGCACCCTCCGTCTGGGGCCCCCTGGGTGCCAGCTTGGTACAGATCCGGGGAGGACTGGGAGCCAGCTGGAGAGGTGTGCCCGAGCCTCCCTGCCTAGGGTCTCAGAGAGAACGGGGGGGTCGGCAGCCCCGGGATTTCTGTGGCACCCAGGAGGGGGCACAGGGCTCCTGGTGCCACTGACCAGCCATAAGCCCCGGGCCTTTCTAAACAGCTCAGTGGAACCAGATTCAAGTTTCTGCCATTCCTGTGGCTGCTTCTGTGCCAACTCCAGATGCCTGGTGCTCTGGGGACCCTGGGGCCCCCGCTTGTGAAGTACCCTAGATGCGATATTTTTTTATTTTATTTATTTGTAAATGTTCGTTTATTTTTTTTTTTTATTTTTTTTAAGAGTTTAGAAGCTTTTTTTTAAAAAAACTTTTAACGTTTATTTACTTTTGAGACAGAGAGAGACAGAGCATGAATGGGGGAGGGGCAGAGAGAGAGAGAGACACAGAATCGGAAGCAGGCTCCAGGCTCTGAGCCATCAGCCCAGAGCCCGACGCGGGGCTCGAACTCACAGACCACGAGATCGTGACCTGAGCCAAAGTTGGACGCTTAACCGACTGAGCCACCCAGGCGCCCCTATGTTTGTTTATTTTGAGAGAGAGACCATGAGAAAGAGAGCGAGAGACCATGAAAGAGAAAGAGAGAGCACGAGAGAGAGACCATGAGAGAGAGAGCACGAGTGGGGGAGGAGCAGAGAGAGAAAGAGACAGAGAATCCCAAGCAGGCCCCACGCTGCCAGCGCACAGCCCGACGTGGGGCTTGATCCCACAAACTGCCAGACCATGTCCTGAGCTGACACCGAGAGTCGGACACTTAACCGACTGAGCCACCTCGGCGCTGCTGGATGCAATATTTAAAAAAAAATTGTAATGTTTTATTTATTTTTGGGAGACAGAGTGCAAGCTGGGAAGGGGCACAGAGAGGGAGACACAGAATCCGAAGCAGCCTCCGGGCTCCGAGCTGTCAGCACAGAGCCCGACGCAAGGGCTGAACTCACGAACCGAGAGATCATGACCTGAGCCGAAGTCGGGCACCCAACCGACTGAGCCACCCCGACGCCCCTAGATGCAATATATATTTTTTTTAATGTTTATTTATTTTTGAGACAGAGACACAGCATGAACGGGGGAGGGGCAGAGAGAGAGGGAGACACAGAATCCGAAGCAGGCTCCAGGCTCTGAGCCATCAGCCCAGAGCCCTACGTGGGGCTCGAACTCGTGGACTGCGAGATCGTGACCTGAGGTGAAGTCGGACGCTTTACCGACTGAGCCACCCAGGTGCCCCGAGATGCAATATTTTTAAATGGCTTGAGCTCCTATGCCAAAAATGTTTGGAAAGTCCAGGGTCTTCCATATGCAAATAGCTCTGGGGGTATGTTCTCAGGGGGATTAGGCCTCTCCTCATGCCTCCTTTCCCACCCTGACGCCCCCTATGCCGGGCTGCCCCCTGTCCCTTCCTTCCCCAGGGACCTCCCACATGGAACTGGGTAGAGTCACAGACTTTACTGAAGGTTTGGGGGGGGCAGAGGGGCCCTCTCTGTGCCTCCTCTCCTTTCTCCCCTTCTGGATGTCTCCGCCCTCCCTCCAAGTGACCTGAGAAACCTACTTCCTCTTGATTGATTAAAAAGAGCATTTTCCCCTTCCCTCTGCTGGCTCCAGGCTGGCCTAGAGGCCCAGCACAGTCTGTAGCCCTGTGACTGTCCCCTCCGGCCACCCAGCAGCAGGACGGGGTGGTGGGGGGAGGGCAGGGTGCACCAGTCCCACTGCCCTACCCCCGCCTCCATCCCACAGTTTCTGCGCGACCCTGGACGACTCGAATTTGGACGGCACATCACTGAGCCAAGTCTGTCCGGATCTGAGCAGAGCGTCTCCTGTGCAGCCTTCACCCGGTCACTGGCGTCGCCTGCAAAGCTGCCAGGGATGGGGACCGCCAGATCCCAAGCCCCCTTCCCTTTGGGGAAAACTAGCTGGGCACTGGCCTAGCCTTTCCTGCAGAGTCCTTCTAATGAACTGGACTCCCCCCCCCCCCCCCCGTGTCCTGGCAGGGTCCCTGTTCTGGGACTGCTCCGGCCACAGGGCTCCCCTCTTGCCCTCCCTGTCACCCCACGCCGGGCTGGAGGTGCCCAGAGGGCCGCCTGGGCACACGGCTCAGCCCCCAGGCCCCAGGCCCTTGGAGCAGCCCGGCATGAGCTCATCAGGTCGGAGGGGAGTGAGGCGGTGCCTGTTCTCCCACCTCAGCGGCCGCCCGCCTGGAAGCCTCTGGCGGTGGCTCAGGCTGATTCATTGGGCGGCAGGCAGCTCAAGTCCCGGAGCCACTGTCACATGGTGCCGTTAAGCCGCATCTCTCCTTGTCTGTAGTTTGCATAAATAATAAAAAAATCCCTCCCACCTTCCTGCGGGACCAAAACGTTGCCGGGACTGCTGACGGGGATCTGCATGGGGAGGTCTGAACGTGGCCACTTCTCTCTCACCCGAGGAGCCCAGGGCAGGGAGGGAGGGGCGTGCCGGACGGAACTTGCAACGCTGATGAGCGAAGAAAGGGCAAGGTCAGGGTGCCCGGGGCCTGGATGCCTCCCGGCGGAGGGTGGACGGGGGGCGGCCTCATCCTTTGGGAGCCGGGAGGAGGGCGGCCGTCTCCTCCCGGGGGGGCAGTGGAGGAGACACACAGTTGGTCCCTAGGCACTGTGCCCAGCACGTTGGCACAGACCGGGCTCCCCCAGCGACAAGGTTACACCAAGGGGAGCTTCGGCTGCCTGTCGTCAGTGCTCTGGCCCGGCGTGTGTGCTGGTAACAAATGCCGAAGTTCTGTTCAGCCGGAGTAAGCAGGCCCTGGGGCCACTTTAGATCAGAGGGTGCAATTTAAAATCCTGCACAGCTTCCTGGAGGCCTCCGGAGGCCCCGCCGGGAGGCAGGAATCGGGGGTGTCAGCCTCACAGGGCAACAGCCTGTCATGTAGATGCTGACCAGGTGGGGAGACCTGCTTCTGGAACGGGGGGCGGTGGGGGCTGGCGAACCGCATCAGATGGTAATGTCAGCCTCAAGGGCAGGACGAGGGCGCATCTGGCATCCCGTCTGAGGCCTCCCGAGAGACAGCATGCCTGTTTTTCCCCATCGTGACACATCCCGTATCAGCCCCCTGAGCCGGGTTGGGCCAGGTGCAGGGACAGGGGCTCAAGGGGACTCCATGAGCTGGGGGCCCTGGGTCTAGAGGAGACTGGACCTGTGGTGCCCTCCAGACCCTGTCTGAGCCCCGGAAATGCTGACACACCCGCGGCCAAAGGGAGCTGTTTGGCCTGAGTCCTATCCGGGGTCCCAGCCTGCCTGGCCCCCCATCTGGATCTCAGGGCATCAGGTTAAAGGGACACTGAGTCCTCCTGAGTGTCTACGGTATGTTGGGCCCTAATATGCTTTATCTCCTTTGGGGACTTGCCGTGACCCTGGGCAGGGGGCACCCTAAACGGGAGTCCGGACGTTCATATTTAATATCCAGCTCCATGCTGGCACCTTTCCCCCGTCAGCGGGGCGTCCACCCCCGACATGGAAGAGAACGAGGGTGTCCAGTGAGGGACACCCTCTCCCCGTTTGCTCACTTCCAGTGGATTGTGATGTGTGAGAGTTTAGTGTGTCTGCCCAAGTGGATTTAGGGATAAGATGATCTAGTTTTAAACAAACGAATCCCCCACAACAATCAAGTAGCTTCCGAAAGAGCCCTGTAAAGACACAGCCAGTAACACCGATAATCCACACGAGGTAAGGGACCGCAGACGCGACCGTCCTCTCTCCTGATACGTGCTCATCATCACCCACGGTGCACACCTGATGGGAAATCAGCCCCAAATATAAAAACTAAACAAAACCAAACTGTCTGAAACAACTCTGCCCCCGTCGTTACTGGTGAAGCTTTGCCCCAGGCGACTGGTGCCCTGAGACACGACTCAATAGAGCACGAAATCCTTATGGACAAGCAAGGTATCTAAAAACTAAGCTTTCAGAACGTGGAGACAAGCCCCCGCAATGCTTTTCCCAGCGATGTTTAAAGTTATGTGCTTTTCAACTCAGTACTTTTTTGATATTTCCCTAAGCAATGATAAATATTTGGAAAGCTCTTTTAAAGTTTCTTGCATAATAGCATGAGACAAAAAACACCTACCACCAGGCAAACACTTATTTTTTTTTTCTGCCGCAGTAAAAATGGCAGAAACAATGAACAGAAAATGATCTGTCGACACACCGAAAGGCATTTCTTTGTCAGCAAATACTGTCGGAAGATGTAGAGAAAACACTACCACAGATTGGAAGGATGTGTTAGCGCAAATTACCCAGTGTGGGAGGTTTACCATGTGGTTTTTTTTACACATCTCAGCTTAAGGTATTTGCTTGGGTTCTGTTTCAATAATGAAATACACAAACCACTTTGTGTGTGTGTGTGTGTGTGTGTGTGTGAGAAAGAGAGAGAGAGAGAGAGAGAGAGAGTCAGGAAAGGAAAGACAGAGTAGAGAAGATATATGAATGCCTTGTTTCATAAGAACAATTGCACACAGGGAAAACTGTCAGGCACCCGCTGATGGATCAGCTACTGAGAAAGGATTTTTTTAAAGGATTCTGGATGAGGAAAAAGTGTCGAGGGAGCTGTACCTACAAAATTCACTGGCCTACCTTGTCAAACCACTGCAGGAAAGAGCTAGAAGCCCAAGGGCACAGGAGCCCTCCGTGGTGTTAACTTTAAAAAAATCAAGATTTTTGGGGCACCTGGGTGGCTCAGTCAGTTAAGCCTCTGACTTCAGCTCAGGTCATGATCTCACGGTCCATAGGTTCGAGCCCCTCGTCGGGCTCTGTGCTGACAGCTCAGAGCCCGGAGCCTGCTTCTGATTCTGTGTCCCCCTCCCTCACTCATGCTCTGTCTCTGTCTCTCTCTCTCTCTCTCAAAAATAAATAAATATTTTAAAAAAGTTAAACAAAAACCAAGGTTGTTCTAGTAAAGCAGAATCTTTACGATACTTGGTAATAAAATCGGGTGTGACCAGGAAAGTTTCCAGGCCACACAAAGAATGGGAAAGGGCTGTTGTGAATTCCCCCTCTCTTTCCTCCTACCTTTCCCTCCTTCTTAAAGACTGGGGTGCTGACATTTCTTGAGGAGACGAGAGCTATCAGTTTTAGGCACCCAGTAAATTATTGAAAAAACAGATTCACCTTCCCTGGTGAACATCTTCCAGGGAAAGACGTTAAAACAAATGTTTGAAAATGTTTCCATGGACACGTGATTTTGTGGCTAACAATGTGTTTGACCCACAAAACCTACACATTAAAAAAAAAAAAAGAACTTGGAAGCTGTCTGTTTTTAAAAAATTTAAATGTAATTTACCCACCGTAAAATTCATTCTTTTCAAGTGTCTGATTCAGTGGTTTCTAGAATACCCAAAATGGTGCAACAATTACCACTCAATCCAGAATAACCTGTTTTTTAAACCTGTAGAGTTTTAAATTTTTTAATCTTATTTATTTTTTTAAGTAAACTCTACACCTAACATGGGGTTTGAACTCTTGACCCTGAAATCAAGAGTCACACGTTCTACTGACCGAGCCAGCCAGGGGCCTCTAAACCTGCAGAGTTTTAAAATGTAGAGTTTCCTTGGGTTTGGAACCCATTTATGAAGTATAAACACGCAGCACCTCTCCATTGGCTTGTAAAACCAACTAACTGATAACAGGGAAGACAGAGCAGCTGGATTTTTACTCGTTGCCTAATTGGTGGATGGAGTTTAAAGATGAACAGGATTGGGGCGCCTGGGTGGCTCAGTTGGTCGAGTGTCCGACATCGGCTCAGGTCATGATCTCGCGGTTCGTGGGTTCGAGCCCCGCGTCGGGCTCTGTGCTGACAGCTCGGAGCCTGGAGCCTGCTTCGGATTCTGAGTCTCCCTCTCTCTCTGTTCCTCCCCTGCTCTCTCTCTCTCTCTCTCTCTCTCTCTCAAAAACAAATAAAGATTAAAAAAAATAAAAAAACCATGAATATGATGGTTTAGGAAGCCTAGCTAATGATGCCCTTTTCCCATTCAGCTCCCATATTTTTGTGACAGCCACTAAAATCCAAAAGTGAAATAAACTGCCCTGAGGGCCATGCCTTCAAATTGATGTTTTACAGTGTGAGATCAAGATTTTAGTAAATAAGAATTATAACACTCAGTGTGATGACAGACGGTACCTAGACTTACTGTGGTGACCATTTCTTATCGTACATCTATATCTAATCACTGTGTTGTCCACCTGAAATGAATACAATTTTGTATGTCAGTTACTCTTCAATTAAGTTTTTTTCATGTTTATTTATTTTTTAGAGAGAGAGAGAGCGAGCAAGACAGTGCACATGTGTACACAAGCAAGGGGAGGGCAGAGAGAAAGGAAGGGAGAATCCCCAGCAGGCTCCGCACTGTCAGCACAGAGCCTGATGGGGGCCTCGAACTCATGAACCGCAAGATGATGACCTGAGCCGAAATCGAGAGTCAAACGCTCAACTGACTGAGCCACCCAGGTGCCCCAAATAAGATTCTTATCCCTGAAATAATCAGAGTGTTATTTTCCAAGAGTCAGGTCACATTATGCCCCTGCTAAAAGCCTTCCAATTTACATACCACACCTTGGGTAAAGTTCAAACTCCCCACCCACCTGCTCCCGTCTCTTATCCCTCAGGTTTTACCCCCTACCCCACTCACCCCAACTCTGGTCCAGCTAGTGCTGGAATAGCACTTGCTGATTGCTGCCTCAGGGCCCTTGCACGGCTGTTCCTTCTGCATTGCTCACGCCCTCACTTCCTCGTCTTGGCTCCACTGTCTGCTCCTCAGGCAGCCAGCCCCTCCCTGACCTACTGATCTGGATTATCCACCACGTCCCCTCGCTCACAGCCATACTAAGGATTTTTCTCTCTAGAACACATCACTACCGGCATTAGACTGTATTATAACGGTTTATTTGATTATTGCTTTGTCTGTCAGTAGACAAGAGGCCCCCGGGCAGGGGAAATGGGATCTCATCTCTTCACAGATCTAGGCCCGTCACCCAGACGGCCGCCTGGAGGGGGCAAGGGTTGCTCTGGGGCCGCCTGCCTCCACCGATCCTTGGGTCTCCCAGTCTGGGATGGTCACTGAGGGGGTGAACATCAGTACCTAACTGACTTGGGACAAGTCTCTCCATTCTGTGTCACCATCTGCTCTCTGTGTAGTAGGACCGCTGGGCTCCCTAGGAGGTGCCCCTGGAGGACTGTACCGCGTCCTGGCCCCAGCAGCCTCCTCAGCCAGCAAGGTGCCTGCAGGCCCAGGTGCGGGGTGACAGGAAACCACCCTTTTCCGGGAGCCCCGACGTGCCTGAATCCTCGGTGCTGTGAAGACCGAAGTGAAGAAGCAGGCGTGGCGAGGGGTCTGGGCAAAGTTGTAGCCTGCTGTGGGGGGGGGGGGGCTCTAGGATGGTGCCCCCCTGGTCCTCACGCAGGGCTATCTGCGGGGCGGCACCTGGCCTTCAGAGCCCCGTCCTTACCCTGACACGGAGGTCGAGGCGGAGTTGGCGAACAGCCCAGGGGCACCGTGGGTGCCCAGGAAGGCCGCGACCCCGGGCTCCGGGGCGCCCCATCGAGGCGCCCCGGGGCCGAGAGGAGTTGATTGCCGGCAGGCGAAGGTCTGGTGGGAGGGGCCCGCGGCGGGGGCTCCGGGGGGCCGGGGCCTGGGGCCGGGGGCCCGGGGCCCGGGGGGCGGGGTGCGGCGGCGCCCGGGGGCGGGTGGGGCGGGTCACGGTCAGGGCGCGGCGCCCGCCAGCAGCAGCAACAGCGCCCCGGCCAGCAGGGGCAGCGACGGCGGGCCGGCGGCCGGGCCCGGGGGCGCGGCGTCGTTGGGGCCGGCAGAGGGCGGCAGGCCGCAGTCGGTGTAGGGCTCCAGGCAGGCGGCGAAGGCCATGACGTGCGCCACGAAGCTCTGCTCCTGCACGCCGTGCACCAGGTGCGCCTGCGGGCCGCGCGCGAACACCGCCACGTCCTCGCCGCCGTGGGTCTCGGACTGCAGGGGCACCGCGGCCTGCTGCTGGTACGAGGGGTCCCCTGGGCGGAGGGCGGGGGGGGGGGGTTCAGGGCCCGCCGGGCGGCCGGCGGCTCCCTCCCTCGAGTTCCCCCCAGACCGCCCGCCGCTGCACTCACCGCTCTGGCTGTCGCTGACGTTGGGCCGGGGGCCGTCCTTGAGCGCGAAGCCGCCGGGCCCGTTGCCATACAGGATGGAGGTGTAGGTCTTGTTGTCATGGGCTTTGCTGGGGGCTAGGCCTGCAGGGAGGAGGGACCCGGCGATCGCCCTGACCGCAGCCAGGGGGCCTCCGCGGGCTACACCTAGTAAACCTAGGCACTTTGGGCCTGGCCGGCTTCATCCTCACCAGAACCCTACAAGGCCGTTGCTATTGTTGCCCCGTTTGACAGATGAGGAAAGGGAGAGTCGGAGCAGTTTTTGCCACATAACTGAGGAAACCCTGCCACCCTCCTGGGCCTACCGAAAATGGAGCTGCCTCGAAGCGTGTAGCCACCAAAAGAGAAGACGTGGGAGTGGTCAGCGGTGACAAGGGTCAGAGTGTCCTTCTCGCTCGTGAGCTGGCTGGCCTTGTCGATGGCAGAATCGAACATGACCGCCTCTGTCAGTGCCAGATAAGCCCTGCCGTCGTGATGACCGTGGTCGATGCGGCCTCCTGCGGGCAGGGCGCGTGGAAGGTGGACGATGCCCAGCCCGCCCTGGCCATTCCCACTCCCGTGCTCCGCAAGGGGCTGCCTGCCACGCACCCTCCACAAACAGGTAGAAACCCCGGGGGTTCCTCCTCAGCAGGTGCAGGGCCGCCTCCGTCATCTCCATCAGGGAGGGGTCCCGGGTGTGGTTTCGGTGGACCTCGTATTTCGTGTCTCCTGGCTCAAAGAGGCCTGTGGGGAAGGGGGCCGGTGGTGACGGGTAGGCCGGGGAGTGGGTGTGAACATCTGGGCGCACGCTTGGCCCTCTGAGGACCCGGGAGGCCAGGGCAGGAACGTGGGGGTGGCTGGGGTCATTACCCATGAGGTGTGTTACGGAGGGGTCCTGGGAAGCCTGAAGGAGCCCCTGGCGGTTCCACACGTACCGGGCACCCTGTGGGAGGGGCGGGGAGGGTGCAGAGCCAGGCCTCAGTCCATAGCCCTCGGATCCGTGTCCCTCTCGTGCCCCGTGCACCTCTGGGCCCCCATCACCTGGTGCCTGGCCTGCCACTCCTGCACCAGGTTGCGCCCATCCAACCTGATTCCGTTCTGTGTGGCGTCACTCGGATACTCAGGGTCTGGGGTCCCCTTGGGAAACATGTACTTTCGGCCTCCGCCCAGGATCACCTGTAGCCAAAGGATTAGGCAGGTGGGCGTGGGGCCCTGCTGGCCCCTCGCCCCCTCCTCAGAGAGCCCCACGCTCCCCTTTCAGGTCTGTGGGTGTGGCCTGTCCCCGGCGGTCCCTCCTCCGCCACCTCGGCCCCCACCCCAAGCTCCGGGAGACCCTGCCAGGCCCCAGAGCTGAGATCGGCAGTTGCCTGGGACTGTGGCCGGTGGAGACACGCCCCCCCCCCCCCCCCCCGTCCCCCTGCTTGCCCTTCGCGGCTCACATCAATGTCCACGTTGGAGATGAGCTGCCGGGCGATGTCCTGGCACCCCTCCTTCCGGGCCTTGGCGGGCATGTCCGCGTCTGAGTACCAGTTGCGGTTGACCACGTGCGCGTAGGTGCCGGCTGGCGAGGCGTGCTGCACTCTTGTGGTGGTCACCACCCCCACGGACTTCCCTGGGGGTGGCCGAGCTCAGGGTGAGCCCCTGAGGTCTCTGATCCTGCCCCTGCCCGCTAAGCCGGCCCCAAGCCCACCTGCTTTCTTGGCCCGGTACATCACGGAGATGACCTCGTTGCCCTGTGTTGTGTTGCACTGGTCAAAGCGGGCAGCTGCACTCAGTCCAATGGTCTGGTAGTTGGCCTTGACCCCGCACAGGTAGGCTGTGGCTGTGCCTGCGCTATCTGGCACCTGTCTGTCCACGTTGTATGTCTGGGGACAGAGACACCCTCAGCTCCCCTCTGGCTCCACCAGATACCCGAGATCCTGACCCAAGCCCAGGGGGCCCACCCTCACCGCCCTGGTCCCCGAACTCCGGCCCCAAGCCTCCTGGGCCTTCCCTCCCGTCGCACTCCTGGGCACCCGCCCCCTTCTGGTGGGGAGCACCCCGAGGCCACCCAGCCCTTACCTTGGACAGAGCCACATACGGAAAGTGGTCCATGGCCAGGGGCGTCTCGGGTCCCAGTTTGTTATTCATTTGCCCCTTTAGGATCCGAGCGGCTGTCACCGTGGGCACCCCCATCCCTGAAGGAGCACACCTTGTCAGGCCCGAGTCCCCAGGGCTGGTCTGTGTCCACTGGCAGCCTTGGGGACCAGGGTTGTGGGAGCCACAGGCGGTGGACAGGCCTTGACACTCACCGTCCCCCAAGAAGAGAATGAGGTTCTTAGCAGCCGTCTGGATGGGCTTCAGCTTCTTAGCGGCATCCAGGGCTTGGGCTGCCTGGCGGTTCCAGAAGGCTGGGTCCTCCTCCTCAACTGGCCAAGGGGAGAGTGGAAGCCAGGTCAGTCTTGGGGGAGTGTCCTATACATGGGGGGCAGCCGGGAGGTGCCTCATTACCTGGGATGGTGCCAAGGGACAGCTGTGGCCTCAGGCCCAGCAGCAGAAGCAGCACCCAGGCTCCCTGCATGCCTGTGGGATGGTGGGAGGGCTGCAAGGCCAGGACTCCGGGGAGGCTGGGACCCTGGGGGAGCCAGAACGTGGGTACCAGCCGCAGTACAAGCCGCCCGGGCTTAAGTCAGGGGAGAACTTTGTTCCTGGTTGTAAAAGGCTCCATGTCCCTCCCATTGTCCCAGGTGGCCACGCTGACCCCGCCCCCGCCCTGTGACTTTAAGTCACGCTGGTAGAAGGCAAGTGGCAGGGTGTGGCTGGGCAAGCCTCAAGGCCGGGGTCCTGGAAAAGGCAGGTCTGTCCAGCACGGGATGGTCCCAGCAGTCTCCCCAGGGTGGGTGGGGTTGAGGGGGCACATCTCCTTTGGGTGAAAGGCACCCCGACAGGGGCCACTCCCGACCCTTGGCTCATACAGACTTGTGGGAGCACTGTTGCTCCTTCATTCACCTCCCTTCAGTGTTTTCTGAGAGCCAGCTTTGGACAGGCTCGGTTCTGGGTGCTAAGGGAGGTGGGGTGTGAGGCACACAGCCTGGGCCGAGGGCCTGGGTTTGGCCTCCTGATGCTGTGAGGCCCCGAGACGTGGGAAAGGAGGCATGCGGGGGTGGCCTGGCTTCTGACCAGGACTGGTGTGGGCAGGTGGGGAGGGTGCTGGGCTCAGAGGGTGCCCAGGAGACTGGACCCAGAGTCCCTTGTGCTGTGGAAAAGTGGTGACAGCGTGGAACCTCGTCTCTGTGTCCAATTACGGGCCAGCCTTGTGGGGCTCTCGCGTGTGCGTGCACGTGTGTGGGGCAGGCAGGGGTGGGGACCCAGTGTACGTGAGGCTGACCTCCGCTCCCTTGGACAGGCAGAGAGGACCCAGGGGTGAGCTGCTTCTCTCCATGGGCCACGAATACCCACAGGTATGGCTTCTGATAAGGAACAAAGAGGTTTCCGTGACCAGACCGGTTCAAAAGCATTCCTCCAATCCAGCGACCGCACGTCTGGGTGTGTATTCAGAAGATTTGAAAGCAAGGTCTGGAAGAGAGATTTGCAGCCCCATGTTCATGGCTGCCTTGTTCACAGGAGCGAAAAGGTGGAAGCAATTCAAGTGTCTATCATGAGATGAACGTATAAACGAGACGTAGTCCGTCCACGTAAGGGGATATTATTCAGCCTTAAAAAGGAAGGGAATCCTGTCACACGCTGCCACATGGATGAGCCCTCAGGGTGTGACGCTAAGTGAAATAGGCCAGTCACTGAAGGGCAAACGCTGTGTGATTCTACTTAGACGAGGCATCTCACGTCGTCAAATGCATAGAACTGGTTGCCAGGGCCCAGGAGGAGGAGGAGGCCGGGGGAGGAGGTGTTTAGTGGGAACAGAGTTTCAGTTTTGAAGATGAAAACCTCCCGGAGAGCTGCCGTCCGACAGCCACAGCGCGCGTTCACTCTACTGAGCCAGGCACTTACAAGTGGTTACGGTGGTAAATTTTGTGTTGTGCTTTTCCCCACCATTAAAAAAAAATTGGGGGGCACCTGGGTGGCTCAGTCAGTTGAGCAGGACAGACTTCGGCTCAGGTCACGATCGTTGAGTTTGAGCCCCGCATCTGGCTCGACACTGTCCGCTCAGAGCCCGCTTTGGATCCTCTGTCCCCCTTTCTCTCTGCCCCTCCCTCGCTTGTGTGAGCTCTCTCTCTCTCTCTCAAAAATAAATAAGCCTTAAACATTTTTTTTTTTTTTTCAAAGAAGAAAAACCTTCCTCCCAACTCCGCCCACCCCAGTGGACCACGGTAGCTCCGTTTTGCGCTCTGGCCTCCTCACCGCCTGAGCCACGTGCTTGGTCCCCAAAACCAGGGAGAGTGCCCTGGCCGCCAGCATCTCCCTGCCCAGCCCCCACCTCTCAAGCAGAGCTTTCCTGGGGCCGCCTCCACACTGACCTGGCTGTCCTCTCCATCTGAGGAGAGCTAGCGCCTCGGGAGGCATCCTTCCTGGCCTCTGAAGTGTCCCCGTAGCTCCTCTGTCCCCTGTATCATCTTGCTGTGCTAGGGAAATTCTTGGCTAAAGGTCAGGGGAGACTAACCCCTGGGCGGGTCCTTAATTAATTGGTTCTTTTTACCAGGCTGTAGGTGAAAGGTTTATTATTCCGAGATTAGTCTTCCGGTGAATTCCCCATCCCCGTTATCAATTGGAATTTTTGACATAACTGTAGATTCGCAATGCAGTTGTAAGAAATAATACAGAGAATCCTTGGATGCCGCCCAATTTCCCCCAGTGGCACAAAGTCACAGATTCTCAGATTTCTATTCGGAGTTCCCCTGTTTTACACGAACTCCTTCGTGTGGGCATGTAGGTTCCGTATCATCTTGTCCCATGCGTGAGTTCATGTAAACACCACTACAGTTAAGATACCGAACAGCTCCAACCCCGGAGATTGGAACAGATCCCTTTATAACCACCTTACCTCCCTCCCACACCCCTGCTCAGTCCCTAACCCCTCTCCTGCATTTCTAAAATTTTGTCATCTCAAATTGGTAGGGAAGAATCTGTTATAAGACGGCCGACAGGACTGACAGGGGAATTTCTGTCCCTGCCCGAACACTCCCCTTCCTGGTTCTTCTTCCTGCCAAATTACTACTAATGCTGAATGCAGAAATAACAGACTATAAATTGTCCCCCATGCTTACGCTCAGGACTCAGACCTCTGGAGAGTGATCTCCTCTGAGCCCGCTGGTGTGAAATAAACCTCCTGCCTTCCGAGATCTCCGGGTGCTGTTTGGTTCTTCCGCCAGGTGATCCAGACCAGGTTCCGTGACAAAATAAGTTACATAAATGGAATCAGATGGTCTTTTGGGGTTGGCTTCCCCCCACCCCCCTCAGGACAGTTCCCTAGAAACTCATCCAAGCATATCAGTAGTTGACTCTTTTGTGTCACTGAGTGTTTTCTGTAGGATGGGTTGACCACAGTGTTTAGATGTGTGAACGTCTAAGGACAGACATCTGGGCTGACTCCAGTTTGAGCTATTATACATAAAGCTGCTATGAATATTCATTCAGGTTTTGGGGGAACATACGTTTTCATTTCTCTGTAATAAATCCCCAGGACCGTGACCGTAAGCCCTTCCTAGGATGACATTAGGCAATCATCATTTGTGATCAGCTCTTGTTTCTTTTTTTTTTTTTTTTAACGTTTATTTATTATTGAGAGAAAGAGACAGAGCATGAGCAGGGGAGGGGCAGAGAGAGAGGGAGACACAGAATCTGAAACAGGCTTCAGGCTCTGAGCTGTCAGCACAGAGCCCGACGCGGGGCTCGAACTCACAGACCGTGAGATCATGACCTGAGACGAAGTCGGATGCTCAGCCGACTGAGTCACCCAGGCGCCCCGGCTCCTGTTTCTTGTGAACTTTGTCACGTGCCTGAGCGGGACTGGAGACGAAACATACACATGTCACGGGCAGTAAACAAAGTACGTCCACATTCGAAGCCTGCAGCTATGACCCGGCTGTGCGGGGCCACCAGGAAGGCCATGCAGGGAGGCACCTTTGGGCCTGGATCACCTGTGATGACATCTGGTTATCGTCCTTCCTCTGCGGCCCAGGATGACAAATCAGCAGGCAGCAAGCTCTTTCTGGTCTTTCTGGGTGTGGAGCAGGACATAATGCCTCTTGGGGCGCCTGGGCGGCTCAGTCGGTTAAACGTCTGACTCTTGATTTCAGCTCCGGTCGTGATCTCATGGTTTGTGAGATCGAGCCCCGTGTCGGGCTCTGTGCTGTCAGCACACAGCCTGCTTGGCATTCTCTCTCCTTCTCTCTTTCTGCCCCTCCCACACTAGTGCCGTCCCCCTCACCCCCCCCAGAAAACCTAAATAAATAAACATAAAAAAAAAAAAAAGAGAGAGATAACGCCTCTTGGGTAATTGTTAGCTCAGGCCGGGAGTTGCCTCGCTTTGTGCAGCCGGCTGTCTGGTTGTCCTGGTGTGTCTGCTCCCTGGGAAGGAAGGGCCTGCCCTGAAGGGCCCCATCTGGAGCCCTGGCACCCTCCACCGTTGTCCTCATCTACCACCGGTGGCTGTTCAGGGTGTTTCCCGGCCCCCAGCACAGGGCGCGGGTAGGCACCCAGGGTGATGCTGAGCCTGCCTACCCTGTAGCAGCTGCCGCTGCCCCACGGAGGAATGGCTCCTTCCTGCCTCCTGCCCTCCTGATCTCACCGCGACACCACCCCTAGGAAATGTAGTGACGGCCCTGCCACTCAGGGGGAGCATGGCAGGAGCTGGGAATGGCTGTTGATCACCAAAAGACAACACCCCTCAGCATGATGGGGAACACTTTGGGGGAAACCGAGGCATCTCTTTCTAGGGGCAGTGTCTCCCATTTGAACCTCCCACCAGCCCTGTCGAAACAGCAGGAGTGTCCCCATTCAGGCGGGGGTGCTGGAAGCGAACACAAGTTGTATTTTGCCCTCATTTCATGGGCAGACCTCCTGGGATCGGGGGTACCAAGCCTCCTGAAGCCACCTGGGAGTCTGGCAGGCAGGAGGGAGGGCACCGGGTGACGGCAGAGATGTCAGCCCCTCCCAGCCACAGTGGCACTGCACCTCTGATGACGTGTCTCCCTCTCTGGCCAGGCCTGCCTGTGCAGTTCTGGGGCTAGGAGAGGAGGCTGGCCCGCCTGCCTCTCCTCCTGGCCTGAGCAGGGGGCCATCAAGAAAGTCACGGGGACCATGCTGCTCATGGAGCGTTTAGCTGCATCGTGGCCTGGGGAGCTGATGGACAAGGAAGGAGCACTCAGCTGAGAGCAGCGGCCATGGCCAGGGTCACGGGCTCAATGAGAGAGTTCTTAGGGGGTCACGTGAAAAGCACTGGCAGCAGGGGAGGGAGAAGCCCCTTGCCTTTCTGTGGTTTGGGTGTCTCTGGCCCCTGTTCCAGGTTCAAGAGACTTAGGCTCTGCCCTTCCCCAGGAGCAGATGGGCACTGACTGGAGAATGGCCCTGGGGGCCTTTGGAAGGAACCAGAGACAGCACAGACCTCGGGGGCATCCCCGGGACCGTGGAGGGGAAAAGTTTGCCGAGATATGTTCTGGGGCTCAGCGAAACTGAGTGCATCTAAGGCTGAGCTAAGTGCATGCTGGGGTACACTTGGGAACCCCAGGGATTACACCATACCAAGTCACTTGCCCTCACGCTGAGAACTGTGACCCGCACAAGGTCAGCACCAGCTTGGTGTCAGGGGTCAGAGAGAGGTTGCAAAGCCCAAAGGAAGGCCCCAGAAGACAACTGTTAATAGAGGGAGCCCATTATACCAGCCTTGGAAACTGAGGCTCAGGAGGTGAAGCCCTCAGATGCTCATGGGGCCATTGCAGCTGTCCTCGCCACACTGGCTCAAGGTCTCAGTGAGGGTCCCGGAGGCAAAAACCAGAAGCTGGGCAGCTGCTCGTTGTTTAAAGGAGACCCTTCTATTCAGTAAATCTCTTGAGCCCTGACCACATGAAGTCATCCTGGAGACCTAGAGGAGTCAAATCAGGCCCAATCAGCGAGGGGCTTCCTGTCCAGAGGTGGCGGGGCGGGGGGTGGTATGTAAACTGAGCTATATTCCTGGACGCTGTCCCAGGGGAAGAACTGAGGTTCCCCTGCCAGCGTCAGACCACCCGGGAGAGGAGCGGGAAGTAATGCTGGGGAATCCGGGCAGGAGAGAAGCCTGGATACAGTCCCCACTGACCGACTGGAGGATTGGTGCCCGGCTGGGCTTCAGGAAGGCGGAGGAGGGCGTGAAGAGGAGGGGCGGCTGGGCTGAGGTCAGCCTCCAGGGTGCCGCTGGAGGGGGTGGGGGAAGCACAGGCAGAGGCAGGTGGAGGGGTCACTGGCACAGGAAAGCTGGTGATCACGGTGGAGGAGGGACTCTGGGACCTGGCGTGGCTTTCTGCACTTTGGCCCGAGGGATCCGCCCTCTCCTCAGTGCCCGCCCTCCTCGAGGCTCCCTCCCGGCCAAGCCCCTCGAAGCAGCCCCTCCCCAAATCCCTCTTCTGCAGTGGCCATTTTCCTGCCAGCCTCGCCGAGCTCCCTTTCCTCCTCCTGCTGGACAGCTTCTTCACACGGGATGATAGCAAAAAGGTGTTCGACTGATGCAGAATAAACCGCGTTACAGACCCCCAGGTTGGCAAAGACCAAAGGGTCCAACTGCAGCGAGTCGGGGCCTGGGCTGGGTCTCCAGCACTTAGCATGGGTGTCCTTCAGTACTTAACCTCGCCCGAGCCTTAATTTCCTCCTCTGCGAAATGGAAAAATATAATTAGTACTGATGTCATAGGGCTGTGAGCACAGGGCCGTGGGACAGAGGCAATCCTGGAGTGGGGGAGGAGGGAGGCGAAACCCTAATCGTTGAAAAGAGGCAGGTCAGGTCTTGAACGTCATCAAAGCTGAGCGTTTGAAAGCCAACGGGCCAAATGTTAGGCAAAGTGGCTTATTCCTAGAAAACAAGTATTAAAAAATTCCTAATTAAGGTCTGTGTCGGCAAGGCCTCCTTCTGGGCCATTCTACCTACCTGGGTGGGAGGCGGCCCTTCTGTGGGGGAACTTGGCTCACATATTTGTGGGGGTGGGATGGGGTACAGATAAGGGGACCGACCATCCACCACCAGGGCAGGAAACATCACCACATCCCCCTCCCATATGGTTCCCCGGGGTCTCAGCCTGCCCCAGGGTGGGGGTGCAGGAGTGGGCTGGCCGAGTGGGCCGAGGTCAGGCCTCTCCTCTGCCCTGTGGTGGCAGCGGTGGCAAGGGCAGGGTGGGCGGGCAGGTGGCTGTTCCTTGAGCCATGGCTCAAGGTCATTCTTCTTAGGGTGATGCAGGAAAGACACCTCCATGGCTGACAGGTGATTTGGTCGTGGATATACAATGGGAGGGAAAGAAAGCTCACTCCTCTAACTGTATGCAGTAATGTAACTCTGAGTTTTGTATCCTAAGAAGCAGGACAGTCTTATTCTAAGAGCGCCTTGGTTAGTTGGCAAAATCTACTAAGGTGAAATATATGAGAGCAGGCATGTACCTCCGTTTCTGTTGCCTCTTCAACATTTAGCTAAAGGCTTTCCAGAACCGAGCAGTGAACAATCTGTGAACATTACACAACGCCATTCACAAAACCGTTTGAGGCAAACAACTTTAAGTAAAATAAATGCTTTAAATGGACTTCCCCCCTAAAATTGCTTTCTATATATTAAAAAAAAAAATCCCCAAACCATAAAAACTCAAAAAAAGGTTCAAAGAGATTTACAGTAGGTTTTAAATTTGTAACCTCAGTTATGTGCAAATTCAAAGTCATCATTCCAAGTGCTTAAAGTACCCTCCCCGCATCTCCAGAATCTTCTTTATTGCCGTGAAAGGGGTCTTTCTCCTCCTTCCATTCACCAGGGCTTACATCTTTCACCTACTTCAAACCCCCCTCTCAACTCTAATCGACCCTGAAATCTGTGATTTGACCCGTGCACTGGGCCTGTGTGGTCAGTGCCCAGCCCGGGCCCAAGGTCAGCCCTCCTGAGGAGCCACCATGCAGGGCCAGCAGCCTTCCCATCAGCATTTCTGTCTCTCCCCCCGGCCTGACTGATGGCACGGCGGCTTCTGGGCTGGCTCGCTGCCCAGGGCCTAGCTTCTCAACCTGGACACCTTGACCTTGGCTCAGACATGGAGCCAACACGGTCCCTAGCGGCTCCACTGAGGCAACTGAGACCTGTCGTGACCCAGACTGCCACCTGAGTCTTTAGTAGAAGCCTTAGGCGGCATTTGAACTCACTGGGAGTATCAGGCCACCTGTTGGCAGGAATTTTATCTTAGTGACGGGAATGATGGACTGTTTAACATCCCTGTTGCTGAATGTACAAAAAGCCTTTTAAACCAGTTATAGATCCATTCTTGCTAAGGAAAAGTATTTTTTTTTGGGGGGGGTGGTCTGTTTTTGTTTTTATTCTTATCCAAGTTATATGTGAATACAGTTTTAAACTATCAAATAGATCTGTAAGGTTTGTTACAACAACAAAAAAAACAGCAGTTCTCAGTCTCTCTCCCTCCATTTTTCCATCTCAGAGGCAGCCACCTTCCCCTCTCTTGGCTTTCTGTGTTGACATTTACCACTGTTTCTAAATGACTTACTTCTTCATTTTTTAACTTTAAGCTCCGTGGACATATTCTATTGATAGTCTGTTCTCGGTATCTATGGTTGTATCACAACCATCCCCAAACAACCTTAAACAACATTTATTGGTCACAGATCTGCAATCTGGGCAGGGCTTGGAGGGGACAGTTTGTGTCTGATCTCTGGGGCCTCAGCTGGGGTGGCGGGAGGGGACATGGGGGGGTCCGCTTCCAACGTGGCTCCATCACGTGGCTGATGAACGGGCTCCTTTCCCTGAGGGCTTCTCCACAGAATTGTTCGAACTTCCTCACAACATGGCAGCCGGATTCCCAGGGAATGAGAGTGGAAGCTGCCAGTTTCCTAAGGCCTGGGCCTCGGAACTAGCACAGGGTCACTTCTGCCACATTTCCGCCTATTAGCAGCCACTGAGCCTGTCCAGATTTAAGGGGGAGGCACACAGACGCCATTTGTATTTGTTTATTTAGCAGCGTCACTGAGGTATAAATTGACAATAGGAATTGTATACACTTAAGATGTACAACTTGGTGTTTTGATAATATGTATACATTGTGAAACGACCACCACAATCAAGCTAATGAACATATCTATCACCTCATAGTGATCATTTTCTCTCTGTGGTGAGGACACTGAAGATCTACCCGCTTAGCAGCTTTCGAGCACACGACACGGTATCGTTAACTGTATCACCATGCTGTACGCGAGGTCCCCGGAACTTGCGTGTCTTACAACTGAGACTTCGTACCCTTCGACCAACACCTCCCCATTCTTCCTCCCTGCCCCGGCTGGCCCTGAAAACCAGCATTCTGCTCTGCTTTTACGCATTTGATGATTTTAGACTCCACACAGAAGTGAGAACATGTATTTGTCTCGTGCCTGGCACACTTCACTCAGCGTGATGTCACCCAGATTCACCCATGTTGTCACAGCTGGCAGGATGTCCTCCCTCGTGGCTGAGTAATATTCCGTTGTGTGTATGCGACACATCTTTATCCATTCCTGTGCTGGCGGACACTTGGGGTGCTTCCTGTCTCGGCTGCTGCAAGGATTGCTGCTTTGCACCACTTGCGTGGCCCCAACGCGCTGCACGACTCTGCCTCGTGCTTTCAACCCCGGGCAGCAGCATTTGAGGCTCTCTTGTCCCCAGAAGGAATCCAACCTCTGGCCTTTGTTGTCCCCACCCCTCCTCTGCCCCCACTCCCCCAGGGCGCTCCTCCCTGCCTCCTCCGTGGGGAGCCCAACGTTGCCACTACCCCTACTGCTGCGCCCCCCCCTCCCCCCCCGCCCTCCAGCCCCGGCCCAGCCTCTGTACTGCCCCCACCTCCTCCCCACCCCGCGTCCCAGGTCTGTTCTCAGCAGAGACACTAGCTGGCTTGCACCCTTCATCTGCTCCCCCCGTGAGGAAAGTCCTCACTGTCCCAGCTCGCTGGCTCTCCTGCGCTCCAGCCTCCCACGCCCTCCACCATCCAGATGGCACTGGACTTCTGGGCCCGTGCTGCAAATAGCCAGCAGTCTGCTCCCTGAGGCTCTGCCCACAGTCGACCTCCCCCTCCTGCTTTACCTTCATGCCATCACCACCACCTGCCGCACCAGTGACACAAGTCCCCTCTGGACAGCAGCCCCGAGAACATACGGCTGACTGAAGGCACAGAGGCCATACTGTGGCACAGCTCTGGTTGGAAACCTCCAGTGGCTCTTCACAGCCCTTGGAGTGCAGTCTCCGGCCAGCTCAGAAGGTCCATGCAGTCTCCTTTTCCAGCATCTTCTTGCACATCCTCTCAGTGCTCTCTGACCCTAATGACCTTGACCTTCACAGCTCGTGGTTAAGTCCAATACCGTCAAGCCTCAGTTTCTTCACCCGTGTGGGGCCCATGTGTCACCTGGCTACTGTCCCTTCATGGCTGGGAATACGCTCTCCAGCCTCGGAGCTCTGCTAGAGCCTCGTCCTGTAGTGACATTGTTTGCATGATGCCTCCCCCCGCACGGTGATCCGAGGCGGCCCTGTGAGAAAGACAGGGCCTCGCGTGGGGTCTGGGGCTCCTGCCTGTACTAGCATGCAGTGGTTCTGGAGCAGCCGAAGGGATGAGCGAGTCTTCCTTTTTGACGAGGTTTTGTGCTGGTCATCCTTTTGTCAAGAGCTCCATCACATGGGGACACAGGAGGGGCGGCCCCTTCCGTGGGCTTCTGCCAGAGCCCCGTGTGCCAGGGGAGGGGATGAAGACGAACTCCGGTGACTTGGGGAGGGCGCTGGGCCGCCTCCTTTGGGCCCACAGGCAGTGGGGGTGTAGTGGCGGGCAGGTGCCTGAGCCCTGGTCCTGGCTGGGCAGTCTCGCTGTGTCACTCTGGCCAGAGACCTGCTTCCTTGCTGGGTAGAGTTTCCACTTCTGTCAAATGGGGTGGGGGTGGGCTGGGGCCGCAATGGCCCCCAGGGCTCCAGAGTGCATCAGGGCGACTCCCAAGCGAGTGCTGGGAGCCAAGATCTTTGCTGACCAAGCTGGCTATGCCTCTCCAGGGCTCGGGGGGCACTGGAGCAGCGGGAGGGGGGTCCGGTCTGAGTCCACGCTGCTCGAGAGGGAGCCCGGCTGCTCTGACACACCGCTGCCCTGAGGGGTGCCACTCCATGGGGGCTCTGCCCTGCCCCCAGCTCCCAGGCTCCATGGGAGGCCTTCGGGGACAGCACCGGGGCTCTTTCGGGCTGCCCGGGACAGCAAACACCCAGAAATCTCCTCCTCCAAAGGCCAAACCACCAGACCCTCGCCCGTCTTCCTTTCCAGATACTTGGCTGCAGGAGAAGGTTCTGGGGACAGGAACGGAGAGGGGGTGGCAAGATGGACACCTGGAAGGCTGGCTAGGGTGCTGGAGGAAGAGAAAGGAACCGAACGGTGTCCTCCCTTCCCCTCTGACACCCAGCCCGGTGCTGGATGAGGACGGGCCATGGCCTGCCGGTGGGCAAAAGCAGCGGCTCCATCAGCCCTCCACTTCCTGCGAGGCCCTCCTCCCGGGTATCGTACTGAGTTTTTCTTTGAAGGAAATTCACTGCCACCGGATCAAATGGGCTTAATACTGACACCAGAGGAAACGGCACGGTGGAGCCGGGGCCAGGGGCACCGTTCACCCTCGCTCCTGGCAGCTCCTGGGGAAGCTGATCTGTGGTTTCCCAGTTAGGTGGGGAAGGAGTGCAGGCCGTGGTCAGGCCAGCTGGGGAGACAGCACCGCCCAACGGCCCTCCATCTCTGTCCCTGGGTCCCCGAGGACGGTGCCACTGGTGGGCGCTCAGGACGATGCCAGGCAGGTGACTAGGCCAGCCTAGGGCCACCAGGCACCCATTTTCCCATCCCTGGTGGGGAAGGCCAGTTTGAGGGCCCTCCTTCCCTCTGGCAGGCCAGGACCCCTCGGGGTGCTGCCAGGGTTTGGGACGGGCGCTGGAGGTGCTGAGGGGCCAGCTTGAACCAAGGGGGTGTGGACAGGGCCACTCAGAGCTCTGGCCTAGGACCTGAAGCCGGGGGGGGGGGGTGTGTTATAGGACCCGTGCCTCCCCCATCCTGAGGCCAGCAGGCAGAGAGGAAGTGGTGGGGGCAGGGACGGACACAGCCACTTGAGGCAGGGTGATGGCTGAGCTTGCTGTCTTGCATACTAATTACATTTCTAATCAGCCGGAATGAGGCCCTGGCAACAGTGTGACATGTGGCCAGCTCTGTGAATCATCCTGGAACTGACAGAGAGGTTCCGGAGGGTGGCGATCTCAGCTCAGCTGTGAGGGGTGGAGCCCGAGCCAGGTCCCCAGTCGTGGGTCCCAGAGGCACCCTGTGGCCCTGGCCTCCCAGGGGTGCCCCACACACCGGACCACAATTCACACCTGATTTTATTCCATGACACTTATTTGCTGAAAACCCCCGGCTTCCTGGGCAGGGGAAGGCAGTGGGTGGGCAGGCAGAAGAGGGGCTGGCCTCCCGGGAGGACCGAGTCCTGTTCTGCTCTGGTTAAGCACCAGCCGGGCCTCAGCCTTCCGTCCGGCCCCACCCTCTCCTCTCTGCAATTTGTTTAAAAACTGAGCTGCAAAAATAAAACAAAACGAAGAAATAAAAACAAAAACCCTGAGTTGTTAAAAACCAAATTAAAAATCCCCTTTGGTGTCAAAAGGTCCTATTCCTAAAAGCCAGCGGGTGGGGCAGTGGTGTGGGTGGGGTGCGGCTGGGCTGGAGGTCGTCGTCACCGTCACGCTTCCTCCTCATCCTTCGGGCCCGGGAGGCCCTCGGAGCCCGGCCGCTTCAGGATGGCACTGTACTTGAGGGCCGAGGTCTCCGCCCGCAGCACCACCTCCACCAGGCTGAAGATGGTCACGACCTGCAGCAGAGCAGAGCCAGCGTGGTGACCCGAACGGGTCGTGAGGGGCCGGTCCCGTGGGACGGGAGGGACAAGGGCCTGCCGCTGTCCATCTAGCTGGGCCCCAGGCCCACTCGCCCTGCCCCTCTAGGCCTCTGTCTGCCCATCTGTAAGCCGAGCCTGCTCAGGGACTGAGGCCAGGGGGCCTCGGTGGGAAGTGAGGGAAGCACACACGGCTGTGTCCGTCGTCTGGCGCACAAGTGAGCGCTCAGTGTCCGCAAAAACAGCCGGGGCCTAGGGCTGGCCTTCAGAGCGTGCTGTGGGGAAGACCTTACGTGCAATTTCTGGGGTAGGGAGTCCACAGTTTTCATCGGACTCTCAAAAGGACCCCCAAAATGAAAACCCTGCTTTATGGGGACAGGCAGAACCCCGTCCTCTCCCCGCAGTGGGTCCCCAAGGCAGGGAAGGCAGGGCCGGAAAGCCATGGCCCGAAGGAGGTAATGTGGGCGAGCCGTGTGGGTCTCGCAGGTAGAAGCTGAAAGCCCACCGGGAGCTTGAGTGCTTGAGGGTGGGGGTGGGGGTGCAGGAGGGGCAGCAGGGCAGGGGTGCCGCAGGAGGAAGGCTCCTCGAGAGCTGAGGGGCGGGCGGGCCCACAGTGGCATTCTGGAAAAGCTGCCCCACCCCCTGGTTCTGACCTGCTGCACCGGCTCCTGCTCTAGGTCCTCAGGCTCCCAGACAAGCGTGAGCTCCGGCTTCTTGCCCACCCTTTGGAAGTGGTGGGACCGCAGGGGCAGCGCCTGGGGGTACACACGCCTGTGTTGTGGGGTGCAAGCTCTGCGTGCCGCCTCGTCACCTCTGACCCCGAAAGGCTGCCCACTGCTTGGGAGGCAGCTTCTGGCCGGCCTTGAAGGAGCTCCCCGCCCCACTCCCAGCAGACGGCTGCTTGACCTCTGACTACGGACCACCCCCACCTTTGGCTCTTACCTCCGGCCAGCTTTAGGAAGGCCCTGCCAGGCCATCTTCCGTTAAGGCAGGACCTGAGGGTGACCGAGTGCTGAGTGGCAGGGGCTGAGTCTATCCTGGCTCATCAGGGGCTGTCTACTTGAGGCCCAAGGTGGACCGGGGAACCCAAGGCTGAGGGGTGCCGCCCCCTGCGGGTGCTGGGTCTGTTAACACAGGCCGAGGGCTGGCTTGTCTGCAGACCCAAATCTGTCTGATGACCTAGACCTGAACTTTTGTCCTGCTCAATGAACTTCAGGGCAAGAGCCCTGATTGATTCCAGCTGGACTCCATTCTGTCTCTTCCGCTTTGCTCCACTGTATTAATTCCATGCTTATTCTACTCCATGTGTGGGGCTCTGCACTCCCCCAAGTGTTCTGGATGTCAAGAAAGTCAAAGCCAGGGTCAAGGGCCAGGTGGTGACCTGCCAACCACAAGGTCAGCTGAAACAGGCCCCTCAGATGGCGTTGGCACAGGCACCAAGTGCCCCTGGAAAGAACCTTGAATAAATAATCACACAGGGCAGGACCCAAGGCAAGGGCCGGTCTCTTCCTTCTCTTCAGGGGACATAGTTTCCAGAGTGGCCCTGGATCATTCTCTCATCTTTCCTTCCTTCACATTCCTATAAAAAATTCCGCCCCCCAAAGCCTGCACACTCTGCCACCCTGCACTGGTTAGGGTGGGGCCCATTCTCTGGTTGCCTGGGTCCTTCGGGAAGGGGCCCAAGCCTGACTCTTGGCCTGGATCCCTCATCCTAGGCAGGTGCAGCTGGGTGTCCGGGCGTGGCTCGACAAGTGGGCTTGGTGCCGGGTGGCAGAGGGTAGCAAGGTCGGGGAGGTATATACACTCGGCTGCCGCATGCCATTGTCACTGCCCTAGCTTGTATTCTCCAGTGCACATGAGGACATCAAGGACCTTGCGCTGTGCTCCCATCCTCCACGCTAATGTGTCCCTGGGCCAGGAACCCCCAGATACCAGAGAGATATGGAGGAGACCCCAGCAGAGGGTTGGGGGACACGCAAGTGAAAGCACAGTGTGCAGTCGATGCAGCTCAGTGGGTCTGTGAGAGGAGGGAGGGCTTTCAACAGATGCCATGAGGTCCCCGGCTCCCATGTCATAGTGGGTGCGCTTCAGCACTGTGCCTGCCCGGAAGGTCCCTAACCCTGGCCTGGGTGGCCGTGGGCACTCACATTACAGTAGACACGCTTCTGCACCCCGTAGCGCAGCACCAGCACGTCGAAGGCTTGGTTCAGGACGCCTAGCACCATGGCTTCTGACTCCAGGGGGCCACTTTCCTGCAGGACGGAGCTCTAGCCAAGGCTTGGCCACAGGACATGCCATCCCCGCCAGGGCCCACCCCAGCTGCCGAAGGCCCATGAGCTCCTTAAGGGCGCCCCGTGAACAGGTGCCCAGGAGGGGGAGTGGGGTAGGTGAGGGGGAGGGGCTGCCAGGCCGGTGGCCTCACCTTCACGAGGATGGCAAAGAAGAGGCCGGTGCTGAGCTCCTGTACGCGCTTGGACGCCATGCGGCGGTCATTGCAGTGGTCGGCCTGCTTTTGCAGGGCGTCGGGTTCCAGGTCCGGCCGCTCCCTGTAGCCTGGGAAGAGGGTGGGTGCGGGGCAGCTGGCAGGGTGCCGTGCGTGTGCCGGCCACGGCTGGGTGACAGGAAGCATGGTGCTCCCTGCCCAGGCAAGGTGGGGCCTGGGAAACCCATGCAGGGCAGAGGCCTTCCTGCTGCTCAGATCCGGAGGCTCTGGCAAGGTGGGCAGCCATGGTGGGGTCCTCGAGCCCCGGCTTTTGTATAGGATTTTAATGAGCCCCACTGCAGCCACCCCCAGCATGCTCACAGAGGGCGTTTCTGGGCCCAGGCTCCCCGGCTGCTCAGGCCGTCTGCCCCCTGGAGTCTCTACATAGAGCCATGGGACCCGCTCTGGGGCTGGGCAGCCCTCAGGTGGGCACAAGCCTGCATTACCCCAGTGCTGTCTTACCAAGAGTGGCGGCCAGGAGGCGGTGCACCAGGACGTCAGCAAAGCGGCGGATGGGGGAGGTGAAGTGGGTGTAGAGTGGTACGTTGAGGGCATAGTGCCGGAACTGTGCCTGGTCCCGCAGCGTCCCCGAGCAGAAGTACAGTGCCATCTGGGGGGATGGGAGGTGAGTCTTAGAACCTGGCCAGGCCGGGTCAGGGCGGGGTTTGCTCTGCCAGGCTGTGATGCTCAGAGTCTCATGATGGGCTGTTTTGGGGGTGGACTGAACTGCCAGGCTGCAGGTGGCCGACCACAGGCCCGAGGAGGCCAGGAGCCACCCTCTGTAAGGGGACCAGTGTGGCTGCCACGAGGCTGTGCAGAGCCACGAGATGCCCATGCCCCTCTCCTGCTGAAGACAAACGTGGGCCTTGCCCTGCACTGCCCGGACCCTTCGTGATGGCAGCACGCAGAACAGGCCAAAGAGCACCATAAGGGGCCCACCCCACCTCTGTGGGGCCCTGGGGGTGCTGGGAAACCTCAGGATGGTTGGAAACCTCCTCCCTCTGAGCCCTGTGGGACCAGCCACCCGAGCCCTCAGGGAGGGCCGCCCACCTGCTGAATTGTGAGGGCAGCTGGGGAGGAGCTCATCCTCCCCCTCAGCCGGCCGCTGCCGAGTTTTCGGGGCTGTTACCGCCGGCAACAAGGAGGGAGCTGTTTCTGGTCTGCCCCTCCACGGGATGGGGATGGGGCAGCTACTGTGCAACAGGGAGAAGAGGGGAGGCCTGTGGCCATGCTGGACAAGGGGCCGCAGATGTCCCGTGGAGGCAGCAGCAGACGCCGAGGAGGCTACGGGGCTCTGCAAGGACACGAAGTCCACCTCCACCACCACCACGCGGCCGGAATGGGAAGTAGCAGAGGAGGCCCAGGACTCCTACTACCCGCCCAGAATGAAATGGACTGGGGGTGCCTGGCTCTTCCTCTGTGGCCCAGGCCTAGTCTTTGTTGTGACCAACCTCACGACCTCTGGCCCCGACGCCTGTCCTGCCAGAGGCGATGCTTGCACCCTGGCACCTCTGTACCCCCCATACTCAACCCTGCACCAGCCAAGGGAGGGAGAGGTTTGCCAGCCACCGGCCTCAGCCCTTCTTGTCCCTGACAAGCTGCCCCGAGCCAAGACGCAAGAGGTCTGAGTTCAAAATGCCCTTCTGCAGGGGAGAAACGGTGACTGGGGTGCTTGAAGAGAGGCCAAGTTTCTCTAGGGGCCCAGCGAGTAGCTCCAGGCCCATAGTGGTTCTGCCATCCGGGAGCTTTGGCCACCGTCCCTGCAGCTGCTTGCCCAGCGGTCCCCAAGCTTCCGGGGCTGGGAATCAAGGACGCCGCTGCTGCCTGGGAGCAAGAGAACAGGTTCCTCATCTAGGGCCAAAGTCACGCCCTTGTGTGCTCGCTCACTTGATCCGTTTGCACACACCCGCCTTGCACTTGGCCAAACGGACAGGCGGCTCCAGTTACTCTGTGTACGTCGGCCCTGGAATCCAGGGCACAGCTGGGGATGGCCGGCTCAGCTCCCTGAGACCTCTTCCCCTCCAGCTCCTGCTGGGACCTGGGTTATGTCCGGGGCAAGTCCCCGGGAGAGGTGGGAGCAGCCTCCACTCCAAGCCACGTCCGGGCCTCGTTCTCGGGGGCGGCCCAGATGATCAGGGGTGAGGAGGACGGAGGCCCTGGTCCCCTTTCTGGCTGGAGAAGGGGTCTCTGGGCAGGGTGGGATGGGTGAGGGCTGTGGCTTTCCCAGGGACCAGATGCTCCGGGGACAGCCCTGGTGCCCAGTTCCAGCACCTTACTTGGGACTTTTGTGCTCACTGCTGCCGCCCCTGCCCGGTCCCCTGTCCTTGTCCCAGTTCTCAGGACTGGGAGAACAGGGGCACTTCAGAAATTCCAACAACCCCCTGCCATCAGCTCCCCAGACAAAGGCTGGCTGTTAAGGTCACTTACTGGCAGGCAAGGCCAGAAGTCCACTCTATTTAAAGGCTCTGGTTGACTCGGGAGAGGAAGGCTCCTTTCCGTGGAGCTCCAGGGCTAGTTTGACCTTGGAGGTGGATGCCTTCCAGAGGCTGGGGGCAGGGAACGGGAGCCCAATTAGCCCTCACGGCACAGTCAACAGGTAGATCTTGGGACCCAGGGGCTACTGCATCTCAGAGTAACTGGAGGGCAGAGTGACATCGAGCCCCTTGGCCACAGGCACACCTGCCCCTCTGTGTGGCTTTAAGGGGCTGGGTGGGGGCAGACAATTGTGACTGGGGGCAGGGGAAAGGCAGCCAGACCACGCGGGCCCGGATGACCCCATTCCTGGCAGAAAATATGACTGTCAGAAAATAAATCGGCTGTGGCCAGCTGAGGTGACCTGGTTCCTGTGAACAGATTGAATCTGCAGTGACTGAGCCCCTGAAAAATGGTTTGTCACTGCCCCTCAGCCAGACTGGGGCCCAGAGCTGGTCCCATTAGTATCTGTGGCTCCCGCTGACCTGACAGGCTGGTGGGGTGGCTCCTTCCCAAGATGCTTGTGCCTGCCAGAGGGCTGAGACCTGCTGTTAGGAGCAAGCTCACTGTCTACCTCCCAGGCTGCCAGCCTGTCACCCTGCCTGCAGACACAGGCCCATGGTCTAAATCCTCCTCTCCTAGCTGGCGAGAGGGAGACAATTCTGCCTGGGGTCCAGAAGCCGTGGTAGGGGCTGATGACTGCTCCCCTGGGCAGGCTGCTGCAGGAGACAAGACAATCTCTCCCCTCCGGGGTGCCCGTCCAACTGAGTTGCTGACCAGCGCCCCATTCCCTTCCTTAAGCTGGTCTGGTTTGTGGCGACTGGGCACCAAAGGCTTAGCGTACACCCTGTGGGGACTCCCTGCCTTCTGCTAGGAAACAGAGCCCCAGACGCCACGTGAAGGGGGCAGTGAGGCTCAAACGAGGCCCTTTAACAGCCCTGTAGAAGCCGTCCTTGAGCAGATGAGGCAGGCAAGTCTGTGTAGGAGGCAGATCAGGCTCAGGAGCCCAGGGCTCACCTGTCCTAGGTGCTGCCTGGGGGTGCTCCCCACCCCTCCCCTTAGTTCCTGTGTGTGTGGAAGCCATGGATGCTCCTAAGAGAAAAGGGAGGATGGGGATGAGGCCCCTCCTTACCTGCATGGGCCGGGAGCACATGTTGGTGAGCACCTCCTTCCGGGCCAGTGAGTACTTGTCATCTCCAAATGTTTTGGTCAGACTTTTCTAGAAGCAAACCCGTGTGATACGCAGTCAAGCCTGGGTTGGCTCTGGGGCCCCTGTCACCCTCTGACCATCTGAGACCTGGCTCTGGGGAGGAAGGGTATGCTGAGGGGCTCGACCATGCTCAGATGGCCACGGTGGGCTGTAGGCCCAGCCCATGTCCTGCTCTGAGGTCAGTCCGTGTCTTATTGGCTGGAGGGAGAGACTGGTTTCCAGTTGTCTGACCTAAGGTGCCTCTTTGCCCACCCCAGGCTTACAGCACAGATGGGAACAGCCTCCCTTCCGTGGGATCGGAGCTGAAGTCATGGGTCCCCAAGCCCCATAAGGCTTAGATCCAGGCAGGAAACATTTGACCCTACTTACCGTAAAAAACATTCTCTGGCTTCCAATCATCTCAGCCCCTTACTGAAAGTTTCTGGACCCAAGCCCCGCCCATCCCTGGCCACAGGATCCCTGCCCATAGATAGATGGGTGTCGACTGGCTTCCCTTGGCCTGGTCCTGGTGGGGAGCATGGCCCATGGCCAGGGCCTCTGTGACTTGGAGGCTTTCTCCCCTAGGGTCTCCCCCTCCCCTACACTCCCGGCACTCACGTTGAGGGCCCCGGCAGAGCTGAAGTCCATGGGCAGCCCCATCTGGTCACAGAATTCCATGAGGTCATTGAGCATCTTGGTCTGGGGCGGGGGGTGCCGGCGCAGCAGGGCACGCTCAGGGAAGGCGCGGTAGGTCTTGTGGGCCACTGCCATGTTGGCCAAGAGCATGAACTCCTCCACGAGCCTGCAGCGGGGGGAACCAGCAGGGGTCAGGGGCTGCTGCTCCCCTTCTCTCCCAGGCTCTCTGTGGGCTGGCTCTCATGTACCCTTGAGTCTCAGCCTTGAGACACCATCCTGTCTCCCGGCTTGTTCCCCTGCTTGGGCCCCTCTCTGCGCTAACCAGTCTGTATCACTCTTCTCTGCTGATGCGTGAGGTTGCACACCACCTCCCCGATTGGACGGGGGGATGGCATCTGTCTTATTCCCTGCTGTAGCCCCAGTGTTTGGCACCCCAGCACCCCAACCCCACCTGACTGGAAGAAGGTGCTCGGTAAGGAGCTCTGCTGAATGACTAGCCTCCTAGAACACTCAGGGGCGCACCGGTTGTACGAAAACAAGGCACCCAGGTATGCCATGAGAACTCAGAGGGCTTCCTGGGGATATGTGGAAGGCGGTCAGCAGACCCAGGGCTCCCTTCTCCCCCAGGGGAGATGAACAGGAGAGTCGCAGAGGGCAAGAGGGATTGCCCGTTCTGGGGCAAGGCAAACGTGCAGTTGAGGTGACCAAATCCCAGACAGTTAAAGTGTAATTAGAATAAACAAGTATCAACAGATATGGCTTCAAGAGACAAAGGTACACCAAGGACCTAGGGAGAGGACCGGGGACGGATGGGGGATGAAAGGAGCAGGCAGAATAGGAAACTGGATCACATAGCCCTGAGGTCAGCACCCCCAGCCCCCACATCTGGGGCAGGAGGCCATATGCTGCTTCCCGCACCCGGGGCTCCCGTGGGAGGATAAACAGATCACACACACGTATAAGAGCTGAAGCCCCTGGAAAGGGGGCTCGGGCATGCTGTGGCCACCGTGGCCAGGGTGTGCTGTACAGGGAAAGTCTCGCTCAGTTCAGGGAGGTCTCCCCCCTGCCTTTAATCTGGGCCCCCAAGCTGCATGTCGAGCCCGTGCTTCTCCCACAGAGGCAGAAGAGGTCAAGGAGTAAGCAAGCTCCGGGAGCCCTGGCAGCAAGCAGCCGGAGGCCAGGGACGCACTTCCTCTTCCTGGAGGTGTGGGTAATGTTTCAGGGTTAGCCTTGTCACCTGGCCAAGCTCTCGGAAAGAAAAGCAGCCAGTGATGGGGGCAGGGGGAGAACGAGCATGAGCTGACAGAGCCCCTCCTCCCCCCAGACTGGGCCTGCCAGGGCAGAAGTGTGGCTCTGGCCTGCCAAGCCGCCCCGAGAACAAACCAATCTCCCAGAAGCCCTCTCTACGAGGAAGAGGGGCTGGAAATGGCCCTCTGGTGACAGCACCACCAGAGGGACTGGGCCAGATCTGGGTCTCGGGAGGAGGCCCACCCGAGCCTGCACTCCTAGCCCCTCCTCTGTGGGGATGACTTTGGACTGGCCCACCATGGGGCAGGGATACAGCTCAGGTGCAGGACTGAAGGGTCAGGTCTCAGCTGGCCCTTGTACATGAAGGAAACCCTGTGTGTGGAATGAGGAGTTCCTTTATACCCTACTGTGCAGTAACAGCCATTTAAAATTTTTTTTTTTTTTTTACATTTATTTATTTTTGGGAGACAGAGCACAAGCAGGGTAGGGGCAGAGGGAGCATGAGACACAGAATCTGAAGCAGGCTCCAGGCTCTGAGCTGTCAGCACAGAGCCTGATGCGGGGCTTGAACCCACAAACCGTGAGATCATGACCTGAGTCGAAGTTGGACACCTAACCGACTGAGCCACCCACGCCCCCCTGTAACAGCCACTTAAATGACCATTCTGCCTCCCTCTGCTCCCCAATCTGTCCTTGTGCACATCACTTCCCGCTGAAAAACCTTTGAGTTCAGGCACCTGAACCCAATCACCATCTCCCAAGTGGAGGGACGTCTGAACCCCAGCTCGATGCATCTGCTGTAGGGCCCTGCACAACACGGACCTTTCCCGATCCTCCTTTCCCTCAAATGCAGCATAGGGGTAGTAGCACCTGCTTCACAGGGCGGTTGTGCAAACCAATGGGAGTAACACATGTCACAAGGGCAGACCCTGTGCCTGGCACGTCATCGGCCTTAAGACACAGGATGTGCTTCCCTCTCTCCCCGCCTTCCACACCAAACCTCCAGTCTGTACTCTGCCCTGTAAGTTTCATCCCTGCCATCGATCCCCCCTTATTTGCCTTTTCCTCACCTTCCCTGAAGGCCCAGGCTGAAAGCCGTCTCCATCACCCCCCTGGGTACTTACTGCTAACTAGCCATCTGGCAACAAGAGCCAGGCTGTTCTATGGTCACCTGTGTCATAGTCTAGCACTGTTTGACTCTCCATACTTGATCATCCTATTTAGATCTTGTCAACCCAAGAGAAGTCTCAGTTCCTGCTCAATAAATGTCTGATACTAGAGACCATTATCACCTAAATGCTTCAGATGGCATACCTTCATGCATTCATCTGTTCACTCAACAAACACTACTGGGTGCCAGACGGTTCTAGACCTGTCTCCCCGTGCAGTCTGAGAGTCCTTGTGGGCGGGGGGCACACGGTCTGTTCCTTGGAGCCCTGGAGTCTCCAGCCCAGCTGCAAGCTTGGTTGAAAAGGGAACACCTATATAACCTTGTGGCTGACCCCGGGCTGTGTTTTGCCCGTGTGGCCAGCAGGGGGCAGCATGCCCCCATAGCAGGGTTGTGGTCAGGATGCAGGCTAGGAGGGCTGAGCAGAGCAGAAGGCTGGGCTGTGGTGTTCCAGCCTGTCCCCTCCACCTGACTCCCACTGCTCGGGTCAAAGGAACAGAATGCATGGGGTGCCTCCCCAGGCAGAGCCTTGCAACTGTTCCTACTTTCTGCAGGGGCTCTCCCACCTCATCTCTCATGGTCTCAAGTAAGGATGAGAATAGGAAGGAAGGGAATGAGGAGGGTGCAGCCAATGCCCAGAGCCTCAGGCAGTGACAAAAGAACCAAGTCAAGCTGCTTCTCCAGCGACCCCACTACTTTTCCTCCCTGGACCCCCAGTGCAGTCCCACGAGTCTCCTGAAGCCGGTGGGAGAAACACAAGTGTGCTCTCGTTAACCTGGAGAGAAGAAAGTCTGGCAAAGCTTGAGATGCAGAGGCTGACCTTGGAGAGGTCCTGTGGTGCCTCCCAGGGGCTCATTTCTCCCCGAGTGTCTTCAGTGCCTCCCTCATGACAGGGAGGCAGGAGTTAAGAGGGTAGCCCGTGGAACGCTCTCCAAGATGGTTTGCTGATATCAAGCATTCATCCCAGGAAAACGTCAATGTCACCAAACTGGGAGGTGGTGTAGCAATAAGCCTGGACTCCCTGGGTGTTGCCACGGCTCATTAGTGTTCTAGGATAGCGGCAGGGACCATTTCCTCACAACCTGTCCTTAACATCCTTCTTATACCAGCAGGTGGGAGAGGGAGGGGTAGAGAGAACACACAAACTGTGAGGACAAGGAAGCAGAGCGGGGCCTGGAGCATTGTGGCAGCCATCCTGGGGTGGTCGGGAGGGACACATCGCTGCTGGAGGACGGTCCCCAGTGGAGTGTGGGAACAGGAAGGCCAAGGAAATGCCAAGCGGCCGGCAGCCAGATTCCACGGAGTTCAGAATTCACTGTCAAAAACAGGGCTAGGCATCACGGAGGGAGAACTGGGCTGGCAGCTACTGGGGGTGGGCCAGGCGGACGTCTCTGCTCTCATCTGAGGCCTGCAAAGTCCCCCTCGTTGGGTTCAACAGGTTGCCCCCGACCCACCATGGGTCAGTTCCACGGATCGGCCAGCAGGGGGCCCCCAGCATCTTCCTTCCACAGGACCTGGGACGTGGCAGGAGCAGCTTAGAACCCAGGAACTTCTGGGCAGGAAAGAGCCTTAGTTTATAAACTGCAGCCCTGCAGCCTGTGGTCCAGGGGTCTCTGGGCTCCCATTCAGTGTTTTTCCCCGTAGTCAAAGGGGCTGAAGGCTTGCGCTCTGAGGGAAGGCAGGGTGATCGGAAGAGACACGTGGACAGATGGCATCCCTTCACCCTGATCTCCTTCCCCTGTTGGGGGCCAGGGCTGCATGCACAGACCCAGCAGGCAGGCCTCAGACGATGCCCCAAGCTGTTCTGGGTGGTTAGGACGCGCCCCTGAGAGCAAATGTCACACGCTGGAGTCTGGGAGGTGGGGACGGAGGCCTGTGGGCCGCCGTGGCCTTGGGCTCTGCTCCCCAATCTGGGTACCTGCCCTGGTCATAACCCGTCCCCTCCTTCTGTTCCAGCGTGTGATGTTTGCTCTCAGGCATGAGATCACTCAGCCCTGCTGGGAAGGTGGCAGGGGAGGGGGTTTGAAGTCAGCAACTTCCTGGCAAGTGCTCTAAAGGGGGGCTCAGGACTGGCCAGGATCACCTTCCAGAACAGCAAGCCAAGCCCTTGGAGATGGGGCCTTGATTCCAGTCCTGGCATCTGCTGAGCATTTGGAGCCCAGTGCCAAATGCACTGGGGACCCACAACTCTGGAGGTCTTGGGGGGGGGGGTCTGTGACAGACAGCTTCACAGCTGGCTGGGGGCGAAACCAGGATGCCAGCTCGTCAGCACTCGTTCTCAGGATCCCACTTACCTGTGCTCTGGGCTTCCAGGTGCTGGGCGTGGGGGGTGGGGGGGAGGCGGAGGGGCAGGTGAGAGGCTTGTCGTCCCAGCGAGAAGCCGAACAAGTCTAGAGCTGTCAGAGTCCCTCACCCGCCACGGCAGAGGGCGGGCAAAAGCCACAAGCAACCTACTCACAAATATACACACTCGTCACACAGCAGAGACGACTTTGGTCCAGAACGGTGTTTTCTAAAATGCGGTAATGTTACTTAAAGAAAAAAAGTATTAATATATAGGAGATGCTAGGGCGGGGTTTTATTTGACGTTTTTCTTATGGGACATCCCTTCACCTTTGAGACGCTAACGTGCATCAGACTACAAGAAGCTACCAGACGCGGCATTTACCGCGTATTGATGACTGAACTTGAGGGATGACGTCTGGGAAAGGATGCTCTACCTGGCAGGGGTCACACAGGGGCGAAATGAGAGATGGGGTAAAACATCTGCCCTCTCGGAGGAAGGGTGCCCATTCCCGGCCATCCAGGGCCTGGACTGAACGCGCCCTTGCTCGGCTGGGAAACCCTCGCTCTAGGAGTTTTGTTACTTAGGGGTCTGGGTGTGTCTGTGGCCAAGAAGCCCCTCGAGGGACAGGGAGGGTGGTGGCCTGCGGCGAGGTTCCTGCTCTTCACCTCTCCTGCTACTTGTCCTGCTCCCTTCCTCGCTCCGTGCGCAGAGGCCGCGCCATGTGGAGAGGAGAGGCGAGTGGCCACCAGCTCAGTAGCTTGCCTGGACTTCCAGCTCTGCCCCTCACAAGCTGCGGGACTGCAGACACATTTTTAAACCTCTCTGAGTCTCAATTTATTTACCCGACAAATGGAGATGCAAATATACGAGTGCTTGGCCTTAACGAAATAGGACAATTTCGTGCATGCCGTGAATGTGACCGGCTGGGTGCCCCAAGACAAGGATTTGGGTTGAACATGCAGAAGGATCCCCGGAGGCTCCTGCTGCCCTCCTGTCCCAAAGCCACCACCTCGGTCAGGCCTCCAGCATTGACCAACCGGCCTCCCTAATTCTAGTGGCACCCTGTGGTTTACTTCTTTTTTTAAAAAATTTTTAATGTTTATTTTTGAGAGAGAGACAGAGAGAGACAGCCTTAGTAGAGGAGGGGCAGAGAGAGAGGAAGACACAGAATCTGGAGCAGGCTCCAGGCTCTGAGCTGCCAGCACAGAGCCTGACGCGGGGCTCGAACCCACGAACCACAAGATCATGACCTGAGCTGAAGTCAGACACTTAACTGAGCCACCCAGGCGCCCCATACTTCTTTACGCCCAAAGTGGGGCATTCTTTCTCGAAGGCACACCTGATCACGTCCCACTCCTGCCTGATGCCCTTCGGCGGCGTCCACCTCCTGGTAAAATGAGGTTTACCAGGCTTTGTGTCGTGTGCCCAGAGTCGCCTCTTTCTTCTCCCCACCCTCCGCCCCCCACGGTGTAGCCCTGCTGAGTTCCGTGGCTCTTCTCTCTTCTGTCTCACTTCACTGCTGCGCTCTCGGCTGAGATGCTGGCCCCCTCTCCTCTCTTCTTCCTGGGGAGGCAGCACGGGGCACGGACTCTATGTGCTTCCTGGGGATCCCATCCCAGCATTTTGCTCACACTGCGGTGACTGCCTCTGATCACCACCGTATCTCCCCTCCCCAGCCCAAGGCTGTCTACCTCGGCCCCAGCACAGGGCCCGGACACTCCATAAATTCGCGCAGATCCCCAGGATGGGTGCATTCGGGAGTTGGGAGGGCTGGATGCCCGCCACCACGGCCTGTTCTGCTTGGGCCCACAGCCCTCACGCGTGTACTTCTGGCCCCTGACACTTTGCTGCCACAACTTACAGCCCTGAGAAACGGGCCTGACTGAGTCCCTTCCCCGAACAAGGCGGCGCTAGAGCAGCAACAGGCCTGCCGGCTTCCCCACCCCAGCCTGAGGGGCGGTGCTCTGCACTTGGGAGACCACAGCGGCCTTGTTGTTTATTTCCTGACGACCTCCCCAGCTAGAGCCTCTGTCTGTTTTCACTCGTCCTCACGTCTTTTCTGAGCTGCTTGTTGCAGCCTGGTTCTGCCCTGCGTGCAGTGAGAGAGGGAGAGACAATCCTGAAGCGCCTGGGTAGCTGAGGTGTGGACGCGCGGTCCCTTAAAGCCCCCTGCAGCCCTGGGAGGGGTTTCTATCCCTTTCTGTGTGAGGGGAGCTTACAGAGCAAAAAGGAAATGTGCCTGGCTCCGAGTCCCACAGCTGATTCGCAGACAGGCCCGTGTCACCTCGATGCCCTGCTGCCACCAGAGAGCCTTGTGGGCAGATCAATTCCAAGAGATGGCAAGGAGGGAAACACTTTACACGAAAGGGACGGAAGAGTAAAGGTGTGGAGGCAAAACACATCTAGAAAAGCATCAGCCGCATTTGGAGACGAAGGAACCGAGGGAAGGGGGAGGAGGGCTGTGCTGCAGGGGAAGGCCAGTAGGGGCCTGGGGTGCCAGCCTCCAGCACTGACACTGCTCTGGGGAGCTGGGGTGCGAGGCGAAGGGTAGGCGTGAAGAATATGGTGAAGGGGAGCACAGGGACCAGGGGCTGGGCACAGTTAGGGTGACAGCTGGAGACTGAGGGCTTGTGAGAAGCAGCCAGAGGCAGCAAGAGAGGGCAGGTCACGCCAGAGTCCGAGATGCACACACGATGAGGCTCTGGGAGCAGGTGAGACGTCCCCGGGCACAGAGGGGCAAGAGGGGAGGAGCTGGCAGGGTGGCGTGAGAGGGGGAACGAGGTCCAGTGCACGGTTGTCCGCGGGGCAAATGCTGTGAAGACACGGAGGCCGGGGAAGGCCACCGGGTTGGCGAGCGGGAGCGCGGTGCCACTGCGGTGGGGCCAGGAAACGGATCCAGAAAACCAAAGATTAAAGAGTGAGGGAGGCTGCCAAACATAGATGACTCTCAATACGTTCATTAGTGAAAGAGACACGGGTCAGTTTGAAGGGAGGGTGAGGAGGGCCTCCGTAACGCTTTCTGATGGCTGCTTGAAGTATCCAAGAGATTGCTCTGCCTGTGATTTCAGAGGCAAAGGAGCTAATGGCGAGGGAGCACCCGAGGGCGAGTATGTGACCAGCCTGCATTTGGGGAGGAGGGGGTGTCCAGGGAAGAAGTCTGATGCCCCCTTGGCGCTGTGAGCTCCCAGGAGGGGACGCCGGGCCACATGGTTTGGGTAGAGAGGAGAAGGCCTGTCCTAGCCGCCCTCTACTCAAGGAGGGCCCTGGAGAGGGCCCCCATGCAGAGTCTGTCCCCGCAGGAAGGGACGGGCTATCTCCTTACAGCAGCCTGGAGCTCCCGTGGCCCGGAGAGGAAGGGTCTTGCTCAGGGCCACAGCCTGGCAGGGGAGGAGGGGGGCGGGATCCCATATTCCCCAGCCCCCTGTCCTGAGCTGTCCTGAGCGTTCAGGGAGGACATCTGGTAACCAACAGCCCCAGAACACAAGAGGCCCCTGTGTGAAGAGCAGCTGGGTAACCTCGGAGCGCTGGCACGAGGACACTGTCCCTGCAACTGTCCACTGGGCAAAGGAGAGAAGACAAAGGCCCATATCTATCAGGTCAACAAATAAAGTGGCCACCTCAACAAGGTCCAGGGACAGAGGAAGCCTCGGGGGGGTGCGGGGGGCGGGTCTCTGCCCTGCAGCAGAGGCAGGCACAGTCCAGACCCAAGGTCAGCTGCCTGCTCTCCCTCCCTTAGAATTCGGCCCATCTAGACAAGCAGAGAGAGGCCGGCATGGGCGGCAGGGTCTCTCCTGAGCCCAGGCTTGGTGCTGACAGGCAGGCCGGACCCCCGGCCCTTGCCCTTGGGCCCCTGGCTCCTCTGCACTTACCCCCTCAACCCTGCCTGGCAAGATGTTCCGTTTCCAGATTCATTTTACCAGCTAAACCAGATGAGAAACTCACCCCACCCCTTCCATAACCAGAACACTCAGAAAGTGGCTTTGGAAACGACGGGGGAGCCGGGCGGCCAGGGCAGAGTGGCATGGCTGTTACCCAAACCTGAAAAGGCATCAGCTTTCAAAGACCAAAAGCAAGTGAGAGACTAGAACAGCCTCTCCTGCCCCCAGCCACCAGGGTACTTGTCACAACTCTGTGGGAATCTCACGCAGATGGAATTAGGCCACTCACAGAGACTGTTCCATTAGCACTTGGTGAAAACTGCTAACTTGGAAATTTGATAAGAATTGCTCCCAGCCAGTTTCAAATCATTTCTTCTGAAGACCAGATTTTCCCCAGTTGGGCACATCCTCACTGCAGGCCTGGGAGCCCTCGGGCTCTGCTGTGGCCGTGAAGGCGGCCACCGGGCCTCTCACAAGCGCTGCGTGCCCCCGCGTGGCCCCTTCTCCCTTCCTCCGTGGGCGGGGGGAGGCGGCCACCCTCGCGGGGACCTGCTGCTCTCCCAGCAGCCCCAAACTGAGTGTAGTGTGGTGGAAAACCGCAAGGGCCCCCGGAGTTGGGGCGGGATGGGCCGGCGGGTGGATGGGCGCGGAGGCGAACTGCCGGGGATGGGAGGCTCGAAGAGACCTTTGTTGCGACAATCTCCTAGGTCGGGCCGGGGTGGAGCCGGCGGCCCGTGAGCTGGAAAGTGGAGGCCCAGAGACAGAGCTATCGACAGAGCCGGCCTGGGTGGGTGGGGGGTGGCAGGCTGACCGATGGGCGCCCACCCACAGCCGGCAGGGCACCCCGCTGCGAGCAGCCGAGTGGAGGGTGCCGTGGCTGTGGGGCCGACCACACGTCACAGCTCGGGCCTCTCGCTGACCCCTCTCCTCCTGGGCTTGTTGCAACCTGCTGAGTGTTTTGGACATTCCCACGAAACCACAGGGAAATGAATGGGGCCTAGTTCACAGGCATGGAAAACCCCAGAGGAGAAGGCCTCTGGAGCCAGACATAACAGGCCCTGCGGGTGAGGCCGGAGCCAGGTTTCCTCTCCTGTGAGGCTGAATCCACTCCAGGGCCTTTCTATAGGTTCAGCGGGTGGGGCCCAGCTGCAGTGAGGCACGTTTTCAGCCGCTTGTTTTTCTAGCTCAGAAGGAAGTCTCCAGGGGCTAGGCGTCCGTCCCGAGCATGGGCCCTCGGGCCCTGCCAAAGGGAGGCCCGGTGGCTGTGGTAGGGAGGGGATGGGGGTTTGCTGGGGAGCTGGGTTGACAGGCAGAAAGCCCTTTGTCAGCGTAAAGCTAGCTGAGAAGCCTCGCTCCCTTCCCAAGGTTCAGGACTCTGCTCGAGGAGGCACAGGGCCGGTGCTCATGGCAGAAAACTCCCCCTAAGCAGAACCAGGTGGCGGAGTGTGCTTGCGGCCTCACAGGGCTGGGTAATTAGGGCTTGCTGGCTACGCAGTGGTGTTGACACACATGCCTTTCTCCACTTCCAGCTGCCGTCCAACTGGAATTAGAACCGCTGACCAGAGGAGGTGTGGCCAAGATGCACAGAGGCCGGGCCACCTTCGGGAGCCACCGCAGTGCCCCCAACAGCTTTGCCGCCCTGTTCAGACTCCCGGGTCCGGGGGTTCCTTTTATGCCCCAGCCCTACTATGGGGCCTGGGTCTGTAGCCTTGGACAAGGGGCCAAGCGGGGGCCAGCTTGGTCATCACTGACATTGGGAGGGATCGATTTTTAAAGTTAGCTTTGGGCACAAAGATATTTGGGAGAGAAGGGTATTCCAGAACGTATAGATGTCCCCTCGCACCCGCCCCCCCCCCCCCCCCAGGCACGTGCACATAGCAAAAGACAACTAGATAAGAAAGGACGAGATACATGTTCCTGGGAACTCAACCTACTTTGCTTTTGCAAGTTACAACATGCTTTCCTCACCTTCCCGAAGACACTCTTGGCCTCACTGCTGCTGGGGAGCAGTTCCCCTTGAGCAGGGCCACCCCCCTAGCCACACAGCCACAAAAGGCTCTAAGAAAATCAGAACAATGGCTGTTCTTAGGCTGGGCTTTCTATGTACACGACCAGAGTGTGGCAGGGCCGTGATCTGGAGACCGGCCTTTCGGACTCCAAAGTCTGTCCTCTGCCCACGACCTGCAGGTGCGAACTGCCAGGGTAGCTGAGGCCCAGGCCTGCCTGGTGCAAACGGAGGAAACGGTAATATGTCCAGGAGAAAAGGGTTTTCTAGAATGAGCAAAATGGGAACCTGAGACTTTAGGCAAACTAAAGGCTCTTCAGCCATGAAGAGGGAATCTGTGTTTCAATGTCCCCATGCACCCTGGCGATCAAGGCCTGCAGAAGCTGGGGGCTATGTGGATGGGCTGTCCAGGCCTGCAAGGCTTGTGGAGGCTCAGCTGGGGGGCTTGTGGTGGGTGCGGTGAGTGGTCCATGGGCTGCATCTCTACCCGGATGTTGCCATCAGCCCCCATCCACTGAGCCCAGTCATGCCGACCTCCTGTGTGTGCCCGGTCTGAGGCTGTGGGGAAGAAGGGCAGGTGGAAAGCGCAGGAAGGATGTGCACTAGTGCGGGGACATGATCAGGGTGATCTGACTGTGAAACTGCCTTGGGACACTGCCTGGGCACACTGTGCAAGAGTTCTAGTCTCTGAAGAGGCACCCGTTGGGTGGGTTCCTCATCACCTGAACACGCAATTTATTTATGCCTTGTAAGAAAAGCCAAGAGTGAGCCACGATCCCAGCCACGCTGTGGGTGCCATCAGCTTCCTCAAAGACAATTCATCTTGTAAAAGCTTTTGGACCCAAAGGTCTAGAACTGGGGGTCATCCTGGAGCCAGAGCTTCCAGCCTTTAATGCTTGAGGCTGCTGGGGATGGGGCAGGGCTGCTGGTCTGAGGGTCCTCTGCTCGATCCAGCCCAGACAGGGGTCCAGGGCTCGATTATGCCTCTAGCTCTGGGCGGGCACAAATCTTATGCTCTCACACTACGGCCTTACGCTGGCTTCTGCACGTTCTACCCTCAACTCCTCACAGCTCACTCATGCCTGTCCAACACCAACCTGTCTCTGGCTGGCTCACACAGCTCTATTTACCTTAATTTCCAGGGCCTACGGCAGTATCGGGCATACAGTAAGCACTCTCCAAATGGATGTTCTTATCTGCAATTGTCTGTCTATGCAAGACCAATACCTTGTACTTCTGTGGCCCTTTATGCTGTTTTCACAAGCTTTCGACCCCTCATTGTTCATCTGAGCAAAGGGAGGCTCAGACAGGCTGAGTGACTCCTCCAAGCTCACAGACCAAGGACACATATGCCCCGCCCACTGCCTTTTCCTCAGGTCATCCTGTCACCTGCGGGAAGCTCCCTGAGGACTGGGCAGCAGGGATTTCTTGGTGGTGCCCGACCGAGGGTTCTGCTGACAGTGGGGACTCAGCACAGAGGCTGCCCTGAGGCCACACTGGTACCGGGGGGAACAGGAAGCAGTGGTGGTCGGCCCCATCACTACGGTCCTTCCTCCTAACTGTCAAGGGCTTCCTCTCCCTTCAGCAAGGGTTGAGCAGCCACAGAGCCAAGGTCATTCATCCTGGCCTGGTGTTTCACCTCCCCAGCAACCCCGGAGGGATGGAGCCCCTTCCCAGGGCTGCTCCCTGCCCGGGTCTGAAGCTGGCCACACTGGGCGGGCAAACACGTGAGGCCACCTGCAGGCCTGGCTGGGTTGGGACATTTCTATAATCTTGGAAGTCTTCTTTACAGCACTGGCTTGGCCTTTGCCTCTTTCCTGCTCAGGGGGACAAAGGGCAGGAATCAGAATTACCTGTACATCACCAGTTCTCCCAAGGAAATGCTTCCCCCCATCTGTATCGGGGCTCAGGCCCCCTCTTGCGTCTCAGTGTTGCCATTGGATGAGCACGTTTGGGTTTACTGCTTTAGTCCCCCTGGGCCCCCCTCCCCCCACCTCCAGTCACTAACTAAAGGCTCAAAGGTTCTGCCTATTTCAGCTGCAGCCTCCTTTTTGCAAACACTACCGCCCACCTGCAGAAGCGTGCTGGCCCACTGGTTCAGAAGGCGGGGCAGAGCTGTCCGCAGTGCCATGGCCATCTTGACCCTTAGACGCTCTGGTCTGAACGCCTGGGTTGGGAGCCACCACTTGGCAAGCCTCGTACAAGCCTTTCTGGTCTGTCCCAAGAGAGTATTTTCACCCTAGACTATGAGTTGGGCAAAGAGTCCAGGCACTTTTCGTGCCTACCCCAGTGAGTTCCATACTGTCAGAAAAATCTCCAACAGTCCGGTTGCTCAGTCCCTTGGCCAGCCTCACTGCAGTCAGGGTCCTAGGAGGGGCTGAGCCCTGAGAGAGATCTGCCTTCTAGCATCACAGGCTGCGTCTCCTTTGGCTCCTGGCTTCAGCCTGGCTCCCCCACCAAGTCATGGGGAAATGGGCACCCGGGGCTTCCTTTTGGGCGCCGGGCACCCAGACTCTCTAGGACTGCTCCTAGGCTCCTGTAATACGCCCTCTGCCGGCCACGCCCTAGTGCACCTTCTCCGCTCAGTCGCACTGAGTTTTCAAGGCTTGGAGTTTCTGCAACCATCTCCACTGAGGTTGGTTTTCCTGTCTGGGGACCAGGCCTCCCCTGTCTCTGTATCCCATGGCCAAGGGCACATGTAGGTGCTGATAAAATGCTTGGGGAATAAACGAGGCATTTCAGAGACATGAATACTCCACAGAAAATGCTGAGGGGAAAACGAGGCCCATGTTTGGAGGCGGAAGGGGAGACGGCAGGAGGGCCTGGGAGTGGGTTACAGCTCCTGCAGCTTCCCTTCAGCTTACCACCCCCCCCCCCCCCCAAGGACAGCTGTGCATGAACTTGGCAGACAGAACCTGAAATGACTTCTGCCAGCCTGATGAGACACACTGAATCTGCTCTAATGAAACCCTACTTGCCTGCAGGTGGTTATTGCTTAGATCCGACACAGGGTGATGGTGTGGCCAGGGCTCATTTGTTGGTCACCTGACAAATGAATACTCTTGTCCAAAGGCAGCCTGCCTCACTCTAAATATGAAACCAAGCAGATTATTTAAAAAAAAACAAAAACAAAAAAAAACCTCTCCCCTCCAGGCTGATTCCACTGAACTAACACTTGTCTTATCACCCACTGGGATGTGGTATGTTGAGTCTGGCAGAGGTCTTCATTAGCTAAGTGACTTTTAAAATATTGACCCACCGTTTTATGAACTAGGCTCAGAGTGGTTTAAATGGATATGTTCCTGTCCAGAGCCTCTGGGCTTCCCCAGCATTATAATGTCTCTGCCTGGGCAACCTCCAGGACATACTGAGGCACTGGCTTTCCCTCTGAAGGGTGGGTGGGGGCCAGCAAGGGGACTGCTGGTTTTCTCCCCATCTCTACCCTCTGTCTCTGGGCCAATGAAAGCTCTCAGATATAGGCTGTGCCAGACTTCAGCCCTTTCCAGGTGCTACCCTCAACTTGACCTGAGACCCAAGGCCAGAACAATTTGGGTTAGGCCCTCTGTCCCTCCAGGTGAGCCGGGTCAGCCGTAAGTCAGACGGTGAGGTCAGCAGATGTCAAAGCCTGACTGGATCCAATGGTTTCACTTTCCTGAGCTGCCGCTCCGAGTCCATCTTGGGGAGCCCTGTTTATCCAGGATTTGGAGATGCTCTAAGAACGCTGGGCACCTGGGATGCTGACCAGACCCTCTGTGTCAGCATGGCCTTCCGGCAGCTTCTTTACAGGTAGCTTAGGCCGGGCCTGGGCAGCCATTCATGACTGGCCTAGGGTTAGGCCCAGTCTGTTCCGTTCAGGCCTCTCTCAGGGTGAGAACTGCTCTTCCTGGAAGAGGCCACGGCACCCAGGGCTCTCTGGCCTCAGGCGGACTGTCCCCATCTGGGGAGAGGCCCCGTCCAGTGCCCTACAGGGCCTACGTGGTTCCCCGACTACAGCCGCCCTCCCATGACCAGGCCTCTCATCTCGCCATGCAGCTACTGCGGCGGGGAGAGTGACCGTACTCCCTGGTTAATGGTGTCATGCTTGTCCACTTACATACAGTCCACAAATCTCTGTGAAACTCAAGCCCCGTTCCTCATACGTCCCATCTGTGTACTGGTGGTATTACTGCTTAATGGTCGTTTGCAACAACAGACAGACCGGATGCTAATTCTGCCAGGACGTCCTTGCAGGCAGTGTGCAGATCTCAGTGGTTCCACGGCCAGCCTCGCACGGAGACTGGGTGCTGCTCCTCGCCCTGTGCCTGTCTGCCTGGGAATGGCTGCAGCCAGCCGTGCCGGGATGAGTGGCTCTCACCCTGCTGAGCGTCCAGGCAAGCTGCACCTACCAGCCCGGCCCTGAGGGTTTTGTGGGAGAAGCGGCATGGTCACTGCGCATGGGCACGTGCACTGTGCAAGGGCTGTGAACGGAGCAAACGCACCCCTGTGCTAGATCTCCCGGAGGTACTGGGAGAGGCATTCGGGGTGGGGTGGGCAGAACCATTCTCCTTCCATCCATAAGTCTCTCAGTCCACCAAGCCTGACGAGAGAGAACGCGGCCCTGTTGAACCAGGTCACCAGGGCCTGGCCAGCCTCCTCTCTCCTGGCTCCTGTCTCCCACTCTCATCCCGCCACCCTCCACAGAGAGACTGCCTCCCCTGGGTGGGCTGGGCTTCACCGGACCTGACGCCCTGCAGGGCCTCCCACACCAACACCCCAAAATCACAGGCACTGGGCAGCACGGCCTGTCCCACACGGGACGTGCACATCACTGGGAGCCTGCTCTCCACACCCTTTGCGCACCTCCGCCATGGCCTTTGTCACTGCTCAAGAACGTGGTTCGAGATACCTGCCTTCCCTGACGGGCCCTGCGCTTCGGGGAGGAGGGCCTTTCTCACTGCCTGTGGCAGCATAACAGCTGACACTAGCAGGTGCCCGATACAGTCTGCTGGATTAGCAAAGGAAAGGTGTCTAGGTCTGGGCTGAAAACGCCTGGGAACTGGTTCTCTAAGACACGAGGCACGTGGGCAGGCCTCGGGGCCCCTGCTGGCACGTAACACAATTCTGAATACACTGTGGTTTCCTGATGATTTCTGTGGTTCCCCTGCTCTGGCCCATCTTTATCAGGGCTCTGACCAGTGCTGGCCTCAAGCCTCCTCGGAGGCTGGGGGTGGACGAGAAGGATGCCCGAGGGGGACGGGAGCGCTCCCTGTGGGCGGGCAGCTTCGCTTTCTAACTGGGCACAGCAGCAGTCACAGCCTCCTTCTTGCCTGTTAAAGCCGAGAAGGAAAGGCAGGGAGCCGTCCACCGCGTGCTGCCTGGGCAACTGTAGGCAGGTCAGCCTCTCTAACCTCCGCTATCTACGCCACAGAGCTCCTCTCGTGAGGATTAGAAAAGAGAAAGTCTCTCAGGGCCTGGCATGCTGTTAAGTGCTCCATAAATATTAATTACTATTACCATGAAAACCTTAAGGTGACAAGAGTCTGGTGTTACTCAAAAAAAGAAATGTTAGGAACACAGAACACGAGCGGGAGAAGAGCAGGAACAGCCGGCTTCACGGAGACAGTCATGTGGTGTTTGCTGGGCAGAGAGCACGTCGCTGCCCTTGGCTACGGACGATGAACACACACTCACCCCACCCCCCATCAGAAGTTTCTTAGAGTCCTAAGCTGGTTCTTCCCTGGGGCTCCCGCAGCAGTGCTCTTAGCACTTGGGGCAGTGGGTCCCTGAGAGGGCCGAGGAAGGTGGTTTCACAAGCATTCCCACCCTCTACCCCCCAAAACGTTCCTATCCCATTACAAGGAGTTCATGGGTCACGAAGCGAAAGGCAGCTTCAGGCCACAACCGAGTACTGGATCTGAGGAGACAAGTGGGCACATAATCGACATAAGAGTTAATTTTCATGACACCACTGGTTGGAAGACATGCTAGGAAAAAGGCCCAAAGAAGGGAAGGGTTCCTTCAGCTTCAGGAACAGAACACTGAGGAATCAGATTTTTTTTTTTAGAATATTTGACTCAAAAGCTGGTGGCCTGTTCAATGGTGTGTCATGTACACTGAAGAAGAACGAGAGCAAACTTATTTAGATGAAACCAGACGGTGGCTGGAAGTGAGTAAGAGCCTCCTAAAATGACAGGTGCACCAAATAATTCAGTTCACGGCTGATTTTTACAAGCACAACAGGGGCGCCTGGGTGGCTCAGTCGGCCAAGCGTCTGACTTCGGCTCAGGTCATGATCTCACGGTTCATGAATTCAAGCCCCCTATCGGGATCTATGCTGGCGGCTCCGAGCCTGGAGCCTGCGTCGGATTCTGTGTCTCCCTCTCTCTCTCTGCCCCTCCCCCGCTCACGCTCTGTCTCCCTCTGTCTCAAAAACAAATAGAAACATTAAAAAAAGAAATAAAAGCGCAACATTATCGCGCTTATCTGGAACTCAACCACATGTGACCTTGAGTATTCGGTGCACGGGGCAGAAGCAGGAAATAAGCGACAAAGCCTGTGAGTGGCTGACACAGGGGCTAGAGCCAGGCGTCCAACGTGGCCCACGGGGAGTCCTCCTGTGCTCCTCACCCAGAGCCTTTCCTCTTCTTGAATGACACTTCTAACCACTCGACTCAGCTCCCTGGTTCCACACCCCCACGGGGCCTCATGCTCCTGGGCGGCAGTGAAGTGACAACGTGCCCTGCCTGACACAGGCAGATGGGGCAGGGACCAGGAAGGTCGAGTGACAGCACGCAGCACCACGGGGCATTTAGTGTGGAGGAAAAGGGCACCGCACGGTGTGGCAGACCCCAAGGAAAACACTTTTATATCACGATATAAACACGGTAGATAATCCCACGTTATTAGAAAGGGTCACGTTTAGGTCCAGTTAACACTATTAAAGCGAACAGCAGGTGCGACAATTAAAACCAATTTCTGGTGCTTGCAAGGACAAATCTCTTTCCAGGCGAAAACATGGTTCTAGAGAATAGATCCTTAGGTTCCAGACTGCTCAGACATTAAGGTACTCGTCTAAAAGATCACAGCTGTGTCACACACCAGCGAGAAGATACCCCAGACGTGCAGTGAGGAGGCCATGCGACAGTCAGGGCTCCCAGGACACAGAGAGCGGCACCCCGGCATTCAGAGAGGGTGTTGGTGACGGGCGGGCGTGGTGCCCCTGCCTCCGTGGGCCTCGCTTCCAAGTGCTCCCTGCAGCCCGTCACGGGGTGACGCGAGGGGGTCCTCGGCCCCCAGAAATGCGCTGTGTCCTCTGCCATCGCAGCCCACTCTCATGGCTGGCACTCACGCCCCCGTGACTGTCGTGGGCTTCGGGGGCGGACCCTGCGTCTCGCTCATCTTCCACCTGGAGCCCGGCCTGGCAGTGCCTGGCAGGTCCTTGGGGCAGACATGGGGTCACGTGAGGTCGGCTTGGGGGCAGCTCCTGGTCAGTGGAGTGGTGCACGTGGTGCGTTCTGGGTCTCGGGAAGGCCTTGCTCCGCTGGGTTCTGTGAGCAGCTGCGTCAGTTGGCCACTTCCCGTCACATGACTCAATGGCCAGGAGCTGGGAGCCTGCTCTGAGTCCCTCTGTGGGATCTTTCCTCAGCTGGGCGCCCGCCACAGAAGCAGCGTGCTCGGAAGGGAGAGTAAATCATGTTCAATTCCTCTTCAATAAATGAGGCAGCCTCTAAGTGATTTATATCAATTGATGGCCTTTGTCATCAAGCACAGCAATTCCTTCAGGCTCTGGAGGCTTCCTGCCCAACCACCGAGAAAAAGCCACAATGCCCCAGAGAGCCGGGGAGTGGCAGTGGAGACAGATCGGGAACACTTCCTCACAGAGAGCACGGCCAAAAGCTGAGCGAGCCAAGCACGTTTTGGTTACCTGCCAGGCAGCTGCAGGAGGTGACAGCCACGGGCACCTTTCTTTAGGCTCGGAGCCAGCATGCAATCCTGTGGCTTGTTTTTTGCATGGGCTAACCTCCCTGAGAGGATCTCAGGCCTCTGCGGCCTGGGCTCTGGACTTCCATGTGCCCAAGAGAGGGTGTTTATGCAGAAGCGCTTGCTACTCTAAGTATCCAAACACGCCCTGGAGTCGGGCGCAGCCCAGCGGCGTGGAGGAAGCCGGAGGTGATGCGTCACATGCCAGGAACTGAGTGGGCATATTCATCAAACAGGGGACTGGCCCGAACATCGCCAGCCTCTTCTAGAACCCCCTCAAGTCTTGGAAAGGGACAGGCCTCCTTGGGTTTAAAAACTGCCCGGTTGAGCTATCAGCCCATAAAGCTAGCCTCAGGGGTAAAAGAGCAGTCCTCCCTACAGGGATGTGGAGAAAGAGACCTGAGTCGTGCCAGAAAATTCTGAAAAAGGTATGGATATGGTAGGTAGAGATCTAGAGAAAACAAGTACGCTAATTCTCTATTCCTGGTCAAAGCAGGTCACCACATGCTAAAAACAACAACTGCAGGGCTCCAAGGCCCACTGGGCCGCTGCGGCCCCAGAAGGCCCCCTAGTATGGAGAGGCTGAAGTCCACTGCAGACGGTGAGTCAAGGGAAAGGCAAAGTTGTACAAAGGACACTGAATTCGAGAAGGAGAAAAAGTTGTTTGCCTAATGTAACCCTGTGCTAAATCAACCAAAGAAACATTTACTCTCTTTAGTAAGGTCTTTGAGAGTTTCAAAGTATTTAGTTTCGAGAGTTCTTGGTGTCCTAGAATTTTCCGTCTTGCAGGGAAATCTCACGGGTCATTCTTGGGGACTTATTTGGGCTGTAAAAGGAGAGGTGTGAGAATAACGGGGGCACTCGCCCTGAGCAGGTGGGCCCAGGGAGCCCTCGCCAGCCCGGGGCCTGTTTGGGTTTGGGTCTCTACCCTCCCTGCACTCTTCCTTCCTCTCTGCACATCTCAGCACAGAAAGATTCTGAGTCTCTGCGCAAGATTCGCAATCCTCCAATTAGGACAGCTGACGCTTTTAAAAAGGGCTTAAGCATACAGTTTGAGCCCACAGCGCAAGCTGCCTGACTGGGAGGAAAGCTCTCGGTCCCCACCTCCCATCCCCTGGCATCAGACAGGAGCTCAAGTGGCAGAAGCCAGGGAAGGCCCTGGCCTGGTGGGTGGCTCAACAGGTGGCTGAGGAGAGCTGCAGGTACAGCCCCCAGGGTCTCAGGCAAGCAGGGAGGGTGCCTGTCAGTGTGAGACTCACAGCTGCCCAAGTTTGCTTCCATGGCAACGGAAGTCAGAGAGAGGTCGGATGGGGCAGATGACGGTGATATGAGGAGATTTGTAGGAGGAGAGAGAAAAGATGTCAAATATACCTGTGAGGTGGTTTAACAATACTTCTCTTGGAAATCTGTGACAGAAGTGGTATTTTTGTGACCTTGGGGCTTTGACATTCAATATTCTACCAGGCATCGTGGGAGTGGTAAGAACAGTCTGGGCTTTGGGTCTGACAATCTGTTTGACTCCCTGGTCAGCTACAGGTCCTTCCGCAGAATGCACAAGGCGAAACTTCCCTCACAAAGTTAAAATGAGATGTGGTCTTGTGGCAAACATTGGGTTTCTGTTCTCTCGAATGAAAATACTGATTCCATTCACCTAGCTCCTGGCCTATAGACCACCACCGCCACGTTTTAAACCTAAAAGTATTTCCAAACCGAAAGCTCCTCTTGGGGAAAAGGAAAATCAAATGTACGCTAAAGGCAATTCCAGGGTGAGTGAGTCTGTGGTAAAAACTTCTCTTTCTGAAAACGTAACAGAAGATGATGGGGGAACAGAAGGGCAAAAAAATAGTTACAAACAGAGAGGGAGGGAGGCAAACCATAAGAGACTCTTAAGTGCAGAGAACAAACTGAGGGTGGATGGGGGTTTTAGGGGAGAGGGAGAACTGGGTGGTGGGCACTGAGGAGGGCACCTGCTGGGACGAGCACCGGGCGTTGCATGGAAGTGATGAACCATGGGAATCTACCCCAAAACCAAGAGCACACTTTACACACAGCATGTTAGTCAATTTGACAACAAATTATATTAAAAAAAAACAAACCCAAAACTCCTCTCTCTGTGACCGGGGACAAGACACGGATACCTGTTTTCATCACTTCCATTAAACACTGTACAGGGCAATAATGTAAAAAAAAAAAAAAAAAAAATACATAGTATGAGAATCAGGAAGGAAAAAGTAACACTGTCACTATTTGCAGATGACATGAACGGGTATATAAAAAATAAAAAAGGATCTATAAACAAATTGTCCAGGTTTAGTAAATAAATTTAGCAAGACCACTGGATACAGGGTCAATACAAATAAGTTGTATTTCCATATATCAGCAACAAGGAAAAAAGGAAATTCATAAATACCTAAATAAATTTATATGAATACCTAAATTCATAAATACATTTAAAACACTATGATAAACATCAAATGCCTAGGAGTAATCTAACACAAGATGAGTAAGATTTCTACGCAGAAAATTATAAGACAATATTGAGAAAAATTAAAGATATAAACATATCTAAAGAAGATATAAATAAAGAACAGGATATACCACATTTGTAGAGTAAAAGACCCAGTATCTTAAAAGCACCATAAAATCTCCAATTGATTTGTAGATGCAAAGCAATCTCAATATAAATCCCAGCAAGTTTGTGTGCATGTGTGTGGCAACTGGCATGTGTGTGGCAATCTGATTCTTTTTTCTTTTTAAATTTTTTTTAACGTTTATTTATTTTTGAGACAGAGAGAGAGCATGAATGGGGGAGGGTCAGAGAGAGAGGGAGACGTGGAATCTGAAACAGGCTCCAGGCTCTGAGCTGCCAGCACAGAGCCCGACACAGGGCTCGAACTCATGGGCTGTGAGATCATGACCTGAGCCGGAGTCGGACGCGCTTAACCGACTGAGCCACCCAGGTGCCCCGGCAATCTGATTCTAATATTTATATGGAAATGGAAAGGGCCAAGAACAGCCTGGATGTCCTTCACAGAAGAGGAAAAGGTGGAATATGTAGCTCTACCGGAGAGCAAGACTTTTAACAAAGGTGCAATAACGAAGACATTGACACGAGAGTAGACGTTCAGATCCGTGAAATGAAACGGAGTGCGGAAACTGACCCGTGCGTTTACGGACCCTTCACTTCTGACAAAAGTGGCACTGTGAGGGCAGTGGGGAAAGTCATTTTACAAATGATGCTGGTTCAGTTAGATAAACATGTGAGGGAAATGAAACTTATACCATATTCAAAAATCAATTCTTTTTAGAAAAAACAATTTTTTTTTTTACATTTATTTTTCACAGAGAGAGAGAGACAGAGCACAGGTTGGGGAGGGGCAGAGAGAGAATGAGACACAGACTCTGAAGCAGGCTCCAGGCTCTGAGCTGTCAGCATAGAGCCCATCGTGGGGCTCAAACTCACAAACCTTGAGATCGTGACCTGAGCCGAAGTCAGACGCTTAACTGAGCCACCCAGGCGCCCCCATCAAAAATCAATTCTGATTACATTATAGATGTCAAATAGAAAGGGTGACACCATAGAGCTTCTAGAAAACAATGCAGGGAAATTTTGATGGTGAATTTTGTGTCAATTTGACTGGCAGGGGAATGCCCAGATTAAACATGATTTCTAGCCTGTCCGGGAGGGTGTTTCTGGCATGTTTATAAGCATCTGAGTCAGTGGAGTCAGTAAAACTGACCTCCCTCCCAAATGTGGGTGGCCGAATAGAACAAAAGGCAGAGGAAGGAGGAATCCATCCCTCTTCCCCCATCTCACTGCTCGGGCAAGGCGTCTTATCTCTTCTTCTCCTGTCCTCAGGCTGGAGTTGACACCACTGACTTTGCTGGTTTTCAGACCTTCAGACTCTGCCAGGTTACCACCAGTTTTCCTGGTTCTCCAGCTACTAGATGGCAGATCATGGGCCTTCTCAGTCTCTACAATCACATGAGCTGATTCTTCACAATAAATCTCATTTTATATAAATATCAGTATCAGTGTACTATATGGATTCTGGTTCCCTGGAGAACCCTGATACAAACAAGTCTTTAGCATTTTGCTACAGGTTTCTTAAATGGGATGTAAAAGAATTAACAGTAAAGAAAAAGATTGCTACGCTGAATATCGAAATGGACTATATTGAAGTGTTCGCTAAAATTCCGCCAAGAAGAGTAAAAGAGCACGCTACTGAGTAGAAGATATTTGCAACATGTATAACCAACAAAGGACTCAGAATAGACAGAACAATCAATCAACAAGAAAAACAGAAAACCCAGTAGAAAACTAGGCATGAGATTTGGAAAGGCGCTCTGCTGAATGGCCACTGCTCGTGTGTTAAACGGGTACAACCACTTGGGAAGATTGTTTGGCAGCATCCGAGAAAGGGGCTATTTTTTCTGTGGCTCAGCAACTTCATTCCCAAGTACGTCCTCAAGAGAAATGCATGGGTATAATCATCAAAAACATGTACAAGCAGAATGATTTATAGTAACTCTAACTGGAAACAACCCAACATTAGCTGAATTCACGTACACTGACAACTCGTGATGGATTTACACAAAGTCTTCCAGTGATGAAAATGCACGGACGTGGCTAGATGAGGCAACAAAGACGAACTCTCACAAACATAATGCTGGAAGAAAAAAACCAGACACGGAGGAGAGTATACTCAATGATTCCATTCATCTCAAGTTCAAGGCCAGGCTAGACGCATCTACACTGTTAGAAGTTATGATGTGGATTCCTCTTGGGAGGAGAGGTGGGCAGGAGGGAAGCTCCCAGGGGCTGAAATGTTCAATTTCTTGACTTGGGTCATGCTTACGTGGGTTTGCTCATGTCTAGCGCTCCTCCGATCCAGGGGAACACAATTTGAGCCCTTTTCCTATGCACGTCACAGTTCCAAAAGAAGTTTTCTAAGTGAATTTATCGTAGACCTCTATTTTCACTATTTCCAGTGTGCGCACTGTGGAAGACACCAGTGGGGTGGATGTTAAGTCCCCCTCCGCGTTGCGACGTGGATTGGCGTGCCCGCACACACGCGCTGACGTGTCGGCACAACCTCCCCACTGTGGCTGGCGCCCACATTTTCTCACTCTGATCAGTTCTGGCCTTAGAAAGCCAGCGGGAACTAGGCGGCTAGCGGTTTCTATTAGGGCTGGGCACCCTGGCCCGGCCGCATGGGAAACCTCTGCTCCGGAGATTCAATCCTCTAAAGCATGACTTCAGGCTCCCTGCCTCCCCAACTCTCTCAGTAGGTAGAGAAAGCGTGCTGACTCAAATGAGCTTCTCCCTGCCCTGGCCACCTGTGGGTTGCTTTCCATTTGTGGGAGACGGGATGGCTGTAACCCGGGGGTAATGTCGGCCAGCCAGGAGGCAGCCACGCTGACCCAGGCCTTGCTGCCCTTGCTGCCACGGACCCAAGGGCGGTCCGGCATCACTCTGTGAAGCGGATCCAAGCCCCGCCTCCGCCATGTATCACGTGGCCGAGGTGGTATCCCAGGGAGAAGGCTGCCGGCTCTACCTCTGGCTTATAGCTTGACCTTGGGCAGGGCACCGCTCAGGGAATCGGTTTCCCTCCCAAAAGAACGGGAGTGTTCATCCCGCCTTCCCTTTCTATAGGGAAATCTGAGGTCAAACGAACACCGCACTTTGGCATCCCAGGTGTCCTTGTTGCTGTGTGGAGTGAGGTGGCGGGAGGGGCCGGCGAGCCACCCACCATCTCTCTGCACGGTGTGGAAGGGAGAGAAGCGTACCCCCCACCGATCACCATCTCGATGACGGCAGCTTAAGACGAGGTACGCCTGCGTTGCGCCAGGCTGAAGGCTGTGATGGGGAACGGCGAGCTCACCACCTGCACTGGAAGTGGCCACCTCCAATGGCACGAGACAGCTGCCGGCCTGCTCCCACGAGGTCACCCCTGGCACTTCCCTCTGGTTGCCATGCCTCCAACGTCCCTCCTCCCCCTGAGTTTCCAGCTCCCCTTTCTCCTAAGCAAGGGCTTCACCGGGAACGAGAAGGGCTTTCTCCAGGCAGAGCGGGCAGTGTCGGTGGGAGGTCTGGGGTCTCTCGGGTAACCTGCTCGGCCTGAGGAACTGGCATCAGGTCCCAGGTGCAGACATGAAGTGTCATTTCCACAGCACCGGGAAGTGTTGGTGTTGGTTTGAAGTTGTCGGGGCTGCCGGGAAATACCCCCTCTGCTTATTTGAGGTGAAGGAAGAACCCGAACCCAGCAGAGGGAAACGGATTCCGCTCGCGTTGTAGCCAGGAGCCCCCGCTCTCTCGCCTGCCCCGGCGTGGCAGCTGTGAAGAGGCAGACCTCCTGCCACCAGTGCGTAAGCTGCCTTACCGCTGGGCTGCAGCCCCCCCAACCCGCCACTGCACTGGTGCGGAGCCCCACCTCCCGAGGGCTGCTCCCAGCTAGTGACCGTGACCTCTCTGACACGGTGACTCAGGCTCGGTGACTTCCCGTAGACTTGGCTGCGGCCTCAGACCCTTCCTAGCCAGTCCTTCTCCTTCCCCCTCCTCCACAGGGGCCGGACTTGCATCGAGGTCTGAAGACTCCCTCCCTGCCCTCTCCTGCCTTCTTCCCTTCTACTGATGCCGTCCTGGCACCTGCCTGTCGGCAGATCTGAGCTAACACGAGCAGTACTGCAGTGGACACAAGAAAACACACAGAAAGAGGGAGTCTGGGGACTGCTCACTCACTACCTGGCAGGCAGAGGGGCCGCTCTCCTGAGTGCTGCATGGGGGCATGGAGAGTGCCTGGCACAAAATGGCGGCCAGACCGCTCACAGATTTTGCCAGTGGTGACCTGGGAAAAGGCTTTTGCTTGACCTGGTGTCAGGTCAAGCATTCGAAAGCCTGGGAGGCGTGGTGTCCACCAGGACCGTGAAGTTGGCTGGTGACCGTGAGGTATGCCGATGCCCAGGGACAATGGCAGACTGTGTGTCCTCGGTCAGAGGAGAAGTGGAACAGCCAGAGGGGCCTCTTTGGCAGCTTGCAAAAACATGGCCACGCTTCCCTCGGGAGGCTGGCAGTGTCCCTGTGCTGGAAGACACGCACAGGTCCTCCTCTCTCCCCAGGAGCATCCCCTACCTTCTTTCTGGGCTGCCAGGCTCCTGACTAGGGTTAAGTGCCAGGATGACAGACACGCCGGGGATGTACTGGGCCGGATAAGGGAGGAAAGAGATGATACACAGAGAGTGAGAATGAGCCAGCCGGACTTGAGGGTCTTGCCCAAAGGGGCCAGGAGATCAGAGGAGATGAGGAAGAATTCATGGATTTGGGGTATTTCATGGGATGTACAATTTAGCACCTTGGCAAAGACCTCAGGGGGTGGGGCACACTTGCTCCTGGGGTGGCCCTGAGAAGCCCAGAGAAAATGATGCTAAGGCCGAGTGATGTGGAAAGGCATGGACTGCCCTGGCAACAGCAGAGGCAGGAAGAGAGAGGCTGAGGGAAGGGGCCGCGCAGAAGACCCAGCAGGGGCCCACGTTCTGTGGGAGCACCTGCGGGACACTCCTTTACCAGGGTCATCGGCACTGCACCAGTGAGAGGGACACCAGATCACTAAGGAGTCTGCTGGCAGCCTTCCTCTGTAGACCAGAGAGGACAACGGGGTGGGGGGTGGGGGGCAGCCACAGAGCTGGGCTCATTAACACTCGTCGGGATGACGGTGCCTGAGGAACTGGAGGTCAGGGGTAACGAGGCCTGGGCCCCTCTGAACCCCCAGGGCCAGCTCCTGCCAGGGTTCTTTAGACTCCAAGTGTGCAGGGGCCAGCAGATGAGAGGAGCAGTCATCTGGGGGGGGGGGGCGGCGGGGTGGGGAGAAGGGAGGGATAATCAACTCAGATCAGAGGAGGCACAGGCAGGGAGGCATGTGGAACTTGGGGACCTTCCTGGTGCTCCCTTGCTCCACTGTGAACAGACGTACAGACGTATGTGCCAACGCTGGCTTGAGAAGGATATGACAGCCAAGGGCTCAGAGACCTCACGATGCAGGTTTGGGTCAAACCACCAACTAAGCTGCCAAGACCTGCTGAGGCGCTGGCTGAGGGTGAGAAGAATTTGGGAGGGACACTGGGGGAAGAGGGAGGGGAGGAGCGGCGGGGGCCCCAAGTCCCACTCCAGTAATGGAGGCAGCTTGTTCCAGTAGTTTCTCCCGTGGAATCTCCTCCTTGGGAAGAGGCAGGAGCCGCAGGGGAGTTGCTCCCCACGGTGGAGGGCAGAGGCGGATCTGTGCGGTGCAAAGGGTGGGCTGGGGCCGCCACGAGGAGCGCGGCAGGGATCTCCACGCAGGACGGCTCCCACAGGATGGGAGGTTCCGCCAACATGCAACACCGGTTCGAGGCGGCTCCACTGGCGTGGCTGAGCCTTGCCCGCCGGCCCTCCTTTCCTCTCCGCCTCCTTCACAGGGGCAGGCTGTGCCTGCTCGTGTTTCCTCCCTTCGTCCCCCTGTACGTTTCTCACACTTAATCCTGTCCGGGAGGCTACTTGTCAGTGGACCTGAGCTGACCTGGCATGTCCTCCGTGATGAAAACAAGAGAGCAGGGAGAGAATCCCAGTGTGATGCTAAGCTCTGCCCGCTGGGTCCGCTCTGACCGTGCAGAGTGTCTTGAGACCAAGAATGCTGAGCCGGCCAGTCCCCTGGGGCAGCCCATCGCGTCAGGGGGTCCTCAGGTCCAGAAAGTACTATGTGCCCAGGGGCTGGGGGAAAAGCATCCAGGTGGGCTGGCAGGGTCCCAGGGCCCTGCCTCGGCCCTGGCTGTTGCCAGAAAGGCCAGTGGCCTGAGTGATGAAGTGCCCATGGGCTGCAGGGAGCAGAGGACGCGAGGACCAGTGCTGCCCTCTCTTTTGGAAGGCTGCAGTGCCGCTGTCCTTCGGTGTGGGTTTATGAAGGTGGGAAGGCACATCAGTTGAGGAAAATCAAGCTTCCCACAGGGAAGCTTTCTCGGACACCTCCAGGTGTTGGCTACCTGATATGGGTTTCAAGGTGCCAAAATGAGTCATCTGGCTAGTCAGAATAAACAGAAGATTTAGTTTCGTTAGTTCAGCGAACTAAGCTGTCCCACTGGCTGTGGGTGTCAAGGGAGTCTCCGGACCAGGGTGAGCCACGGGGAGGGGAGGGCACCGCATACCTACAGCCTGGGTCTGCCAGGGCCCAGGGCACGAGCCACACGGGCGGGTACAGGTGAGCACTGCGCCAATGGCCACCTCACGCGTCACCTCATTCCACTCTCCCCCAACCCGGAGATGTGTTGTCATCTTCATGTTCTCAACGGAGAGGCCGTGTCCCAGAGGGGACAATGACCTGCCCTGGAGGATGACTGGCAAAACTCAGATTTATGGTGACGAGTCAGGAGTTCCTTCTTTCAGACCAGGCTGTCCACTCCCCCCAGGGGTCCGCAGGGATGGGAAAGCCCAGAATTTCCCAGACTGAGAGCTTCTGGGGCAGGCCTGCCAAGGAGAGGCTGGAACCAGAACCCCCCAAGATTTATGTTGTGGAGAGAAAGGCAGGTGGTGCAAAGGCACAGCATGGGCTTTGGAATCGGCTTAGCGCTGGGGTAAAATCCAGGCTCTGCTCTGGACCACAGTGTGACCTTGAGCAAGTTAACTGCTCTCTCTCTCTCTCTTTTTAAATCTGTAAAATTATGAAAATAAGATCTGTCTTGAATGGTTTTGAAATTGAAAATAACCCAGGTAAGCCCAGAGCCCCATGTTGGTGATCTGTGGGCATTTAGGAGCTGGTAGCTCCTATCACCGTTACGCTGCATGGATCAGAAACTTGAGAGGGTCTGGCATGGTTAATGCTCTTCGTAATTATCACTAGGCCTCACTATCCAAGCGAAAAACGGGAAGCAGTTGATGTAAATAACATATTCACAGAGTTAAATAAAATTTTTGCAGCTTCTTTGTTCTACATGTTAGTTCTTCAGAATTTATAAACTATCCAGTAAGATAGTTTTCCCTGATGTCGTGAGTAATTTATCCTTATCATAATTGTACAACAAATAAAAAGACAAAGGCTGGAAAGAGATTTGACTCCCTTGTAGCCAGGTTCCTTCTCTAAAAGATTAAGTTAGGTCCCCCCACCCACTCCCTTCGTCCAGTATTGGTTGCCAGGTCCTGGGCTAGGCGATGGGGGCACTGAAATGAACAAAACAAGGCCCCGACCTTACAAGGGCCCAGCCTGGTGGAAGCATTCAGAACCAATGCCTGAGCTACACCGTACTGTGCGGAACGCTGAAGTGGAACCAGACAAGTGAGGCACGGGACCACGGAGAAGGGACACTGGCCTCAGCTTCAGTGACGGCTGTTAGGGCTGGAATGGCTTCCCGGAAGAAGTGATACTTGGCTGAGAGTGGAAGGAGAGGCAGATGGGTGGGAAAAGGGCTGTGGGAAAGAGTGGGGTTCTAGAAACAGGGAACGGCGCAGTCGCACAGAGACATATCGCACATGCGAGGCCCAAGGTGGTCTGGTGGGGGTGGGATACGGGGGACACTGGAGCAGGCCAGGGCCTGATGGCAGAGCTGTCTTGCTGGTGATGGAGGCCCAGCCTTCCATTAGCCCATCAGCCTCTGGGGGTCATGTGAGTGTTCACAGGGCCCAAGACTACACTGGTACCTAGCAGCAACTCTCAGTATGCTTGCTGAATGAGTGAGTATTCAGATTCACACTTTCAAAAGTTCATCCAGACTTCTGCTTCTGACAAGACGGTAGACCGAACTGATGTGGGCCTTGTTCCCAACACAAACACAGAGAAAAGACAGATGAAATAGACGACAAGAATAATTTAAATACAAAACTGAGCATGAGAGAATAACGGGAAAATTCCCAGGTACCTGAACTACAGAGCGAATGAAGTCAAAGGCAGAATCTTCATCATGGCAACTGAGGCTGGGATCATCAAACTCTGATATAGTTACAGGAGCTGGGATTTTAATGCCCACGGGAGGTGGAAGGCCAGGCCGGGGACCTGGAACTGGGAGCCTCACGGAACGCCAGGGGTCCAGGAAGGGCCACTGGCCATCAAACAGGGCCCAGGGAGACCCTTCTCACAGACCAGAGGAGGTCTGTGTGTGGTGTGGAGCGGAGGTTTCTCTGCAGAAAGGAGACCCCAAGCCCGCACTGCATGTGGGTAAGGAGGCTGAATATACACCACCCAGGTTCTGGGAATCTTGAGCCAAGAGGTTCACACCAAACTGGCTGAGCCTCTGGAACTTGGGGTCCCGGAAGAACTAATGCCAAGGCGATGAAAACACACATCCGCAACCCATCGGCTCCCACGGTGAAAACGATCCCTACTTCAGATGGTCTCCTGATAAAGAGTGAACCACCACCGCGAGCCACCATGAAGGCGAGGCTTCAGACACAACATGTGGGAGAATCGGTACCCTTAAGACTAGAAATAATCGAACACTTGAAAGAGGCTATATGGATAAACAGAATAAATGAAGACACGAAAGGAACAGAAACCATAATAAAAACTAGGATGCTAAAAAACAAAAAATAAAAAATAACAGGCTGATTTTAAAAAGCTCTGAAGAGAACTCCTAAAAATTAAAAATAAAAACGAAACCCTCAAATTTGGAAGGTGTAGTAAACAGCTGATTATGAATAGCTACAAGGAGATTTGTAAACTCGAAAACAGATGTTTTTGAGGAAGTGCCAGAATACAGCACTGGCAGAAAAGGAGATGGGAAAAGGAGAGGAAAGACAGAATAACATGGCAGGTTTCTAACAGGAGTTCTAGAAGGAGAGATCGGAGAGAATCAAAGAGATAGCAGAGAAGAGTTTCTGGAATGGGAAGAACGACACTGAATCCCCAGCAACGTGATAAAGACGGATCTACTCAGACTGAATGCAGTAAAACTGCGGAACCCCAAAGACAAAAATAAAGTCTCAAAAGCCACCAGAACAAAAGGCCACGTGAAGCTCTCTCAGCTGCAGAGGAGACAGGCACCCGTGTGGTGCTCCAAAGTCCCACAGCACTCGGCTCCCCCGCCTCCGCCCCACGAAGAGGCATCCGCATCACCCTGGTGGGGCTGCCATGTGGTCTGGGGTTGACACAAACCCCTCGAGGCTGTGGAGTAGGTCCAAGTCACCGTTGTCACCGTTTGTGCCTGCTACCTAGCACAGCACGTGGTGTGGAGCAGGGGCCAAGGGAATACATAATAGATCTCATGAAGCACTTATTTGCTTTTTTGGGTCTGTTCCGCTCTGTGAAGAGATCTCCAAACCCCAGTGTGAGAAACACAACTCTCGATCAGTCCCGGATTCACTGGATTGCATGTTAAAGGCGGTGAAGCTTTCTGCAACAGGAAAAAAGAAGGTGGTCCCCAGGTCCACGGTGCTGACTGGTAGTACCTGTTGGGGTCGGGTTGCGGAGAGACCTCACATCTCTTAGGTGCAGCTTTGAACAGCTTTTGGGAGGCTGACGACATGATCTGAGTGAAAAGCTTTACTCCTCTAACCCCAGGCACAATAGGACAGCTTCTTTCCTCTAATGACCTCAAAGCTTTAAGAATGTTTATGTGAACCGTGCCCTCCAGCTCAAGAAGAGGCAGGGTCCAAGTCCGGCCACATATGGACAAGTCCCAGGGCCTGTCCTTGGAACTCAGTGGCAAGTATGAGTCCCTTTATGCAGATGGAGAACGGGATGACATCAAGCCCCAAATCAGGACTACCAGGATGTTCCAGGGAAGGAAGCATCCAGGGAAAGCGTCCAGGGTAAGGGTAAGAGTGTCCAGGGGAAATAAAAGCAGAGTGCCTATTTTCAGGGACGCTCCATTAAAAAAAATTTTTTTTTGTTTATGTATTTATTTTGAGAGAGAGAACATGAGTGCACGTGAGCGGGGGAGGGGCAGAGAGAGGGAGAGAGAGGGAGAGAGAATCCCAAGTAGGCTCTGCACTGTCAGTGTGGAGCCCAACGTGGGGCTCCATCTCACGACCTGAACCGTGAGATCATGACCTGAGCCAGAATCAAGAGTCAGACGCTTAACCAACTGAGCCGCCCTAGTGCCCCAGGGCCGCTCCATTTGAAAGGCAAGACCACTGGGGAGAACCATCCAACAGCCTCCATACTCACTCACAACACCTTCTTTACTGACAGATTGAATGTGGCAGAGATAAATACTAAAATGACTACGAATTATACTGTGGGACATACCCAGATAAAAGTAGTCATTTCAATAATTAATTGTACCAAACAAATAGTCAGATACCAAGCTAATTCTTTCACATACAGAACCTCATCTCTCTGCTGCTCTTGAATTCATGTTATTGGCTGAGACAACATGGGCCCCTTAGGGCCTGGGGCAAAATATCCTCATTTCCTGAACACCACTGTTATACAAATACTGGGATTGAGGCACTCCAGGGGAAATGACCCTAAAAGTGAACAGAGAAATACAGGGCAGCGCCTAGGGGAGAGGAGAAAGTCACAGTCAAGTTCACGGGATTCTCCATGCTTCACTTCACAATTCACACATGGGGAGAGGAGTCTGCCTTTAGACAGAGTGCATCGCACAGAGCTGAGGGCCGTCAAAGACGTGTGCGCCAGCCCCTTCCCTTCTCAGTACTCTGTTAGCTGCAGCGACAGCTCGGGGACGCAGCCCTGCCAGCACTGGGAAAATAGAACAGAATGGAAGTCATGAGATACATTGTGTTTGGGAAGGAGAGGCAATCAACACTTCTGTGGGCACTTTATACGATAGGCTGTGATGATGTCTTTACCATGTCAGTCCAATCCCCATGACGATCATTCCCCCAGTTACGGCAGAAGGTATCATTAGTCCCATTGTTCTTAACAGATGAAGAAACCGGAGGCTCAGACCTTAAGAAATTTGTCCACAAATTGAGAATGAACCTTCAGACTGCCTCCAAGATGAGCCAGAGAGAACCACAGAGAGGAGTCGCTGAGGCATTTGATGGCCATAGTTTCCCGGATCGTGGCTCCTATCTGCTTTCCTACACAAATGCTTTCGGTTACACATCTCTGGGGGCCAAAGCTTACCAATATTTACACCCCCTAAATTCTCCTCTTACGTTGCTTACTCTGAAAACATGCTAGGCGTTGGGGATTAGGCCAAGGAACAGAACTAGGCTATCTTTTCCTCTCGGCTCCAAAGACTACCTAAGCTGTGGCTGCCGTTGCACCTCTGAACTGCTAAGACATGAACCTAAAGGAAGGAAGGCCGGTGTCATCCTCCCACTGGACAAAAATGCTGCCAACCTTCTTCCCAAAGAGGAGGGAGTCAGGTCAGAATTGGAGTCTGTAAACCTTCCGGGCTGAAAGATGGGTTTCTGCCGCCACGGTCTGTGTGCACGGACGAGGCTGCCGTTCGCTGCCACCGGGCAAAGCACCGGCCCGGGGAGCGCAGGCTGGCACGGACGGCAGCTCATGGCTGATGTTTCTCTTACTCCCTGGAGACGCTCGCACTTGCCACCAAGGAACTCATTCAGTTGTCCCCACCAGTCCCTGGACCTGAGAAGCCCAGCCCTGCTGCTCTGATGAATTAAGCATTATGAGAAGCTGTGACGGTATCTCTGACAAAATGGCCTAGAAACTCTGGAACTCCAGAAACAGCGCCATCCAAGAGGACAGACGGTGGGGTCAGAGGGCGCTTGGCCAGTCTTTCCTAAAAGACTAATTTGGTAGGAATGGAGGGTATGCAACACTTACTGTGGCATCCTCTAAAGATAAATTACAAACAAGAATAACGCCTTGAGGGTAATACGAATGGAGATTTGGTCATGAAGGCACCCGGTTGACCCATCTTCCACCCATAACAGAGCAAGAGTTCTTCAGGAAGACCCAAGTTTCTCTTCTGGAACGTATAGTTCCACTGGCATGTGCCCATTCGATTCCTTCCACTGGGTAAAATTAAACGCCCGGATAGTTAAACAATTAGTCCTCGAGTCCAGGTTGAAACCGTTCTTGTCATTGACTGGGGTTCCCAAAAGCAGCAACTTGGGACAACAACTGTTGTTCGTCTGTTCTCTTCCTAGAGTAAATGTGATCGTGCGGACTCTTCCTCACACAGCTGTGGCGAGTGCCCTTGGGCAAGTTACATTCCCTAGACTTTAGCTTCGGCAAATATGACAATGATAACAATGAACGAACAACTCTTCGGGTTGCTATGAGGATTAAGTGGGATAATGTCATATCCCCAGTAGTGTGCCTGACACACAGCAGGTAGGTGCTCACTAGTAGCTGCCGCCGTTGTCCATCATCATCACTGTCATTGTCATCATCGGGCACTCGCCACCACTTTCACGGCCTCACAGGCAAAACTACGTGGTTCGAGAGGCAGTCTGTGGGGAAGTGGAGAGGTGCTATACAAGTATGCCAGGCGCCACCTTGCTAATCATAAGATCACCGACTGAGATCTCCGTAAGTACCCAGAAACCCCCCAATTACAAAGCTCGCAAGTCAGGCTAACACAGCAAAACCTGTCCACATACGTGTAGTCAGACGGAACGACAGCAAGAGCCGAAGTCACACCGTGAATCAAGTTAGCAAGGACATCGTTGGAGACGGAGTGGGGGTGGGTCCAGAGGAAAGCTGGAGCCTGGGAAGGAAGGTCTGCTTCTGCATATATGTCTAATACATCCCATACGAGTACTTCCAGTCCCGTCTTTAGGAGCCAGATAGATTTTACAGGAGAAATACTTTTGTGCCAGCTATTTGCTAACAGAGTCCCCCAAAGTGTGGTTCTCTTCCCGACCATCCCTTTGTCTGAGAGGTCCAGCGTAAGGCAGCCCCTAGGCGCTGCCTCTCCAGGACATGGTGAGGTGACCCTCCTTCCCACCGGGTGGCTTACTTGTTGCTGTCACGGTACTCGTAGATGTGACATCCTTGAGGCAATCCAGTCTCGTGATCCAGAGTGAAAGCAAGTTTTAGCTGGAGAGAGAGAGAAGAGAAAAATAATTAAGTCTAGGCTGCATGTTTTATTCATTCGGACGGCTGAAATGAAAAAAAAAAAAAGCAAAATCACATTCCCTCCAGCTGACATGTTGTGGAGAACCCGGGCCTGCCACCTCTGGGAAGAGCCATGCCTTACGGGCCACTGTCATCAGTGAGGACTGCTACTGGACTCTGCTTATTCATTTAGCAGGTAACCGATTATTTACTAAGCACTTACTTTGTGCCAGACACTGAGCTAGCTGATGGGGAAAGAACAGTGAAGAGAGGCAGAGAGGGGCCTCCTTCATGGTAGAGGCAGCAGATAATCAATTCATACGAATGAGTGAATGAATGAATATCAAGCTTCCAATTAATATAGGTTCTCTGAAGCAGGAAAAAGACTCCCGCATTTCGACAGAAGTAAATAACCTGAACTAGACTGGGAAGGAGGGAAGGAGGAGGGGGCTAACTAAATTATGGGGGTGGCGGATGGGGAGAAAAGGAGATTCTCGCTGGCAGAGAGCACAGCATGTACAGAGGCCCTGATGCAGGAGTCCGGGCACTGAAGGGTAGCTGGTAAGCCAGAACCCAGTAGGTACAGGGGACATGGTGGTCAGTGATGCTGCAGAGGGAGGCCAGGGCAGAACTTGCAGAACCTCGCTGGCCCCCTTAGAATTACCCGAATAGCAAAAGAAAAGCCTTTGGTGAGGAATGGGTAGATGACATGATCAAAATTAGGTTTTATTATTATTTTTTTAATTTTTTTTAACGTTTATTTATTTTTGAGACAGAGAGAGACAGAGCATGAACAGGGGAGGTGCACAGAGAGAGGGAGACACAGAATCTGAAACAGGCTCCAGGCTCTGAGCGGTCAGCACAGAGCCCGACGCGGGGCTCGAACTCACGGACTGTGAGATCATGACCTGAGCCGAAGTCGGACGCTTAACCGACGGAGCCACCCAGGCGCCCCATAGGTTTTAAAGATCTCTCTGGCTACTGTGTAGACAGCAGGCTGTAGGGTAGAGCAGGAGGCCACCCAGCAGCGTGGGTGAGCAGTGATGGGGGCTGGGGCTAAAGGGTTGGGGAGGGGGCCCAAGAGGCAGAGAGAAATGGACAATTTAAGAATCTACCTCAGGGGCGCCTGGGTGGCTCAGTCGGTTAAGCGGCCGACTTTGGCTCAGGTCGCGATCTCACGGTCCGTGAGTTCAAGCCCCGCATCGGGCTCTGTGCTGATGGCTCAGAGCCTGGAGCCTGCTTCCGATTCTGTGTCTCCCTCTCTCTCTGACCCTCCCCCGTTCATGCTCTGTCTCTCTCTGTCTCAAAAATAAATAAACGTTAAAAAAAAAAAAAAAAAAGAATAAATAAACATTAAAGAAAAATTAAAAAAAAAAAAAAAAAAGAATCTACCTCAGAAGTAAATGTTGAGGGCTACTTGGGTGGCTCAGTTGGTTAAGCATCCAACTCTTGATCTCAGCTCAGGTCATGATCTCACAGTTTGTGAGATCGAGCCCCGCGTTGGGCTCTGTGCTGACAGCACGGAGCCTGCCTGGGATTCTCTCTCTCCCTCTCTCTCTGCCCCTCCTAGCTCTCTCTCTGTCTCAAAAATAAATAAACTTCAAAAAAAGAAGTAAATTCTGAGAAGTAGAGGTGACAGGACATGCAGGGTTCCATGTTGGGGAGTGAGGAGGATGGAAAAGAAGAAATCAAGGACAGTTCAAGTTTTTGACTTGAACAATCACTCAGGCGACTGTTCCATTGCTGAATCTGGGGGTGGCTAGAAAGCCACAAGTTTGATTTTGGACATATTAACTTTGAGGCACTCAGTAGCTTTCTCTGATTAGGGACGACTGGGAACGAGAATCTGGTAATGAGGTCTTGGTTTCTTTCTGGATTCTGGAGGGGAGTGCTCAGGTGAGTGCAGAGCTCCATCTGGGTTGCTGGGAAGCAAGAACTCAGGGAGGTTGTGCGTGTCCTGCTAGAGTGGAGTTGGATATGGCAGCTTTAACATTTCTAGACCTAGAGCCAATTACTAGATTTACAAATTCACTGGGTTTTTAAAGTGCCAGGGAAATTTTAACTAAAATTAACTGCACATTAGGAGGGTACATTATTATAACTTTTTTTTTTTTTTTTTTTTTTTTAACTGCAAGGCTGTTAACACAGATCTGCATCATTAGATGCTGGACGATTTTTCTCTTCCTTAGAGGGAAACAAGCTTGGAGGAATGGCTCGTCCTCTTACTGACCCAGATGAAAATACAAAAACAGAAACAAGCCCTTCTTCACCAACATGAAGCCAGGAACTTCAAGTCAAAGGCATGTTTTCCCTACAGAGCACTGCTTGGATCTTCCCAGCCCTCTTTCAGTAAAACAGAAGTTAAAAAAAAAAAAATCTATTAACTATACCATTTTCTCTTTACTTCCCTCTTTGTAGCTGAGGCCAGGCCTATATTCATTTGGTCCATTGCAAAGACTGCACCACTTAGAAATTTTCAAATCCTTTGACTCAGTGATTGATGAATGTATGGTTTAGAAAAATTACCATAAATATAAGAGGAAAAGTTTTTTTTGTAAAACCGTTCACTTCAGTATCATTTATTGGAAAGCATCTAAAAGATAAGCAAAAGCAAAGTGGTTAGGTAAACTCTACTATATAGTCACATGCAGAAGAGCAGCCATGAAGAATTTTTATTAATCTAGGAAAATATCTGGAAAAAATCAGGATGTGTACTTGATTATGTATCAAGAAAACTATGTAAAAACAGAACAAAGACCACATAGAAGAAAGACTGGAAGGAACAATGGCAACAGTGCTCCTTTCCTTTCCTTGCCTTTTCCAAATTCTTTACGATAAATGTGATGAGATATAAGCTGTAGTCTTTAGTCATAAAGGAGTTATGGGAAATTTCATTCTGGGGGATTCTTGAGGTGAATAAACTGTGAATACAAATTTAACAGGTGAGTAAGTGGAGGTGGTGATGAGGCAGGGGAGAGAGGTATGGGACAGAAGAGTGCTCGTACTTATTGAATGTAGAACTCGTATTTATTGAATACCTACCAAGGAAAGGCTCTCCTTTACCCTGACCACAACCATCTGAATTAGGTATTACAATTTCCTTTTTACAGGGGAGGAACTTGAGGCTAAGAAAGGTTAAGTAATTTGTCCAAACCACAATTAGAATTTCAGCTAAAACCCACGCTCTTTCCACCTCACCGGAATTACAGGACTTGGTAATGGTCTGGATGTAAAGCCTGCCAGAGAGGGAGGCATCAAAGATGATGTTTAAGGTGCTCTGCCTTGGGCAGCAGGGCAGACGGTGCTGTTACGCACTGTGACAAGGAGGAATGGCAGGTTTGGGAAAAGAGCTTGAGTTTAGTTTGGGAGTGCTGATTTTAAGGTGTCTGAGAGGCATCTTAGTGGAGATGAACAGTAGGCAGCTTGTATAAACAATTCCGAACTTTATAGGCAAGACTTATCTGGAGGTACAAATTTGGAAGCCTCTAAATAATAAGTAAGATGGTGACTAAAGCCATCGGTGTGGATGAGAATGTCCTAAGAGAGTATGAAGAGTCAAAATGAGGTCTTTGACAGAACAGCTGTATTTCAGAGCTGGGCAATGGAGACTAAGAAGGAGTGGTCATGGAATTTTGAGTTATGATGTTACAGGAGCCAAGAGGAGAACATGCCTTAAGGAGGGAGCAGTCAGCAGCATTAAATCCTTTTAAGAGGGCGAGTAAGGGAGGAACAAACATCCAAAACAAAGAATCCATTGGATTTAGCAACAAGGACTCTCAGGAGAGTGGTGGGAGCAGAGATCAGCGTGTGACGGGGTGAAAAATGAGAAGATAAAGAAGTGGGGATCAGGAGTGCATGTAACTCTTTTAGCAAATTAGACGGTGGGGGCAAAGAGTCAAGGTGAATGGATTGGAACAGGACAGGACAATAGGACGGGGGCTTAACGGAGAGTGTATTGTTAGATAACAGGCTTGCTTGAATGCAGATATAAAAGACGCACTACAGAAGGAGGGCTCAAAGACAAAGGAGAGATGGAGGTAGTTAAAACATCAAGGTGTCCAAGATGACAGGAGGGACTGGAAACCAACATACAAGTGGAAGGGCCTTTCTCCACTGCAGCAGTAGGGAAGGCTGGGCAGGGATGCGGATATATCTGTGGATTTGGCGGGGGTGGGGAGCAGGATGGGGGATGGTGGTGGTTTGGAATGTTCCAGTTTGATTTTGTTCTTTTCTGAGAATTAGGAGGTCAAATTATCCTCAAGGAATGGAGGGTTTGGTGAGGGAAGGAAAGGAGGTTGGAGGAAAGTGATGAAGGCTTGAAAGCGTTTCTTTGGAGAACAGGAAAAACCGTTGACCAGGGAAGAGCACGAGGATTGCCAGGGAGCATTAACGGTCCAGCTGAGGCCACAGGAACTGAAGTTACTGTAGCAACCATCTGCCCAGATGTTGATTTTTTTTTCTAGCAACTTAGACATTGGCATGAAGAAAGTTAGGCTGGTCCAAAGCTGAGCATTTGCCAGGAAGGTTTGAGGGAAGAATAATGGAGCGAGGGAGTAGAGATACGATATTGGCAACAGATGCGCCAGAGACTCTAAGGGGGAACAGGCAAGAAATAAAAACGAAAGGGGCTGATGGGAAGGCAACAGAAAGATCCTGGTGACAGATGTCTTGTACGGAGCTAGTATTTATCGAGCGTGCTCTCTGTCCTTAATCCTCTATTTAAACAGCCCCGTGAGGTTGGTTCCTATCCATATGTTACAGAGGAGTTTTCAGTATTTAGCCCAAATTAGCAAGTAAGTTGCAGAACTAAAGTGTGATCCACATTGCTAACCACTGGACAACACTGGCCTCCTGAGTGTCCATGAGGTCAAGGAGAGGAATTGTAAGTGTGTCCATGAGGGAGTGGGGAGCACTGGAGGCTGCAGTCAGAGAGGAAGCCGCGTCTGACCTTGGAGACAGGCAGTCAACCTCAACATGAGTAGAAATGAAGGAATGGTGAGTTGGAAGTTGGGATGAAAAGGTCCTCCATGAGAGGTGTGAAATTCGCCCAGGACAATAATATATTTCCCAAACGGATCCACAAAGTGTGTCACTGTGGGTGTATAGGTGTTTTGTAGGTACCTACACAAACGAATGGGTCCAACCGGCCCATGAGGCAGACCTAGGCACGGTATCCAGCAGTCATTTCCTCCTTCCCAGTGATGCCCTAGATTTGTTCAGCTAGTTACCCTCCCACTCAGTCCAGGGAATTCAGGGAGAAGCAGATCCAGTTTCCAGGGCTGGGCCTGACAGTTCGAAGGTAATCATATACACCTTTCAGTAAGGGTCAGGAACCCAAGCCAATCAGTGCCTGGCATTTCCTGGAATTGGAATTCCCTAGGGATTGGTTCAGGAATGGACATGTGACCTAACCGAAGCCAATGAGATATGAGGGGATGTTTGTGCTTCTGGGCATGAGTGGCCAGAGTTGTTGCAACTAGCTTGTCACCAGCCTAAGAGTAAAGCCAACTCACAGACGAAGCTGCCCTTAAAGACCCGCGGAAGAGCAGAGTCACAGCCTTGACTGAGCCGTGCCTGGTCTCTGTTGGGCTTCCAGACCTCTACTGTTCACTAAAAAAATTTGTTTTAATGTTTATTCATTTTTTGAGGGGGGGGAGGGGCAGGGAGAGAGGGAGGCACAGAATCTGAAGCAGGCTCCAGGCTCCGAGCTGTCAGCACAGAGCCCGACGTGAGGCTCGAACTCACAAACCGCGAGATCATGACCTGAGCCGAAGTCGGACGCTCAACAGCCTGAGCCACCCAGGCGCCACTTCTACTGTCAGACACATAATACGTCTACCCACTTCTTGGTTCCACTCTCCACAATGCAGCTGAGTTATCTTTCTAAAACACAAGTCTGATGACACTTCCCTCTTTAAATACCTTTGATGGCTTCCTTCTGTCTATATGCCACAGGTATAAAAATGAATTAAACAGCCTGGGATCTCTGGGGGTTGGCTGCTCACGTGAACAAAAATGGACTATAAAGAGGGATGGTGAGGGGGGCATGGGCTGAAGAGAAGGTACCAACCAGGGAGGACCTCAGGGTAGGTGACGGGAGTCTTAAGGGAGAAACACGAGTCTGCCTGAACAGGGAAGGATGCCCCTAGCCCGTCTGCTCCTGCTGCAAAATTCCATGTACTTCTCCCACAGTGTAGAGCTCACTGCGTGAGTTTGGGTCATGCCATCTACTTTGACACCTCTGGCCCTTCCTTAAGCTGTGACTGCTTCTAGGAGCACCCTTTCTGTCTATGCCAGCAAGACCCTACACATCCTTTGAGCTTCTCTTTGTGAAAGTCAATCTTTCATTCTTCCCTCCTCTGGTAACTGGAGGCAGGGCCTCTCTGCCCCGTGAGTCCGAGGGCTCAGGGTGGAGAGCTTCACCAGGCACCCTGGCACCCAGTGTCCCCATCACTGGCCACCACAGGTGCTCAACGCATGTCACTGAGCTGACCTGCTGAGACTCAGAGCATTTTGTCTACCTATCAACAACCGTCCAGTCACCCAACTTACAGCCGGAATCTCCGTCACCCTGAGTTTGTTTTGCGTCCTCTTACTTCGGTGAAGAAATTCTGCCTCACATCTGCCCCCCTCAGTAACTGTCCCCCGATGAGAAGCAATGGCTCAAATCCCCTTGGGACCCAGGCGCTCCATTTCGCCAGCGCCTTTGAAGATGCACGCAGTCCCTCACTCAAGAATATGTACTGTGTCCCACGAGCCCAGCACAGCAAGGCAACAGGCAGGCCTACGGGCTGTGTCGAGACTGCAGGGACCCACCCGTGGAGCCGCTTGGTTTGGAATGCCCATCGCTACGACACTTCACCGGGTCCAGCTTTCCCTTTTCCAGAGGCAGCTGCCACTAGTCAACCTTTGCCCCGGGGAGGACGGTTTCCAATTGCGCCACATTCCTGGTGCTGGGTGAGAAGAGGAGGAAGCCCAAGAGGCAGTAACAAGGTCACTCGGTCAGCCTTCACCAGCAGAGGAAAAAGGCCTTTCAGTGGGTCTAGTTCGAGGCAAGGCTTTCCTCTGGACAAAGGCCAGGCCAATTTCCCGTGGGCAGGAAATGGAAGAGCCTTTTACTTTCAGGGGGCTCAGGCTACATCAAAGAGGAGGGCAGGGGCCGGGCAGCTAGAGCAGGAGACTCCTGCTAGGACCCCTTTGGACCCAGCCCTCCTGCTCCAGGCAGGGCCCCAGGAAACTGGCAGTGTGGGTGATGAGGGAAGGGGCTAGGACTGTCGGGAGAGAACAGTCCTTCCTCATTCGCCACGGGAATGTGGGTTATAGGCCCGTTGGGGCTGCTGGGCCCGCAAGAGGCTCTCCTTCAGTCCCTCTGGGCTCTGGTGGTGGGGGACGGCGAGGGGGGCAGCAGGGTCATTCTTCCTGCAGGTAGCGCGGGAGAGTAAGAGTGACCGGTTTAGGACTACATAAGCCTCCCCAGGGAGGAAGGAATGCCCCAGGCCAAGCAGCAGAGGGGTCCATGCAGCCATTTGTAACCGTTTGAGGAAATGTGACCTTATTTTGTATGCCAGCCCAGTGGAGCCAATGGGCCAGATGACATTCGTAAGAATAACTGAAAAGGAATAATGGAACAGGACAAGAAAGGGTGGCTAGAGGTGGTGATCCAGATGTTCCCCTGGGCTAGTGAGCAAATCAAGCTTCAGTCTGCTCAGGTGCACAGTTCCATAAGTCATGTTCCCGGAGAACACTGTGCCCAGGCCACTTGGCATTAAACTCCATCAACTAAGGAAGATACCAGCTCAGAGCTTCTGGTACTTTTGAAAATGCCTGGCCTGACCTTGGGAAGGCCAAAAGCACATTAAGAGGTTTAGGAGTTGCCTATTTTGTCCCCAAAAGCTTCCAAACGACCTCCGATGAGCAACCGGATGTCTCTGACCACGGCCCAGACACCACTTGCAGGCTGCTTTGTGACTGAGCAGAGGACCTGGGAGCCAGGCTCCGGGTTCCTCTCACAGGGGTGTAGTGAGGGAGGTAGCTGGTAAAAGCAGAGTGCTGGTTCCGGAGCCAGAATCACTCTAGTTCAAACCAACATGGGTTCTCCAGGAGGCCTGTGAGCCTCCTTCAATCTGCTAGCTATTAGGACCAAGGTTCAAACGCAGGTCGAGGACCAGCCTGGGGAAGCCTCCAGCCACTGCATGGTCGGCTCTTCCCCTCACAGCCCACTGGTCTTGCGGGGTGTCCAACTCTTCCCGAAGCCGAAAGTGGCAAATCCCAACATACTTCTGACATTCGGGCATGCCATTTATGGCCCTTTCAACGAGCAGAAGTTACTTCTACCTGAGCCTTGGATTTGTAATTGAAAAATCTTGTTAGAAGGAAATCTTCACATTCTCCGAGGTGATCTTTGGTTTTTCTTGTTTGGTTTGGCTCTCCTAAGCATTATTTCTTTTTTTCCATCTACTCTTTGCTTTCTTTTATAAGACAAAGATGCTGTGGACTTGGCTTCCACTTGGTTCACAACGATTCTATGGCAATGTATTAGGTTTCTTTCTCCTAAGTCCACTGAAGTCTTTTTGGACTTGGAGAGAGCTTTTTAAGAAAGAACTTGCTCATTCAGCAGGATTTTCCTCCCCACCCCAAGCTCTGGTTCTGACCTGGAAAAAATAAGAGAAAGAGCGAGAGGATCCTGCAGTCCTGACGCTCAACTTCCCAAACCACAAAAAAGAGCCAGTAACGTAATCATGGAGATTTCTGGCACCTTGGTCTTTCAAGAAAAATACATCCATCTGCTGGCACAGGGACCCATCAAACTAAATCCTGTGCAGCACGGAGTTCCCGATTCATTAGTGTTGGAAAGTCTATGGCGAGGCTGGCCGCCCCACTGGAGGACGCCTCCCTGCAGCGCCGTCTGTAAACCCCACAGCTGTGTTTTCACTTAAGGCCACTTCTCCTGACTCCACTGCACCTTGTTCCAGAGGCTCGTTCTACTCTCATTAAGGCTAAAAATGACAGGACAAGGATTCTCCAATGCTGAGGTTTTACTCGTCAGAAGAAAAGCTGTCTCTAGAGCTCTGGTCAACCCAGAGGGAAGGCTGCTCTTCAGTAAGGAACCCACGCCGGTCGGGTCATCCTAGGTTTGCTTCAGTTAACAAGCCTGTCACCTGGCTTCTTCTGCCTGCCTGTCCTGCTGCTTCCTCTTCTGGGGGCGTCTGCATTGCCCGCCAGCAAGGCCAAGGGCAGTAGAGCTCTGGTGGTTCTTGCCCCACAGCCCCTCCTCTGCCTTTACTCCTGGGTGAGACCAGCATCTCCATTAGCAGAACAGGACACCCGCTCTAGCTTTCCTGGTCAGGCCTTGCCTGGTCACTGGGCCAAGTGTTTGCTCCTTCAACTTCTGAGCAATGTGACAACAGTGACTGCAAAGCGTGGTGAGCAAGTCTGCATGTGTCACATTCAGTCAGAGGCAGGGACCTGCAGCCCGTCTGCTCATCCTACTCACAGCTGGAGCACTGTGGATGCTTCTCAGGGCCCCGTCCCTCCCGCAGGGCATGGCTGCTGCTTTTCTGGTACTGCAGTCAGACAATGTGATGCCCGGTCACAGGAACTATGCTCACTCTTACAGATGTCATTACTTCTGCCTCCTTTCTGTGGCAGTGGTTTTCTTTCTACTGTATTCATCTCCCTTGTTTATTTCCTTTGTTGTAAGTCTTTTCAAATCCTTTTTGGAAACTGAGGACGGTATACATAAATAAAATAAGGGTCTTCAAAATAAAAGCCAAACAAACATAAACATACGGGATCCGGGCAGGTTCAAATATAACCTGATTAAACAATGATCATGACGGTAGGCATTCAGTTCATGGAAGAAAGAAAACGGGACATTCTCATACAATCCTCAGAGCCAGTGATCAAGCTGGCTCTATTCTTGAAAAAACAGGAGAGAACAGAATGATCTTCCAGGGAATTGGCCTCAGTTTCCAGGGACTTGAGGAGTCGGGGAGTTATATAACCCCAAGCTGGGAGCCAGCAGCTCTGGCCTCATCTCTGTTCTCTCCCAGACTCCAGGTGGTGGTAGGGTTCTACTGGCCTTAACCTTTCCACCTGTAAAATGGAGCTGAGTTCATTTACGTCATCCTTGTGGTTTGTTTTACGGATGAATGTGAGATACTTTGTAGGTTTACTGGAATAAAGTACCCGTAATAAATCCCTGCTCTACCTGGGAGAAGAGATGCTCTGAAGATTTCAGAAGGACTAGTGTTCACATCTTTAGATATTTTTAAAAATGTTTTTATTTATTTTTGAGGGGGGGGGGAGAGAGGGAGAGGGGAGAGAGAGAGAGAGAAAGAGAGAGGGAGAGGGGAGAGAGAAAGAGAGAAACAAAGAGAGAGAGAGAAAGAGAGAAAATGCAGGTGGGGGAGGGGCAGAGAGAGAGGGGGACAGAGGATCTGAAGTGGGCCCTGTGCTGACAGCAGACAGCCCGATGCGGGGCTTGAACTCATGAACTGTGAGATCATGACCTGAGCCAAAGTCGGATGCCTAACCAACTGAGCCAAGCAGGTGCCCCCTGAGATGGTTTAATGAGAGACAAGCGGCAGTAAAACATTCTCTTGCCTATGGCTGTCTTATGCAGCCAAGAGAAACTGTCAAAGTTCATGACTTGATTCCATGTTCATTCTGCTTCCTTCCTCCCAGACAAAGCCAAGTATCTGGACACCCATATTCTAGGACAACATTCTGAGGTCCATTCTGGTCTTGGGGCGGCCAACCTACCATTCTTCCCGGTTTGTGCAAGCTGCAGTCAGCCTGCAGCAGAGGACTTAGCACCCCCTGGGAGAAGAATCGCGGACAATCACCACCAACCAGTCACAAAACGCCTGTTGATTTGACAACACTTACTGGATTGTTCATAACAATCTGGAAGGGACACCTAGGAGGTCCCTACCTGTGGTTACCTGAGGTTCCTCCTCTCATCCAAGATAATTATTAGTGTCTCAGCTATTTCATTATAAACAATATCTCTAATTGATGCCATTCTATCTGTGGTAAAAAGAGGGTGTTGTGAAGTCTGAAGAAAAGTAAGTACAGAAAGAAGTTTGTCCTTAAGATGAAATGCAAAAAAAAAAAAAAAAAAAAAAAAAGGACAGAGGTCAATGGAGGGTACCAGAAGGGCCAGGATCCAGTAAGGAGGAAAATGGACAGACTTTCTATTTGGCTCGCTAACTGAAAAATCAGCTTTGGTAACAGAGAATCCTTGGATAATCTCACATAGTTGAAAATCATTTAAGAAACTACACATGATGTTAAATGTTACAAAAATAAGTTTCATAATAATCTTAGGGGAACATTTTCATTAAGCAGACAGTGGTTTTCCCTCTGGCCTGTGTATATTCTCACTGGGGGCAGAGGCTCTCATGGTCTGCAGGGACCTTGGGGGTCCTCTGCTCTAACCTTCTGCCCACTAGACTGGACGAGTTCTCTTTCCAGCACTTCTAAGAGTTCGTGCTTTTGCCGAGACCCTCCTGCCTGGGACACGGGCTTCACAGGATCAGGGAGGAGGTCACTGTACTTGTGAACCGGTGGGCCGATCAACAAGCACCCACACCAGGAGGTTGGCCGCGCAAAACGGAAAGGAACAGGCTCTTCAGGCTGTCTGGTTTTGACTCCTGGCTTTTCTTCCCATTAGCTGTATTCCCCCAGGGGGTTATTTTACCTGTTTGCACCTCAGTTTCCTCCTCTGTATAACGGGGATGATACTAGTGCCAACCTCATAGGTTTTTTGTGAAAATTAAATGAGGAAAAACACATCAGAACAGCACCTGCCTATGGCAAATAGTCAATAAATGTTCCTCTTGCCACAAGGCCCGGGGTTGTATCTTGTAATGAACCGATGGCACGCTGGAACAAGCTGACGGGGCCGCAACAGTTCCAAATGTGATCACTCTTGAACCTGAGGGATTTCCACAGCAGTAGGGTTCACTTTCCTCACCGGAGGAGACTCTGGGGAGCCTCTCGGCAGGAGGACGTGATGCTTCAAGGCTTCACCGTGGCCCCCATGGTCCTGGTGCTTCCGGTGCCGCGCTGACACGGGGTCTGACCACACGGCAGCCCTGGCGGTTATCCTCTGGTGCCCAGGCTCCTTGGGCTGCTTTCCACCGAGACGGCAGGCGGGGAGGCCAGTCTGCGCCCCCCCCCCCCCCCCCCCGCCCGGCCCTGCCAGGCTGGCAGATACGCCTCGGCATGGAGGCTGCCCAGCACCCCTGCACCGGCAACAACTTGTCTGCTAATCTCCGCTCGGGAGAGGAAGAGGCCGCAACGACCTGCTAGAGCACAGCTCAGGGCTGGCTTCTGACGGTCCGGATGCAAGAAAATTGCTTTTATCATGGTCCGATTCTTCTCATTTCTTCTCAAGTTGGAACATGTCTTTAGCTGTGTGTTTAACTATCCTACTGTCCCAGCGAGACTGGAAGCTCCAATAGAGAAATCCCAAGCGATGACTCTGTGGTTCCCCCCACCCCCAAGCCTTTACCGACCGAAGGATTTCTAGGTGAGAGAGGGTCCTGCCATTAGCAGGAGGAATACAGCTTCCATATGCGACCAGACACGGTGCCAGGACCTTCGTGTGCATGGTGCTACCGACTCCTATTTTAAAGGCGAGGACACCAGAGCTCAGAGACGTCAGATAACCCGCCTGCCCAGAGTCAGGCAATATACAGATCAGCAGAGGGCAGACCCGGGGACGGAGCCCAGCCCCACCTAACTGAAGTGTGCGTTTCCCCCTGGGCCACGCTTGCTATTATTTCTTCTCTCACCGACAGGGCGCTGAGCTGGAGGCCAGGGGCTCCAACAATTTACTTCTCTCCTCTAGATCCTAACAGACGCAGGACAGTAAATGGTATTCTGAGTGTCAGTCTTCCAAGGCTCGCTGGCAGAGGCATTACTGAAGAACAAGGTGGGGGCCTCCTCTGTCCAGGGGAATTGAAGACAAGAAGCCAGAGTGAGAGGCTGAGCAAATGGGGCTGCCCAGTTTCAGGGGGAGAAGCTGGGCTGGAGGAAGAAGATGCCTGGGTGGGACCACTCGAGTGAGAGCGAGCGAGGGAGAGAGAGATGGGCTGGCTCTGTTTTTCCGGTTCCACGCACCTGCCCTCTGGCTGACATGCTCAGTCACAGAGCTAGTTAGTAATAAGACCAGTAGAGTCAAGGGCTCCCCACACCAGTTGGCTGGAGGGCAGGAATAAAGAGAGAAAAACAAGGCAACAACAACAAAATCTAAGATTACTATAGGGCCTCTGCTGTTGAAGAAATGGGTTGGGGACTCACGTAGTCAATTTTTGTTATTTAAGTCACGGGCCTCTCTCCATGACTTCCTCTGTAAAATGAAAGCCTCCAAAGAGATATTCTCTGCGGTTCCTTCTGGCCATTTCACAAATCTGTGACCAAACACTTGTCAAGCACAGTCCCTGTGTCGCTCAGCACTGTGCCAGGCACCATGGAAGCACAGGGGAAAAAGGACAGTCTAGGCTGGCAGAGATGACTAAGTCACACTGACTCCAACGCTGTCGGAGGTCAGAGAGGGATCTGGTAGAGTGGCCTACGTGGGGCAGATGAGGCCTGAGGTGAGTCTGGCAGGACAGAGAGGGTTTGAAAAGCATAGGGGAGAAATGCCAGGTAGTGGGACAAAACTCAGGAACTTTAGCCCTCCTACAGCACAGACCACATGGGTCACGTCCATCACCGCGTCCCTCGTATCTACCAGTCTTCGGCGAAGTAGGTACTCAACAGATAACTGTCACAGGAGTCAATGACCACAACCAGAGAAATGAGAATTAATATGCACTGTTCTGGGGGGGTCTGGCGACTCGGCGGAGCATGCGACTTTCGATCTCGGGATTGTGAGTTCGAGCCCCACGTTGGGTATGGAGATTACTTAAAAAAAATCTTAAAAAAAATATGCACTGTTCTGTGACTACGAATGAGATTGGTCTGACTGCAAAGTGGAGGGTACAACTTGGGAACAGATAAGATAATATCGATGACGGTAACGAAAATGGTCAGGATTTACTGAACTTACTCGGTAAGTCTTTTCTGTGCTAAGCACATTAATGCGTTCTCTCACTGGATTCTCTTGACCTCAGAGGGTGAGTGCTGTTGCTGTTTTTACTTTATAGTGGGGGCATGGAGGTTCCCGGGAGTCGGGAAGCTTGCCCCAGGTCACACAGCTGCAGCCGGGAGACGCGAGCCCGGGGCCGGACTCTCAGTTCAGGATGTTCCCAGAAGACATCTGACAGAGACTGAAACCTGGCCCCTCTTCCAGCCTGTGCCCCCTCCTAGGCCACTGGCAGCTCTTTGACGTGTGCTGCTTTCTCACAGCAAGCAGCCCCCAAGCTGGGACCTGGCCCTTCCCAGGTGCGATGCTGGTGTACCTCACCGGTGAATTAAAAAAATTCACTTTTTGTTTTGTTTTGAGATCATTACAGATTTACAGAAAGCGCAAAGACAGTGCAGAGAGGTCCCGGGTACTCTTCTCCCGATTTCCACCAAAGGTCCCGGCTTCTATCACTGGAATCGGTATCACACTGCACACTGGCACAACACACACGCCTAGTTCCACGTCACTGGGTCACATCGGTTTGCGGAAACAGTGTATCTACTGCCACCTGGATACACAACTGTCCCCCCACCACACTACCTTCCCGTCCCCCACCATCCCAAACTCTTGGCCACATGCTCTGTTCTCCTGCTTTGTGATTTTGTCATTTCCAGGAGGTTATAGAAATGGAATCATATAATAATATCTTAAAACAGCTCTTCAAAGTTATCCTAAGAGTATGACTTGACCCATCTGTTTGATTTGCAGAAGAACATAAAATGACAACCAACAAGAGAAAAGAAGCAGAATAATGCAAGTTCCTATTCTCACTCTGCTGCTTCTAGCTATGTGACTTTTGACTAATCACCTAACCCAAATCTCAGTTTCCTCGTCTGTCAAAATGGGTAGAAGGTTTAAGGATTAAATGAGGTAACATGTGAAAGCACTTGGCAAACGGCAGGCACTCCATAAATTCTAGCTGTTTGTTATTATTAATAATAAGCCAAGGAAGCCTCTGTGCCTCTTTATAGAAAATCAGGCTCTTAACGGTCACAGACGATTAAGGAAGTGACCACGCCAGCCCTTAAATGACCCCAGGTCATGCTTCCCTTTGCTTCCCAAGACTCCACCGTGGAAACAACTGGGGACTTTTAAAAGGCGCTTCCAACAGGCATCTTCAGGCACACACCCTCCTGAGAACAAGCAGCCACTCCCCATGCCAGATTCACCAGGGGGCCGAGAGTTCTGAAAGCGGGACAGATGGCCAAGAGCTCTGTGTTTAGCACAGAAGGCCTCCAGAGGACAGCCGGGGTTTGTGCGGAGGCCCCCGGCAGCACACTGAGCACAGAGAGGAGGAGGATGCCAGAGAGAGGCAGGGGTCAGATGCGTGATTGAATTAGGTGCTGCATGGATACCCCACAAAGCTCAGCATCACTCAGAGGCTGGATGTGTGATGGGGGTCAATGGCCCACACTACCCACAAGGTCACCCTTACTTTGACGAGCTGTGGAAATCTGAAAAAATCTCCCCCAAAAATCACATATGCAAAGACTCCATTATACAGTTGAGAGAGCACTCGACTTTGAGCCTTTGAGTAGCTGGGAACCCGGCACAAATGGCCAGCTATATCTTAAGCAATATGCCCGAGGCCCATTGAAAATGGACAAAAACGGGTATTCAGGATCCTTCACGATTTACTGAAAGTGGCATTGTCTGTGCCTTTGCATGGCACCAGCAGGGGTGGGATCGAGGGCGCTCCTCCTGATGGGGGGGGTCACCCCATGTGTCTCCTGTTCCCTTGGACTTTTCAACTCCCCTGGCCTGCATTCACTCACTCACTTTTTCCCCTTTGAAGTCAAAGAATACTGCCTCATCTATCACTGACATGTTGGGCTTCAAAGGGACTGGGAGCGAATTCCCTTTTTTTTTTTTTTTTTTCTAAAACAAATGAGAAGGGCTCAGCTGGGAAGAGAGGAGGTGAGGAGGGAGGGAGGGAAGACAAGAGCTACTGAGGGTTGCTTTCTTCCAGCTCCGTGCCGAGGGGAAGCCCTAGTGTGGCGTCTAGGCTCTAGGTGGGGTGACAGAAGCTCCGGGTGGTGTGCCGCATGTCGCTTCCCAATGTCCGCGTGTGCTCACCCTGCCTTGCTCACCCAGCCTTTATACTGTGTTTCCAGTCTTGCCTACTGTACTTTGGAAGGCATACATGTTTCTGGTGCTTCCAGGAACACTTACCTCCAACAGAGGAAGAACCTGTGTGGGGGGGAGGCGGGGGAAGTAAAGGCACATCAGGCTTGCTTGGTTGGCTGCTTTGACGGTGTCTTTAAGTAGATGGCCCAAAGCACCTCAAGCTCAGGGGGTCCCCAAATTATGTCTGCTTTTTCTTCCAGTGTGGCGGGGGCTCTCCCGGGACACATCACAACCACCTGGCTTCCCAGTCAGAAACCCAGGCATATCTAGACGTACCCTCTCCCTTTTTTGGGTCTGATTCCACCTCTTCAATATCCTTTTCATCTGTCAGCCGTGTGACCTCAGGTTAGGGCCCCAGAGGGTCTCATGTGGATTCCTGCTGCAGCCATCTAACTGGACTGATTGATGTCCATCTTGACACCTTCCAACTCGTTCTCTACAGAGCTGCCAGAGAGATCTTTCTAAAAAGAAAATCCCATCCCATCACTCCCATACGTGAAACGCTTCAATGATACCATGATGAATTCAAGAAAGCACTCGTATTTCAGGGCAGAGGAAAAAAGGTCCTCCAGCCTTGGCCCTGGTTACATCTTCAATAGTATCTCCCACTGCCATTGTGAGCCCTTCCCATGACCAGCCACGCCAGGGGCCTGAACCTCCCAGAACATACCAAACCCTTGCACTCCTCTGCCCGGAACATCTTTGAAGAAGCCATTTCCGATAGCCTCTCGACTGCTCTCCTTTACCAGAACAGGAATCTTCTCCCAGATTCTATAATTGAGTACAAAGCACACTCTGAAACCAACCATTTCTTAGAGACAGGGCCATGTCTTACCTATCTTGCAGTGACTGATACAAAGTCGATAATCAAAGTTGTTTTCTGAATACTTTTGCCGCAGCGTATTTTCCCATGGATGAAAGATGGCAGGCCTCTACTTAGCTTGGCTGAGGTAGGTCATTTCACAGATTTCTATCAAATGTTAGCTGCACATCCTTCCCAGGCAAGCAATCCTTGGCCTCTCACCCACATTAGGCTTTCTTCCCACTAAATTACACTCCAGCTGTTCTAAGGAAAACCCAATTCCAATGGCAGTCATAACTAGCAAGCTGCCTTGTTGACTATAATTTTTAAAAGCCTCTTGGTTATGAGATTAAAGCATGATTGGGTGACTCACTGACATGGGTATTTGCATGTAATCGACAAAGTCCTATGCTTGGCACCATTACCATCCCGACTTTGTGCAGCAGTCAGAAGGATTTATCTAGAAAGTTTAGAGGTTTTTCTCCTATCATCTGTACCCTCCTTTAAAAAGATACAATCTTCACTTTTATGCCAAATCTTAAACCAGAGAAGCCTCATATCTGCTTAAAAGCCACTCCTGAGGAAGCTTCTGATGCCCACACCTTTCCAAATGGTTCCTGGAGGGCAATGTGCCTGGCAAGGCTCTCAGGACGACCCCATCCCAAATGTGCTCAATTACAGGAACTGTTTTCAAAAAAACTTCCGGGCCCAGGAAATAAGTATTTTAAAAAGAAGGGAGAATCTAAATGTAAATCCTGAAACTTATAAAATTTCCAGAAGAAACAGGAAAAAAATCTTTATAACCTTGGCTTAATCAAACATTTCTCAGATAGTACACCAAAAGCAAAATCCGTAAAAGAAAAATCTGATACGTTGGACTTCATCAAAATTTACAACTTCTGCTCTTTGAAAGAGTATGGAAAGACAAGCCAGAGAGTGTGAAGAAATAAGAGAATGCAAAGACAAGCCAAAGACCTGGATAAAACATTTGTAAATCATATAGCTGAATGAGGATTTATGTCCAAAAGATGAGAACTCTCAAAACTTCGTAATAAAAAACCAAATAACCCAATTAAAAAATGGGTGAAAGATATGAACAGGCAACTTCACCAAAAAAGACATACAGACAGCAGATATGCACATGAAAAAAACTTTTAACATCATTAGTTAGGAGAGAAATGCATATTAAAACCATTCATGAATTACTACCACACACCTATTAACCTGGCTAAAAACAAAACAAAAACTGACAATATTTAGTGCTGGTAAGGATGTAAAGAAACTAGAACTCTCATACCTTATTGGTGAGTGGTATAGTTCCCCTGGGAAATAGTTTGGCAGGTTTTTTTTTTTTTTTTTAAATAAAGTTAAATATACACTTGCCACATGACCTAGCAATTCTCCCTTCTAGGTATTTACAGTGAAATGAAAACTTAACCATCACACTAAAGCCCGTAGGTGTTTGTGGCAACATTATTCTGTAACTGCCCCAAGCTGGAAACAACCCAAATATCCTTCAGCTGGTAAACAGATAAACTGTGAGCCACCTACAACATCATGCAATACTACTCTATAACAAAAGGGAATGACCGCTGGTACCCAAAACCACATGGGTGAACCTCACATGCATGATGCTCAGTGAGAGAAGCTAGACTCAAAAAGCTACCAACTGTATGATTCCATCTGTATAACATTCTGGAAAAGGCAGAACAATAGGGACAGAAAACAGATCAGTGGCTACGGGTAGGGGAGAGGGTGTGACTACAAAGGGGGGAAGTAGAAATTTTTTGGGGTGATAGAAAAAAAGAGGGAATTTTACTGTATGTACATTATACCTTACTAGGGAAAAAAAAAAGTAATTCTGGCTAAAAACGTGGCTGGTGGGTCTAGCGCTAAAGGTGTGAAGAGATCCTCGTGATTGTGTATAAAATCGGCCCTTCCACAGACATAGCAGAGAGTATTCAGGAGTTGATCAAGCTCATGAGCAGTAAAACAAATGCAAGTCAAAACAATAATAAAACACCATTTTCAACCGATCGTATTATCGAAGATTAAATAAAACCCACAAACTCTCAGTTTGGTGAGAGGCAGTGACAATGCGCTACTGTTCCCTGCTGGAAAAGGCCTAAATTAGTTTAACCTTTCTGGAAAGTTATCTGGCAGTTTGTATCAAAAGCTTTAAGAATGATGCACAGAAAAATGTTACTACTAGATGATGGGTGACCGATGCCCATACTGGCTTTACTTGTTCATTTCTAAATTTCAATAAGATAAACATGTATTACTTTTCTAGTAAAATAAAAGTCAATCAAAAAAGAGAAAAGTATCATAGAAAAAGAGTTAATTCCCTTCAATCCAGTCATTCCAAGAATGTATCCCTAAAGAAAAAATCCAAAATGGCGTCTGAATTTTATGCAGAATAGTAATGGCAGTCTTATTTACAACAGCAAAAACTAAAAGCGGCCTGTGACAACATCAGGGAGGCCTACACCGACCGTGGAATATTCTGCATCTTTTTTGAGCGACTTGGAGTCTGACGGGCACTCCATGTCCTTCCCTTCCTTGCTCACAGACCCTGCAAGGTATCCCCTGTGCATGAATCCGGTACCAATGCCCGAGTGCCTGAAAACCTGCTCTGGTCTGACCTGCTGCGGCTGTATTCCCTCCACACCCCCAGCCCACCCGGACCAGTCCCTGCTTCCCCGCGGAGGCGTCGAGAGGACCCAGGCTCAGCCCGGCGCCTCCATTTCAAATCCTTCCCCTTGGCCCAGACCCACGTGAAGGATCACAGATGAGGGGAAGTGATTCCAGGCCATGGCTCTCGGCGACCCCCACTGCCCCACTACAGGCCTGCTAGAGGTGGCTCTTCAGTGAGGACAGAACTGGGTCCTTCTCAGCATCCGGCCACACAGCTAACAGCCATTTGGAGTAATGCCTCGGGCACCGTTGTAAGCGTTTGATGGGTACAAGTCACTAACCTAGCGATACCCTGATGGCACAGGTACTATTATGATCTCCATTTTACTGATGGTTGTCTCAGGAACATTATCTCTGTATCTTTTTTTTAAGTAATCTCTACACCCAAAGTGGGGCTCGATCTTACAACCCCGAGATCAAGACTCCCGTGCTTTACCAACTGAGCCAGCCAGGTGCCCCACATTGTCTCCATTGTATGATTATCTCAGGGATATGTAATCTTATTTTACTCATTATTATCTTAGGAGGCTGAGGTAGAAAACAAAGTCACGCAGCTAAGTGCAAGAGTCAGGGTCAGAACCTAGGCGGTCTGGTACAGGGTCCGTTCTGTAACTCCTCACTGACTTGTAGGTGGTGGCGACCAGAGAGCGGAATCTGGGCCTGGGGCAGGCTACGGCGGAAGTGTGCACCAGCAAGGAGTTCAGAGCTAGGCCTCCGGGCAAACGGGACAGATCTCCGCAGGAACCAAGAAGTCTTCGGCAACAAGGAGTCGGGAATCCAGGCCAGGAAGCTGGACGGCCAGGCAGGCGGAGGAAAGGGAGAAGCTCAGGACCTCTGCTCCCACTCTGAGCTCAGAAGTGTGTCCCCGAAGGCCAGCCAGGGAGGCAGGCAAGACTTCCAGCTTGGTCCCCGTACTTGGCTGGGGAGGAGGGCCAGACCGGAAGGGAAGAGCTCCTTGTTATTTACAGAAGGAAACTGATTGTAGCAAATCAGTTTCAAACTGCCCCAAGGCCAAGCCTGCATTCTCAGAGCTCCTAATGGCTCCCTGTTCAAATGTACTTCAAACCCCGCAGACTGTTATTCATTAGCAAATTTTCGTATTTAGGAGCTTGCCAATTCAATGCTGACAAGCAGATAAGAAACCTGCTGGGATTCCCTCCCTGGGTGTTGCCCTTTGGGTCTGCACTTCCTTCCTTCCACTCTGGCAGATTTCCTTTATCCCAGGAGGTCACCATTCAAGGGGCAGCTCAATAACTGTAATTTATTTTCAGCATTTCCAGCGTTTTTCTTGGAGCAAATTGCTAATTTCTATTTTGTACAGGAGACAACTTTTTAAAACGGATTGACCTTGTTTCTAATCGACTTTTAAAGTGGCCCCCTCAAACCATAACTAATGTTCTCATCTAAAACACCTAAGCAGCCATCTCCACACAAACCCAACACGGCCTGTTGGGTTTTTCCAGGCTTTTTCCTCTGCATCCTCTGTTCTATTTGTGTCCCTATTTCTTCCACGAGACGGTCAGCTACTCTGAGGGCTGGGATATGGAGAGCTGGGACCATGCTCTCGTCTCTTTGTCCCCAGTACCTAGCACGGTACTTGTACCTGGTAGATATGAAAAGAATGTGTGGGAAATTAAAAAGATAAGTCAAAAGAGATAAAGTTACAAAATACTTTTAAAGTTCTTAAATTCTCTTTAGTTTAAAAATGTCGGGGCACCCGGGTGGCTCAGTTGGTTAAGTGTCTGACTCGATTTCGGCTCAGGTCATGATCTCACAGCCGTGCTGAACGTGGAGCCTGCCTGGGATCCTGTCTCTCCCTCTGCTGCTCCCCCGCTTGTGCTGGCACATGTGCACTCTCTCTCTCTCTCAAAATAAATACATACATACATACATACAAATAAAAATATCTGCCACAGCCCATTTAAAATGGGAATGGAAGAAGTGTTACAAAATAAACTGTTATAGTAGTACTATTCTTTTAAAATGCGGGAATTTCTTGAGGAATAACGGGACTATATATTCAAGTTCTAGACTTCACATAGAATGGACACCCGCTGACCTCAGGTGACGTTCAGAGGGCTCTGAACTGCTTTTAGCACGCCTGTTCTGTGCTCTGACACCGCAGATGTACGGGTGAGAATTTGCAGCCACGCGTCTGCCTTCTACACAGCTGATACTCAAGAATGCAGACAGGGAGGGAGAGGAGGGGAATAAAGAAGTAAAACTACAAGACGAAATGAATGCAAAACCCAGCAGTACTGCATCAGGAGCCTCGAGAAGACATGGGGGGAGGAGGCAGTCCGTTTGGAGAGGCTTCTGGAGGAAGGGAGGTGTGTGGGGATGGGGGTGACAGGTGGAGGCCCAGGGTGTGTGAAAGGAGGACGGCTGAGTCAGGAAGACAGGTTGGTGGGACTCAGGGACCACCAAACACAGGCCGTCACAGATGGTCTCCAAAGCCAGGAGGCATTGGAGCTGATGGTGCAACCCAGTTGTCCTCAAAGGCTGGTCTGCGGTTAACAAAAAGAAAGGTTTTCCACAAAGCTCAACCAAGTCAATGTAAAGGACTGCTTCATACTGTAAAACATGCCTTTCCTTCATTTCGGTGCTAAAATGTTTTCATTTATAAAATTATGACAATAGATGGTAACTAGCTTATTTAAATTTTTTTTAACATTAATTTATTTTTGAAAGAGAGAGAGAGAGATGGCCAGAAAGAGGGAGACAGAGGATCCAAGGCAGGTTCCACACGGTGAGCACAGAGCCCAATGTGGGGCTCGAACTCACAAACCGTTGAGATCGTGACCTGAGCTGAAATAAAGAGCTGGCTGCCTAACCAGCTGAGCCACCCAGGTGCCCCAGATGGTAACGAGCTTTTTAAGACAATATCCTTGTTTGGCAAAATTCAAACCTAGCAATCTTCTATCTTGTCCTGGATTATTTATGGAAACATGACTGGTCCATGAAATCTGCTTCAGGAGACTGCAGGTCCTTGAGTGACAGATGTAAGCAGCCTTGGGGGAACTCAATCCGACAGCGGAGTTTAGGATAGCAAAAAGGAGCAGAGCCCCCTGGCTCACTGAACCATGGAAACCAAAATCAATTGGGCCAGCCCCGGGACACGGTCATGGTAAAATCCCAGGATCAGCTGCCAGGGTTCCCTTTCCCCAGTGCAGGTTTTACTAACGTCAAAGGGTTCCACATCTCTTATGTAGCCGTTTGGCTCACATTCGAGTGACGTGGGGTGTGACGGGGGGCAGGATGAGGACGTGCAGAATGCCCTGTGAACAGAAAAGGGAGAGTCCAAGCCCTTCCTAATCATGAATACAATTACCCAAAAGACAGAGAGGCCTGGAACCTGAAAGGCCTGCATCTCAGAGAGGAACAAGGGGTGCTGGCCACTCCCCTGCTCGACCCCCAGAAGTTTCTTATACATCATCTTGTCAGAGTGACAGCCCCTTGCCTCCCTTCTCTGCCCCCTGGAAACGCTAGGGACTTAAGTCTGAGTCATCTGGGAACACTCTCAATTTGAACTGTGACGTGAGGTATCTACTCTTCTCAGACAGCCCAGCAGCAACTAACACAGAACCTCTGTCTGGTGCAAATCATTTCCATGAACAGCAAAACCAGGCTCTGATCGGAACTCACGGAGGAAGCACAGACTGGGGATCTCATCATGGTATACAAACCATTCCCATCTTGTCATGCGGGTGGGGGACAGCAGCTGACATCAGCCCACTCCAGATGGAAACTTGCGAAAGGCAGGTGGCGGGGGGGGGGGGGGGGGTCTGGTGCCCTGCCCACCTTTCCATGCTGGCAAGCCAGTTCTCCGACAAGCCTGAACATCTCTGTTCGCAGGGTAGCGCACTGGGGGTCTCTGCCTTCTCCTGGAGAGCCTCTTCTGCCAGGCTCCCTGAGGGGCACAGCTTGGTCTGGGGACACAGAGGTGAACACGGAAGTGCTCAGGATGCCTCAGAAGCACTGCCAGCCCCCTGGGGTGCTGAAGCTTCCTGCCTCTTCACACCTGCCCAGGCAGCTCCACCTTGAGAAAGTCCTCATTACACCCTCTTCTAAATCCTGGATGCCTTGGCAAGGAATCAAACGCCCAACCCTTTTATGCAAAAGGGGAGGAAACCTCTGATTTATAATGTGCATTTAATTCTCTTACATAAGCACGACTTTCTTCTAGAGCTACAGTCCCTCTCCAAGATCACAACCACTATCATCTTTTAAAAAGACCAGTAAGTACAGAGATGCTTCGAGACCTTGAAACACCTGGTTACAAACAAGCACTGTGCAGGGGGTGGAGATCCAACGATGAACAAGGCGCCATCCTTAAGGAAGTCACTGTCTCAGAGAAGGAGACAGGGAAGAAAATGGAAAACGACAAAGCAGTGTGACAATGTGATCAAGACAGGTGACAGTCATAAACAAAGTGCTAGGGGAGCCCTAAGCGGGAGGGAAGGATGGGCTGGCCAGTGCAGCGGGATTGGAGGTTCAGTCTTCAGGTTCCCCGAAAGTAAGACAGGTTTAAGGGGGGCGGGGTGTGCTTTTCCCTTCTTGAAGAAATGAGCCTGGACAGAGGCAAGCAGAAAGAAGCAGGCAAGTGAAAAGCTTCTAGAAGTAGGGTAAGAGCCAAGTTCACTTGGTAAAGTCATAAAACACAGTCCTCAGAGTTCTGCTGAGGGTCTGTTCTGGCCATAGCAGCGGCCACTGCCCGGGAACCTCGTAGGGGCACTGGAGAGTAGTGAAGGTCACACTTAGGACCATCCCTGGGGTACCCGGTCTGGTAGGGAGCACATTTCTGTCTCTGGCTACCTTCTGCTCCCTCTAATCACTCCAACCAGAGTTTCTTTTCATAACATTAGTTTCTGGGTTATTGCAAATGCTTGAACCTGCTCAAGCTGCCTTCTCTCGTGCAAACTTTATCAGTACTGGATTATTTCGACCTCAGTCTGACTTGTGTGTCTATTTCTCAGTGGGTTCGGAAAGAACGCAGAGGAGAGAGCAACGCGATGGGGTATACCATGAAGTCTCAACAGGGTGGGCATTCCATGCCGTTCAGCATCTCCTCGCCAGCTATGCCCTTCCCGCCCTTCACCACCGAGTGAGTCGGGGCTTCCCTTCCCAAGCTAGCCTTCTTTTACGAATCCCACCCTACCTAATAACCTATTCCTTCTGCCCCGTGACAGCGGACTATGCCCTTGCTTTTATCTTATTGGGGTTTCTTGTAAGTACACAGAGTTCTCAAGTTCACTGTGCAACCTGAAGGTAGGAAGTTCGTCTTCCACTGTCTAAGGCTCCTTTATAGAGCTGTGAGCGGTACTTGTAACACAACAGCAACTTAAGAAATATCTGCCTGGTGAGGGTCCGAGATCATGTCTGAGTCTGTATTTTTAATAGCTTCCAGAATAATACTACCCATATTCCTTCTAATTTTTGAAAATTACGAGTAAATGACTATGTGACATGCCTAAAGGAAGGGTGAGCACATGAAGAGTTTGGGGTTGTAATAACAAGCTGCTCGGCACAGTCACTCTGACACTTAATGATATATGTGAGTTTTTATGTGTATGTTAACAAGCCACAGATAGTGTTCAGCTCCCACAGTGGCTGTAATTAGTGTTACGTCTATACAACTAGGTCAAGTCTTCGGGTCTGTCTCTTGTTGGGATGCATAAGTACGGACTGTTTTCCCAGACTCTGTGTGGAATTAGAGTGCCATCTGATTCACCCCTCCCCTTCTCTCACAGGACTCCCTGTATTCCCAGGTCTCCCCGAGGCCTGAGGCTGCAGCCCATTTTGCCCTGTTGCTCTCCTCCCCTCCACAGAGGCCATGCAGATGACCCGGGTGCTGATTCGCTCAAAGGAGCACAGATTCTTAGCTATAGACTTATTTATAAATGAGTTAGATACATTTAAATGAAAATTGCACTAATAGAGTTAGTATGAAAGCGGTAACTGGGAAAAACTGACAGGCTGATGTTCTTTAAGCCTTGCTAATTCTAGCACTGTCTCCATGGCTGAAATAATGTGCATCTGTCAACATTTAAACAGAAGCCTGACCTTCCAGTAGAAACCTTCCTGTACTGTTTATGTCTACCCTAAAAAGAAGCAATAGCAATTTTTTTTAACTTATTTATTTTGAGAGAGAGAGAGAGAGAGACAGAGAGAGCGAGCATGCAAGCAGGGGAGGGGCAGAGAGAGAGGAGAGGCAGCGAATCCCAAGCAGGCTCCCAGCTGTCAGCGTGGAGCCTGATGTAGGGCCTGAACTCATAAACCTCAAGATCATGACCTGAGCCGAAACCAAGAGTTGAGAGAAGTGTAGCAATTCTTATGGTGGCAAAGATTACATAGAGCCATTCTGCCCTGTAGTCTTAATTCAATTGGATTTCCTTATAATTATTCACTTCAGGCCAACCCAAAGCTATTATACACAGGAGGTAAGAGCCACAAATAAACTAGTGAAGTTACAAATATTCCCTGAGGATCTAAACATGCAACAATAATTCTCAGAACCATTTCAAAGAGGATGGGTTTCTTTACTGATTCTAATGAGAAGAAAGATGGACCTGGTTGGGGTGAGGGGCTGCTCTCCAGTCTCGGCTTCAGCAAGGGGTTAACAAGATGCTTTCAACCACCTCTCTCGGTCATTTTAGATTTTAGGACTCTTAGGAGTATTTTCTATAATGGTTAATGCACGTAGGAAGAGTCTATATAGGCAAGACCTCATGAAAATAAAATCAACAAAACAGGAAAGATGAAGGAATAACCCAAGATCACAGCCACCGGGATATTTCAGGAGACCTAGACACAACTTTGAGAGACAGGGAAAGAGAGGCAGAGATAGACAGACAGATGCACCCCTCATAGAGAACTCCTGACAGTTCCACAACAGGTGTCAGTATTCATAGGCTACTGGCAGGAGGAGAAGTTGGTACAACATTTCTGGAAGGGACTGTGGCAATGTTTGAAGATTCTTTCTATTTTCTTTAAGTTTGTTTATTTTGAGAGAGAGGGAGAGCGAGCGAGCAGGGGAGGGGCAAAGAGAGAGGGGGAGAGAGAGAATCACATGAGAGAGAGAGAGAGAGAATCAATCTCATGAATGGCGCGAGGTCATGACCTGAGCTGAAATCCAGAGTCAGATGCTTAACCGATTGAGCCACCCAGGCGCCCCTGAAGAGTCTTAAATATGTCTGTACCTGTGACTCTATCAGCATAGTTCTAGGACTGTCCTAAGGAAATAATCAGAGATCAGAGCAAAGACTTATGAACACAAGGTAGCTTATGGCATTATTATTTATTGTATAATAAAACTGTAATCTAAATATCCACAGTTGGGGCATGGTCAAGTGTTCCAGAGCATTTAATATGTTGAAATATTACATAGGCACTAAAATGGTTTAGAAGAATTTTGAATTGCATGAGAAAAACTCATTCTATAATATTAAAAAGCAGGACATAAAAATTATATGTATGTTATGCTAACCACTCCTCCCTCTTGCCATGAAGTGTTAAGGAGGATATTCATAAGGAACTATAATATGACAAAATATTAGCAGTGGCTCTTTCTGGGTGATAGAGTTATAGGTAGTTTTGATTTCTTCACACTGTTATATTTTCTAAATTTTATGACATGAGAATATACTTACTTTTTTATAGACAAAGGAATTTACTTATGCTTTTGTAATCTGCTATAAAGCCTCCTTTCTAGGGAAAAGAGGGGATCAGAGAAGACTACCTAAGAACTGGGCACAAGGAAGTGTTTCTCACCCTCCTGCCTGTCTAGTGCCGCATGGCTGCTCATTCCAGAGTCCTCCGCACTAGAGCTCATTCCTAAACAGCTTACGGACCGTTCAGATGCTCCTGGCTAGCAAATGGTTACCTCTAGGCCAACCTTCCCGGCTGACCCCTGAACCCCTACGCCCACATGCTCACTTTACATTTCTACCTGTCCCTCTCCAGTGGACCCCTCAACAGACCCTAGGTCAACAGATCCTAAACAGAAGTAATTATCTTGCTTCTCAACTCTTCCATCCAGGTGTGCCCGGGTCAATACAACCTACTGTACTGTATAACCTACGTGCCCAAACCAGAGACCCGATTCCTCCATTCTCCCTCACATCTAATCAAGATCGTCCATTTGTCAAGCCTCCATGTTCCTTCCTCTCTTGGATCTGTGATTTTCTCTTGCCCCGTGGCCTCTCTCTCAGGTCAGGCCCTCGTCATTTCTCTGATGGATTATGAGCTTTCTCTGTTTTGTTCTTTTTCCGTCTACTCTCCATCCCACAGCCATCAGCTCTTTCCAAAACATAGTCCTGATCACATCACTTCCATGGTTAAAATCTTCCATGGCTCCCCCAGCTCACTCCTGCAGTCTTCAAGGCCTAGCCTCTGCCTCCTTTCCTAGCTACTCTCCCCCCTCTGCACCAGCGCCATGTACCCTGGAACAATGTGCCATTGCCCAAATGTGCCGTCTCTTGCCCCTTGCATGCCTGCACTAGCAGTTTGCTTGGAACGCCTTCTCTTGCCTTCGGGGCCTGGCTAGCCCCTCGACCTTTTGAAAATCCTAGAGTACACACTGTCTCCACTGGCAAATCTTCCCTGATCCCCTGAGACTGTGCTGGTCCTCTCCAACATAGTCTCACCATACTCTTAATTTTCTGGGTGGTCTGCTGGCTCCTTCAGCTCACTGTAAACTTAAGAACCTGGACTTGAGTCTCATTCCTTCGTTCCTTATTCCTTCATCTCCAGCAACTAGCACATTCAAGGTACCCAATAAATGCTTTTGGAACACATGCCGAGGGAAGAACTCTATGACTAAGACAACAGAGACCAATTCTACAAACATGTCCTACCGTCTGATCAACAGCCTACCCTTGTGTTTCAGTGATGATGTAAATAAGACCAAGGAAGAGCCAGATAGGATGAATATCCCGTCCTTTTCACCTCGCACCAAATATCACACTGCCCCAAAATTAAGCAGTAGAGAGCTGGAATGTTCATTTCTTGCAAACAACTGCGTTGGAGAGGAGGAACAGAGACATTCTCTCTATAACTGTAAACGTATGATTCAACAAAACGTATTGCTACATACAGCAACAGGGGTGGGGTGGGGCGGACATGCCACACAGCTTCCGGAGAGCCCTCCGGAGAGCCCTGTTTTGCCACGAGCAGTCCCGCCCTACGAGAGGGAGGGGCCAGCACCACTGCAGGTGGGCTGGGGACGAGACCCCGCTGGGAAGAGGTTGCCAGCACGCAGAGGTGGCAAATGAGAGCCACTGCTCTTTTTGCTTCTGGCTAATTGAAGCTACCTGACTGTAACTAGGGTAAGGGAACTGGTGCTAAACTGATTCATTCCTCCACTTCTGCCCTCCAGTTGGACCTGCTACGCACGGTACTAATCAAAGGAATAATTTCCTTAATTGCATGAAACCACCCCGAGAGCTAACTTAGCACAACGTTCTCCATTACCCAGCCCAGATTCCCTGTGCGGCGAGGACGCGCTGCGTGGGTTGGCAGAGCCGAGTTTCACGTAAGCAGGGGTCAGCAAGCTGCGGACCACGGGCCAAACCTAGCCTTCTACCTGCTCTCGAACGGCTCATGAACTAAATGGGGTTTTTACATTTTTAAATGATTGGAAAATCATCAAAGGAAGGATACTATTTTGTGACGTGAAAATTCCGTGACATTCAAATTCCAGTGTCCTTAAAGTTTTATCGGCACACGGCCCCACTCATGTGTTTGTCTGCGGCTCCTCTCACACTGCAACAGTCCACAAAGCCTAAAATAGGGACTATTTGGCCCTTTGCAGAAAGTCTGCCGACCCCCAACTTAATGGCTGGGCTAGGCCAAGGACATCCAGAATAGCATGCCACAGCAGCTTGGGTCCCATGGTATTCAAAAATTATTTTACCAACAAGTTTATCTTTATAATCAAGTCCACTCAAAGATACTGCCTGATGTTTGGGCTTCAAAATCATGCCAGGAGGGAGTCATATAAGATGTAGCTGAGAACTTAGTAAAGGCTCCTTTGGGCTGGAGGAATCGCCTAAGATGGAAATATAAGCTTTTCTTCACCACAACTTTCTCTACATTCAGAAAGTCAATGGCTCAGTAGGAGCCATTCACATCCCTGTCCACCTGCTGGGGCTCCCCAAAAGTGGCCCAGTTTCTTGCAGGCCATCCTGCTGGTTTCTCAAAGAAGCCGGCACAGAGTGGGCTCTCTCTGAAGTGCTACGTCCTGCCTGAGGAATGTCGGGCTGGAGAGAAAGCCCCAGAAAAGCGTTGGTGTAGTTTCCTGAAAATGATCAATACTCCCCGAGACGTTTTTGACGGTTCTATTTACCACTCCGCTACCCTCCCTTGCTATCCTTTCTTTAAGGCCAACGCTAAGGCACAGACTCGAAAAGGAGCCCGAAGCCTTGTCACGTCATGGGCAGAGTCATCTGCCTCTCTGGCGAGGAGGCTGGCTGGGAGCACGCTTCGTGTCGGCACAAACAGAAGTACCAGAGCTCTGCACACTCTTGAGGCCTGTCGGACAGGCCCGAGTCACAGAGCAAAAACCAGAGCAAGGAGGGAGAGCTTCTCACGGTTCCCCTTCCTCAAAATTCAAGGTTTGCATATGATGACCAACCATAATGGTTACTTTTCTGATAAACACAAAAACACTGGGGCCCCCTTGTAAGAAACAGAGGAGTGACGTATGTGATCATAAATAAAACGAGAATCCGTGTTAAAGTCTAGAATGATCATGACCGCAGAGAGCATGAAGATGGGAAGAAACCACCTGGAAGGGATACTCTTCAATTCCTCCAACCAAAAAGCAAAAAAAAAAAAAAATGCATCTGGCACCTGCATTTGCTTTTGGGGCAGTGAAAACACAGGAATGTCACTTCACTGAGCTAGAGCCTCTTTAGAACCAGGTTCGAGCTCTAGGTAAAAGAGACATTTGAGGCAAGTAATCCGACCTCTAAGGCAGCGCTTCCCCATCTGTTGCACACCACAGCACGTACAGAGCTTGCTAACATTTGACAGCATACTCGGGGCAGCAGACAAGACTTTAGCGGGTGGTCCTCCGGGAGCTGGCGCCAGCCCAGACTGTCTCGGGTGTGGGTGAGACAGCTCCGGCCCGAGCGGCTGACTGCAGGCACCCAGTGGTCAAGCAGCCCTGTGCTGCTGTGGCTCTCACAGCCTCCGAACCAGTCTGTCCCTGACGGACAAACAGGCGCTACCCGAGTACCCTCCACCTCACTTATTCGGAAGGTCATCACGATGAACTGATTTCTTACAAAGGTGTAACTTCTGCTTTAGCAGATTTATTCTGCATTCAAGGGCATACTGTGTGACACGACGGCAGACCCGCTCGCAGAGCCTCTCTCATTGAGGCTGGTGCAAAAGGGCGTATTTTTTTAGGACTGCCACCAAAAATGTGGACGTGGTAAAACGAGGCAAGCAAAGCATCAGAGAGAAACTCCAAGCAGCAGGCCACGCCAAAAGCACTGAGGAAAAATGGGTTTTCGCGAGGGCAAATGCAGGCAGCAGGCACCGGAGAACAAATGCGGTGACTTCTGAATAGGGCCATTTAGCTGATTTATAAAGGATCTCGCCAGTGTCCCTTGCTGAGGGAGATTGATGTGCTCCTCCTTCTAAAGCTGTGGTCCACACAACTTGTTTTCTGGGGAACCAAGGAATCAACTCCAAGGATGTACATCCATTATTTTCAAACCTTAATTAACTGGAACCTAATTAGGACTTTTGAGGGTTTTTTTTTTCCTTTTCTTACTTTGAAGGAAAGCTTTTCTCTCTTAAGTCAGCATGGTTTAAGTGGAGGAAAACGGAACAAAGAGTCAGCTTGCATATAAGCAACTTGCATATAACCTTTGAGGTGGCATCAGCTTTCTAATTTACAAATTGTGAGGGCCAGTGAGATGCAGATGTCTAAGGTTATTTTCAGCAATAAAATTCTGATTCTAAGATATGCCAACAGATCAGTCAGTATCAATCAGTAATCTGTGATCATTCTTCTACCTTGACTACTACACCCCTAGGATCCCAAAGTGAGCTGAGATCACCTAACTGATCCTTTATATTTTCATAGTTATAGAGTATTTCATATACTTAATCCAATCAAACTTTGCAACAATCTGATAGGGTAAGGTCTCTAAAATGTTGTAACAGAAACCCCTCTCATTTGATGTGCCTGAGGCAGTAGTTGGGAAGTTATTCTAGGAGCTGGCTAAAGACGGGAATCATACAGAAGATATCTATCTCTCTATCTATAACTAAACATTTATTCCAACTGAATTTATTCTTGTTCTTAACTAAAAAAGGTATTTTTAAATAGGCTTCATGCCCAACAGGGGGCTTGAACTCAGGACTCTGTGATCAAGAGTTGCACGCTCTAGCAACTGAGCCGGCCAGGCGCCCCCTTGTTTTAACTTAATTTATATAGATATGCATTCATTCGTTTTTTAAAAATACAGAGCTCTTTAAAAGAGGATGCCGATTAGATATATACGTATTTTTTCTGAATAAATTACACTCATAATTCATCGTCTATAATTTATAGTTTTTGTTTCTTTAAAAGAGAGGGAGAACTCAGACTTCTGTAAAGCCATCTGAATACAGAATTCTTCCTGAATTTTATGATTTTTTCCCCCTACTCTTTTATAAAAATTTTTTTTAACGTTTTTATTTTTGAGAGAGAGAGAGAGAGAGAGCGTGAGCAGGGGAGGGACAGCGAGAGAGGGAGACACAGAATCGGAAGCAGGCTCCAGGCTCTGAGCTGTCAGCACAGAGTTTGACATGGGGCTTGAACTCACGAACAGCGAGATCACGACCAGAGCTGAAGTCGGACGCTTAACCGACTGAGCCACCCAGGGGCCCCAACCCCCTACTCTTTTATAGTTGTCATACCCAAACAGCAGAGTTTTAAAAGATTTATCCTGGGGCACCCGAGTGGCTCAGTCAGTTGAGCGTCCGGCTTCGGCTCAGGTCATGATCTCACGGTTTGTGGGTTCGAGCCCCACATTAGGCTCTGTGCTGATGGCTTAGAGCCTGCAGCCTGCTTTGAATTCTGTGTCTCCCTCTCTCTCTGCCCCTCCCCCACTCACGCTCTCTCTCCCAAAAATAAATAAAAACATTTAAAAAAAAATTAAAAAAAAAGATTTATCCTCATTGAATCTCTTCAAACAATTTTAGTTCTCAGAAACAGAAGCTTTTTTTTATGCTCTTATTTGGTCAGTTAGACTGCATAATTACAGCAACACACAAACCCAGCACAATCAGGTTTGGGAGTAATTAGGAATGCTCCTGAAACACACGAGGGCCCTGGGTGGGGGGGTGCACCGAGGAAGGAGGGAGCGTTAGCCAGCCGGCGCAGCACGCCGTGGTACTGATCACTGGGTCCTGCAGAAGAAACGAGGCACACTGGCAGATGTGACCACGGGACATCCAGGGAAAAGTTCAAGAAGGCAGGTGGAGAGGCCTTCTAGGGCTTGGGAAGGAGGGCAGGGCCAGAGAGACGGATTTTGGCATCATCAGCAACCAGTCAGTAGTTAGAATCCTAAGAGTAGAGCATTCATTCAGGAAAGGAGTGTGGACAGAGAAAAAATAGAGGGTGAGGTACATCCTAGGGAATGTGAACCCTATAGGGGACAGGAGAGGAAGAGGCTTCCGCAAAGCGACCAGCAGGACACTAATGGAGATGTACAAAGGGGAGCAGAGAACCAGGAGGTGAGCTTCAAAGGGCCAAATGCAGAACAGAAGTCTAGGAAGCAAGAACTGAAAAGCATCCTTGGATTTGACAACCAGGCAGCCACTGGTGAGTGAGAACTGGGGTGTGTTCACACCCCCACAAAGAATTTCACTGAAGGAAAGGAAGGAGATATTCCGTCATCTCCTGTGCCTCTGGTCCCTCTTCTACTGGCTTTGCGGTCTGTTTTGGCGGCCACTCCGACTACGGTCTGCCCATCAGCATTTGTGAGCAGACAGGTCTGCTCAGGCTGCCTGAGCCCAGGTTGGGGAGGAGGAGCATGAGAGCTCCAGAAGGTCCCTCAAGCACGGGCACAACAGACTATCCACTTGCCCCAAACGCTGCTAACTTAATCCTAGGCCCAGGGCAGCAACTCTTCGTAATGCCCGCTGAGAAGCATTAGTGATGCATATCACAAAGGGTAGGATGAAATGGAGCCTTCAACTAGAAAGGCTTTTGAGATCTCTCTAAGCTGGGACACTCAGAGAAAGACGTCTCTGTGAGGCTGCGCTCTTGCCAGTCCTCTCCATCAGCCAATCCTGAGGCTCAACTCTTTTTTCATACACCCAGAAACTTCCCAAGCACAGTGACCAGGCAAGGCGGGCAGTTCTTGGGGGTTTGGGTAAGAAATATAAGAGAAAAAATCGCACGATACACGGAACACGGACTCGACTCTATAATGTACTGACAACTACTGAGGAAAGAATTCCCAAGTCTTAAGAGTTGCTGCGCATGGAAACGGACTTGGAAATGTGACCAGGTTTGAGTGACAGCTGCAGAAGTCCCAGAGGGCCACCGGCATGGCTGTGATACGCAAAGAGCAATCAGTACCATTCTGGGCCGTCATTTTCTCCAGCGGTCAACGTTCCACAGTCTCCTCAGCTCTCTGCTTCTTCAAATACGAATCCAGAATTATAAACATATAACTCTTTTTGGAAGACAAGGGATAAGAAGAAATGCCTTTTTTTCTAAGCCTCATGATCCGATACTGGTCAACTACCTTCTAAACTTCCATGTTTCCTGTTCTCACCTCCATTCAGAGGGATTTGAGGTAGGAATTGAGGTAAGGCTCAAATACGGGCTACAGGCCTACCAGGAAGGACCAGCTGGGAGTTCTGGTCACAGGGCTGCCCACACAGACACGACCCTTTTGCCTTGGCTCATGTCAGTGGGCCTCGTGTGTCTGTGGAGTTTGGAGAGCGGGTGAGAGTTAGTTCCTGCCTGCCTCAGAGAACAACGTTTTAGGGCTGTGACTGGGGAAAAAGGAGGAAGATCCCAAGACTGCCATGCTGAATCTTACGCACACTGGGCTCGAGCACAAGTCAAATCCGTTGGTTGCACAAAAAAAAAAAAAAAAAAAAAAGTGACTGACTTGATCCAAACGCAGCGCGCCGTCCACAAACCGCTGTTTGCGTAACTCCTTTGCAATTCCGTGGAGATTCAAGACGGCCTGGTGTACCTCCTCGCTGGTGTGCTCCGGGGAGATGGGGGGCAGCTCCTTCTCAGGGATTTTCTTAGTCGGGCTTTCAATCATGCTCTGTGCGTGCTCGTAGCTCAGTTTGGTGCAGGAGCGAATGATGGTCCGACCAAACCATTCACCAAGGATCTGCAAAGACAGATTGTGAGGGAATCATGAGGAGGATTTATTGCGGGTTCTTCTTTCATGCAACCATTCATCCAAACACATTCTACAGAGCTCTGCCAAGCACCGACTCCGTGCTCAGGATGGCATTAGGTTCCAGCTACGCATGAAGGTCGATCGGTGTGGAAGCTCCTGCCCGCGGGGAGCTCAGACTCTGAGGCGCGGACAGTGGACAGGCAGCGGAGGCCAACAGAAGGTCTGCAAGCACATGGGTGGCACAGACCAGGCCAAGCAGGAGGGGACTCAAGGTGGAGTGCCCCTTCCTTAGTTGGGGTGAGTGGTCATCAATACTAAGACCGGATGGGGGAGAAGGCCTGGGGGTAGATGCCAAATATGTGACAGATGAGAACAGAGGCAGACAAGCAGGGTGGAGGTAGAAAGAGAAAAGTAATTCCAACTTATTCTATTTGGAGCATTTATGTCAAGACGAAGTCCAGAATGGGGTTTCTCAACCTCAGCACTACTGAGTGGCCTAATTCTTTGTTGTGGGGGCCTATCCTGTACACCGTAGAATGTCTGGTGATATCCTCGGACTCTATCTGATAGATGCCAGTAGCCCCTCCTGCAACCCAAAGCTGACAACCACAGATATCTCCAGACGTTGCCAAACTTCGATGCCCTGGGGAGACTCGGCCCGGGCTGAGACCCACTGAGCTCAAAGACACACCCAAGTTTAGTGCTGGTGCTTGTTGCAGTGGGATTACTGTTGGCTTGTATTGTATCCTTTAAATTTGCTTGTGTTCTCTACGATGAGCTATTTATTGCTTTTAAAATAAAAATAAAAGAAACGTTCAACTATTTTTGGGAGTCTGAGGTGCAGGGAGGAGATCCAGACGGTGGGCAACGTAGCAGGCAGTCGGGGTGTGGGTCTGGGGCCTGGGGAGATGACTGGTCTACAGGTGGGGAGCTGGCGGCGTTGGTGGGAAGGCTCAAGAAAGAAAGAAAGGGCAAGTGAGAGTCAAGGCTGCATTCTCTACTACCTTCTCCATTTTTGGGGGGAAAAAGACAATGTGGAGAATGAAAACAAAAAGCAAGAGAGCTCAAAGACATAGGAAAAAAATCAGGAGGGTCCGATGTTAGAAGAAAGGGGCTTTAGCAAAGAGGTACTCAAAAGCCCCAACAGACACTTATATAGCACTTACAGCGAGACAAGACGCTTCCCCCAGAGAAGCCATTTAACTCACACGGCGACCCCATGATGTAGGTTTTATTATCCTCATTTGCAGAATGACACCGAGGCACAGACACATTAAGTAACCTTTCGAGGTCATAAGCTGGAAAAGGCCCAGCCAGGAACTGAGCCACAGCAGCACCGCCAGTCTGAGCTCTTAACCACCAGTGAGTCTCAAATGCCACTTGGATGTTAAGGAAGATGAAAACAAAGAAAATGTCTTTGTGTTTAGTATTTGCTTACCGGTGATCTTTAGGAAGGCTTTTTGGGGGAAAGGTATGGGGTGGGGTGGGGGGCAGAGTGGAACCGCAAAGCTGTCGGGGAGGAACCACCCTCAGGGCAGCCAGAGCCCGCTTTCCAGCAGCCTGGTGCCCACGGCCCTTGTGCCATTCAAACAGCAACATGTCCTCTGTGTGTCATGATGTGAAGAAGCTTCGGGAAGCTTTGGGTTAAGGACAGGAGCACAGCTGTGGTGGAGGCAACGCAAGTGGATGACGGCTTCCAGGAGGCTGGCAGGACGGAGGACTAGGCTGTGTTTATGGGGCGAGGGGAAGAAGCCGGTACAAAAGGAATGGATCCCGGGCCAAGTGGAGGCAACCCATCGATGAGAGAGGAAGAGTGGCCTGGAGAGGAGGCAGGAAGGAAAGGGGAGGTGAGGGAGGCAAATCCGGGGGGAAGAAGTGGGGAAGTGACAGCATTCACATCAGCTAGCCAAGGATGAGGGAGGGTTGGGGGGGAGCCGCTCAGGGGCATGAAGGAAGCAGCAAAGCTCTGAGATAAATACTGTGGGGAATGGATTCATGAGCAAGGAAAGGCCAGATGTACTGAGAGCTGAGAGGCAGAGGGGGCTTGGGAAATGGGAGCTCCAATCAGTAGCAGAAGCTCTCAGCCTGGGCTTGCAAACATCCCCTCTGCCTTCCTTTTCATCAGCCAAACCATTCTGTTCACAACCTCAGAGATACGCTTCCTGAAAAAAGGCCATTTGAAGGATCCATAGGTGTTCCCAGGGGGAAAGGAGACAGCCTAGCCCAGAGAAGCTGTACACACCACAAAGCCTCTGTGGAGCACAGCTACTACCCTGGAAGGCTAGAGAGACCCCTCTGATACCCTAACCCTCCCCCGAAGGAAGAACCAACACTCTTAAAATGGCAGCCAAGAAGCACAGGAAGAGAATGACAGCAACTATTCTCATTTTCCTTTGACTCAGTGCAAAGAGCCTTATTACAGAATCTTGGACCTATAATATCAGACTTTAATTTTCTTAAAAAAAAAAAAATCCTCAAACTACACTTTCTGGATTATTCTGAGAACCACTCCTAACCAAAAATGTAAGTGATTCAAATACTGTGCTCACGGCTCTTCTGCTGCAGCAAGTAGGCCCTGAATTTGGCTGTCAGGAGGTGTCCTGAGTGTGCCTAATGCAAGAGAAAAGAAAGAGCCAATGCTAGGTATCGTCCAACAGTCCCGGTGGGGAAGGAGTGTGTGCAGGTCTCCAGAAGAGCCCCTTTCAAGGTCAGCCCATGCTTGTCCTTCTATTACATCCACATTTCCTGAAAACTCCCCATTAATGGAGTTGCTCCAGCCTCCTCTAGAATGACAGGGCCGTGACCTATTCATTCTTGTGGTCACAAAGATTTCCCCTGGAGATTCAGCTTGTTTCCTTTTCTCCATTTCACTCCAAACCCAGTCAATCCTCCTCGTTCTATGTGTCAACATTTTGTTTGACAGTCTGTCTTTTGCACATTTGGGGAAACTTTCCCTTCCATTCCACTCCACACCTCTCTTTCACACACCTTACAATCCCTCAGGCATTCAAGTCATAGGACATCTGGCCTTCTGGGGTCTGGGTCCCTTTTTCCTAGAGGACACAGGAAACCACAGTGTGCTCATATGGGTGACTACCACACACAGGTCACGGGGACTCAAACCACCCCGACTGGGTGTCTATTTTCATGTAAACTGGTGGGTCAAGAACGGCTTTGATTTTTTTTTTTTTTAATGCTTTTTATTTTTGAGAGAGACAGAGACAGAATGCCAGTGGGTTAGGGGCAGGGAGAGAGGGAGACAGAATCGGAAGCAGGCGCCAGGCTCCAAGCTGTCAGCATGGAACCCGACGTGGGGCTTGGACTCATGAGCTGTGAGATCATGACCTGAGCTGAAGTCGGACGCTCAACCGACTGAGCCACCCAGGCGCCCCAAGAACTGCTTTACAAATCTAATGAAAGCTCCGGGTCCTCTCCTTTGAAATATTTACGTACAAAACTTTGCAGTAAGTTCCACAAGGTTCTGAGACACCCTGCCAACCCCAAGCCCATTATGTCCTCGCTCTAAACAGAGCTTTGCTTCTCCCTCAGAACCCTCTGATGAAAGTGCTGAGCGCTGACTAGAGGCCGCTTTTCATCCGCGAGAGTTCTTAAAATTTATTGTCTGTGACTTGGCAAAATCACAAGTCTACCACTCCTCACCAAAGCTCGAGAACCACACACACCAGCCGCATTATCTCAGTGTGCGCCACCTTTCCCCTGATGGGCACCTCTGCTCCTCAGATCGATCCTTATCCGCCGGTGATAGGCAGCCTTCCTACCAGCACACACGAGCCCCACCAAGGCCAAGCCTACGGCGCTGACGAGAACTTTCCTGGAGTGCTCTCACCTTAATTGAGCACCCCCACCCCTTCATCCCCGCATCCCAGGAAATGTGCACCAGCCTCCTTTCTGAATATACAAAGGGCTGAAGTGCAAGCTCTGAAGAGCCATCAAGAACTTTCTGGCCCAGTGACAGTGGCCTCAGGCAAGCAGAACCCATCCTGCTTGGACATGATCCAGAGACTGTGGGAATCATACCTGATACACAGATTTAAAAAATTCTTAAGCCAGGAAAGCACTGGGGAGGTAGCAGAGAAGCAAGGGTGCCCATCGCTGCGGTATAGACAAGGGTGGCAGGAGGGCAAAGACCCACAAGGGGGTGGGGGTGGGGTTCCCAGGGCAGCATGCCTGAGAGTGCGGGAGGAAGGTTTCTCTGGATGAAACACCTCATTAATTTCCAATTTGGAAACTGTGTTCACATCAACGCCCCGTCCATAACCGGGGCCAGTGGCAGAAGACAAAAGGACAAAGAGTTTTTCATGGAAAAAGTAAAAATGCCACGAGGAGTTTCATAAACAAAACCCTTTCAGAAGGAAGCTCGTGTCCTTCTTTCCTTTGCTTCATCACAGGATTTGGGTCGCTCCCCTTCTGCAGGCGGCAAGTTCCCTGCATACACTCTAGGACGCTACTGTTTAAATGTCAGATCAAATGCCGTGCCAACACCCGCGGAAGGCACATGGCTGCAGACAACCTGGTTTAGAAAGGTGCAAGTAACATATACCTCAAGACCTACTTTTGGGCACCAGGTAAGCCAGGGAAGAGCCCAGCACGTGACAGCACCAGGCCCCGTCTGGGGGCAGAGCGCTCGCACCTACTACCTTTTAGAATCTCTTAAGCAGTATCTGGCGGGAGTGTAGTGTTCAGCCCATTTTACAGTTGAGAAAACAGGCTGGCAGCTCGCGAAAAGTCACACAAACTCCTAAGTGGCAGCCAAGACTGGATCCGAATCTAGATATTTAAGAGTCAAAATTTAGCATTATTTTTATTATATTTCAGCTGAATATATGCTATTTCGGCTGGGACAGTGAAGTAAAGGAAACGAAATATGCCTCCAGTACATACCAACTTTTTATAGTTTACAGATACAAAATTGTGAGGAAACTTACCCTTTGAAAATTGTTCATTTCCATTTAAATCTATTTTAAAACTTATTTTGAGAAAAAAATGTCAGTGCCTCCTTATAAGAAAGAAATCTCTGATTTAAAAAACTGCTAATGATGTTGAACATCTTTTCATGTGTCTGATGGATAAAGAAGATGTGGTGTGTGTGTGTGTGTGTGTGTGTGTGTATACACACACACATGAACACTAGTTATAGAAAAGAGTGAAACCTTGCCATTTGCAGCAAGGTTGACGGAGCTAGAATGTATTAATGCTAAGTGACATAAGTAGTCAGAGAAAGACAAATACCGTATGATTTCACTCCTATGTGGAATTTAAGAAACAAAACAGAAGAACATATGGGAAACGGTGTGTGTATGTGGGGGGGGGGGAGGAGAGAGGCAAATGAACCGTAAGAGACTCTTAATGATAGAGAACAAACTGAGGGTTGATGGAGGGGGGTGGGGATGAGCTAGATGGGTGATGGGTATTAAGGAGGGAACTTGTTATGATGAGTGCGGGGCGTTGTATGTAAGTGATGAAATCACTAAATTTTACTCCTGACACCCATACTGCACGGTATGTTAACGGACTAAAATTTAAATTAAAAAAAAAAAAGACCTGCTGATGAGGTTAATTCGTAACTTTAAGGAATTAGATACAAAATCACTTCTGCAGCAGCTCTGGGCTTCTGCATGTGAACTATTCGGTTCAAAAAACTGATCAGGAAGAAATTCTCCTGACTGGAACAAAAGCAGACTGGGGTGACCAGGGGTGGGGGCGGGGCAGATTTCTGCCGCTTCTTACACCTCTGGACACGAGGCGGTCACGGAGTGGTGGGGGAGCACGGCGTGGACACGAGAGAAGTCAAAGGTGCCAAGAACACGTGTGAAAAGGAACTGGGCAGAGAGAGGAGGGGCTCAAAGACAGCTAGGAGGGGCAGACAGCGACTTGTCTGTGATAGAAGGTGCTAGTGACTACAGTGGGCACAGGGTGAGTGGTAGCTGGCTGAAGAGCAAGCGGGGGTCTCCTCGGCTGGATCTGCTGTGACTGAGTGAGGTCCAGGTCACCTCTTAGAGAATCGAGAAGACCATGGGAGCATTAAAGAGCAAATAACAGATGGAAGCACAGTCAGCAACATAATTCATTTAGACCCAGCTACGTCTCCTCCTGCTGCGTGGAGAGGCTCCGAGGCCCTCTGGGCCCACCCGAGACCCTTGCCAAGGGTGAGGAGGGAGCCTGGGCAGCAGAGGGCTGTGAGTTTGCTAGCTTGTTTTAGTTTATAAGGTGGTTTATGTGCTAGACTTCTCTGCAAGATTTATTTTATAGAAAATAAGCCTGAGTAAGCTGTGCTCTCTTCTACTGTCTCAAGGCACCTGCCATCAGCCTAGTCTGCTGACCCCAGACTATAATTGGGCCCCTTCCCATCTTGATCGGGAGGCAGCTGTCTAAACTTCTAAGCCTAAGAGGAAACAAGGAAACTTCCTGAAGTGTTTGCCTCACAAACCTAGGAAATGGCAGGAACGTGAGAAGAGCCTGAAGGCCCGGATGTGGTTAGGAGACAAGAATTCCATTCCTATGACAGAGGAGGAGGGCACCCCGCCTGAGCAGTCCTTGAAAAGTGTTCTCTTTACCTCAGACAGTTGCACGGGGGTGGGCAGGGGTGGTGGCCTGGCTGGGAGGCCCAAGGGCTGTGTGGGAAGAAAGCTAGAGGTGGAGGGAGAGGGAAGAAAGTGTAGGGAGGGTAAGGGAGGAAGGCTTCTGAGGACTGGGTTCAGATAGAAATACAAAATAACAAATTTCTAAAGCCACTGAGGTGCATTCATTCAGCTCCAGCCTTTCAACAAGATGAACCCGGCCCATTTCTCAAAAACAGAGGTCCTTTTAAAGACACCTAACACAGTGACCCCTTATGTTGTTTAATAACCTGAGGGCTCAAATCTTTAGGTTTAAGTCAAATACACTATTAACAGCACCAAAATGCAGGAGATAAGCTGAACAAATATAATTTTTAGCTCTTTGCATGACAGCCTCATAAATGATAAAAGTTTTTTTTTTTTGGTTTTGTTTTTATTTCTTGAAAATATTTTGTTTTGAATTCTTATTTTAATCCCAAGGATTTACAGCAAACTCGATGCTCACAATTTAGTCAGCTGTTACCCCGAAGGGACCTTAGGTAAGCCTCTAATTGGCTGGTGCCCTCATTAACAAACTGGGACAGGAAGGGCCCAAGAACACAGCAGAGTTTTTCCAAAGGCTACTCTGGTCCTGGGTTGTCTCTACAGGCCTGAAATAAAACAATTCTGCCCCTGCCTCTACAAAGGACTAAAGACAGATATTCTGGGAACTTTTCTATTATTCTCAGAATCTCTTTAGAAGCTATTGTCTCTCACCGGGAGCTACTTGGGCAAGGCTTCCACTTCAGGGTCTGAGGATAAAATACAAAACCCAACAAGGAGTTTATCATTAACCGAAGCCCCAAGTTACAGGATACTGTGCACGAGTCTCGGCCCCATGAACCTGCCGCAGACGACGGCCCAGGAAGAGCACACCATTTTCTTTGTCAAGTTTCCCAGGGTTCCCACAAGTAGCAGCTGGTATGGCAGCGGCAGGTTGAGCGTCGAGAGCAGTGGGGTGAGAGCCTGTGGAGGGGTCGTCATGGGGAAGCTGGCAGCACACCTTTCCCAGCGACAGCCCTGGAAAGCCCTCCTCAGCTCCCAGGAGACAGCTCAGGAGAGCTAAGAAGCCTGCCGTAGATAAAAGTGCCTCTCCAGGGGAACACCATTCCAGTTAAGCAGACTAAATAAACAAAAATTGAAAACAGGTATGCGATTCACTTGAGGAAATCGTTTTTGAGCAAACAGGACACTGTGCTGTATGGGAGGAGATGAAAAACTTAAGAGTGGGCTCTGTTTACGAGGATGTTAAAATCTGGTAGGACAACGGATCTGTGCACAAATGGCTGTAAAGTGCAGGGACAGGCACTGCAGGGGTGGAGAGATGGGGGAAAGGATTCTGAGGGAAGGTGGGGGCCCCCCTGTCTGCTCACCTTCCCAGACTGTGTGGCAGGGGTCCCCACTCTTCACCCCCTCCAGGCTGGGCATGCTGGTGGTCCCCTCCCCCGACTGAAGGCTAATCCCCGAGCTGAGGTTTGGGTCCTGAGCCTCCCGCCCCTTTGTGAGCTGGCTCCAAAAATCTGTTCCTTCTTTTCTCCTCTTCAACACCTCCTTTTCTACTCGCCTTCCCATACGGCCTATAAACATATTCCAATACCTCTTATCCGTTTATCAAAAATAAAACAGGACAAATTCTCAAAGTAATTCTTACTTTTCTTTCACTACAGTGGTAATACACATTAATTGTAGAAAACTGAACAAAATACAGGTGGGAAATGGAGAAGAAAAAAAATCTTCCATAAGTGCACCATCAGGAGATGACTACCATTTCTATTTTGGTGCCTATTCAATTCCTGTATCTTCAGTACCTTGTGTAATTTCCGAATGGAGCAAATACTCAATGAGTCTTTACTAAATGAGTGAAGGGAGGACTAAAAGCAGTTTCAGGGAGGAAGTGGCATTTTAGATGGATCTCAAAGGTAAGCAGGGTTGCTACTGGTAGAGATGTGGGGAAGGACATTCTAGGAAGAGGGGAAAGCACATGCAAAGTCTCAGGAGCATGGTAATTATCAGGCCAAGCAAAACCTTCGGTGGCAAGAGTAGGGGCTGAGGGGCCTGGAGGATGGACAGCAGACGGTCACAAAATGGGGGAAGAGCTGGTGGGGTCTTTGCGTGTCATACTCTGGAGACTAGACTTCTCGGGGGGGAGGGGGACGGTATTCCTAACCTACGACCGTGTTGAGCAACAGGGTAAAGGGACCAGATTCACCTTCTGGAAAGTCATGTAATAGCACTGGGGAAATAGAACGGAGAGCCATGAACAGTCTTCTCCCAACATGCCAGGGGAGGATGGCAAGGACTTGAGTGGGGGTGGTGACTATGGGAACAGAAGAGAGGGCTGATTAGAGATGCTTTGCAATGAGGGAGCTGTTAGCACTCAGAACTGATGTGACAGATGTAAAGCAAGCTAAAGACTGAGAGTGCGAGTGGCTCGGGGGGTGCCGATGCCATTAGAAGACCTAGACGACACTGGGCTGAAACCCAGGTTGGAATGGGCACGTGTTTTACTGCATGAAGAGAGGGGAATGGGTGAGGGAAGGCAGAGAGGGATTGTGACTCTCTGAAGCGGGGGGTGGATTTCAGCAGGTTTCCAGGGAGAATGGAAAGTCACCTGGGGGAATGGTGGATCTTGAAGGGAAGAGGAGTGGAAAGCTGGGGCCACGGGTAAAGGTTTGAAACAGCTGTATTAGTAGTAAATGAAAGGATTCCTAAGTAGCAGCCTGAACTGGTAGACAGCATGGTTCTCCCACAACGTCCAACGTTCATAAATGGGTGCATGAAGCAGGGCCTGGACAGATTTTCCTAGAACTACCGGGAATGGGCAGAGACCTGATGGATATTCTAGGATGGCAGTTAGGGAAGTCTGACCTCAAGTGAAGTTAGGTCACGGCAGCTGGGGTGGGGAGGTGCTACCTAGTGGAGAGGTCAGTTTGATGATAAAAGCAAAGTGAGCTAAGATGCTCACGTGAACAAAGACGGCCCAGGAAATGAGAAGAGACTCTAGTCCCGAGATGACTTTGTAGTCCATGCATTTCTAGCAGAGAAGCCAGGGAGAAAATAACAGGGGAAAAAAATTCCATTGTAAAGACTTCTAGATTTTATTCAGAATGAGAGACTGGAGAGTTTGTAAAAAGGAGAGACAAGACTTAATTTCTGACTTAGAAGGATCACTCTGACTGCTGTATAAAGAGAAGATGAAGTGGGGCAGCAGAAGCTAGGAGAAGAGTTAGGAGGCCACAGCCGTCCAGGTGGGGGATGGTTGCTTGGCCCCAGGTGGTGACAGCGCTCGCAGTGGTAAGGAAAGGGGCAGATTCTGGAGGTGGTTAGAAGGCTAAGCTGAGGTGATTTATTGGTAGACTGGATGTGAAGGGTGAGAGAAAGACCAAAGTCAATAATGACCTTATGGGTTTTGGCCTGCATAAATGGCTGAAATGAGGTTGCCACTGATTGAAGCTGAAATAAGCAACTTCAGGAGCACACTGTCACCTTCTAACTGAGCCAGACAGCACATGGCAGGGATGCTGTGGGAGATGCAATTGTGAGACCCTTCCTTTATTACTTTGACCTTTGACCCCAAGATTCTAAGGTCTAAGGACTCAGTAATCAAGTCCGATTCACTGCTTGTGACCTCTTTAGAGTGTAACGTTGGTGTTTTTACAAAGGTGACTTCAGATTAGGATGTCTCGATGAGTGCGGCACACAGGACACGGTCTCAGCTTTGCGGGGCCTTAATGCCAAGCAAGAGGGAAGGGCTGGAGGTAGGTGTTCAGGAGATAGCGAGGTCACTGATCTCACACGGTCAAAGTGGATTTCATGGTACCAGAATTGGATCTCACAAAGCACAAAGATGTAGCTGGGTTTGTTTTCCCTTATGACAGCATAAAATCACAAATGTCTAAATCAGAGAACAATGCTGTCACCACCAATACGTGAGAAGTAGGCCAAAAATGGACCCTTCAGCCTCTACCGATCTAAAAATCTGGGCATTGGCTCGGTGGAAGCATATACGACCACGATTTTCTAGTGGCCATTAAAAAACTCTAGTGAGTGTTTCAAGCAAGTGCGAATAGCGTTTCTATAGCCGATCACGCCTGCTCCAGAAAGCACAACATTGTGGTAGACGAAGGAAAAATGCGAAACTTTCTCCACTTCGGCTCCAGGTGAGACTGGCAGTCATGCTGCAGTGGTTGTGGCACGATGCTGGTGGCCCTGCTCTGGCTCCTTCTAAGTCGAAGCCATCGCCCTCGAGAAACCGCCACTCCACACAAACCTAGCCGCAGGCTTCGGCCGCTCTCCTCCTCGTTCCCTCGGGTTCTTGATGCGGGGCTACCTCCCTCCTCAATGGCCTCCTCTGGTTCCCTGACCCTCCCACCTGCCTGCTCCATGCACCCGCCCCCCCCCCCCCCCATCACCGATTAATTCAGGCCTTCCTCGCCAGGGTCTTGAATGAGCCCCATTCCTTGGACAGGAGTCTGGAATCTGACCTCTCATTTCATGCATCTTGACTGTGAGTAAGAGACACTCATGCGAAACGACATCCCGGGACAACCAGCCAACCAGGCCCACCCACCATGTGGTCTCCTGGTCTGCGTAGGGTATATCTAGTGGCTCTTGTGCCATGACTGTCCCTACTCCAAATCTTTGCACTTCCTATTTGGCTTGGTTTGAAGGAGGCCCAGCATGCCCCCCTGGACCCCGTGCCTACTTCACACCTGCTCTCCAGCCTTCACGTGCCAGAAGGCTTGCTCGCTAGACAACGCCTCCAACAGAAACCTTAAAGACCAATGCGCTTTTCAGAGGTTGCCTCTTTCGAGTGCTTCTTTTATGACTCTCATATTTTAGTAGCTCATTAGATCAGGCAGCTTTTTATTTCTTGGGTTTGATGCTGGCAGGCATAATTCAGATTCAAAGTTCTTTTCTGTTGACTCAGGTTAGTTTTCTTCTATGGGCTTTTATTTTCTATTTAAACTTCTGCAAAAATAAGCATTTATAAAAATATAAAACTAATACATGTTTTCAAAAAAACATTAGAAAATACAAAAAAGTAGAAAAAATTACTCATATCCTTAGTACCCAAATACAACCACTGTTGGCATCCTATTTTATTTCCTTCTGGTTTTTTTCCATTCATTTTTTTCCCCCTGTATGTTCCCACCCCCACCAAAATATGATTGCTGGCATACTGTCTTCACAATTCCTTCTTTGTATTTCAGATAATATTTGTTTCTTGACTCTTTTACTATTTATTTATTTTTGAGAGAGAGAGAAACAGAGTGTGAGGGAGAGAGGGGCACAGACACACACACGTGCATACACACACAGATTCTGAAGCATGCTCCAGACTCTGAGCTGTGAGCACAGAGCCTGATGCGGGGCTTGAACTCACGAACCGTGAGATCATGACCTGAGCTGAAGTCAGACGTCCCACCAACCGAGCCACCCAGTTGCCCTGTTTCTTGACTCTTAAAAAGGAACTGATTATCAGACATTTAGGAGTTGTAAAAACCAAACATAATGTGTGTAACTTGTTTTGCTTCCGGTTCTGACAAATTAGTTGGAGACGATCTGGGAAATGTAATTATGGACTGGGTTGTGGAGGACACCGAGGCATTAGTATTAATCGTAAGGTGTGCTAACAGCATTGTTGTTATATACGAAAATGTCTAAAATTTTTAGTTATGTATCAAAATATGGTGAAATGACATGATGTCTCTGGTTTGTTTTACATTACTTCAGGAAAAAAAAAGGTTGTCAGTAGTCGAATCTGGGAGATAGGGAGGGTGGGCTTATTATGCTACTCTCTTTACTTTCATGTCTATTTGAAATTTTTCAAAATAAACATTGAAAAGTTAAAGTACCCATAGTTCAAGCAGACAAAGAGTGTCAAAGGCTTGTGAAAACCAGCAGCCCTCTGTCTCCTTCCTTCCTCTGCCTTCCCCAGGGGTAACCACTTTCCCCAATTTTAGCAGGTTATTTGGGTACTTACTTCTATATTTCTAAGTAGCCTGCCTGATCGCTGCTTCTTGGTTTTTCAGTTTTAGGTGTTATTCAAAACTTTTTACTACAGAAGAAGAGAATTTAGTTTTTTTCCCACATGTGCTCCTTTTCCCCCAACCAAACCCACAGAACCGCTCCAGGCCCTTGCCCTCCCCATGGTCACATCATCGCTGTCAGAACGAACTATTATGGTTATGTGCATGCTAAGCGTTCCTTTTCTTTCCTACACGAATTTTTATTTTCACCAGAATTAATAGCTGCTTTGTTTTAATTTGCTTGGTTTTTCTGTATACCGTGTATATTGATCTACCCCAAACTTCCCACCAACTGTCTAAAACAGTGGTTCTTAAAGTATGGTCTGTGGACTCCTGGGGGTGCCTGAGACCCTTGCAGGGACCCAGGAGGTCAGTGCTATTTTCATAATAATAAATCCTAAGGCTTTATTTGCCCTTTTCCTTGTGTTGACATTTACACTGGGAACAAAAGCGCTGGCGGGGGAAATTTCTGCTGCCGCTGCCGCTGCCGCTGCCTTGGCATGAATAAGGCAACGGCAACAAATGTATCAAGTGCCAGGATACTCTTGACCACCTCAGTCCCAGGAACAGAAAGTCTAGCTGGCTTAAGAATGTCTGAATGTTTTTGATGACGTGGGTAAGAATGTTCTTGATGACGCAGTAACAGTTATTAGTCTTATTATGGCTCAATCCTTGAGTCCTTGTTTTCTTCACAGAAAGCTGCATGCTGAATGAAGTATGACGGCTGCCTGGAGGAAAAGCAGTTATGTAACTGAGCTGTAAGCTAAACTGATGGCTTTTTTTACGAAACGCCATTTTTGCTTGAAGGAACAAATAATACTCAAACTATGGTTATTTGGGGCTTCAAGAAAAACAACGGATATTATTTATTGCCTATGATAAAATTTGAGCTTTCACAAAACTGAGAATTTTGGAAACCTTGCATCCGACACATGGTACATGTTTCCTAATACTTAAAGACTTGTCTAATATCGGCAGTGATATTAACCAATGTGATTTTTTGATATCATAAAAGGAAATATGTTCACATGTAGAAGATCAGCATAAGGAGCCAATATTTTCTAAATGATCTAAACTTTCTAAATGCATGATAAAAAAAAAAAAATCACTGCCTAGGTAAAAGGTCCATTTAGAGTATAAGACTGGGGCGCCTCAGTGGCTAAGTCGGTTAAGTGTCCAACTTTGGCTCAGATCATGAGCTCCTGGTTTGTGGGTTTGAGTCCCGCGTCGAGCTCTCTGCTATCACGGTGGAGCCTGCTTTGGATCCTCTGTCTCTGTCTCTCTGCCCCTCCCCGCCCTCTCAAAAATAAAATAAAACATTAAAAAAAATAAAATATAAGACAGATTTTAATGTAATCTAGTAAAAAAAGTTGAAGTGATATTATTGTATCTATTGTATCAGTCAACTAGGGCTGCCATAACAACATACCCCAGTCTGGGCGTTGTTGATAATTGCTTTCTCACAGTTCTAGAGTTTGGGAAGGACAAGATCAAGGTGCCAGCCTATTTGGTTCATGGTGAGAGAGGCTCTCTTCCTGGCTTGAGGATGACCACCTTCTCACTGTGTCCTCACATGGCAGGGAGAAAGCGAGCTCTCTGGTCTCTTCTCACAAACACGTTAATTCTATCAGATCAGGCCTCCACCCTTATGACCTCATGTAACCTAAATTATCTCCCTACAGGCTCTACCTCCAGACACACACTAGGGCACTGGAGCGTCAACATATGGGTTTTAGTGGTACAGAATTTAGTCCCTAGCAGATACAGTTTCAGATTCTAGAATGGAACTAATTTTTAAGAAACTGTCAAATTCTGGTGTAATGCAGAGTCGAATTTCCATAATTACCTGAAAAAACTATTAAAATACCCCTTTTGGGGCACCTGAGTGGCTCAGTCAGTTAAGCGTCCAACTCTTGACTTCAGTTCAGGTCATGATCTCGAGGTTTGTAAGATCGAGCCTCTGAGCTGGGTGTGGAACCCGCTTAGGATTCTCTCTCCCTCTCGCTCTGCCCCTTTCCTGGGTGTGTTCTCTCTCTCAAAAATAATATACATAAATAAATAAACACACCTTTATTTTCCAACTACATATCTGTTTGAAGCTGGATTTTCTTCACTTACATAATTCAACCAAAATAACTTACCCTAACAGATTGAATATAGAAGCATATATGAGAAGCTGGTTTAATGTCTTCCTTAATACAGTTGTGAAAAACATTTAGGAAAATATAAAACTCTCCTAATTTTTAGAAAACATAGTTTTCATGAAATGTTATTTATGGCTTATTATTATTACTTTAATTGAAATATTTAAAATTTCTAGCAGTTCTAATTTTTAATGGGTAATCCACATGAACGTACACATTTTGAGGTCATCGAAGAGTTTTTTAGTGTAACAAGTCCTCAGACCTAAAAATTCTATAAGTGCTGGTCTAAATCATCTCTCAAAAAATTCAGATATATAGATGTTTTAACTATTTCATTTTCTTGAAGACACCTCTCTTAGAGCCTTCTGGCCTGCTACAGTCTGTCTGGCTGTCTTCTATACCCTTGTAGAGTTGCTGCCCTAGGGACCTTCTTCACCATCACCTACAGAAAATTATGACCTGTAGGTCAAATCCAGCCTGTCATCTGTTTTTAAGTAGAGTTTTACTGGAATATAGCCACGCTCTTTCACTTACATATTGTCTACTTTTGTGCTACAATGGCACAAAGGTAGAGTTGAGTGGTTGGGACAGAGACCAAGTGGCCTAAAAACTGAAAAGAAAAAAAAAAGTACTATCCTGTCCTTGACAGAAAAAGTTCCCCAACCTCTGATTTAGGTGATTCTTTCACTGCTTTCCTGGGTTGGTTTATTTGCTCCCTGAATCCTACGTCTTCCTCCTTCCTGATTTACTCTTTCATTCTGGTGAAGCACATCTTCTGGTAGCTTCCTGAGAAAGGATATATGAAAGGTACATTTTTTTGAGGCCTTGCATATCTGAAAATGTCCTTTCCTTTCCTTTTTTAAAATTTTTAATGCTTACTTATTTTTGAAAGAGAGAGAGACAGAGAGAGAAAATGCGCACTTGAGCCTGAGCGGGGGAGGGGCAGTGAGAGGGAGGGAGAGGATCTGAATGAAGCGGGCTCTACGCTGGCAGCAGAGAGTTCGATGTGGGGCTCGAACTCATGAAAGGTGAGATCATGACCTAGGTCAAGGTTGGACTCTCAACTGACTAAGCCATCCAAGTGCCCTGAAAATGTCCTTTCCGATTCACACATTTTATTGATAGCTTAGCTGGGTACAGAATTTTAGCATTAAAATCATAGTCTTTCAGGATTAGAAAGTGTTGTTTCATTGCCATCTAGCTTCTAGGGTTATAACAGAATAGTCTTAAGTTATTCTGAGTTCTGAACGACTGTATGTGACTTTTTTTTTCCTTCTTAGAAGCCAAGAGGATCTTTCCTTTGTCCCTGGTGTTCTGAGATTTTATGATGATATGGTCTGGAGATGATGTGTATCCACCATGGTGCTGGGCACTGGGTTCTTTCAATCTGGAAAGTCAAATCCTGCAGGAAAGGGGCATTTTGTTGAGTTATTTTCTTGATCATTTCTTCTCCCTTTTTTGATTGTTCTCAATTTCTGGAATATTCATTGAAAAAATACTGGATATCCTGGACTAGTCCTCTAATTTTCTTATTTGTTCTATCTCTTTCTGGGACAACTCCTCAACTCTATCTGCCAACCAGAATTTTGAGTCGCCTTTATTTCTTCTATCATGTTTTAAATTTCCATGAGCTCTTCCTCCCTGCTCCTGTTTCTTGTTTTAAAGTATCTAGATCTTATAATTTCTTTAAAAAATTCTCTAGAGATATAAATGATCATTTCTTTTCCCTGTACAGTCTGTTTTGTCCTAGTTGCTTTTTTCTGTTTGTTTGCTTTGGTTTTTCTATTTCATGGTAGTGGCTTTAGTTTTAGTTGTCTCTCTCTCTCTCTTTTAAGTAAGCTGTATGCCCAGAGTGAAGCTTGAACACATGACCCCAAGATATAGAGTCGCACGCTCCACTGACTCAGCCAGCCAGGTGCCCCTTGGATGTCTCTTCATATGTGGAAGTGAAATCCTGAAATGCTGATTTTTAGTGAAATCCTAAAGAGCTCTGCTCGCGTTGAAGGAACTTGCTGCCTCTAAGATTCCCTACAGGGAGAGGAGCTGGGCTGTTGGTTGGGGAGTGCCTGAGGCGATGATCCTTAACTCTTCACACTCTGATTCTTCAAGAAAAGTTTCTCATCTCCGGACTCAAGAGTATAAGCCTTGGTGACCAGAATTCTGCGTTTAGCTGGACAAGAAAGCTGGGATGTTTAACATTTAGGAGGCTAGCACTCAATCAACCTCTCCCAAGCGACCATTACCATTAAGTGTGTTTGGCGTCCCCCCAGTTCAGACATCCTTAACTTCATCCTGTCCAGAGAATGAACTTCTGTTCTTCTTCCAAGTTACGGGAGGGGCAATCTTTCTAAATGAACTTTCAACCAATACGGTTAGTTTCCTCTTCACCCACCTCTCTTCCACTTTGTGCAGTTACCTGGTGCCATCAATTTCTGAATTTCTTTAGGGTTCGGCTATGCAAAATTGAGTTGTTTCTTGGCCTTCTCGATTGTTGGCTCAGGATTCAGCTTTCTCAGGACTGCTAAGTCAGTGACCACTCATCCATCTGCTTCCCAGTTCCAAAATTTTGTTGCTGTTGTCTGCTCTCCCATTCTCTTTGTCCTTGTGGGTTTATGTCTTTAAAAAAAATCTCTTCGTTGTTGTTTTAGTGAGGTTTTGGGAGGGAATGAAAGTCAATGTGGGTATTTGATTCTCCATCTTTATTTGGAGCCTCTTTGTAATTAAATATCTTCTTTTTACTTCCATTGAATATTACAGCATAAACATTTCCTATGCTCTTACACGGTCTCTGTAACAGCTCTAGTAACTGCATAACATCCCACTGAATCGGTGCTGTATGTTACTTAATCATTACCTTATTTTTGGATGTTTAGGGTTGCTTCTGTTTGTGGGGAGAAGACTAGTTTTTCCTAGAGTTATCTTCCATTTAGCTGTCTTATTTATCCCCCACCTTTAGGGAGTGCCTGCTGACATTCTTCTCCTTTCTGTGCTTGGTCCATAGTCTCATCATTGGGCCCTGATTATGGCATTGCTCTGTGCCAATTTAATTCATCTTCCAACTACCAGGTCACCTGCACAAAGATGTGGCACTAATCTTTCCAAAATGTCACCTTTCTCATGACCCTTCAGAGGAACCCTAACAACCCAGGATTCATTTGCGACTGTCATTTGAGGGTCCCCACAGGTTGACTCCGTGCCACCTTCCCAAACTCACAACCCTTTCCCCCCAGTGTCCTCCTTCAAACAGGGCCCGTTCTCCTAACTGTAGCTCCTTCTGCCCCTTCTGCCCCTTCTGCCACTGCCGGTCCACATTCACCTTTACATCTCAGCTCCTGCACTAAGCCTCCCCAGTGACTTTGTTTACACAATTCCTTCTTCCGTTTGATAAAAGATAAGAAAGACACCTATTTCTAATTGCTCACGGTCAGTCTGGCCTTCTAAATGGACTGACAGCTCTTCAGAGGCAGGGGGCTCTCCTCTGTTCTCTATGGCGACTGCCCGCACAGTGCCCTTCTACCACCGTGGGACTCCAGCTTGGCACCAGGCACAAAGTGGGCGATTAACAGGGACTCACTGAATGAACTGCTCACGCGTGTAAGCTGTTACCTTGCCCTCTGGGGTGAGTGTCCAGATCACAGAGAAGGTCAGCTTGTCTGTCATGGGATGGAGGCTGCACAGCTCCTCACACAGCAGCCTGGGAAGCATGGGGACAACCTGCAAGCAAAGAATAGGCCCATGAGCACATTGCTCTCTCATCTGCAGGAGTTGACCAGACTTGCGAGCCACCCAGAGGACAGAGTTCTTGTTGTTTTTTAACTTTTAATGTTTATTTATATTTGAGAGAGAGAGAGAGAAAGAGAGAGAGGGAGGGAAGGGCAGAGAGAGAGGGAGACACAGAATGGGAAGCAGGTTCCAGGCTCTGAGCTGTCAGCACAGAGCCCAACGCGGGGCTCGAACCCACCGACCGTGAGATCATGACCTGAACTGAAGTCGGTCGCTCAACCTGACTGAGCCACCCAGGTGCCCCTAGAGGACAGAGTTTTGATGAAGAGCTTGAGCTTCCAGAGCAAACTGAAGATGGAGGCAGCACTGTCCCCTGAAGGCCACAGAAGGACCATGCCACCTGGCACATTTGCGAAGAGCCTCCAGAGAAATGGGAATGTGAAACTGGAAAGGTGAGAAGAATTGGTAACGGGGAAAAATGATATTACAGCAATGAAAAATAATTACATTTTACTATATGCTAAAACTGAAACTCTAGAGTCAAGAATGAGTTGGACTTTTGGGATATAATCTTCCAGTTGAACTCTATACTTAAGAACCCAAGGTCTTACACTTAAGTCTTTAATTCAAGTTGTTTTTCCTTTAAGTTTATTTATTTATTTTTGAGAGAGGGAGAGAGGGAGAGACAGAGAATGAATGAATATGAGCATGCACACACGAGCAGGGGAGGGGCAGGGAGAGGGCGAGACAGGGAATCCCAAGCAGACTTCACGCTGTCGGCGCAGAGTCTGATGTGGGGCTCAAATTCACGAACCGTGAGATCATGACCCGAGTTGAAACCGGGAGTTGGATGCTTAACTGAGAGCCACCAGGCGCTCCTAATTCAAGTGAGTTTTTGTGTGCAGTGTAAGATGGGTGTCCAGTGTCATTCTTTGCATGTGGCTGTCAGTTTTCTCAGCACCATGTATTGAAGAGACGGTCTTTTCCCCCTTGTATGTTCTTGGCACCTTTGTCAAAGACTAGTTGGCCACATGTACATGGGTTTATTTCCAAGCTGTCTATTCCGTTCTATTGATCCATGTGTCTGTTTTTATACTAGTACCCTACTGTTTTGATTATTGTAGCTTCGTAACGTAGTTTGAAATGAGAAGTGTGATGCCTGCGGTTTTGTTTTCTGCCTCGAGATATCTTTAGCTACTCATAGTCCTTTGTGGTCCTATATTAATTTTAGGATAGATTTTCTATTTTTGTGAAAAATGCTATTGGAATTTTGATAGAGATTACACTGAATCTGTAGATAACTTTGGGGAGTATGAGCATTTTAACAATATTAATTCTTCCAATCCAAGAACACAGGATGCCTGTCTTTACACTTATTTGTGCCTTTATCAATTTCTTTCATTGACGTCTTACCGTTTTCAGTGTACACAACTTTTACCTCCTGGTTAAATGTATTCCTAAGTATTTTATTGTTTTTCATGCTGTTGTAAGTGGGACTGGTAAATTATCTCACATCTGTTAGGATGACTATTACCAAAAAGACAAGAAATAACAAAGGGTGGTGAGAATGTGGAGAGAAGAGAACACTCATACATTATTGAGGGGGGATCTAAATTGGTAGAGCCATAACGGAAGACAGTATAGAGGTCCCTCGAAACATTAAAAACAGAGTTACCATTTGATCCAGTAACCCCACTTCTTGGTATATACCCCAAGGAAATGGAATCAGTCCTTCGAAGAGATATCTGTGTTCTCATGCTCACGGCAGCATTATTCACAACCGTAAGACAAGGCAACAACCCAAGTGTCTGTTGACAGATGAAGGGATAAAGACAATGTGTACATGCACATAAACTATGGCATATTATTATCCATAAAAAAAGAAGGAATTCCTGCCGGTTGTGACAGCATGAATGAGCCTGGCAGGGCACTATACTCAGTGAAATAAGCCAGACAGGATCTCAAATACCGTATGGTATCACTTACATGGCAGTGGCTGGGGGGCTGGGGGGCGAAAAATGGGGAGATATAGATCAAATGGCACGTACTTTCGGTTACGCGATGAGTAAGTTCTGAGGATCTGAAGGTACAGCATGGTGACTACGGTTAATGGCAGGATGCGGTACACTTGAAATTTGCTGACAGTACACCTGAAGCATTCTCACCACTCGCACACAAGACCTAACCGTGAGAGGCAGTGCGTGTATTCCTTAACTTCATCTTGGCAATCGTTTCACACTTTCAGAATACACAGTTGTGTTTATCAATGATTTGCCAATAAATCTGGGAACAATAAAAGAACCCAAGGGCTGAGTGTAAACTCATGACGGGGTTTCACCAAAATAAAATTGCAGAATCGATGCTTTCGTGATTGAAAGCAGTATCGCAGCTGACCAGACCACACGTCGGAACATCAGCAGGGATACTCCAACAAAGGATCACAGGTTTCCTAGGAGAATGCTCGGATCAACTGATCACTCATTTTGCAGTTCTTTAAGCCCAAATGATTTCTTCCCTTTATTGATCTTTCTAGTCCATAATAAACTGATCCAGTGGTATACCTTCTTTAATTAAAAAAAAAAAAAAAATTCTCTCCAACTTACTTTAAAATGATGACTTCACAGCTGTCCCAGAATGCTACTTGTTTTCTCTAAAGTTCCAAAGATGCCCACAGTATCTCTACCTGGATCTCACTCTCTCCTCCCTTTAATCTATTCCTTCTTCCACACCTTTCTTGATTACCATCCACTCCCCTCCCAAACTAAACCAGCCACAGTAGCAGCCCTTTTTCAACACTCCCCGTGGTTTCTTACTCTGTGAAGTGACTGTACCTGGACCCTGTTTCAATACAGTAAATAACCTTTGGTATGGAAATGTAAATTCTAGAACTCATGGCCCACACCAGTAACAAATAATTAATAATTGTATGGCATTACTTGGCATTATTCTGAAGGATGCGTTATTTTTTTTAAACACAAGTGTAAAATCTAATGACCACCCGAAAACTTTTGGTAACAGCTTTTTGTAAGACAATCATTTTTGATGTTTTTTTTCTTGCCGCTGCTTTTATACCATCTGTTCAGATGACACTACATTTTCTTTAACTTATTTAATGAGTGTTAAAATATGATCTACATATTTAACATTGTCTTTCAGGTATCCGGTGTTTTACAAGATAATACATCTTTACCTGCATACACATAAGGTGCAAAATGGAGAAAGTCTCAAGACCACACTGTCTTGGGACGAGATTGTAAAGATTTCCCATCATTTCAGGTTTTGGATTCTGCTATGGATGGAACTGTCCCCCCACCCCCGCAAATTCCTATGGGGAAGCCCTAGCCCTCAATGTCCCCGCACTGGAGGTAGGGTCTTGAGGAGGTAATTAAGGTTAAATGAAGTCACAGGGTGGGGCTCTGATCCAATAGAGAGAGGTAACTCTCCTCTCCCTGCCCTGCAGAGACACAGAAAAAAGGCCCTGTGAGGACACAGCCATCTACAAGCCAGGAAGAGTCCTCACTATGAACCGAACTGGCTGGGACCCTCATCTAGGACTTCTACTCCCCAGAACTGTGAAAACATAAATGTCTGTTGTTTAAGCCACCTAGTCTATAGTATGTTTTATGACAGCCCAAGCTAAGATAGACTAAATCAAATTTGTTGGGTGTGAATTCTGGGATTCTTCTCTGCCCTGCATTATCTGATAATTATACCAATTGTACTTTGGTAGTAGGCTGCTCTCCAGGCATGCTCGTAGCCCAGGGCTTAATACCTCTTTACATATAGTAGTGTTTCTTTCAAGTGTTCAAGGCACTATCTTATTTTGAATCACAAAGCTGAGCACATGCAAACATAATGCAATTCCTGACTTTGTGTTTGTCAAAAGAAAAGTCATTGCAATTAAATACAATGTGGTATCCTGGAGTGAACCCAAAAGAAGACATTGGTGGAAAAGCTGGTAAAATCCAAATAAAGTATGGAGTTTAGTTAATAGTAATTTCCCAGTATCAGCTTGTTAGTTATGACAAATGTCCTAGGGTAATATAAGATGTCAACACTGGGGGAACTGGGAAGTGGGACCTCTTTGTACTGTCTTCGCAACTTTTCTGTTAAGGCTAAAATGAGTCTAAAATAAAAGCTTATTAAGAAAAAGCCACTGCTTTCTTGAGTTGATCTCATAAGTCTTACACATTTAAGTACGAAAGAAATTTAAGCTAATGAAATACAACCTGATCTGTTCTTATATATTAGAGTTTAAGGTTATGTTTTATTTGCAGAAAAGGCCTTTATCTCTCTCTCTCTCTCTCTCTCACACACACACACACACACACACACACACACACACACACACACACGTCTAAAGATCAGTAAACAGTAAAGTCCATACTCATCAGGAGCACAGTGCAGGAAAAAGAGTAAAGAATTTGAGGCCCCACAGACTTGAAGTCTAATCCTGGGCCCACCACCTCCTGTACACCCTGGGCAAACTAGTGGAATTCTGAGCCTTGGCTTTCTTACTGGCAAAACAATACTTAAGACGCTCAATACAAGTCTGCTCACCAGCCATCCCGCGGCCCACCAGGTCCTTCGGTCACCCGGCGAGGCCTTCCCCTTCAGCAGGGCCACTCACCGCACACCCTTCACCTGCCAGGCCTGCTCACCGTTCTAGGTCTTGCCAAGATTGTTCTCTCTGGGACATCTTTCTGGATGTTTTACATCTGGCCAACTTTTGCACATCCTCGAAGATTCGGCTCATCATCATCCCTCAAAGGCATATTCAGATTCCCCCAGGGGAGGATGTATGGTGTTTCGTATACTTCCCGTCCCCCCTCCCTGCAGCTCTTTCGAAAAGGATCTGAGGCCGTCCTAAACAGCCACTTATTCCACTCTCCCAGCTCTCTCGTGACACTTCTGTAGCTCTTAACACATCCTAGTTACTTCTTTCCATGCCTCTCCTTCCCACCGCACCCTGGAATCTTCAGGAATGAGCACCAGCTCTTGTGCCCGTCTATCTCGTACCTGAGACACAGCGGGCACCTTGTCTGCAAATGACTGACTTCTGCCCAGGGAATGAATCACTTATTCTTTCCGTGTTTACTGTTTATTGCATCACATTAAACATTTTATGAAATCCATGGTGGACTTCTATTTAAACAACCTGACACAAGAATTTCATAGACAGCATTTTAAGTAGAAGACAAACTGTTTTGACTGTTCTCTCCTAGACACGACTGGCACACTCAGTGGCCGCCCAGGTTATAAACACTGCTTCGTATCTTTTTTTCTTATGCAGAGGACAACATTTTAATATTCAAATGCCAAAGAACCTAAGTGCTCATGAAGAAGCTAAACTTGAAAACGTTTTCAGGTAGTGTAATTATCTTTAGTTTTTAAAGGGCATTCCTTTTAATAAACTTTCACCAGATCTTGGGGCAGAATTCAGACGGTATTCAGAGAGAAGTCTTTATGCCCATGTAGTTTTGCAAATAGATGGTTATTTCTCTTTCAAAGAAGAGAAGGGATGAAGGGATGAAGAAGATATTACAATCACATCCGTGGTTTGGCACGTCGTGGCCTCTCATAAATCGGGGGGCACTGGCCCCGATTTCTGCTGGGGGGCACTGGCAATGCGCTCCATGACCCCGTGACACACGTGTCAGGTGCACACAGCACAGCAGGGACCCCCGTGGGAGGAGGGCCAGAGACACAGGCAGCCGCTCTCAATAAGCTGCTTCCTCGAATACAAGTCCTGCTGTTTCAGGGGAGCCCCACCTGGACCAGAGTCTGTGGTCTATGCATGCTCATCGGCTCTGTGACATCTGGACACAGCGCCTGGACAACCTCCCAGGCAGGGGTGGTGAGTGCAGGACACATCGAACAAGAGGAAAAGAGAAGAAAGGTCCCTCCGGGGGGTGAGAAACTGCTGTCTGTCAAAGCATCGTGCAACCGCTTATGCATCAGGGGGATGCTGTTGCTATGACTATGTTTCCTATCTCTGTTAAGAGCAGCAACACACTGCTACCAGTTAAACACACAAGCAAACAACAACAAAACCACACACACACACACACACACACACCCCTCCCACAGAACACCATTGGGTGTTATCTTGTGATTTCTCCACTCTCTTCCCCCTGCTACAACCAATCAGTTCCCAGAATCTGTAGGTTTTACATCTAAATCTCTCTCAAATGAGTCTTCTCTCCTCTCTGTCTTCCACTGTTCAAGTGTGGCCACGTTCATCTCTCTTGGGTTATATTTGAATAGTCTTCTAAACCGGCAGCAGAGTTCTGGAGTGGAAATTATTCTGGGTAAGGTTTCCTTATTATTCTCCATACTTCTGCATCTCCTTACTCTACTCTACCCAATGATAATCTGCAAACCCATTTACAGTAGGACACATGGCCTTTACCTTTCCAATAGCTGATGAATTGAATTTGACAGTTTGATTTTTCGCTTGTCCTGCTAATGAGGGAGGGTCCAAACACCTGCAATGGGGTGGAGACGTGTCCAGTAAAGCCCGAACCCTCTGTCTCTGTGTTCAGTGGCCAAGGGTCAACGGTGGCCAAAAGCTCTCAATGAGAAGCTGGCAGAGGGCCTCTATCTCCGAGGAGAAATCAGAGACATCATGGGGAAGCCAACTTCCCGTGTACCCAGTCCCACCCCTTGCTGTGTGCTTTGGATTCTTGGATGGGGAGGGGAAGCAGCTAGGAGCTCCTTGCTCAGGATGTCCATTTTAGCACCAGGCCGAAGACACCTATTGCTCTAGTTCTCTTGGAGTCCAGCTGGACACCAGCATGTTGGTAAACTCTCCTAAAATTCAATGAGCAAAACTCCCCGCCTACTTTGGGGTGGTTATTCAAAGCCTCAAGGGGCCACAGCTGAGGGAAAGGGCTCTGGTACTGATAACAATTTTCCTCCCTCTGGCCTCACTATTCTTCAACCACATGGTTGCCAAGGTGACTTTCTACCTGAAACAAAGGAGACCATGTCCCTTCCCTACTTGCCCTCAAGATGAAGTCCACACTCCTCAGCTTGCCACTCCAGGCCTCTCTTTGTAACTTCAGCTTTTGGCTCCTGCAATTTCTACTCCAGAAATTCCAAACTGCTTTGTTCCTCGTCGAGCCACTGCCTGGAATGCCCTCTCTACCCACGTGTCTACCTCGAAATTTTTGACTTAAAATTTGAAACGCTGCTCAAAACTCAATTTTGTCGTGAGGCGCCTTGGCTCTTTTGGAAGCTCCTCTCCTACCACCAGCCCGGGCAGGTACGACTTCTCTGTCCTCCCTAGTGCTCCCCACCTCCCAGACGACTTCCGTAACTTCAGGGGGCCCGGTGTACTGTAAGTGCTCGTTACGTGCCCACCTCCTCTGACTTCCCCAGGGAAGGACCAGCATTTCCCTCATCTGTAACACCTGCCACCTGGCACACAGCCGGGCCTCAACAAATACAAACTGGATGAAGATCGACAGCCCTTCAGGCATTGGAGAAGGAAAGGGACTTAAAGGGTTCTAAGTCTCCGTAAGCATGCTTCGGGCCAGCATTAAAGTTGAATCAGGGCAGAGTTTAAAAGCTGTCATGGAAAAAAAGGGACATGGTGACAGGACACTGACTTTCTAAGCATTCTGGACTAGGGCTTGGGAGACTTGAGAGAAACTGATCATTTGGGTAAATACGCCATTGCCCAAGGCAGCTGGGTGGGGGTACCATCCAGACTATAAAATCTTATATTAGCCTCAGAGAGCAGAAACATCTGCTAAAGCCACAGCAGGCAGGCTGGCCAAGTTCAGCAACGGGTTAGCCAGGACAGCCCTGTGACCAACGGAAAGGGCCACAGAGGGGAAGAATCAATCATCCGTGCAAAGAGGAACAGGAGGGACTAGCAGCAGCAGGGGGGCTACTGAAGCTCAAGGGAGCCAGATGTCAGCGACCCAGCCGGGAAGGGGCAAGCGGGGGTGGGGGGGTCTCCTGCCCCTTCCAGCCCGGGTCTCCGCTGGCTCCCAAACTCCCTCACACCCTCGAGAGCCCATTGGCTGCTGGAGCCTGGGAACTTAGGGAGTTTTTCTCCTCTTCTCTGAGGACTTCAAGGTTTTAGCAGGAAGGTACAGCTGGCCCCCCACTCACACACTGCAACAACCTAAAGGGAATTGATATCTGCCAGCCAACATCTCTGTTGAAAGAGTTTCCTTTTTCATATCAACACTTCCACGAACTCCGAATCTGATCAACTCTGCTGCACAGTTTGACATTAACAAAACATCAACACTCTGACAACCTGCTGGGGTCAGAGAGGAACATCTTAAAACTCTTTGGACTCCACGTTAAGACAGGCTTCCAGTCCCAATCTTTGATCTCTATTATAAAGCAGCACCAATAAAATAGCGTAGAGATTTATGGGCAAGCTTTCATTTGAGCTGTTTCACACCTAAAATAACACGACTGCTCCGGCCAACGGGCAGACAATTCAGGTTTAGGTTTCAACTGTTTAGGGTTTCTTTTACTTTTAAAACTTAATTCACTTATTTTTAAAAATCACCTTACATTTTACAATTTCATTGTAATTCCCGCTCAGGGAAGACAGCCAGGAGACATTTACTGGGTAGATGTCACGTCCTTCTGAGGAGGACAGGCCTAAAGTTAGATGGTTGGTCCCCTAATGGGCAGATACCTGATTTTTGTCAAAAAGAAAGAGTGCGTCTTTTCATGGGACTTAAATGGACAGTATTCCAATTGATCTGTTCTCCTGAGTATGCCCTATTGGTAATGAGAGTAACCAAATACTTAACACTGTGAATAAAATCCCAACAAAAAGGATTTCATTTTAAAGACAGTAAAATGGTATTTGGACCCAATATCTGTTTTACTGTATATTCCTAATCTATGGAATAATTCCCCAAATCAAGCTTGACCTATAGTTCTGATGTCAGTTACTTATAAGCCAGTAGCCCTGAATGAAAAGAAATCAGTGCCACATTCCCTATAGATGGGAAATCGCCCGCCCCCCTCCCCCAATGTACACCCTCCTTCCCCCATCTGATGAAGTTGGGAGAAATTCTGCCAAATGAGAAAGCAGAGAATCTGGAGGAAGAGGAAAGCAGCTCATCCAGCTTTTAAGAAGACCTTTATAGGCAAAGTAAAGTGAAAACAGTAGAAAAGTTCCTGGACACAGTCCTTCAAGAAACAAAAATGAGTAGGAAGAAAGGTCAGAGTCGTGGTTCAAAGGAATCAGAATGCACAGCTGCTGTCCAAGGTTGTGGGCAGGCGCCGCTCGCTCCGGCCAAGCTGGGGGCTGCTCAGGGGCACACCAGCCCTTCCTCCACTCAGCTCCCCGCTTTGAGAGCTCAACAGCAGAGCCCCAACACTGCAGTCCCAAAGACAAATTCTAGAACTGTGACAATCACAAAACCAAAGTAAAGAGAATAGGAAAGGAAATGTGCTTAGTTATTTAACCCAATTTTATTTTTCCATTTTTGGTTTTGGAAACATAATTCCTGGTTATAAAAGGAGAATGCAACAGCTAGATAAGAGAAAGCCACCTGCTTGGACAAAGAACTTCTAATTGTGGCTAGAATTCCTAAATATGTGAATCTGAAGAACAGAGTTAAACTGGTCTACGTGGAGAGAACAATCCACGTCATTCACTTTATGTGGTCTTCAAAGTCTAAGCGATTGCTACTTCTGTTTCTCTTCCCATCATAACATTATAGTTTTGTAGATACAAGGGGTTCTGGAGTCTTATCTCCCTTTCCCTAAGAGGCCTTGGGCCGGATTTGGCCAACTGCACTTTTAGGTGGGAGGTATGGATGGGATGTCTCCAACCTGAGGTTACATTAAGCGTAAACAATGTACAAATATCAGAGCTGTGTTCTCAGGAGAGCCAAGCTGTGAGCGAGGGACCTGGCTTTTGATGTTGTTCCTTTGTTTGAGTAGGCCGGATACCTACACTAGAAGGAGCCAGAGTGGAGAGAAAGTCATCCCCACAAAAGCTTCAAAATGAAAACACTTTTATTTAGGTATGATACACACACACATACGCACAAGTCAGAAAACCTAAGTGTGCATTTTCACGAACTGAAAGCTCACGTAATCAGCACCCAGGTCAGGAATCATTAGCTGTCCCCCCGCTACTCAGGCCCTCTTTTCTCAAGCGTAACCACTATTCTGACTTGTGTTCACTCTGCCCGTCTTTGAACTTTATACACATGGACTCACATGCTGCATACTCTTGTGCCTGGTTTCGTTCACCAGGCTTCTCTGTGGTTGTCAATCTAGAGTCCTACCGTGCGACTATACCAAAATTTACTTGTTCGCTCTAGAGTTGATGGGTACTGAATAGTTCCTGGGTTTTTGTTTGTTTGTTTTTTGGTGGTATCACACTATTTTAATATACGTTTCCCTAATAACACATGATGAGGAGCATCTTCTCATATGCTTATTTGTCATCCGTATATCTTCTTCAATGAAAGGCTTTTCCATCTCTGAGACTCCAGATTATCTTGTCAAGGGCAGGTCAGGGGATGAAACTTTCTCAAAAGGCATTTTCATTCCTTTCTCCTGCTCTAGTGTGACAATGCCGTAGACATTACCGAAATGAACGCATGTGGCTGGGTTAAAAAAAAAAAAAAAAAACTTCATAAAAACTGTGGCTCATATGGGCTGAGTGTGCACAGCCCTACTCTGGAACAAGAGTTTGAAGGCAGTTCCTTTTCCTCATTTCTTTCCGAACACGGCACCTGTCTGAGTCACTTGGGAGGCAGGGCTGCTCTGAAACTTCAGATGCGCCCCCGTGTCCTGCCCTGGTTATCTCTTCAGTTTGGTTCTTTTTGAATATAGAATGAAACCCTGCAACCACAGAGGGGAAGCACTTTTCCAAAGAAAACCTTTTCTTAAGACCTCAGTGGATGTGAGAAAAGATATTCAGACAAGATTGCTGTTCCTCATTTTTTTTTTTTTTTTTTAAGAAAAGAGAAGCAAACAAAGGATGCAGACTAAATAGAACGTTTTTTTAATCCAACAAACTGGAGACCGGTGCTTACCTTCTGAACCAAGTAGACACTCGTGGCTCTCTCAGCAGCTACTTTATCCAGAGGGGATCCCTCAGGAACAAAGTAACTGACGTCAGCAATGTGAACCCCCACTTCGAAGTTGCCTGTAAATGCAGAAGAAGGCTGATCAGTGTGGTACGGAAGGCGACGGCCATCCCTCCCAGGAATCCTTCCCAAGAATGCATGGCATTCTCTGAGGCTACGAGACTTGAGGTGCAGGCCTCCGTTTCCAGTCCTGCTGGGCAATCTGCTGCCCCCTGTGATTTGCACGGTTACTTTCCTCACTGTATAGTGAGATGGTGAGATTTTTATCCCCAGGAAGCAACATTAACCATCTTCACGAGATGCTTCCCATTTCTAAAGGCCTCTTGTCTTTGTAAACATCAGCAGACTTGCAAAAGAAGGCTCATTTTGGACGGTGAACAAACCCTTTCAGGCGACTGGAAGCGAGAGAATCCCCGAAACCCTGGAGATTCTGCCTCTGACTTCTCTGCTCTTCCTGTTCATTCTGACCACAGCCTTTATGTGGAGATCTACACCTGGCCTTCCTGCCTCGATACTGCCTCTTCTCACCTAGCCCTGCATACCGCTGCCTAGAATCTTCTCGGCCATGGGCCTGGTGATGCCACTCCTTAGCCTGTAAGCCACGTCTTCACTTAGTCTCACTCCAACCTGCCACGCCAGGCCTTCCAGCTTCCCCCTCCACATCTCTATTATGCGGCTGTCCTGGGAAACCTCTTACCATTCCCAGAACATACCCTACCTCATCCCACTGGGATGTCTGCTTGGCTCATGTTTTTTCTTATGTTTGGGATCATCTCAACAGGATCTGCCTATCAAAACCCTTCTTACCTTCTAAGGATCAACTGAAAGAGAATCCCAGAACGAGAAGAGATTCTCTGCCCTCTGTTTCTTCTACCTGCACTGTCAAAGCACCTGATCCATAGATGAAGATGATGACCACGGTCTTTCCTTCAGGGCACTCATCTCTGCCAGATACCACAGCGCATCTTTATTGGCTTACATATTTACTGCCTTCCTCTCCCTATGGCGTAAGCTCCAGCAAGGCAGAACCTTCTGTGTAAAGTTCACTGGTGTAGGTGCAATACCTAGAAGGATGCCTGACAAACCATAGGCATTCAGTAAACACTTGTTGAGTGAATGAATCAAGAATTGACTTATTTGCCTGTTGTCTTTTCCCTTCTGGTGAAAGACCTACTTTCTTCCCCTTTCAGAATAGCCCTTTCCCTTCCTGGTAGAGCTGGTTTTCAGCAGGCCCTGCCTTCCCTAACAATTCTGCCAGAGAGATGGTCGGATGGCGTAGGCTGGTGGGATTACAGCTAAAGTGGGGTTGAGGGAATGGTTAGGTTGTAAATTTAAGGTTTACTCTTGAACATCCCGTAAAGCATCTCTCACATGTAGCTTATGTGATTACACACACACACACACACACACACACACACACACACACACACACGCATATGAAAACGGGCAGCATGGAGAGAATACAAAAGAAGCGTACACGTGTAAAGTAAGCGTGTAGTATGACGAGCGCATCGTGGGCAGACAGAGGCACACTGATGATATCAACACAAAGATGAATTTGCATTAAGTAATGAGAGAGAGAGGGAGGGAGGGCGAGATTGGGGGAGGGGCAAAGGGAGAGAGAGACTCTTAAACAGGCTACACGTTCAGCGCGGGGCCCGACGTGGGGCTCCGTCTCACGAACCATGAGAACCTTACCTGAGCTGAAATCAAGAGTTTGGACGCTCAACTGACTGAGCCACCCAGGAGCCCCTAATTTGATTAAATTTAAATATATGCATGATATCATTCTACTATATCCTATTCTTGTTCATAGTAACTTCAGGAGAAAGGATCTCTCTCTGGGACCCCCGACACCAAGGAACGTTGTAAGTCTGGAGCTGCCAAGGAAACATCTTTGCCACACAATCATGCCAATATAGAAAATAATAGGTCTAGGAAAAAAAAGGGAGAATCATTATGACCTCATTTGAACTCCAGGATCCAGCTGAACTTGAAACTAGCCTACTTATGGACTTGGCAGTTCATGAATCAATCAGTTCCCTTTCAGTTATGACTCACAGGAAGAGTCCTGACTGATACCCAAGTTGACTCAGAAGAGCTTCCGAACACATCACTACCTGCTCCTCTGGCTGCCTACACAATCAGTCCGAAAGTATCACACATTTTATCTGCACATTCTGGAGCTATTTATTATCCTCTTATTCCTTCCTCGCTGGAGGAGACCATTCTTCCCATAGTTTTTTAAAATGGGAAATCGTTCAAGCATGGGGTGGTTGAAATAAGGGGTTCAGGGGAAGAACAGAATTTAAGGTTCCCCATTCCTCATCTGCCTCGCACTCAGGGACCACCCTCCTACAGGGCGTTTGTTGGGTCTTTCCGCCCATGCCTGTAGCATTAATACATGAGGGAAAACCTAAGTCCGTCTAAGAGATCCCGGCTGCTGTGGGATAATATAATAGACCTACTTCCCACAGAGGAGAGGGCTGTCTGGAAAGAGAAACCAGTGTGGCTCAGAGTTCAGCGGCCTCACTCTGAGAGCCACGCAGCTGTGCTGTTGGGTCACTGGGAGCAGGGACACCTGCCCTGTGATGATCGAGGAACTCAACCCTAAGAGAATGTGGCCAAGAGTCTCAGACAGCTCAGTTTCCAATTTTGATATTACAAGTATCTAAAACCAACACTTGGGGAAGGTAAAATAAAGTGTCTTCTTTTGAAGTCAGAATTATAATATATTGGCCTAACAGGTAAATATTGACTAAAGGAAAAGAGAGGATTATTACATCATGATATAAGCCATAATTTTAAATTCGGTCTGTGTGTTGTTACTACCCATGAACTTTCTGTCCTTAGTCAAAATTGACAAACTGACAAAGAGTTCATTACAGGAGATAAAACATGAAGGAGGCCAATCAAAACATATTTCAGAGGCTTAAATTTCACTCAGAATTCCCAGCAGAGCTTCTAAGACCAGCAAAGAGAAGCTCTCTTATTTTCTCCTTTGGACCTTTTTTGTGGAAACCCTAAGTAAATATTTTATTACATATATTTACATAATGTGAACTTGCAGAACTTTTGAGGTAGTGGCACTGCAGTTTTTATTCCATGAAAGAGAAAATATAAATCCAGAACATTCTGGATTATATGCTGCCAAACCATTTAGGATCAATTTGATGTTTTTTTAAGGAATACTGTCTTCCATAAAAAAGTATTCATCTTTTTAATAAAATTTTTTAATTGTTTTTTTAATGTTTATTTATTTTTGAGAGAGAGAGAGAGAGAGAGAGAGAGACAGAGAGACAGAGAGCGAGCGGGGGAGGAACAGAGAGAGAGGGAGACACAGAATCCGAAGCAGGCTCCAGGCTCCGAGCTGTCAGCACAGAGCCCGACGCGGGGCTCGAACTCACGAACCGTGATATCATGACCTGAGTCAAAGTTGGACGCTCAACTGACTGAGCCACCCAGGCGCCCTCCATATAAAAGTATTCTTTAAAATATGTTTTACATCAAAAGTTTTCATCTAGTGGGGCTAAGGGAAGCCCTGATGGTTTTCAAGAGCTGGGGAAGCAGGTGGAGGCAAAGTCCCCAAGGCCGGCCATGCTGGACTGGCTTTGCTCAGTGGTGCCTCAAGATTAACATGAATACATTTGGAATGAAGCAGAGAGGACATCACAAGTGCTTCATCCAATTAAAACATAAATAGAACCTTGTCTTAAAAGGTTAAGACAAGGGCTTAAAAACCACCTTGTCTAAGCCAGCCTCCCAGCCAGTCCAGTCACTTTCCAACAGCATCCCTGCTCAGTGGCCCCTGACATGTCCTCAAGGGTTGGGGGAGCTCACGTCTTGAAGCCACTTGCTCTGTCTCTGAGGAGTTCTTGTCATGGGAAAGTGCTTCCTTGCAAGGATCCACGATACACAGAAATGAAGCCTCTGGTTTACTCTGGCTCCGGGCATCCACGAGAGGTGATTCCTCTGTTTAAGGTGCTCATGGTCTCCTGGGGTTGGCAGATACGACAATGTGGTGACAGTGTTTATCACCAGCACTATGACAGAGGAAGGTTACACACCCTTCCATATGGGGGCGAGTGGAGCTGAAGTCAGCCGTTACTTCAGCGAGAACATGTGCAAGTGCTCCGAAGTCAGTAACGGCTGTATGAACACATACTGACAATGACAATCATAAAAATGATAACAAGGAGAGGCGCCTGGATGGCTCTGTCGGTTAAGTGCCCAACTTCAGCTCAGGTCATGATCTCATGGTCCGTGAGTTCAAGCCCCGCGCTGGGCTCTGTGCTGGCTGCTTGGAGCCCAGAGCCTGGAGCCTGCTTCGGATTCTGTGTCTCTTTCTCTCTCTGCCTCTCTCCCACTCACTCTCCGTCTCTCTCTGTCCCTCAAAAATGAATAAATGTTAAATTTTTTTTTTAAAGAAATGATAATAAGGACAGTAGTAGTGACTGTTTCGTGTCTACTTTGTGCCCAAGGGCTCCACATACACTGACCTAACTTTGACACAGGCACATAAACTGTATTTCACGGATGAATCATCTGAGCCTCAAAGAGGCTCCAAGTCATTTGTCCAAGATTATCTGCCTGGTAATAACCCCTGCATTCAAAACCAGGTTCAGAGACTTTGCTCTTTTGATCACCCCCAGCCCCCTAAACTCCAAGACAAGACAATACAACCCAATTTTTCATCTCAATGGGGCCACAGCTCAAAATCTCTCCCCATCTCTAGGCAGATTCAATAGAAGCCATTCTTGGCCATGGACCCAGAAGGCCTGCTGGGGACTCTCCCCAGCCTTGCCCCCAGCCACATTTCTGTCCCTGCAGTCTCTTGGTTCCCACCGCCACTCCCCTTCACCACCTGCAGCAGAGCCAGCTGTAAAACAACTACAAAGTCATCAAGTTCAGTTCTATTTAACTGTGAGTCCTTAAGGTCCAGCTATTCCTTTCTAAGTTTCTAGCTTATAGTGGGTCTTCCTTGGCTGGCAGCAGAGGCACTATCCTCAGTACCTGAAAGGGCTGTGTCTATTATGGGCGGGGACGGATCAGGCTACCCCCGTGAGATGTGAGACCAGGGCCTTCCAGACCTGGGCCACTTGAATTCACTTTTACCCACTGCTAAGACCAAACAGCGGTGACAGAGGCCCTTCTTGACCCAGAGGCTCTTCTTGACACTTGTTTTGATCCAGAATGTCAGGCAACAACACTGCCATGTGTACCTCAGCAGCAAAAAAGTAACTGCTTTTGTCTGGGTCGCTAATGGCCTTTGTGTTGCTAAATACAAAACTTTTTAGGCCTGACTTGGCCTGACCTTACAGGGCATCGGAGACCTAGTGATGTCTCCTTCCTTGACCCCCGCTCCCTTGGCTCTGGGTGTGAGCCTAACAGTGCAACTGCTCCTTCTCAGGCTCCTTTTCCTCTCCTGTCCCTTACACGTGGGCGTGCCTTCGAGCTCTGCCCTGGGTTGCCTTCTCTGTCCATTCTACTTTCTCCCTCATGTCTGAGCCATTCCCAGGAGTTCAAGCCTCATCTCTGTGCTCTGGTCTCCTTATTCTGTGCCCCCAGCCTCGATTTCTCCGAGCTCCAGACTGACAAGCCACTTAGCTGTCCCACAGGCACCTCACACTCACACCTCTGAAAGTCACTATGTCTCTTCCTGTGCTCTCCATCCCACGAAGTGGGATCACCTCCCCTAAACTAAAAGGGGCACCATCACTGCCTAAACCTAAAAGAAACTAGGCCTTACTCAGCCCGTGTCAATCAATCACTCTGAACTCTCTCCCCTACGTCGGCTGGTCTCTCTTCTTCCCACCGACCCCACTGTGGCCAGGGCCACCATTTTTCCTTCGAAGGAAGATCTAACAACCCCCTTGTTGCTCTCCCTGACATTTGTCAGACCTACTTTCCATGCTGAAGATAACACTCTTTCCAAAATGCAAACCTCCCTGTCACCCTGCTTCTCTTCCTGACGATTCCTACTCGTCCCACAGACTAGTGCATAAAGCCTACTCCCCGATGACCTAGGCCAGGTTCACCCCCTCTCCTGTGTCTTTCTACAGCACGACACTCCCCATGCACCATCCCCCCACCCCCACCAGCCCGACTTTCACCACTCACTGAAAGTCAGTCATGAGATATCTCCCCCACGCTCTGTCATCGGCATGAAGGGCAGGGAGAGGGCCAAGCACAGAGTCAGTGTCTGATGTCTACTGAACGAATCAGGAAATGACAAAAACATAGGGCAGATTCATTGCCCATCCGGGTTGAAAGGGGCTGTAAATGCTGCCTGGTCTGACTGTGCAGAGTCCTCCCCACACCAGGTCCTCCCAGAGTGAGAGCAACCTATGCCTGCACACCTCAGGTGACTTAGAAATCACTACTTCTCAGCATAGTCCACTCCATCCTTGGATGGCAATGCCAATCAAAATCATCGCCCCCTTTAGAGCCAAAACATGTCTTTCTACAGCTTCTACTTTTTGGCTCAGTTCCACCCCATGGCGCTGCCCAGAACAAGCCCAACTCTTAGAGGACAGCAACGTGACTGAGAGAAATGAGTGCAGTGGGAGATCTCTTCCAGCAGGGCTGGGCTCTGCTTTTGGGTTGGCACTGGCTTTGAAATAGTCAGATAGCACGGGGCCCCCTGGATCTTCTCTCCTTCAAGCTAAATCACCATATGGCTTGGCTTTGAATCCCCTCATAATCCTCAGCATCCTCCTAATAACCGCCTTCATTCATTCAATTAGCCATTCAACAGATACTTGTCATGCTCCTATTACGTGCCAGGTACTTTTCCAGGCACCGGGGACATACAAGTACACAACACTGATAAGGTCCCTTCTCTTAGGGAGCGTACATTCTAGTGGGGAGAGAAAGACAAGAAGCAAACAGATAAATGGTAAGAGAACTTAAGACAGGAAAAAGGACTCTGAAGAAAATAAAACAGGCTGAGGTGATGAGGATGCCTGGGGATCACCTCAGATTTAGTTCATAAAGGTCTCTCCAGGGGAAAAACGGAGACCTGCGTGTCTCAAAAGGACCGTGTCACACGATGGCATGGGGGAGTGCATGGCAGGCAGAACAACCAGAGCGAAGGGTCAAAGGCAGTAGCAAGCTGGTTGTGTCGACGGTGGAGAAAGAAGGGGAGACCTGGAACCTAGAAGGCTAGTGAGGTAGATGGGGCCTTGATGAGAGACACCCTGCTGGGCCGGATGAGGCATTTAGATTTTGTTTCCAGTGTTGTGGGAAACCACTGGAGAGTTTCCAGCAGAGAAGTGAATATACCACCTTCTCACTTTATCACCTCTTCCCTCTGCGTATCACAGTTCCTGCGAATGCCGTCTGAGGTCATACTGAACTGAAAGGCAGCCAAGAAGAACTCTTAGGAATGGTGCTGCCAGGCAAACGAATCCAGTCAATCCTTCAGTGAAGTAATATGCTTGGTGAACAAACACAGAGGATGCAAAGAAGCATAACCTGTAAGACACATCGATAGATGCCAACCCATACTGGATCTCCCATCGCACAGACTGGCCTCCATCCAGCCTACGTGAATGGGAAAATGATGCTCTTGCTTGGGTCACCCTCTTGCCCCTGTGGTCAGTCTTCCCAACAACGTGGGTCGTAAGAGCAATAGAAAACCGTGTTCTGAGAGCTCAGAAAGGGTAACCCAACAGAGAGAACTGAGAGAAAGGGACTCTCTGCTGTCTAGACTTCCCCAGCACTGCAGGGCCTCCTTCAGGGCAGCACACTCAGCCAGCATGCAGGCCCTGGCCTTAGTCTGGCCCGTTGCATTTGAGAGACAGATTCACGGTTGAGGAACAACTGGGCTTGGCTCACCTTGGAGCCACACAATAAACTCCATCTTTTAGTTGGGGTAAGCAAATTCCCTCACTTTGGTGGAAACACCGATTGGGTAAGAGAGACAACTCAAACTCTGACGTCTTCCAGTTCTGTGCGGTATCTGGTTATGCAATCACGCACAAAAGTTGACCACTGGTACAGCAAGCCACGGCAGTACTCCACGGCCATGACGTGGCAATGGTTTGAGGATATTTCAGAAACTTAAAAGGAGTCAAAGTGAAAAATTCTGGGGCAAGTAAATCTGAATGCAGCGCAAGGTACCCATGTATGAGGAGGGGGCTGTACGCGAGGATTTCTCAGATCCTCCTGAGGGCCAGGAGTTGAAGAGTCCGCACACTGCCTCTTTTCGTTTTCTTTTTGCCATCCAGCAAAGGGTTAATGAGGACCTTCAGGTGCAAACTCCTTAACCGGTGAGCTCACCTTTTGGGACTAAGCAGCTCGGAGAGCCTTTTTCCTTCATCATTACAAAGGGCTCTATCAATCTGCGAGCACTCAACTAAACCGCCCACACGGCAATTTTTGTCATGTCCAATCTACTTCTCAGGAATCTGAGTTTAAACTTATATGAACAGCATGGAAGAGGAACACCCAGGTAGTAAATTCCACTTCTCCCCTTCCAAATGATTTGAGCAATGGCCTCCTTCATTAACAGGAAAGACAATGAGGAGCTGAACACGGGAGGCTGGCACACCCAACGTCTGGGAATTTCCAGGCCTTTCAGAAGTGAGCGCGGAAAGCCCAGGTCAGCCGGTCAGGCCCGGGACAGAGCGTGGAGCAGAGGCTCGTGCAAAGCTCTGAGTGCAGGAGGGCAGGAGTTTGGTCTTTCCTCGATGCCAAAAGAGTGTAAAGTCAGAGGGGCCAAGAAGGACCCTTGAAGGTGGCTATGCAGTTAGCAGGTCCAAATAATTAAGGTGGGTGGGGCGTGAATGGGGTGAACTGGCCGCTGTTTTAAGGTTGCCAGGGTTGGGTGATGGGAACAAGGAGTTTCATTATACTATTCTGTCTACTTCTGTGCATGTTCAAAATTCTCTATCCAAAAATTAAAAAAAAAAAAAAAATTTGTAGGGGCTGAAGCCAAGGAAAGAAAAAAGTTTAAAAGGGAAAAATCCAGTTAAGTAAAACTAGCTACAAGTTTTAAGAGAAGGACAAGCCAATAGAGGCAGGAGAGGGTTACTGCCTAAGCAGAATTAAAATGTCCCCAGTGATGATTTCTGGAGGTTGAGGATATGGGGACTATTCCTTTCTACATTATACACATTTGTAATGTTTCCAGCTTTCAAAGGCTGGAAAAGCAATAAAGATAAAAAGTATAAAATAAAAAATGCAAACCTGGCTTAAAAATGTCTGGAAAAAATATGTCAAGATGGTAACAATGGTTTTCTCTGAGTGGTAGAATTAGACATTTTTCTGTTTGTTTATATGTAGATTCTAATATTTCTATCATAAATGGACTGTTTAACTGTTCTTCCTTCCTTCCCTCCCTCCCTTCCTTCCTCCCTCTCCCTCTCCCTTCCTTTCTTCTTCCCTTCCGTCTGCCCTTCCCTTCCTTCTTCTTTTCCCTTCCCTTCCTTCTTCCCTTCCCTTCCCTTTCTAAATAAAAACACACCAACAAAATGCTCTGTCCCCGCCCCACCACCTCCCGCTCGCGGATTCCCCACCACACGGCAATAGAAAGCACCACGGGCTGGTCTGGGCAGGGGGCAGTGAATGGTGGCAGGTCACCTGCCAAGTCTCCTGGTGGATAAGGGTGAAGAAAGCACTTTGCAGGCCGTTTCTGTTACAGGTGAGCTCAGTAAACGAAGCGGCACGAGTAGGCACGCTCCTTCTAAATAAGAAACAACTATTTTCAAGCCAGAAACGTGACTCCAGTTTACAGCAGCCTATGGCTTTTGCCGTCACTTTACAGGCCCAGCATCTGTGCACGGCTAGCACAGGGAACCTACCCCTTCTCCTGCCTGTGGCAGGCAGGCAGGCAGTGCGTGCGCGATCCCAGCAGACCAATTTCTCACGGACACGCATTCGAAAACCAGATTTCAGCATGTTTTCACACCCCTTTGTGAGGTTTTCTATTTTAAAAAAAGCCTCTCTACAAAACATAATTACTGGTCTCTAATAGGCGACTTTAAAAGAGATGTACCATTTTCAACAAGTTTTAAAGAAATCTAAGCATCTGTGTGTATTTAAATGCCCGTTCGCTAAATCTAACTGTTCCCAACAACTGCTTAATCTGATTCCAGCCTTCCTTTCAGCTGAAATCAAAGCAACTTTCATATTCACCTTGAACTTTGAGAGGCTAAAGCTTTTAAAAGCTTTATGTCCTGTGACAAAACCCCTTAATGGCTTTCCTCTCATTCTGGAGAAGCCGTTTTAGGCTCTTGTTATTTTTTTCCACCATATCAAATTAGCTCTTTTTGGATCTAATTACTCAGTCTCGTTAATCTCTTTTGCATGATGGAGAGACTGTTTTCTGATTCCCCAAGGCTTCTCGAAAATTAATAAGAAATTACATCCATGATTTATGGCCGCTTACGATAGGCATTCACCTCACTGATTGCCCCATAAAAATAGCGCATTGACTGCTTTCTTTCTAGAGCACCTTGTATTAATTCATGTAATCCTCACAATGCCGTAAAACAGATCTCTTCCTACAGATGAGGAACCTGAGGCCCAGGGAGGTTAGATACCTTGTATCAAGGTCTGGCTCCCAAACCTACGCCTTTAACCGCTACTTGATGGGATTTGCTCCTGAGTTTCAGGTGTCTGACTAATTGGTAATTGCTTTTGTCCTTAACCCCTGTAAGGCTGCAAGTGCTCATGGTACCAGTTTTTAAAGAATCGTACATTTAACCGCAGAGCACACACTCTAAGACAAATGGGTAGAAGAGAGTATGATTTGCAACATAAGCAAAAGTGACTCCTTTAGGGGGACAGTGAATATTCCCTGAAATAAAAAACCTGCAACCAATGGTCATTTTCTATTTATGAACTAGCCATATATCAATTACAGTTTTAATTCGGTTTTCACATAAAGTATTTGAATTGCTAAATTTTCTAGGTAACTGAATGCCAATGCTTTAACCATCCATCCTTTATGGTTTCAACCCTTCTGGATAGAAATCCTCTATAAATATATATTTCCTTTTCCTAACAGTAGAATATAATTCAATATTAATAACTTAGGGTTGTTAATATGAATATCTTTTGTACTTTTCGATAGATGCTGACGCGGCAGAGAAGGGCAAAAGTGTCCAGTCCTCAGGACATACTCTCAAATTTACTTGTCACTTCTGCCACCAAAATGGAGTTAAGACTGTTCAGATGCAACACCTCCTGGCTAGTTATAACCACAGTTATCATCCACTGGACCTTATGCATAAAAGATATTCAAATATCTCTCGATTAAATGAATCTACTGCACAAAAGTTCTATGGGGTAGGTACTATTAATTTTCATGTTTTGGGGCACCTGGGTGGCTCAGTCAGTTAAGCATCCGACTCTTTACCGGTTTGTGGGACTGACCCCTGCATCGGGCTCTGCACTGACAGCACAGGAGCCTGCTTGGGATTTTCTCTCTCCCTGTCTCTCTGCCCCTCCCCTACTCATGATTTATTTCTCTCTCTCAAAGTAAATAAATAAATAAATAAATAAGCATTTTTTTTTTTTTTTATGTTTAACAGGCGAAGACATTCAGGCTCAGAGAAGTTAGATGACTTGCCTAATGTTGCACAGTAAATGGCAGCGCGTGGATTAGAACGCTGTTGGACTCTAATGTCAATGTTCTGAACTATCATGTCCCAAGGTCCAGCCTTTTTCTAAGGGGTTTTAATCACTCCATAATTATCAGTACCTTTGACTTTCTGTTTCCAGCAGTTCTATTGAGATCGAATTCACATACTATACCATTCACTCATCTAAGTGTACAGTTTAATGGTTCTTGGTGTATGTACATTGTGCAACCATCACTACGGTCAATTTTAGACTATTTCGTCATTCTCAAAAGAAACTGCATATCTGTTTTCAGTCACTTCCTATCTCTCCCCAACCTTCCCAGCCCTAGGCACCCACTAATCTACCCTGTCTCTGTGCCTATTCTGGACATCTCATATAAATGGAATGGTTACGTGGTCCTTTGTGATTGTCTTCTTTCACCTAACGATGCTTTCCAGGTCTTTCTATGTAGTAGCATGCGTTGGTACTTCATTTCTTTTTATGACTGAATAATATTCCACTGTACGGACATACACATTTCTTTACTATTCATGAGTTGACAGAGATTGGGTTGTTTCTACTTTTTTTTGTATGCCCCTTCACTTGTTAAAATAAACTTTTTACTGAAGCGTGAAATACATAAATTATACAAGCCATAAGTATACAGCTCAATCAATTTTTACAAGGTGAATACACTTAGGTGATCACTCCTCAGTTCAAAAAATAGAACATAACCAGAATTCCAGAAGCTTCTGGATATTTGGGTCGTCTTCAGTGTTTCGCTATCATGAATAATGCTTCCATGAGTATTCTTGTCCATATGTACTCATTTCTGTTGAGTCTTTGCTAAGAATGAAACTGCTAGGTCATAAGTGTAAATCTATTCAATTCTATTACATACAACTGTTTTCCAAAGTGGTTGCACCAACTTCCACTCCTGGTCAGTGTATGAGAGTTCTAATTGCTTCACATCCCCACTAACGTTTGGTATTGTCGCCTTTAAAAAGAAAAATTGAGCTATTCTCGTAGGGACATAGTAGTAACTCACTGTGGTTTTAATTTCCAGTTTCCCTGTGGAGTACCGGTATTAAGTACTTTTCAGATGCTTTTGACCACTGGCTGTTTTATAAAATGCCTGTGGAACTCTTTACATAACTCTCAATAGGAGTCCTTTGCTGGCTATATGTTATTACAAATGTCTTCTCCTCTGTGGCTTGCCTTTGCATTATTTTAATGGTGTCTTTTGAGAAACAGAACTTCTTAAATTTAATGAAAGCTAATTTATTACCCTTTTCCTTTGAGGTTAATGCTTTCTGTGTCCCGCTGAAGTAATCTTTGCTTATCCCAGGGTCATGAGGTTATCCTTCTATCTTATCTTCTAGAAGCGTAAGTTTTACCTTTTACACTTAGATCTATGAGGCACGTGGAGTTGATTTTTGCAGAAAGTGTGATGTGGGAGTCAAATTTCACTTTTTTCCTATAGGGATACCCAATGGATCCAGCATCATATATTGATAAAACCATCCTTTCTTCACTACACTGCAGGGACACCTTTGTTGAAAACCAGGTGATCATATTTGTATGATCTGTTTCTGAATTCTCACTTCAATTTCCACCTTGACTTCTCAATAGGAACTAGATATTTGTTATTTCTGCATAACCTCACTAAAATTCCACCTCAATATTTCCATTTTATGTTACTAATAGTTTTTACTGAGCCCTTACTTTTTGTCTGGCACAGCTCTAATTGCCAGGTATCATCCCATTTAATCTTCCCAGCAATTTTAAATTACGCATTATTATCCACATCTTATCGATTGGGAAACGTGAGGCATATTCCTCTGGAATTCGGACTGTGTCTCTTCCCGTTTTGTCATCCTACCACCTACTTTTGTGGAACAGCATGAGTAGCACAAGCAACTTTAGGCAGTTACTGCTAATATTTTAAAAGTGAAGTTGTGTTTTTGCAACAACAGGCATAAATGGAGCTTTGTTCCTTTAGCTCTTCATATACTGAGAATTTTGGAACTTGAAACACCCGAAAAACCGCCTAGCCCAGATACCCATATAGCTGGGGAAGGAGAATTTCAGAGAAACCACAGACATGCCCAAACTTACATGATGCAGTAGAGGCAAAGATGAGACAAGAACCCAGCTCTCCTGCTCCTATTCCAGTGCTCTTTCTGGTATACCGCAACTGCCTCTCATCATGCAATGAGTGTGTTGGATCACTGAGACTCCTGAACTGGCTTCCAAGTTTACCTTGGTGCCAGATACTTGAGGATGCCTGACTGGTGGGTGCCAGATTATCTTGGCTTTAATGAGCAAGGAAACTGGAACCAATCAGCAGAGCTGGAAGCAGATGAACAGGCCACAGTCCAAATTTGGTTTAACAAGGTGCACTGAGACATCCATGAAAAAAGAGAATTTCCAAAGCCCAGACCCCACAGAAATCAGGCTAGCAAGATTTGAATGGAACATAGGCATAAGACTTAGAGGGGTGGAGCTGTCTCTCCACTTAATCTTTCCACTTAGATTCTGTGTCCTCAAAACAGGAACTCATTGGCAAGCATCCCAGAAGCCCACTTCCATGCCAGAGGCCTCGCGCGATTATTCAGTTGCTTGGATTTTTTGAGTCAAGGTATGATTCAGTAAGAAATGATCATACAACATGGAGAGTTAAAATTATTCACTCATCGATACCCCGGATGAGTGGAGAAGACATGTACCTCTTCATGAATTGACGGCTCTACAGAGTTTTCCATTTCTCTTCCCAAGTTCACTACCCAGGGCCATACTATGAAAATAGGGTTTGTGTCTGAGATCAAGTACTTGGATTACCTGGGATTTGCCTGAGGTCAGGACGCCCTGTGACATGAGAGATTGCTAGAGGAAAAAATCAGTGTTTGAAAACCGAGATTCGAAATGACTTGACACAGAAGTGGAGTGTAGGAATAACAGCATAGAACACACTAGGCAAGATGAAGATGTCAGAGACACGCCCAGGAGTGTCTCCAAGTGGAAGGGTGCCCTGAGATGGAATTTTTTTCTTTTCCCAAATCCATGGAAAAGTTATCAGGGGTTCTCTTCTAGAACACAAGGAACAGATTTTAAACAGAGAGGTTATTTTTGGTTAAATTAAACGTTGCATGTAGATCTTATTTTTAAGCTACATGTGCCATTTGTTCCCAGCTAATGGATTAAACTTTCCTAATGAAGTCTGAGTTGCTCTTACAGTATAGTGCTCAATAATCAGGAAGGACATCCCTTTGAAACATGGCCCTTCAGAGTCCAGCTCACTGCAGTGGATGAACCAGGTAGAAGCATAACCAATGTGGTAAGAGAAGGGCGGCAGGGGCGGGCCTGAATCCAGGGGTTTAAAGTACTCTGTCTGAGATGAAGTCAAATTCCAAAAGGCTAGGGAGGGCTGAAATAGGAAAACGGCTGCAAGAGCTTCAGCTACAAAGCTGAGAAAGACAATTCGAGGTGAGAAGAATGGCTGGGAGGGGTGGTCCAGTACTGAGAGAGCAGACCTATGCCAGGCCGCCTCCTCAAGGCATCAGGAGAAGATACAGAATTTTTGTCTCTGTGTGTACACCTGTCTGTCTGGGCCCTCCTGTGACAGAGGACAGGGACGGAGATTCAGCAGGGTAGTGATGGAGCTGTAGCAGGTTCACACAGCAAAAAGCTGTGGTGTTCTCTCCACAGTGCTTGAAGCAAGGCTCTGACTGTAAAACTTACTCCCCTACCCAATGACCTAAGTGACGAGAGCCTAGGATCCTTGCTGATGGTGTGTGTGTGTGTGTGTGTGTGTGTGTGTGTGTGTGTGTGCGCGCGTGAGTGTCGAGGGCATAGGGTAGAAGGTGGGGTCCGGCCAGAGCTACAGATTGCTAGACATGGTCAAATATCCTGTGCAACATTAGGAGCGGTGCAGAGCACAGTGTGATGTAATGCTTTAGTCCTCTCTGGGATGGGTGCTGTGGGTGCAGCAGGAGAAGCAGCAGATCAGGTCCCCTACCAGATGGCCTACTGTGGCCTCCGTGAGGATGCAGAGGTTATACCGCCACTACAGGGCACTGATAAGACAGGTCTCACACTGGGGCTTGCAGAGCAAGGCCTGGGCATATTCTTCCCTAAAGGGAGTGAACGTCCCGAATGATACTGTTCACGGGAAGGGGCAAGTCCTCAGAGGGGAAATGCAGAATGAAAGAAGGAAGCCCAAGGCCTCTTTCTAGGACCACTTAGGTCAAGACTTTCAAAGGGCAGCTGTTGAGGTGTGAGTGCCTGGACGATGCTCACGGTGTGGGGACAGGTCGGGACCCAGGTGGACGAGCCACTTCCTGATGCTTTGTGTCACTCTCTGCCGGTCTTCCTTTAGCTGTCTTCTGACCTTCAGGAAAGTCCCGTCGAAAAGTTATAGCCCAGTTTCAGTTGTGCTTGAGGTACTAAGCAAAGAATTATGGGGACCATACTAGGACCAAGGTGGCAATGAGTTCTGCCAGCTCTTCCAGTCGGTGAGCAGAGGGAATAGTGATTAGGAATAAGGAAGTGGATGTCCAAGGGGTGAATATCCATGTGGTCCGGCTGTCTCCCCATCTGAGAATCCTTCCCCTACTGCTAACCTTGGGAACTCTGAGTTTCTTTTATGAGAGAAGGCAAGTTTCCGTTTTGCTGGTCCCTTGGTAGTAAAGGCTTTCAAGCAATTCTTGGCTCTCCGGTGGGTCGCCTGTAGGTCAGTATGGCCACATTTCAGAGTTAGGGAGCTCCTCGATGGCATGAGGAAAGTAGTCAGGGTAGAAACCCTTAACTGCTACGTAAGGGAGCGTTATGTATTCTGTGTGGAAGGTAAGTAAACTCAGCCTTGAGGAGGTAGGTAACTCACTCTTCCATCAAGCATTAATAGGAAGCATGACATCAGGTATATTCTGATTTATGCCATTCATCTGAGAAGGTACTGAAAATTTTCGAATGTATTGTGTTTTTAAGTTAAAAGTGTTTCTGTATTTATTTCTCATTTAATTGCACTGTAATCCAAGAAATAATGTGTATGATACCAATGACTCTTAAAAACATGTGTAACACAAAGTCATTTTTCACGTTTTCTGTGTGCTTGATAGCAATGTGTAATCTTCACTTATGGGTCCAGTATTCTAGATATGGTTATTAGAGCTAGCCTGTTAACTGTGCTATTCAAATTTTCTATAGTTTGAATGAATTTCTGGTCTGTTTGAACTATTATTTCCTGGGGAAGGTCTATTAAATTAACTCACTATGAAGCTGAATTTATCAATTTCTTCTTGTATTTTGGTCAACTGTTATTTTATATATTTTGAAGCTATATTATTTAGTAATATATATTGAGACGTATTTTCCCAATGAAGTGATACTTCTAATCATCATTTAGTGACTCTCTTTACATTTAGTAATGTCTTCTATCTGAAAATCTATTTACCAAATATTAATAAAAAATACACTACCTCTTTTTTAATAATTTATTTTTTATTATTTTTTAATGTTTATTTTTGAGACAGAGAGAGAGAGAGAGAGAGAGACAGACAGACAGACAGACAGCATGAGCGGGGGAGGGGCAGAGAGAGAGGGAGACACAGAATCCGAAACAGGCTCCAGGCTCCGAGCTGTCAGCACAGAGTCTAACATGGGGCTCGAACTCACTAGTTGTGAGATCATGACCTGAGCTGAACTCGGACATGTAACTGACTGAGCCACCCAGGCGTCCTGTAATCTCTCTTTTGCTTAGTATGTCACTGGTATCACTTTTCCCACCTTTTTACATGTAATCTTTGTGACTTCATGTTGATTTATCCACTCTAAAAGTCTTTGCTTTTTAACTATGGAGTAAAATTTGATGTGCTTATTAATTTGGCACCTTCATATGTGCTTTTTATTTGTCCTGCTTCTATTTTTTTCCTCTTGTCATGTCTTCTTTTAGATTGAAGTGTTTTTGTTTTTCTCCTTCCATTGGCCTCACTCTACTGGCTGGGAAGTTATTTACTGGATTTTTACTATTATTTAAAAGGCATTTGAAATGTTTATGAATATGAACACTATAAATACAGTACATATGATATATAAAATATAAAATAATGGAGAAGCTGAATATTAAATATTAAATCATATGTTTATATGTTTCAAACATATGTAATTCTGTTCCAAAGTTAAATCCTAACACACCAAATTTTTTTCAAATATTAATGGGTTTTGGAAAAAGACCCTTGGCTTGACAATTAATAGCACTCTAATACTAGAAAAATGAAAATAAGCTCTAACAGCCATGTTTGGGATTTTGTGTCTATTTTTTTAAGATTTTCACTTTGGCACGGCCTAAAGTAAAAATAGGAACTTCTCTTATTCAAGCAAATGAATTCTGCTTTTCACTATGACATGCATGAAAGGCACAGCAGAGTGTGGCTACTCATTTTGTGTATTTCTTAGAGGAGTAGAGGGGGCTTCTATTGTTACAACTACAGCAGACAATTCTCACATTTGGTTCAGTACTTGTACCCACCGTATATGTTCATATGCTATGTCATCTTACACCTTCCCTTTATCTAAAACATTTGTGAAGATAATCTTTATAGGCTCTCCTTTTCTAATACAAGCACTTAAAGTTATAAAAATTTTCCTCTAAAAAAGCTAAAATTGCTTTAGCTCCATCTTTGCATGTTTCTTCACTTTTATATAAACTTACATTTACTAGAACTTTCTCTTTGACAAATCTTTAAAGCTTTGGTCAAGGGTTATTTCCTCCAGGAAGCATATGCTTTTTTTTTTTCAATGTTTTATTATTAAGAGAGAGTGCAAGTGGGGGAAGGACAGAGAGAGAGAGAGAGAGAGAGAGAGAGAGAGAGAGAGAGAGAGAGAGACGGAAGATCCAAAGCAGGCTAACAGCAGCAAGCCCACAGTGGGGCTTGAATTCCGGAACTGCAAGATTATGACCTGAGTCGAAGTCGGACACTGAACAGACTGAGCCACCCAGGTGCCCCCAGAATGTTCTTATGATTCTTTCTGCCTGGCTTCTAGAAACGCTGTCTACCTGGTACCATGCTAAACTAAGCACCTGGCTTGGAATTTTGTGGACAATGCAGACAGTGTTGATTCAGGCCCTGAGCAAACTGTCTGGGTCACAGGCATCAGAAGATACCATTAGGTTAGCTACTTTAGCACACATATTCTTCTTTGGTTATCTGCTCTTGGCCAGCTTACCCATTAATTTTTAAAAGATGCATTGTTTAAAGAGTTTTAATGAAGAAGGGTTTTTCAGGCTATCCACTCTACAATCTGACTAAAAATGTAAGTGATAGGCAAATATTGTATATATACTTGCGTGTGCATTTTTCTGAAAAGAGAGTCTGTTGCTATCATGAGATTCTCAAAGGCACCTGTGACCCTAAAGAGATTAAAATCACTGCCATATGTTCTGTTTCAGCCTTATGCAAACTAAAATAGATTTTATCTGATGTTTCACAGATCTCAAAGCAAGAGGAAATTCTGCAGATAAATTCTGCATTTCGTTTTCAAAATGTCACCTGATTTCTATGTTCTGGTATTACCTCAGTGTTACCTCCATATACCAGTGGAAACTCTGAATGTTCCCAAGAGAGTGGCATTAAAAACAAACTTATTTCCAATGTCTCAATATACCATTAAGACTTAACTGATACCAACTTTCTGTTTCACCAAATTGATGGATGAACATATTGCCACTGCAGATGTACTTGGTTGTTAAAAAGCCTTTTCTTTTTATTTATTTTAAATTTTATGTTTATTTATTATTGAGAGATAGGAAGAGACAGAGCGTGAGCAACGGAGGGGCAGAGAGAGGGAGACACAGATTCTGAAGCAGGCTCCAGGTTCTGAGCTGTCAGCACAGAGCCCGACGCAGGGCTCGAACTCACGGACTGCGAGATCAAGACCTAAGTCAAAGTCGGGTGCTTAACTGACTGAGCCACACAGGCACCCCAAAGAGCCTTTTCTTAACTAGCAAGCCTGTTTGCCAATAGAATTAAAGAAAAACAAATTCTGGCTTTTGTATCACAAACTTTTTTTCTGTTTGCTTGCTTGTTTACTATCATGTTAAGGTTCATTCAGGAAGTTAATTTTATCAGGAAGTTAGTACTCGTTGAATTTGGAAGTGGCCAGGATACAGACTGGAGAGAGACAGAGAGAAATGACAAAATAACACCATGAAACAAGTTGCTGTGAAGCCTGAAGGCATGAAATGAGAGAGCAGAGTGGGCCACGCAGGAGACTCACACAAGAGGAGATGAGGAAGTGAGCCTCATGTACACCAATGCACAGAGCTGGGGGAACAAATATCACGAACACAAGATGTAATTCAGTGATCTCACAGCACCACTGAGACGTGATGACAAGGACCGAAAGACTTGATTGTGATGGGAGAAAGATACACCTAATTCCAAAGAAACAGGCTTGTTTTAAGAGAGCATGTGGAGTTGGCTTATATGTCAGCATATAAGCCCATGGGCAACCCACAAACCTAAGGGCAGATGCACACTGAAAATAAAAAGGGCAAGGTAACAAATAGAAAAAGCACACGGAAAGTATAAGACAGGTTGCCTGGTTAGATTGATGAGATGGAATATAGGAAATCATGCATGATACTCTGGATATAGAGATATCAAGGAATGCCCTGCTCTTAGGAAACAAGCAAAAAGGGGAATTAAATCCAGAGACGCTGATGTTTACGGCTGCATGAAAGACATGAAGAAAATGTGCTAACAGGATAGGAACAATTCATTTCCCCAGGAAGAAAGAAAAGAAAGGAAAGTTCTATCTTGCTGTTGGAGTCCAACACAGAAGTAGGCAGGAAGGCCAGGCATTCTACATAGAGGGCAAAGGGCAGGCTCAGAGGCTGTGGTTATTCAGAGCCTGGAGTGGCCAGCTATTACTAGGGGTGGGTGTGTGCCTGCATGTATGTGCACGCGTGCGTGTGGGCATGGTGCGCACATGCATGTTGGGAGGTGGGGAAGGTGGGAGAGGAAGTGCTGGTGACTGATCTTAAAGAACTTGGATAACAAAGCTCTACTAAAAATAGTGAGGAGATTTTCAAACAGAAAAGCAATCTGATCTGGTTCTGTGTGTACGTAATAGAAAAGATACCTGGGTGGAAGGTGGAAGATAGACAGGGAGGCGGGAAGGAAATTATTGAAAAGGCTGTGACAACAGTGCTGAGAAGAAGGGGAATCAAGTGTGATTCCGGGATTCCTTCAAAAAAAAAAACTCTGGTTGACCAGGTGGCAGGTGATGTCTTTATAAAAGGAGGGGACAGAGAAGAAGCAGGTTCAGAGGAGAAGCAAGGTCCTAGCAGCCTTGTCCTGGTGCCTGTCATGCTCACCCTCCCAGCAAACCCCCAGATTTGGACCACTGCAACTTCTCCCTCACCTAGGGGGCTGAGGATTACTGAAGAAAATCACCTGGACCTGGTAGCATTCCAACTCAGCATTCCTGAAGAGCGCTCCCTAAAGCTCTGTGCAAAGGGATCCTGGTCAGCTCCCTCCCGTACCCTTTTCTCTGTCCCCCCCCGCCCCCCTGCCCCCCCAAACCCCTTCCCTGCACCCCGCCCCCGGCCCTCAGTAGGTGTTCCACTCCCTCTCCCTGTTAAAAGGGATCTTATCAGGTGTAAAGGAGCAAGTGCTTGAGTCCTCTTGGTCTCAAAGGAAGGGGTGTTCACTATCCATGTCTTGGCCTCACTCTGCACTTACACTCTGAATCACTCCCGCCTTCTTCTTCAAGGCCTTGAAAAATAATCAACTCATCGCTTTCCTATGTTTTCCATTTTTCCTTCTCCAAAGTCTCTTATCTCCCAATACAGAGACATCTTAAAAATCAATTCCATCTTAAAAGCAATGAAAAAGCCTCCTCTGATCGTGTCCTCCCTGCCTCTCGTACCTCTCACAGCCAAGCTTCCCCAAGAAAGCAATTGCCATTCCTGTTTTCCACTCTGTCCTCCACCACCCACAGCCTGGCTTCCCCTCCTGGAAGCCACTGACAGTAGAGTAGTTTCACCAAGGTCATCAACAGTATCCTACTTGCCAAGCCCAAAGACGTTTACAGCTCTCTTCTATGTGGCTTTCCTGCATCCTTTGTGACTCTCTGCCATTTAGCCCCCTCTGCCTGTCTCCTCTCCCTTCCCTGTTTGCCTCCAATCCCCACAGCCTCATCCGGGGCGGCGGGGGGGGGGCGCGGGGTTTCTGTTGGGCCTCTCTCCCAGGGCTCAGGCTGGTCTTCCTCTCAGTCTGACTTCTCCTGGGTCACCTGTCCCAGGCCCACACACTGAAGGCTCCCAGATCCCATCTCCAGCCTTAACCCTGTTCCTTATCCCCTGGGTATTTCTACCCGGATGTCTCCCAGGGACTGCAAACTCAGCCTGTGCTGATCAGAACTCACGGTCTTTGCCCCCAAAACCAGCTCCCCTCAATATTTCCTACTGAAGGGCATTACAGTCCACCCAGTGCCGACGCCCAAGCCAGAAGCTTAGATAACATTCTAGATTCTTCTCTTACCTCCACTATCAAAAGTTTATTAACTCATCCATTCATTCACTCAACAAACATCTGCATGTGTGCCGACTATGTGGCACCCAGTGCTCTGGGCACTGAGGGGTCAGCAGTGAACAAAACGATGTCCTTGCTCTCATAAAGATTTCCATCCAGTGGGGCAGACCCACACAAACGTCTTAAAGACAATCAGAAGGCGGTGGTGTAGATGAGACTGGTGACAAGGGTGGTCTGGAAGGGCCTCCTTGAGATGACATCTGAGCAGAACCTAAGAGCCGGGAAGGAACTGGAGAAGAGGGATTTGGACAGAGGGAAACTCAGTGCACAAGTGCTGAGGCAGGAACAGCCGGGCACATCTGAGGGACAACAAAGAGGCCATGTGGCTGGAGGGGAGCAAGGAAGAGAGGCACTGTGGGGAGCAATGTCACAGGATTAGAGTTAGTGGTCAGTCAGAGTAAAGCCCTGGGTTTGCATCCTTAGTGCCACGGGAGCCTCGGAGGGAGTGAAGCAGGGAATGACCTTGATGGGACGGACGTTTTGTAAGGACCGCCTTGACTTCAATACATAGGAAGAAAAGGGCAGACTTGGGAGACCAGTTAAGATGCTCCTGCAGTTGCCCAGACCCCGAGCCCTGCCCTGATCTCCCTTCCTGGCTAATGCCTCCCTCCAGTTCTGGCTGCACAGCCTTTGCCGTGGTTGGGCACTCTCCACCTCTTACCCAGACCATTTCAATGCCATCGCTCTAATCCAGCCTCCTCACTGCTGCCAGAGTGATCTCTCCAAACTGCAAGTTGGATCCTGACTCTCTCCCGCTTAAGACTCTTTGCTCACCATTGCCCTCAGGACAAAACTCCTTCCCAGAGCCTGCAAGCCCCTTTCCCGACTACCTCACAGACTCCTCCCATCCCACCATGTTCCGGCCACACTGACTTTTGCGTTCCTTTCAAGACCAAAGTCTTTGTGCCTCAGAGCCTCCACATATTCCATTCCCTTGGCCTGAAATGTTCTTTCTCCCCATTCTTCATCTGGGCTTACTCCCGTTTATTCTCAAGCGTCGGTTAAAATGTTTCTGTCTGTCCCCCACCCCACTCCCACATCCAAACTATGGTCATTCCCACATTTACTTATTCCATTTTACTTGATATTAACCTAGAGACGACAGGAAGCTGGGTCAAGTGTTTTCCGCTATTGTATATCTAGCTGGGTCTTTGATCTTATTTCTTGAATGACAGATGCTGTTGCTCTCCAAGTTAAAATGCTGTCTTCTCCACAAAATCTAAACTTTCCAGCAGGGCCTGCAAAGGAATTCATGGTCTCCTCCCTGCTTTATCCACAACTATCACCTCACCCGAACCTCACGCTCCCAGTATTTCAAGCGCTGTGTAGTTCCCTCTAGAACACCATGCTTTTGTCACCTGGGGCTTTGCATACACTCTTCCCTCTGCCTGGAAGGCCATTCCCCTCAAGCGCCTGCAAACACCCGCAAAGATTCACTGAGCGCCTACGCTGAGCCTGGCGTCTGTGGCAGTGAATGGTGGGCAGACAGAACCAAGATTAGTAAATCAATAGTGGGTGATGAGTGGTGGGGAAAGAGATCAAGTAGGAAAGGAGAGGGAGTGGGGGCAGGGTGAATAAGGCAAGGGAGGGCCTTACTGAGAAAGCGACCAGTCAAATCTCAAGTCAGCCACATAGCTCTCCTGGGAAACAGGGCTGTACGCGAAGGGGCCACAAATGCAAGGACAAGGAGCATGGGGTGGAGGAGAATGGCCTGGAAGCTATGCAGTCTCTCGGGAGGAGAGAGACTGAGAAAGGAAGGCTAAAGAAAGTACCTGGACAAAAGTAGTCCAAAGATTAGAACCAAGAGCAAGCAGGGCTTTCTGAATCCAAAGAAAAGAGGGTTTCAAGAAGGAAGAACAAAGAGGTGCACAGATTTGGGGGGACCTGAGGTCAGGGACAACCTATTGCGTTGAACTTCCCGAAGCCATGTTGCAAAGGGAAGGAAGTGAGAAAGGAGCAGCAGCCAGTTCCGAAGATTCTTTCAAGATGTCCTGATGGACACACGCAGGTGAAAGTTCCTGAGGTGGAGCAGAGCTGGGGAAAGGTTATGGAGGATGAAGGAGACTGAAGTTTGCATAGAGAGAGGAGGAAGCCAGACCAAAGAGAAATGTAAAGGGCTGGGGTGAGTGAGTGGTGGGGTAAGATATGCCCAGAAGGGAGGGCAGAGCCTGGGAGCACGGGGGGCGGGGGTCCAGCCTGGTTGCTGGGATTCACCCAGACGTTCACTCACAAGCGCCAGGACTTCCATGCTCTCTTTTCCTTCCCAGAGGCAGAGCCAGAGACGTCCTGTCAGCAGTTTGCCGTCTAAAATGACTACCACCCATTGTATTGGTCAGATTCTCTGGTCTAAGCCTGGAATACAGTGGTACAGTCTCTCCAGCTCCTTCTTCCTCACTGCCTCCGAAGGCACTCGTAACAAGAAACTCTCAGCAGGTGACAAACAGAACCACACGGGGAAGTTACTGAGTTTAGGAATCCTATGAAATTCTCACAGGCTTTGCTTCTAGTCTCTTCCCATTCCCTGAGACACCGCTCCCTACTCCTTCCTCCTCAGAGAAGGGAAAGTCATGCAACCAGGAAGGCAACAGAGGCAAACCAGGCCAGAAGACTGGCACCCCCTACAGCAAAGTAAGTAAGCTGCATTCCTGCGACCTCTCAGGCTGGATGACTTCTGTTGATCTGAGCATTTTCTTACACCTGGACAGTAGGTCGGATCCTGCTTTCTTTGAGTCAGATGGCTGTGCTCTGTGGGGACAGGAAACGTGAGCAGTTGGTTGAATAGAGGGGTGTGCTCCTTGGGCGGGGATTTCATGGTTCAGCGAAGAAAGCAGAAAGGGGAGAGACAGGTGAGAGGGATGTGACTATGGGTATCCAGCCCAGGCATTCCCTCCAGACTTCGGCTAAGTTGCGGTTAAGGTGTAAACTCCTCAGAAAGCCTCAAGGAGGAATGGGTTGTTTGTCTGTTTGTTCTTATTCATTCATCCATTCACTCATATCCCACCCCCCCCCCCAGTGGTTTCGGGTATATTGAGAGTTGTGCAACTACCACCCATCTAATTTCAGAACATTTTCATCACCCCAAAAAGAACCCTCACACCCATTAGCAGTCATTCCCCATTCCCCCCCCTTCCCCAGCCCAAATCCTTCATGTCTAAGGCCTTCCTAGCACGATCCTGCCACGTCTAAAGGCAGAGCGCTCATTAGAGAATAAAACATTGGAAAAAGCAGCTGTGAGAGAGGCAGTGAACATCAATTTCCTGCAGGATCTGGTGGGGGCCTGAATCAGCTAAGCTGAGTAAAGGTCCTGCCTAACAATTTCCTCTTGAGACTAAAGCAAAGCGAGAAGGCTTGTCTCACTGAAGAGAACAGGTGCCTGTTCCTCTGGACTTGGGTCAGCCCAGGAAGAAGCAACTGGCTGGGAGAGTCACCGTGCCCTGATGGCCATGGAGAAGTCTGGATAGAGGCTGCCATGTACCTCAGACCTCATCAAGGCAGAAGTGACTCCATGACATGGGAAACACGCTCAAGCTTTAAAAGCTACAGCACATGGAAGAATATATATATATATATATATATATATACATATATATACGCATATATATATATACATATATATATTATATATTTATTTATATGTAATGTATAAATATATACGTGTATATATATATATATTTGTACCCCACGTCCTCTGAAAAGATTGCTTAGCTGAGAAGTTGTGAAGCAGATATACAAGACAGCTGCTATCTAGTGCCCCGGGCGTGGTCACATGACAGACAAGACTTGTTCTCTGGACTCCAATAGGTACGGATGGGACCCAAGGAAAGAAAACTGTTGGAAGACAGCAATGTTTCAGCTCATTACAGGGAAGGGTTTCCTAATAGTCATGCAATCTGAAGGCCAAATGGGCTGCCGGCAAGGTAGAGCGTTAAAAGGCAATCTGGATATTCAATAAGTGGATGCTGTGGAGGTAATCTGAAAAACAGAGGGTGATGTGACAACTGTGGCATTCCCGCACTTGAGTGGTGAGGTCAACTGTGAGGTGTGTTGCAAGTGATCTGTTCCAGTAATAAAACGAGGGAGGGTGTGATTTGCTGTCTTTAGATTCTGGGTTATCACTATACTGTCACTCTCATTCACTTGCGTTATTCAGTATTTTCTCGAGCAAAAGTGAATTGCTCTGCGTTAAAGTTAGTGCGCTGGGTGACGCCCAGGGAATGTTCCACTCAAATGTATTTGTAGGCTCCCGGAGGTGGGGAATTCGCAGGCTAGATGAAGGGAGAATCCCTTCCAGAGCGGAGATTTCTTGAGGGTAGGGGGCACCCCTCATCAGCCTGCCAACATAACCCTCACATACCGGAGAGCAGGCGTCACTGCCTTTCCGCAGAATTTATCTGCAGACTGTGGGGTCTAAGTCTCACACCTATAGGAGACACTGGTAACAAGTCCTGAGGGGACATAGGAATTCTACAGAATGAGACAGTGAGGACTAAATTGAGTTGCATCTGTCGGCAGGTTTTATTTGCACAGAACAGTCATTCAGATGATTTTAATAGGACCAAAGGAAAGTCTGGCCTCGATACTTTCTTTAAATAAAAATGGTTATAGATGATGTAAATATGGCCAGAGAACATTATTTGCTTCTTGAAACATTAAACATTTTTTCCTCTAAGCAAAAATTGACATGAACTGGTAACTAACGGAACCTGAACTTAGCCAACCTCACCCCAATCCAAACTGGAATTGACTTTCAGTTTTCATCTCCCTGGATAAATAGCTTTGGCAGAAACCATTGTCACAAAGGCCAACTGTAGAAGTGCCACCATAAAAACGCTGGACTGACCAACCCTCGCCTTTTCAGATTCTTCTCTGACTCCTTTTCCATGTCCTTTTTCTGTTGCTCTGCCAAATGATCACATGTTAATTACTCCTCTGGAATGTGAGAATAACTAAGCAGATACAAGGTATCTGATCACCTGGTGCAGTGCGCTACTGGGCAGCCTGTGATTTCTGGCACCTCATAATTTTTTTTTATTACAAAAATTTTTTCATTATAAAACTATTATTACCACATTATAAAAGCTTGGAAACCAGAGAAAAGACCAAAAAACACTTATGATCCCATTATCCTAAAAAAATTGCTGTTTGCACTTTGGTGTGTTGTCGACTTTTCTTCAGGGCTCTCTGTGTATGTGGTTACAGGGCTTATTTGTACGCTGCCTCCTCTGGAGAAGGATGTGCAGCAGCTTAGGTAAATGGGCATCACCAGACAGACAACTCCACGTAGACACAATCTCTCCCTAACCAGCTCGTCCTCCCGACGTCCTGGTTTCTAACTTGTCAATTCCAGTTCCCCATCATCCAGGTTGCAACTTTTGTTCCCTCTCGGACTCCTCTCCCTCAACCCCCGTGTCCGTTTGCATTGATTCTTCTGTCATTCGCCCTTTCTCACATCTGCCCTCCCCACCCTCCTTCACACTGCCACCAACCCCAGTCCAATTTATCACCTATTTCCCTAAGTGATTACAATGCTTCTCTGCCTCTACTTCCTCTCCTCTTCCTTCGTCTTGTACGGTTGAATTATTTTCCTTATTTTGACTGCTCTCCTTGAACAAGAGATTGAAAACAACTGGTTTTCGGTGGTCTGACAAAGAACATTCTCTGGTTGGAAATTTATAAACACGCACAATTTGTCCCCAGTCTACTCTTCCTGCCCTGTCTTCTACCAATTCCCTACGTGAAATCTGTGCTGCTAATCAGCTGCCCTAGACAGGAGACATAGTAGGTGGTAGGTAGAGTGAGCAGGGCAGGACACGTGCTTGCTTCCTGGTATCCCTGTGAGGAGAATACCATCCAGGCCAGCCAAGATGCACTAACGGGCAGTGGACCTATCCTTGTGCCATTAATGACCATAAAGGGGACACAATAAAGGGAACAACTGTTTCCAAGCATGAGGCTACAAACAGAGCAGGGCTGCGAACCTGGAGAGAAGAGAAATACAGAGGTGAGGTCTATTGTCACCTGGCTTCCTGCTTCCTGGGGGCACTTTTCACACTGGAGTTCAGGGGAGTGGACTCACAGAGAGCGATATGTTCAAGCCTTTGCACTTAGCAAATATTGCTCAGAAGATGAGAAACCAACCCAGTATGTGTTTTTTTTAAGTAGGCTGCTTACATTCTGGATTTTAAAAGTGTATCATTGCTCTAAAACTTCTATGGGGACTTTTCTCTTTTTAATGTTGTATCTTTCTTTCCATTTTTTTTTTTAGTTGGAAATACTGAGCAATCTTGCCTAGAGTTTCAAGGAGGACTCCCACTAAAAGACGATAAAAGCATTTTTAGGTAATGATGTTTTCTGTCTCTCAGCCTTCTTTCTACTAATCTTCACAGCCTACACTAGTAGAGAAGAGATCACAGACTGAACCTATGGAGTTTTGCGTTAATGAACTACACGAACACCTCTGCAACGTTTTAAAAGACTAGGTTGCTGGGCCATCAACACTTTGCAGCAGACTAAAACCACAAGGGTGGATACCCATCATCGGCAAGCCGTCAAAGCCCGTGATAGTGCCAAAGCCGTATCCAAGAATGACTAAAGCCAAAGCAGTCACCTAGACACCATCCTAGAGAGGGCCCAGGAGTAACTCAAGACTATAACTAGCACGTGGTGAGGGAGGGGACATTGGAGGGGGCGTGATAGGGTTTGCTCTTCTCATACCCTACACATCTTCCCTTCCGCCCTACTGTAGTTGTCCAAGACCACTGGCCTCAAATCCCACTCTTCCTGCTCAGCTCCAGCCCAAAAGAATGCTCAAGGAGCCCCTACCAGCTGCCTTTCACAATCGGCCGTGACGATGACCTGCCGGGTCTCGAGGGCATTGTCAGGGACGGCGCTCCTGCTACCGATTCGCCGATTCGCCTTTGGAGGATACTCCCACATCATCCCAACCTGTTGGTAAATTCAGGTAAAGAACCCAATGCGTCTCCTAAGCAGAGCTTAAGGGCTTTCTTCTTTAACACGCTACACCCAAACTGGAACCTCCTGAGGGGCCAAGGCCTGGAAGTCATTCTTCTGTCCTCACTGCTGCCTCCACTGAGGCCCAGAAGGATCCCAGCGAAAGGACCCTTCTCATGCTCACCCTCATCAAAGTCACCACAGGAACACAATCTTTAGGTCTCATGCTGTGTAGGCTCGGGGGCAAGTTCAGGAACAAAGCAAACCCAACCCTGCACATTACACTGCCTGGGAAGTACGAGGCGGCCAGACTGACCACAAAGGCATGCAGACTGCCTGCTACCCAGAGAGGTCTAGAAATTTCCATCCTACCGTCAGCAAGCGGCTTGCAGGAGAGGGCATCATCGAGGTCGCGGGCAGTAGATGGGTCAATGGTGAAGATACAGTCTTTCCTGGGAAAGATTGAAGATATAATTAGCAATGCGGCAAATACCAGAGTCTTTACCCCACCGTACTAGAGTTTTAAAGAACAGTTACTTTGCGAATGTGCAAATGGTAGGCAAAGGGACGAGTAACTTCTGTCGTGGCTCTCTGAGAAGGGGATCTTTAGTCTACAGTGAGACAGGGGAGAGACAAATGGGGGAAGCTACCAAGACTCCATCCTGTCTCTAAGGGTCTTCTTCCTCTCTGTCAACTGGCACCTACTGTTCCTTGGTCCTGAGCAAGAAAGGTGTGAGCAGGTAGACTGAGGTGGCTTCCACGGACAAGGCTTCCCAGAAGAGTTTTCTGACACGAGGAGCAAGGCCCTTCGGTAAATTCCTCTCCGGTGGTAGTTCTTATTTTTGCCGCCCTCTTCCTCAGCGGCTAGTGGGAACCTGTCTTTGGGAGGATGACTCACTGTTCCTTCTTCTATCTCCACCCAAGTGGGATTTGCCACAGTACAAATCACCTGACTTGTGACACAGGGGACGGGACCTGAGAAGAAGTTTCACAAAAAAAAACTTGGGCCCATACAGTTAGCCATAATACAACTACACTTGGAATTGGCTCTAAATCAGTTGGTTTTCGTGGAATCATCGTACACTGCACCCAAGCTCACAGAACCCAGTACGCCCTCTGTCCACTCATCTTCGCACGGCCCCCCGATGCACTTCTCACTCTTAATCTGTCAAGTGCTGGGGCGTTCTCATTTTGCTTTCGTTTCCCACCCAACATGCCGTGCCCAGCTCACCAGTCTGACCATGTAAATACCCACGGTTGGAGCAGCCCGTCCTGAGTTCTCCCCGCCTCCTGCCTTCCCTCCCCCCCCCCCCCCGGGGCACTGGCCCCGGGGGCTGGGGTACAGGAAGTACCCGCCCCTCCCACAAGGCTCTCTAGCTGGCGCCCTCTGCTGTCTCTGGACTCTTCCCACGCTCTGCCCTCGCCTCCTCTAGTACTAGCAAGGGCTGCGGCTGCGTGCCGGTCTCTTCCGGAGGCATCAGCACTAGCGACGGGAGCATCCTCTACCCACCACAATGAGACCGGCTGGGGTGGCAGAGACCTCTTTCCTCCGGTCGGTCGCTCCTCTGCTCAAAATGTCCTCAAAGCCCTGAGAGGCTGCAGAGCTGGCTCCGGGGGCTGGCCTGCAAAGTTCTCAGGGCCTTCCTTCCTCCGTCCCCTTCTTGCTCTTTTCCCTCACGGCTGACCACCCTCACAGCCCACCGTGATCCCTCCCACCGCTCAGCTCACCCCGCAGCAGCTTGATTCTAGGCCACTACTGATTCTAACAGGCACCAGCAATTCAGCAGCACGTTTTTAGGGAAACAAAAACCCCCACCATATTAACATTGATTTTAATGTATTTTGGGATTTGAGAAATGTCAAAATGTTTAAAAGAGAGAGAGAGAGAGAGAGAGAGAGAGAGAGAGACTCTTAAAAATAATATACAGATAGCCAAGATGTGGTATAGCTATACAAGGGAATAACTACTACTTAGCAATGAAAAGGAACAAATTATTCGTGCGTGTAGTAACTTGAAGAATCTCAAAGTTACTATGCTAAGTTAAAAACGCCATTCTCATGAGTTTATATGATATGTAATTCCATTTCTAGGACACTGTCACAACGACAAAATTATATGACAGCAGATCAGTGGTTGCCAGGGGCTGGGAGTACTTGTTCCGGGGGAACAGAGCTTTCTGGTATCTTGACTGTCATGGTGATTATGTGAATCCATACGGGGCTTAAAATTCATATAAATGCACAACAAATAAAGGCCAACTTTACTGATCATTAATTCAAAAATTAAAAATTTTGAGTATGACTTTTGAATCAAGGAAAGAATATGCCTTATTAATAAAGTTGATGAGCAGGTGCTAGAATTACTCATTATTTGCCCTGTATACTTGTCCATATTTTTCAAAATTTTCACTGCAACTATTATTTTTATAAATAGAAAAAATCAGCACTGTAATCTCCAATCAAAAAAATGCATATATAATACTGCTTATAAAGATGTTTAGCAATCCTGTAGACTCGTATTGCAAAATACAGTCAATAACTTAAAAATTATGCATCAGGTAAAACCATGAACTCACTGGTAACTAAGAGAAGAGGGTGGGGAGAGGTGAGTGCCACTCAGGTAGAAGGAACTAGAGCATTGAGAGCACAGTCCCAGGAAGAGTGGCTTATCGGGACATCTACTCTTCTCACTAAACAGTTCAAGAAGAAGTGCACACCGCGGCGGGGTGGGGGGTGGGTGGTGGTGGTGGGATATAAACGTGGAGGTCTCAGGATACAAAGAAATAATTTCTGTTCCACCATATAAAAGATGTACTTATGGCACAGTGCCAGATGAAAAGAGAAACACCAGCTATCCTCTGGAAAGTAAGCTCCCTGAAGGCCATGTTCCAGGGCTATACAGAGGCTGTAACTCCCAAGTGTTTGTTGAATGAATGCATACTTGCTAACAAGAAGAGACGGGGAGGTGAAATTAATCCTGACACCAAAGTAATGGGCTCTAAATTGGCAAGCATCTTGAACTTGAATCACGAGGTAAAGAAGAAACTGTCTGTTTGCTGTTCCTTTTGTATCCCCCATAAGAGTTAGCGAAATGCTTTATATATACACTGAGTACTCAATAAATACTTGCGGAACTGAAAGTAAAATGTCAGACTTGGAGGCGGGAATATTTTGATCCTCCTTCCTTAATGACATCATAAGAAGCTGAAAGAATATCCCTCTAGTCAGAAATCAAAAAGAACACTGTTAGCTTTGTGGGGGCCACAGTTTACTGGTTTACTTCGATTGCTGAAAAGGAAGTTATGTTTTCTTAAAATTAAATGTCTCACAGTGTTTTGACTTTTATTTCAGTGAATGAATGAATAATGCCCCCTAAAACATTTCAGTGTCAAACTGATGCAGGCATATATGACAGAGTAAAATTTTAGGGCTTCAACTGTAATTTGCAAATGTCTTGTTTAAGAGGACCCACTAACTGTTTCTGAGAGAAATCTTAGAATAGACTGTAAACACTCAAACCAACTCTCTACTGCTGTTTTATTATTTTTTTAAATCTGCTCCTAAACCAGAAACATAAAAGTCTAAATTAAAACAACTCTGAGGAACAGTGGTCAGGAAGGCTTGCTGGAAAGAGATACCACCCTAACATTATCCTTGATAATGGGACAGCAAACTATAGCCACAGACCAAAAAGAGCCTGCCACCTGGTTTTTGAATGATCTGTGAGATAAGAATGGTTTGTGCATTTTTAAATGGTTCGGGGGGGGGGGACCCCAAAAGAATATTATTTCATGACATGGGAAAATTGTATGAAGTTCAAATTTCAGTATCCATAAGTGAAGATCTACTGGAACATAGCCACGCTTTTTGGATACAATGGCAGAGCTGAGTAGTTATGTCAGAGACTGTATATTCAACATCACTATCTGGCTCTTAACAGAAAGCTTGCTGACCCCTGTTTTGGATCAATGTTCCCCAGTGTGCCAACTACTTTTTTTGTTTGTTTGTCTGTTTAAAGGTCTGATGATTAAATCAGTTTGGGGAATGCTTGGCCAATTTCTTAACTGCGGGACTTAGAGCGTTCAATATGCCGCTGTCACATAGTTCTTGTCACGTCTATGTGGTCTGGGCTTTTTTTTTTTCTTTTTTTGGTGGAAGATCATCTCCCAGATCTGACATCTTCCTCAGGAGACTGCCCTCTGAGAAGTGATGAACTGCACGCCGCACAGGCCTCCAGGGGAGTCCTTGCCCCAGATGCAGCCTTGTCACCAGGCCTACCCCAAGGGCCATGGCAAGAAGTCAACAAAATGGCTATGCTACTCACTGCAGGGAAGCTGATGAGGGCCTTGTCCATCCGAACATGTGGCCCCTTTTATGAGTGCTTTTGGGGGAAGTTTATATGCGGCAAGGACCCACTCCTCCCCTCCTGAGCTAATGGTTTGTTTGTATTTTACAGCCGTGAATTTTATCCTTTTAAGTTTCCCTCTTTGCTTGGGCTGCTAGGAGACCCAGGAAACTCTGGTGACTTGCCTCAAAAGGATCTTATTTATAGTCTGAACTTTGTGAACTAAGCTTTCTCCTGGCTGCAACTAATTATCCCGCTTATATATTCCTTTTGCCTTGTATCCGAACTAAAAAAAAGTTAACTACATTATATGTGTACCTGTTAGGTACCTTAAAATCACTTCTTTTAAAAAAGCAGGGTATAAGTACGTACATAGGTAGGCCGAGGGGTTACAACCTTTCAGGATCATGTTGAAGGGGATGGTGGAAGGAAAGACCTTCGATATGGGTACTAAGAGAACGAACTTCTAGACACAGTAAAACCTGGCGAGCTCCCAACAAGTATCTGTACCGTAGCAGGGGACTCCAAACTTGCTCTCTCACTGTGGCAAGTTGGGAGAAGCAAGGGAACAGTGAGTGACCCTGACAAACCCCAGCGCCGAGAGCCAGTGATTTAACCTGTTGTCATCGCCACAATTACGAATCGGCCATGATGTGGTGCGTGAGGGTTCCTTCTGGTTGTGGGCCACAGCGGCTGGGAGCTGCTGGCCTCAGCACTTGGGAGCCCAGCCCCAGGGGGGTGGTGCCCTGTGCAGCTGTTACACTCTGTTAACATGCTTGGGATTTTACTGGCTCCTCTTCTGGAAGGCTTTGGTCTCACAACCTGCAGGGAGCAGCCTGGTCTGCCAGCTTTTAGAACCTGTGAGACCAAATATTTAAAGAGTTCCGCAACAATGGTTAGAAAGAAGCTAACCCTGACCCACAGGAAATAGAGTGCCAGGTGGGGGAGGGAAAGAATGAGACTCCAGGTCATGAGGCTGCAGAATTCCAATTCAGAGCAACGTTATGTAACCAGAATTTCTGAAGGCACGTGACTGAAGGGCTTAGTAGAACTTTTTCAAGTGACAGAAAACTTCTAAGATTGTCCTCCTCAAAGCCACTGGTCCAGGAAAAGAACACATGAAAAGTAACTAAACGCCTTCTTTAATCCCTTAAGACCTTGCCAAGAATCCCAGGAAATCACAAAACCATAGAAAGAATTTCTGTTCCTCTGTCACTCACACACTCTTCCTCCGACCCTGCGTCGCCTTCCTCCTCAAGGCACCAGCACCTCTACCTCCCTGGAGCTGGGGCAGCTGTCTAGTCTCCACGGCAACATTCTATCACCAGGCCGTCACTATTCACCTCGCTGGATTTGGGCCATGGCCCTTACCACGCCACAGAAACTGCTCTCCCTAAGGTCATGGGTGTTGCCAGATTAATCACCTCAAAGCATGTGTCTGATCAAGAACCTTTATCAACTCCTTCCTGAGTAAAAGAGAAATTCAGCTTAGAATTCAAAGCCTTTCAGGATCAGGCCCCAACCTGCATTTTTCCAGTCAGTTTGCACAGTCCCGACATGGACCTTACGTGCCAAACTTTCCTCTATACCCTCTGGTCTCTGAAACACTGCTGTTCCTAAATGGGACATTCACCCAGCCAACCTCCAACGTCCAAGGCCTACCTAGCTTTAAAAGGACTGGCCAAGAAGCCATCTTTTTTCCAGGCAACCTCTGTGGCTCCACAGAGTGGACAGTGCTTCTCCTCCGCGGTGCTGCCCACGCCTGCAATCTGCCCCTCTCCAACGGCACTGGCCATTGTCCCCAGCATGCCAGTGGGTCCTTAGGGACAGGTCTTCCTCCGACCCTGCGTCGCCTTGTCTCACCGTGACAAGGCCGGGAGCTGCTCGAGGTTTGGCTCTGGCACGGGTCTGTCTCTCTATCTCCTCCAGCACACTGAAGGCACACAAATACGACGAATAGTTGATGGATAAGTGAATGAAAAAATGACCAAAGGGCTCTCTTTAGCACTTTTCCGTTCAACTTTGCCACTGCGTCTTGGGAAATACATTTAGGATTAGAACTCATGACCTCCTGGCATGCAGCCCTGTGGTCACACCACAGTGTTATTGTTTCCGAGGGTGTCCTTTTCTGTCTTCATCCCATCTTCTTTTCTCATAAAACAGTGTTTTAAAAACTGCGGTTGAGGGACCCTCTCCAGACTCACAGCATTTATAGAGGCCCTCCTCTGCCGTGACTCTGTGTGCCTCCTTGCTAGCAAGCGATTCGGCTGCGAAGGATCTGGGTCGATGATGGCGAATGGGTGGAAAGGAACGGGAAAATTTTGAGAAATGATCTTACGAGGTTAAAGAATAAAAGTTCTACACAAACACTTTCTTAGATGAGATGGTACCAAGAGTCTATACAGAAACCAGCAGATCTCATGTCAACTATGGGAGGAAACATAACGACATAGCTGGGGTGCTCACCCACGGAGTGCCATGTAGACAGCCCAGCCAGATGGGTGCTGGGTGGTCCAGTCACGTCAGAGGCTGAGTTCATGATCTTCCATTTCAATCTGGCTTTCCTCAGGATGGGCCGACCTAGGGCATTGTCCAAACCTAGGTCTGTCCCCCTTGGTGTAGCGGGCCCGGACCTTTTATTTTTTTCTGGAGGCAGCTGTGGAAATGCTAATACTCTTTCACTCAGCCCTACCGCCACAACAGATGCTGAAAAGTCTGACACAAATCCCAGATTTTTCAGAACAGGAAAAGACTAAGGTTATTTAAAGCAGAAAGAGACCTTGGTCCATCTGTCCCTCTCTGCCCCATTAGTGACGAAGCGACATATTTGAGGCCACAGAGTGAGCAGGAAGAAATGAGGTGATGGCCTGGGCAGGTTCTTTTTACATGACCATGGGTTTTTAATCTACAGTCCACAGAAGACCTACCTCAAGCTCTAGCAAAATTCCAGACCAAGGGAACATAGTTATTAAGTTACTTTCTAAAGCACAGAGATAGGACGAGGCTGAATCAGAAGCAACTGAAACAGTCTTCCCTGTTACACTCACTTATCCACGGAACCTCTCATCATTCTGTGCCTCTTTTTATACTTCAACAACCGACACTCTGGAGCAGAGGCCATGGGACAAGGCCGGCCGGAACCGTGGGAGCCGGGGATTATGGCATGGGCCAGGGAAGCCATGGATTCAACTCAAAGAATGTGCTAAAATTAACTTTCTTCCCTTCAGTTTCCATTTTGAAGTATGTTAAACTTTCAGGAGAGCTGAAAGAATGGTAAAATGAACACCCATATACTTCTCATCAAGATTCATCAAATGTCAACACTTTGTCATATTTGCTTTACTTTCTCCTCTCTCCACTCCCACCTTCATACATCTAGATTTTTTTTTTTCCATCTGAACTATTTAAACTTATGTTGCAGAGATGATTACCCCTCCACACTTTACCATGCATTTTGTAAGAATAAGGGCATTCTTCTACAGAACCACAACATTTTTACCACAGACAAGACTAATAATTCCCTACATCTAATTTACAGATCATATTTAAATGTCTTCAACTGTCCCCCAAAAGTTTCTTTAGCTCTTTGTTTTCCTCCTGATCTAGGATCTAATCAAAGTTTATACCTAGTATTTGGTGGTTGTGTCTCTTTGGTCTGTTTAATGTAAAACAGTCCATCCTTTTTTTTTAACGTAACATTGCTTTTTTTGAAGAGTCCCAGCCAGATGTCTTATAGAATGTCTTATGTTCTGGATTTAGCAGCTTGCTTCTTCATGGAAGGTGAAGAAAGGAAGGGACAGAAAGAAATAAAACATGGCAAAATTAATCTTCTCTGAATTTCCTAAACAGAAAGTTAATGTTTTTATTTATTTTTGAGAGAGAGAGAGCGAGCGAGCGCAAGCAGAGGAGGGGCAGAGAGAGAGAGGGAGACACAGAATCCGAAGCAGGCTCCAGGCTGTGAGCTGTCAGCACAGAGCCTGACGTAGGGCTTAATCTCACAGAGTGTGAGATCGTGACCTGAGCTGAAGTCAGACGCTTAACCGACTGAGCCACCCAGGCGCCCTCCCCCCACCCCAAACAGAAAGTTAAGATTTAAGTCTCGAGGAGACTCAGGCTGAATATTTTAGCTTGAATACTGCACAGGTGATAGTGTGCACTTCATCCAGCATTCCTTCAGAAGGCACAAACCGTGAGGCTGCGATATTGGATTACTTGGTCAAGGTGCTACTAGCCAGATCTCTCTACCTTAAGGTTACCTTTTACTTGGTATTTAACAAATAATCTGTGGAATAAGGCTTCTAGATAATGTGGATATCCTGTTCTCACAGAACCTTTCAAGCAATGATTTTAGCATCCAGTGGTAATTTTTGCCCGAATCAATATAACTCTTCAAGTTATAAAATGGTGCTTTTCATATACTATAAATACATTTATTAGTTGCCTCTCTTCTGCCAACAAGTTTTCCTGCTGTGCCCCCGAAGTTTTTCATGAATTTGCATTCATCCTTGTGCAGGGGCCATGCTAATCTTCTCTGTATTGTTCCAATTTTAGCATATTGTGCTAAGTGAGCACCCCAAAGTTTGCTTTTATTTTGAGCATTATTATAGATCCACTGATTTTTTTTGAAGTTCAATGTATTATTATCTACTACCATTACTATTCTTTCTGGTACTCAAATTGTCCCAAATTAGGTTAGTGGGAGCTCTTTCAAAAGATCTCCCATGTCCTTGTGGTATGTCTCCACAATAAATCTTTGAGTGCTTTGGGGCACCTGGGTGGCTCAGTCGTTGAGCATCCAACTTCAAGCTCAGGTCATGATCTCACGGTTTGTGAGTTCGAGCCCCACGTTGGGCTCACGGTTGTCAGCCTGTCAGTGCAGAGCCCACTTCGGATCCTCTGTCTCCCTCTCATTGCCCCTCCCCTGCTTGTGCTCTCCCCAAAATATATAAATATTAACAAATAAAAAAATAAACCAATAAACCTTTGAGAGCTTCTCTGCTTTTTGGCCCAGCATGTTTTAGGCACACCTTATACATTCCCGTCCCAGACTAATAATCACCCAATTCCCTTAGGAACCCTAAGATTGTGGCAGGGAGTGAATGGTACTTAGAAACCGATAGAGGGTACTAGACTGCTGTGTTCATTATTACTGGGGTCTCACGGCTTCTAGGCCGTTTTAATGAGCAGAACTAGAAAATACTGAGTTAAATCAGAGAAACTGCTGATATCTGACTTTTTGTGGCCTAAAAATTGGCAATTTCATGGGGTTGAACCCGACATACTGTTTAAAAATCATGAGTTCATATTGACACTCCAACTGATATCTAATACCACAGCATTCTTCCTCATCTTCTCTCATTCCGCATTTATGCCTTCATTCTCCCAGTGAGAACCTTTGCTCCCAATGACCTCAATATTCAAAACAGTTACAGAATTATAATCCAAGTGCCACTAGCGCAAAGAGTCTCTTAAGATTTGGAGTTTTATCCTTAGCAAACAGCCACTCCAAGTACGGAGTGCTCAAAAGTACAGTGCCACAAGTTATTCAAATTCTTTTCTCTGTATGTGGTGATGCTGTGCATTTAACACACATTTAGAACCACTTGTCTTTGTCTTACGTCAATTTTAGAGGTTTTGTTTTTATCTCTTTTTGGATTTCATTTCACTTTATTGTTGAACATTTAAAACATTTAAATGGTTCAAAGATCAAGTGTACTCACAAAAGCCTTACTCTGCTCTCTACCTTCTACCTTTTCTCCACGTATCCCCTGGCGATAACTATTTTCCCCATATCCTGGTCTATCCTTTCGATGTTTCTGCTTTCCTTTCTGATATTATTTTTCCTTATTTTTTCTCTTTGTTCTTATACAAACAGCTGAATACTATGAACTCTTTTGCAACCTGCTTTTTTTGCACTTAACAATAAATCCTGGAAATTATTCCATATCGTTTCAGAGACCAGAATCAGAGAATCCTCACAACTGGAAGTTCCTTAGAGGTCACCTTAGTCCAAATTTTATCCCTCACATGACTCTAAACCAAAAGTCAATCAAAGAGATCAACTCACATCTTGAAAATCTAGGATATGGAGGCAGTAAAGTTTATTTCCTCATTAGGCTGACCATTCGATTTAGAGAGCTCTATCAGAAAGTACTTTCCCATGCTGAATTGACATCTAATTCTGAAAAACTCCATAGTTCAGCTACTTGTAGCCACAAAGAATTAGCTGGCTCCCTCTTTCACCACGCAGCCCTTCAAACATAACTTTTCCCGAGAAACAGGCCCATCTCTTTCTTGTTCTAAATGGTTTATAATTGTGTGAAAATGCAGTTATTTTCATAATAATTTTCACTTATTTTGTGTCAAGAACAAAACCAAGTTGTAAGAACCAGTGGAACGTCAATAGAAAGAAAGTAGCAGAGGTCAAGAGAAAGAAGGCCAAAATTCCTTCATTCAATATTTACCGGGCATCTACTTCCTGTTTTAGGTGTTTGGGTCACAGTTAAGAATAAAGATGCCTACCCACTTATATTCTAGTGGGGGAGGAGACAGAAAATAAAAAGTACTGTCATTAAGTGCTGTTCAGGAAAAAAGAAGAAGAAGAAGAAGAAGAAGAAGAAGAAGAAGAAGAAGAAGAAGAAGAAAGAAACGAAAATTAGGACAGAGTAAGGGGGACAGGTTGGAAGGGCTGATTATAATTAGGACAGCCAGGCTAGGCACCAATGAGATGATGACGTTTAAAGATGACCCGAAGGAGGTGAGGAAGCGAACCATGGGTTACAGCGGGGAAGAAAGACTTGGACAGAACAGTTTGTGCAAAGGCCCAGAATCCACCAAGTTAGTTGACCTGAGGGCACTGAACAACTGGGCACAACTCAACCCAGAAACTTTATATGTAGAGCAGAGACGGCTTGGCCTCTGCATTCTTTCACTTTCCTTCCCAGAAGTCTCCAGTCTAGGTCTACAGAGGTTCGGAATGCGGTTCTGCATGCCTAATGGAGCAATGAGAGCAGCTGAGTCCATTGGGCCCAGAAAGTCTCTCTATCCAAAGCTCTCTCTCGGAACAGCTCTCTTTTTCCTTTTATCTCTACTAGCAGAATGTCCTATAGTCCAGATTTTAAAAATCCGATTGGGGTTAAAAACAGGCTATGAGAATACAGACTAATATAAATTGAGTTTTGAAATCAGACAAAATGAAATAGTAATGAACTTCCAGGAAATGCTCTCACAGAGAGATCAAATCTTGAAGGCTCTAGATAAAGAGTGTTAAAAATTTAAGCATAAAGAATTTGATACAATGTACAAAATCTTCACAGAGTATCAACACATTAGAGGGCTTCAATATAATGGGATATCCAGCTCTCATTAAAAACACTTTTATCTCTATCTTCTAGAAAGCACCTTTTGAGAGGACAGAATTATAATAATGGTGGATATTATTTTTGTTCTCATTTTGTACATGGGGAAACTGTGGCTCAGAGAGATTAAGCTACTTGCCAAAGGTCATGGAACTGCAGAGTTTTGATTTAATGGGACGGGAATTCAAGAGAAAGTGTTAAAGGAAGTGAAGTAGACTGAGAAGCTTCATTTCAATTGAATTGACATCTCTTCTAGTCACCCTTAGTTCCAAACTTTATCTTAAGATTTAAACACCTCAGAAGCATTTTGGCGGAAGTAATATATACCCCAAATTTCTTTCAGGAAAATTTCCTCTATGGTTGACTAAGTTACAATGACTTCATTTTTAGGTACCAAATCCAAATGTGACTTTTTTTTTTTTTAAATCCTTAACCTGAAAAGTCACATACCGAGTTCTGATAGCAAGTTTATTCAAAGTAGTTAATCCTTAGTATGTCAGAAGAAGCCGCGTCCCAAGTACTTTTTTTTGGAAAGGGTGTACAAAAATAGGAAAAAATAGCCAAAGAAAGAATATGCATAGATATATTTTCACTCAAATATACTATACTTTTAAATTTGTTTTGTAATTTCCAGAAGTGACATAGTTAACATGTAAAAATAAAATGGAAATTGTAACCAAATTTTAATATGACTTTATCAGAGACTTAAACACGATGGGGTAAAGGCGAGTCTTTAACGGATTTAAATTCTAGTGGACAGAATTAAGAATAGTTACAAAGTCAAGGAATTAACTATGTCTAGACATCTCTCCTACATCTCTATTTGAGGAACAGTATTTTTTTTTTTCTCATCCTTTGAATTCCCAAGTTAGGAATTCAGAACCTGCTGTTGAAAGGATCATCATCCTTAAATCTCAATCCATTTATCAGGCTAAAATGCAAATGTAAGTGGTGAATACATTTCAACAGTCCTGGAGCTCCAAAGAGCCTTCTCAGGGAACATGCTGAGCTAACTGGGGAAGGGTTAAGCCACCCCTATTTTTCAGATCTGAAAACAGTTGTTCTGATATGAGAAGAATCATTACAATGGTGCCAGCTCCCTTCTATAAAAGCTATACACATTTTTTGCACAACTGTATGATTGTTATGGTAACCATAAAAATGGAACTATCATTCTTCAAATTACACACTACCCATACTGGATTACCTACATACGTTTGTTCTTCTACATTACCCAGAATTTCCTTTCAGAGAGGGCTATGTCTGTCCTATAGATGTTTAGGAGCAAGATAAAGTGGTCTCTTTCAAAGGGAGATTCCACAACAATGAATCTTTCAGAGGCCGAGCTCTTCAAGAATTCTAGGGCTTCCCTGTCAAGTCTTTGAATCCTATGGTCACTGGGAGGCCAAAATATTTTCCCTGGGAGGCAGGGGAACTGCCTGGAAAATGTATTCCCCAAATGATTGCTTTTTATTAAGAGGAAGACTAAAGCACCATGAATGGGTCCGAATAGACCTCGCACAGTTGGGTAAAATACTGAGAACCTTTACTAGAGTCTGTGTTCAGTGAGGTGAAAGACTTATTTAAGAGATATAAACAAGCATTTCTGAAAAGAACAGCATGAATATATCAAACAAAAATGCCAAAATAAATTTTAGCTATATTTTAGGATGACCAGGGACTCTGTTATTACTTTGGCCAACATGAGCAGAACTTTGTAACTTTTAACAGCAAAAATGCAGGAATTCTTTCTTCTCATGAGTGGGGAAAAGCCAAGTCTGGTCTTGTATGTCTTTTAAATATTCATTTTGGGCCAAAATTCTGTTTCATTGTTCACAGAGCCGATTCTACAGTTTAAAAAAAAAAAAAAAAAAAAAAAAAAAGGCAGTCTGATAATGACTTCCTGGCTGATTTTAATATTAAATACTTAGATTTTGAGGCAAAAATGTGTTCATAATTACTGTTTGCTCCAGGGAATTTCCAAATTAGATGCTTAAATTTGTCTAGTTTTCCTTTCTCAAAAATAAAATAACTAAATTAAATTTAAAAAATTAAAAAAAAAACCCCAAAACTCACAGGGTTTTGAGGGGGGCAGGGCAAGTGGAGCTGTCGAGGCAGCACTCCTGTCCTCCTGTCGCGGCAAGCGCTCTCCGGCAGCAGAACGGAGCGGAGCATGGAGTGCAAAGTGCCACTTCTCTAACCCCGGCCCGTGGACGGGAGACGGGGAGTCCCCGGCCGCAGTCTGCACCTCTACCTGCACTACCAGGGTTCAAGCCTCCCGGGGCACTCGCTGGGTCTCAGCCCAATCCCCACCACCGGGTCCCTACCGAGCCTGGGACTGGCCCTCGATTCATCATCCCAACCTCTTTTCCTGCTGAAGCAGCTCTCCCCAACTGGACTCCGGTCTCTTCTCCTCTTCGGCCTTTCAGGTCCATTAGCATCTGGCTACCAGGGTGAAGTTCTTCGCTCCTTTCTCAAAAACCTTCACTGGCTTCCAGCCACGCTGACGTGACACTCCTCAGCTTGGCATTCAATATCCTCCATGAACTGGCTTCAAACTTTTCCATTCTCATTTAAGATGATTTAACTTCATCAACATGGGGCCTTAGTTAACCAGTTCTGCTAACATCCCGAATTAATGATTTATGTAGACTCATCATCTCTTCTTCCAGACCATTCTCTTTGAAGGAAAGGACGGTTTCAATTATGTACTTTTCAAATCCAACAGTATCTATTTCAGGGCCTTGCAAATGGTAGCGACAATAAATATTTACTGAATTGAATCTTTAATTGGGCTCTTTCAACTCCAAACTCCTGGAAAATAGGCTGAGGCTGAGGCAGAGCCATAAATGGTTTTCACCCTCTAGTCCCTTTATCAGAAACACCAACATATCTGTGAGTAGATACACTTCAGGTGATGCCTTGGTACCTCCGGCCATGGCCTAGGAAGATGGCCCCAGAGAATTTTCTAGGTTTAGAATCAAAGTCCTTTGGGTTATGAATATGCTGATAGCAAGGGTAGACAAGAAGACAGGAAAATTGGGTAAGGAAGAACAGAATTTGAGAGCAGAAGGTAGTCTGAAAATTCTAATCTACATAATGACTCCAACATCTTTTTGGTAAGGCATCGTGCCTTAATCCTCATCAGAAAGAAAGAAGAGGCACTATTTTATAAAGCATAAAGTAGGCTAGACCCTGTACTTTATGAGAAAGTTAGTTGCCTGTATGTCCCTTTCAACTTGTGAAGGAAAGTAAGGCTCAGAGGAGTTATGTAATTCGTCCAAAAACACATCCCTAGTAAAGTGGCAGAGTATGTGACGATTCAAGCCAAATTTGTCTCTAAATATATGCTCCTGTATTTCACCCCTGTGATATCGAGGTTATTGAAACTTTTCAAACTCCTGGGAGAGCAAAATGAGTGACACCACACATAAATTAGGAGGGAACACAGCTGTAGTAGGTTGTTATCTGTCCTGCTCCCCCTCTCCCAAGCCAGCATGTAACTCAAACGGGGGCAAACTGATCCCACCCTAGAATGTGGAATTGGGACAGAGAAAGGGAGAGGGAGAGGGAGATCAGGAGGAAGGTGTGTGAGAAGAGAAGGGGGAGAGAGAAATCAGCTCCCTCAGGGGGACTGGTAATTGTCAGGTAGCAGCCATCCACTGAGGAGCAGGAAGCAAAAGAGGTTAGTCTGAGGGAGGGGAAGGGGGAAGCAGATGTGTAGAAGCAGGAGAGACGGAGAGGAATGAAGGAGGCTTTCTGGGTTTCCTGCCTTACTTCATTCGGTCCCTGGTTCCCTGCCCTTGGATTCTGGGAGTCACCACAGGATCCTTAAAACAAATTCCCCTTTCTGCTTAAGCGAGCTCCAGTGGTTTCTGCTATTTGGGACCAAAAAAGTCTTAATTAGTGCAACAGCTGTGGAAAGTTTCCTAGAATGGCTAACTTGTCATGGCTTTCTCCAATGCTTTCTTGCTAACAAGCCATGACAGGCCCTTACAGTCGGTGCTTCCATACTGCCCACTCCTGGGGGCGCTGTGAGTGTCCTCAGGTGTGGGGAGGCAGAGAGAGGGCATGGCAGAATATTAATACTAAGGTTCTACTTCAAAAACAAATCAACTAAAAAAAAAAAGACTCCCTTTGTCAATGAAATGTCACATTTTTTTGGCCAGTAGGGATTTGAAGAAGGCTCTAACTTCTTTTTTCTCAATACAGGGGAGGGAAAGGGTGCAGTGTTCTTGACTGATGTGATATTTTGGGTTGACTTTCTTGTTTAATGTCTATCAAGAGCGTGGGTTTAAGATGCAGGCACAGGAGGATGAAGGGTAAGGGTAAGAGCTTCTAGACTATGGACCTGAATTCAAGTCGGAGCTCAGCCCCTCAGCCACGTGACCTCGAGGCAAGTGATTACACTTCCCTGAGCCCCAGTTTCTTCATCGGCAAAATAGGGATAATTATTTCGCAGGCTTGTTTCAATCATTAAATAAAGTAATACATAAGTATAAAATAATTAAATGAGATAACACATACACAAAGGTATAAAAGAAACATCCAACAAATTGTATGTGTTGGTATATGGATATTTGCCACATTACACAACAAAGCTAAATGAAAACTTCAAACTTTTACACATACTAATTTTCTTCATCCCGGATATTTTTGGCTAAACATTAATGGAGACGATCTACTCCGAGGGAAACTGATCTTTCTTTCGGTGTGTCTTCTGGTGTACGCCAAGCCCCAAGGCAGAGAAGACAGGAGAGCGACACGTGGTGACTGCCTACGATGTGCCCAGCACTGTCTCGGGTCTGCCTGACAGTCGAGATTGTGCTAGTGATTTCGTATTTTCAAAGTAACTCTGTTTCAAAAGGAGACGATTAAATATGACTATAGAAAAGGGTAATTGAACACACATTTAAAGCATTATTATGCTTGTGGGAACACTCCTATCCTAGGAATTCTAATTACATCTGTAAGACCACAGGAGAACTGTTTAAACAATCACAATTTGAAACTCTTGATTCTCCCATATACAAACTTTGGTGTAATTCCACTAAGTCACCTCTCAGGCGAAAAAGATTATGGGAAACTTTACTTTCACGGAGAGTAAACATGATGCCGCAAGACCAATTTCTTCACATACACAACAGGACTTCCATGCACACATCGGTGTCCTGTGAAAGTCGCAAAGGGACTCGATACACTTACTCACATCACGCCACAACTGCTGGAAAGGTTTTTGGAATTCTTTAACTACTTTCTAAGCCAATTCCTGAGCTTCACAAGAAAATCAGTTTTACTACTTTATAATTATACTTAATTTTTTTTTTTTTTTGAAGTTGCGTTATCCAGCTTGATCACCCCCTTGATTTACCACTCTTGGCTTTAAACCGACTTGGCTGTTTCCAAAAATCAAATCCACTCTCAAAAGATGAAGATTTGCCATTGTTGAAAATGTGCCTTGGGCTCTGAAGGCAATTTCCGAAGAGGAGTCCAAAAATGTGTATGTCCTCCACTGGCTCCTTCCCCACTGCCCGCCAGCAAGCTCAAATTCTCCTCAATCTCAAAGACGTCTTCGGTTCCGAGCCTCGGTCAAGCTCCCTCTCACCTCCCGTGTGCCGCAAACTCCTTAAAAGAGATATTTATACTTCGTGTCCTCACTTCTTCACCCCACTTCCTCTCCTCGGCTGGCCGCAGTCTTCTCGGGCTCCCGCCACTCACTGCCCAACGCATGCGATACCCAAGAGAAAATAATCTGATGGCCAAACGCAACGACTTCTGTCCCCTGCTTTGCCCCAGCTGGCAGCAGTGCAGCAGAGCACAGGGCGACTCGCCCTTGCTTGGAACCTGTCACCAGCCTGGCCTCTGCCTTTTCTTTTAACTCTTCAAATATCCTCCTTCCTGCACCCCCAACCCCACCTCTTCCTACGAAGCTTCCGTCCTTTAAGTGCCGCTGGACAGTCCACCCCTGGTCCCCTTTCCCGTTCAGATGCGTGCTCACCAGGTATATCCACTCTCTTGGGTGGCTCTGACTACGACTTTTATGCACTGAAACGGGTATCTGCACCCCAGACCTCATTCCTGAGCGCCAGGCCTGCTTCTCTTTCTGGCCCCTGGACATGGTCTTCTGGTACCCAAATTTTACTCGTCTTTCCCCATCCAAGCATTTTGTTCTTGCCCTCTATTTCATAATCTCAGATTTTCCTAAATTTCACTTTGGCTTAAGGATGGATAGTGACACAGTTCAAGGGCCTTCCTTACAGGCTTATTATCTTCCTACTGAGAGGTCTTCTCGAGAATGTCAGAAACAGTGTTAGCTGCTTTTTCTTTTTCCTTTTTTTTTCTTTTTTTCCAATAGTAAGACGAAAGCCTAAGGAAATCCTATTCATCCCTCAAGGCCAAGTTAAAAAAGTTACCTGGCTTTACAGCTTCCTCATGCAAAATAAATTACTTTCTCAGCTGTGTTCACCTGGTGCCTACTTTTTTTTTTTTTAATTTAAGCCTTTTGAGATAATTGTCGATTCATACAGTGGTAAGAAATAATAAAGATGCTATCTACCTTTTACCCAATTTCTAGTGGCAAAATCCTACAAAACTATAATAGAGCATCAAAACCAGGGTATTGACATGGACACAACACACCGATCTTACCTAGAGCCCCCATTCTCACTTGTGCTCGTTATGTTCCACACAATTTTATTGCGTGTGGAGGTGCATGTAAGCACCACCTCAAACAAGAGACAATGCTTCCATCATCCCAAGGATCCCTGTCTTTTAATAACAATCATCCCTACCTAATTCCCCCCCTACCGTGCCCCCCTCAGTCCCTGCAAGACAAATCTATTCTCCAGTTCCAAAATGTATCTTTTCTAAAAGTTACACAACAGAATCAAACAGATGTAACATTTCAGATTGGCTTTTTTCACTGATCACAATTTCCTGAAGATTCAGGCAAGCTGTAGCAAGATCAATAGTTCATTCCTCTTTACTGCTGAGTATCATTCCACGACATGGATGTACCACACTGGTTTAACCATGCACCTGTGGAAAGATAGCTCGGTGGTTTCCAGCTTGGGGCGGTTATGAATAAATAACACTGCTATGAAAATGTGTGTGCAAGTTTTTGTGTGAACCGTGAGTTTTTATTTCTCTGGGATAAATGCCCGGGAATGCAATTACCACGTTGTATGGTGGTTGTGTTTAGTTTTTTAAAGAAGCTGTCAAAGTATTTGCAGAGTAGCTGTGCCATTTTACATTTCCACCAGCAGGGTGTGAATGATCTGCTTTCTCCACATCCTCACTAGCATTTGGTATTGCTCGCGGCTTTTCACCAACTTTGCTTTTTCCTTTTATTTCAGCCATTCTGACCGGTGTGGACTGAGGTTTCATTGTGGACTTAATCTGCATTTTCTTTTGAATGTTTTTATTTATTTTTGAGATACAGAGAGACAGAGCATGAGCAGGGGAGGGGCAGAGGAGACACAGAATCCGAAGCAGGCTCCAGGTTCCGAGCTGTCAGCACAGAGCCCGCTGTGGGGCTCGAACTCAGGGACTGTGAGATCATGACATGAGCTGAAGTCGGACGCTCAACCGACTGAGCCATTCAGGTGCCCCTTAATCTGCATTTTCTAACGGCTAATCATGTTAAACACCTTTTTTACGTGCTCATTTGCCTTCTGTATGTCCTCTCCAAGTACATGTCATGTGCTCATTTTCTAACTGGACTGCTTTTATATTATTGAGCTTTAAGGGTTCTTTATGTATTGTAGATACAGTCCTTTATGGGATATGTGGTTTGCAAACATTTTCTCCCAGGCTAGCTTTCTTTTCATCCTTTTAACAGAGTCTTTCACAGACAAAAAGGTTTTACTTTTGCTGAGAACCAATTTATCAATCTTTTCTTTAAAAAATTTTTTTTAATGGTTATATTTATTTTTGAGCCAGAGAGAGACAGAGCATGAGTGGGGGAGGGGCAGAGAGAGAGGGTGACAGAATCTGAAGCAGGCTCCATGCTCTGAGCTGTCAGCACAGAGCCCAACACGGGGTTTGAACTCGTCAACCGGGATATCATAACCTGAGCCGAACGAAGTCGGACACTCAACCAACTGGGCCACCCAGGAGCCCCATCAATCTTTTCTTACATTGGCTATGCTTTTTGTGTCTCGTCTAAGAACTCTTTAGCTAGTCTTGTACCATGTAAGTATCTTATGCTCTTTTTTAAAAATGTTTATTTATATTTTTTGAGAGACAGAGAGGGAGAGGGAGAGAGGGAGAGAGAGAGAGAGGGAGAGAGAGAGAGAGAGAGAGGGAGAGAGAGAGAGAGAGAGAGAGAGAGGGAGAGAGAGAGAGAGGGGGGGAGAGAGAGAGAGAGGGAGGGAGAGAGAGAGAGAGGGAGGGAGAGAGGGAGGGAGAGAGAGAGAGAGGGAGGGAGAGAGGGAGGGAGAGAGAGAGAGGGAGGAGGGAGAGAGAGGGAGGGAGAGAGAGAGAGGGAGGGAGAGAGAGAGAGGGAGGGAGAGAGAGAGAGAGGGAGGGAGAGAGAGAGGGAGGGAGAGAGAGAGAGAGGGAGGGAGAGAGAGAGAGAGGGAGAGAGAGAGAGAGAGAGAGAGAGAGAGAGAGAGAGAGAGAGAGAGAGAGGGAAAACATCAGCGGGGGAGGGGCAGAGAGAGAGAGAATCTGAAGTAGGTTCCAGGCTCTGAGCTAACTCAGAGCCTGACACAGGGCTCGAACCCACAAACTATGAGATCATGATGCAAGCCGGAGTCGGACACTTAACTGACTGAGCCACCCAGGTGCCCCTATGCTCTTTTCTGTAAAAGTTTTACAGCTCTACATTTTATATTTAAGTCTATGATCCCTTTTGAGTTAGTTTTTGCACAAGGCATGAGGTTTAGGCCAAGGTTCATTTATTTGCCGATGCACACCCAATTCTTCCAACACCATTTGTTGAAAAGGCTACTCTTCCTCCACTGAGTTGCCTTTGCTCCTTATCATATATTAATTGGGCATATTTGTGTGGCTCTAACTCTGGGTTTTCTATTCTGTTTTATTAATCTATGTGCCTATCCCTTCTAGTTTTTTGCAGATACTCTTTATCAAGTTGACAGTCTTCTCTTTTCCTAATCTGCTAGTACATACGTGTGTTGGGACTTTTTCCAAATGCCTCTTCTGTAATAACTGACAAGATATGATTTATGTTTTATTCTGTTGATAGGATAGATTACATGCATTGATGTTTCTATCTAGAGATAGAATTCACATACTATAAAATCCGCCCTTTTAACATGTACGATTCAATCTTTGTGCAGGTGGCAGTACGAATGAGGTTTATCCAAAGTGCAACTATGGCTAGCTGAAAAAAATAATAAATAAATAAATAATAAAAATTTAAAATGCATGAATCAGAGGTTTTCAGTCTCTGCAGAGGGTTGTGTAATCTTTTCCACGACCTAATTCCATAACATGTTCGTGACCCAAAAAGAAACGCCATACCCATTAAGAGTAATTCCTTGTTCCTCCTTCCCCGTAGCCCCTAGCAACCACTAATTGACTTTCTTATCATACACTACATGGCCTTTTATATCTGGCTTCTTTCGTCTGGCATAACGTTTTGAAGGTTCATCCATGCTGTGGCCCGTAGCAATATTTTTTTCCCTTTTATGGGCAAATAATATTGCAATGCATGGATATACCACATATCGTTTATGCCTTTATCAGATGATGGACATTTGGATTGTTTCCATTTTGGGCTATTACAGATAAGGCCGCTATAAACATTTGTGTACAAATTTTTGTGTGGATATGTTTTCCATTCTATAGGAGTCAAATTACTGGGTCATAAACTCTACGTTTAAACCTTTTAGAAACTGCCAAAATTTTCTCCAAAGTGGCTTTGTTGTGTGGTACGTACACATTTTAGACCACTACGCCTTCCTGATGGAATGATCCGTTTAACATTATGTCCCTCTTTGTCTCTAGTAATTTTCTTTGCGCTGAAGTCTATTTTATCTGATGATAATATAGCTTCTCTTGCTTTTTTAAAATTGATATTTGCATGGTATATCATTTTTCATCATTTTGCTTTAAACCCACCTATGTCACTGTATTCAAAATAAGTTTGTTTAGAAATCTAATTACTGGATCATTTTTTTTAATGTTTGTTTTTGAGAGAGAGAGAGAAAGAGAGAGAGAAAGAGAGAGAGAGAGAAGAGAGAAGAGAGAGAGAGAAAGTGCGAGCAGGGGAGAAGCAGAGAGAGAGAGGGAGATACAGAATCCCAAGCAGGCTCCAGGCTCTGAGCTGTCAGCACAGAGCCTGATGTGGGGCTCAAACCCACGAACCATGAGATCATGACCTGAGCTGAAGGCGGACACTTAACCAACTGAGCCACCCGGATGCCCCTGGATCATGCTTTTTTATCCATCCCACTAATCTCTGTCTTTCAATTGGTGTTTTTAGGCAATTTACATTAAGGGCAATTATTAATATGTTATAGGTTAAGTTGCCATTTTTACATTTTGTTTTCTGTTTGTTGCCTCTCTTTCTCGTTACAATGTTTTTCTTGTAGATTAAATGAACATTGTTTTTTTGATTCCATCTTGATGGTTTATAAAGTTACCACTGTGTAGTTTTCTTAGTGGTTGCTCTAGGTACCACAATATACATAAGTTGTACAGTCTACTGTACCAACTTCTTACTACTTCAAGAAACCCGAATTCCACTTAGGTTCCTTTACCCTTTCTACATTCTAAATACTTTTCCCACACACTTTGAGCACTACTTTATTTAGTGCTAGAACTTTTGTTTCAACCACCAAATGTGATTTAAGAAACTCATGAGGACAGTTCATGATGTTTCCCATTTTTTACCCATTCTCATATTCTTCTTTCCATTCTGATATTCCAAGTCATCTTATGTTATCATTTCCTTTCTGTTTAGAGAACTTTCTTCAGTCATCCCTTCAGGGTATATTGACTAGCAACAACTTCTCTTAGCTTTCCTATGTCTGAAAACGCTTTTATTTCCTCTTCATCTCTGAAGGATATTTTTGCTGGAAACAGAATTCATGGTGGACAGTTCTTTTCTTTCAGTACTTGAGAAATCTGCCACTTTCTTCTGGCCTCCACAGTTTCCAATGTGAAACTATTACCATTTGAATTGGTGTTCTCTTAAAAGACTTCCCTCTGCTTCAAAGATTTTTTCTTTGTATTCAGGTTTCAGAAGTTTAAATATGATGTGTCTTGGCATTAGTTCCTTTGGGTTTATGCTGTTTGGGGTTGTGATGTTGTGATTTATAATAAGAAATATAAATTTGGTCTTCATCCCTGTTTCTGGCACAGAGCTCCTAAAACCCTTAGAATTTCCTAAATGATAACAGCAATAAAGATGTCTTTTGATATTCATAGCAAATCCCTTTCAACCACACCCGAGTTCATGTTAATGAGATAACTTCTGGAAAGCATTTAAGTGTGGGGGCTGGTTGTCAGGGGCATCAACCGCCATGTGATCAGAGGGCTGGAACTTTCAGCCCGACTTCCAACCTCAGGTGAGGGGGGAGGGGCTAGAGAGTGAATTCATTCACCATTGGCCAATGATCTAATCAATCATGCCTATGTAATGGAGCCTCCATAAAAACCCAAAAGGATAGGGTTAGAGAGCATCCAGGCTGGTGTATGTGTGTGCAGTGCTGAGAGGACATCGTGTCCAGAGAAAGCATGGAACCTCCATGTCACGTTCCCTCGGACCTTGCCCTATGCGTCTCTTTCATCTAGATGCGCCAGAGTTCTATTCTTTTACAAAAAACCAGTAATCTAGTAAGTAAATTATTTTCCTGACTGAGTTCTGTGAGCTACACTAGTAAATTAATCAAACCCGAGGAGGGGGCCTAGGAATCCTCAATTTATGGCCTGCTGGACAGAAGCACAGGTAACAAGCTGGACTTGCAACAGGCATTTGAAGTTGGAGGGGGCAATCTTGTGGGACTGAGCCCCTAACCTATGGAATCTGATACTATCTCTAGGTTGACAGCGTGAGAATTGAGTTCAACTACAGGACACCCAGCTGGTGCCACAGAGATGTTTATGGAATTGAAAACACACACTTTTGGCATGAGAAGTGAAGCAGTGTTGTAGTCAAAGACTGAAAGTCAAGGACACACAGAAGAGTGTGTTTTTCTTTACAGGAGTCAGCTCAGTTTACTGAAGACTTATCTTTGGCCAAATTTGGGGAGTTATCAGCCATTACTTCTTTGAATACATTTGCCGTTCCATTCACTCTCTCCTCTCACTCTGGGACTCCGATGACACAAATGTTAGCTCTTTTGTTATAAGCGCATACATCCTTCTTGCTCAAACTAGGTAAATTCTATTGATCTGTCTTCAAGTTCACTAATTCTATCCTATAATCTCTAATCTACTATTGAGCTCTGGATAGTTTTTGTTTTGTTTTGTTTTGTTTTGTTTTTGGTGACAGTATTTCTTACTTTGATATTTTCCATTTGGTTCTTTTTAAAAATTTCTTTGTTGAGATTTTCTATTTTTTTATTTGTTTCAAGAGAATTTGTAATTATTTGTTAAAGCCTGTTCATAAAGGTTGCTTTAAAATCCTTGTCAGATAATTGCAACATGTGATTTATTTTGGTACTGATATCAGCTATACATTCTCATTCAAATTATGGTTTTCCTGGTGTGATGAGTGCATTTCAATTGTATACTAGACATTTTGGATGCTATATTAGGAAGGAGACTCTGGATCCTATATGGTCTGTTGTGGGGTTTTTGGTAAGCAGTCTCCTACCGAGGTGTAGCTGAAGGGCCAGGTGAGTGTACACGTTCAACTTCCTACTGAATCCCGCTGCTACCAACCCAGCACAGACTCACAAGGCCTCCCTGTAGGTCGCAATCCATCCCTCCCATCAGCCCTGCCGACATCTTCCTGGTCAAAAGGGGGCACCAATTCACACTGTCTCACGGACTCCAAGTGTGGGTGTAAACTAAACTCCCTGCGAAGCCCCACCGCCACCAGGAAGGGGAAAAGCAAAAATCTGATATATACTGCCTTATCACTAGTTTTGGGGCAGAAGCTCAACTCCCTGTTGACATTAGGAGTGGGGAGTAGGTGAGTGAGATATTTCTGTATATAAATATAATTGATTCTATACCAAGGTCTCTGCTTATGGTGGCAGGAGGTACAGGCTCAGCTGGCATTGAGCTGCACTGACACCAGGGGGTATGCTGTGGAAACCAGCCCTGACTCATCGCATCTCTGCTGCCAGGCAGGGAAGGACGCTCGTCTTATTTCTGGGCCTTGCCGGCACTATTCTCACGGACAACTGGTACACTGCCTACTTTCGCTGGAGAGGGGACAGAAGCTCAGCTCCACTGCCAGCTCTGCCAATCTACCCGAGCAGGGGAATCAGAACACAACCTGCTCCCACTGGATGAGGAATAGGGTCTGCTCCTCGCTTGGCTCCACGGACACCATCCCAAAAGGGAAACTGGAGCATGCCTGCTTCCACTGGGAAGGGGAAAGAAGAAAGCTCCTTACTTGGTTCCACTGACACTACCCTAGCAGGGGAAGGCAAACACTATCAACAACTTCTGCCGCGCAGGGGATGGAAGATTAGGCCCGCCTAGATCTTACACCTCCCAAAGTGGAATCAGAGCGTCACCTGCAAGTGGCAGACAGGATAGAAGATAAAGTCACTGTATGGCCCCACAGACACCACCAGGCAGGGGAAACTAGGGCGCTGCTGCTTGAGTTCATGGGATAGGATGGGGTGTATGGAATATTAACACCTTGCTCGGTCCCAGCGAAACCATGACGTGCGCATGTGAGTGCACGTGCACGTTTCTCTCGGTGTTTGGCTGGAGAATGATGGGTACTGCCAAAAAGGTTTCTGTTGTTAGACCACCCTTTCCTTGGTCTTCTGGCTGGAGGAGAAAGGTTTCTCTTAAAGATCTTTCGTCTTGTGCCTTTTGGTCATTCCAGGTTGGCGACTTCTACAACACCCTGTCTGGGCTATATGCGAGGCAATGAGGAAAACCAGGGGGATCACTGGTATGTTCCTTAAGTCCTGAGACCCCTGTGCAGACTGCCTTCACTTTTCCACCTTTCTGGAACTTCCCATGCTTGTTTGTTGTGTTATGTCCATCCATATTTTTGGTAAGAAGGAGGGCCAGGAGGAACGGGGGCACTCTATCTTTGTCAGAAACAGAAGTTGTTCCTCATTTTACTAAAGTAATTATAACATTTTATTTATTCTTTAAGATGTTTTCCTAATCAATTTTCATATTACACAGCAAACTCTCTGAAGGCACTGGATTGTGTTTTGTCAATACTCATTTTCCCAGGAATACTGAAAGGAAACAGGAACGAATCCCAGAACTTGCTTTAAAACACATTATATTCAACCAATGAATACATATTCTGCCAACGCTTTCCAAACAAAACTTTGTCTTTTCCTCCCCGCCTTTTATCCTATACGCATGTATTTACATACGTAATTTATTATATACCAAGTACTGAGTTAGAGTCTAGAAACAGAAAGACAAGTGAGCCCGAACCCTTGTTCTTGAGGGCTTTGCCACCCATCAGGATAGCGTCACCCACAGGGAAGTTAGAGTGCAGTGTGGCAAGTGCTATAAAATAGGTGTGAACAAACGGTGAAGGGAGAGGAGAGTGGCGCATGACTGACTATTCCAGAATGAGACGGCAAAGGCAGGTAAGACGGGCCCTGGAAAGCAGACGAAGGGCAGGGCAGGGTAGGGCATGGGCAAGATGCAGAGCTAGGACAGAGTAAAATGGTTTGGGGAAAGATGAAGGGCTGAATCAGAACAGGATACCATGAGGAAGCTAAGAAATTTATTTCCCTCTGATAACTTCATTTTTTCACTTATACTGATATGAATTATCAAGCTACCCAACATTTTCTAGTCTTAAGAATGATTTGTCCATACAATTATGTACTTCTCATGGCTCTCATTTTCAAATTCTACCTTCCTTTCCCACGCACCGGTATCTTTGGTGGGAGGCTTGTTTCTTTCCCACAACTTTCTGCTGGAAGGTGCCCTCTTTTATCTCCAGCCCAGGCATTAAAAAGTGGAGAGATGTGAGAGTGACATCAGCAGAACAGGCAGAGGATAGAGCTCTGAGAAGCCGCTACTCCATATGAGCATTAGGCCCCATTAATCTTTGTATGTTCTATGAGTTACTTGTAATTTCATAAACAGTGAATCGGGATTTATGTGAATGGAATAATATCGCCAGTGGTTTCAAATGACAATGACAGCTTCCTTGTTTAATGCAGAACAATTTAATGCTGCTCTGTTCCAGGTAAGGAAAGAAGGGATTCCCTTGGCAATGAAGAGCTGAGATTTAAAGCATGATCCTTGGATTTTCTGTGTAGCCCACAGGGAGGCACAGTCAATGCATCTGTCAGATAAGTGTGGCCGCTGGTCACCGATGGAATACCGCCTCTTTCAAGTGCAAGGATGAGACGATCGTGAATAACTCCAAAAGGACATCTCAAACCCAGAATCATACTCCATCAGAGTGAGTACGTTTTGAAATACTTAGTCTGAGGAACACTAGGTCCATGAGATGATCCATGAGAAAAAGCTCTAAGAAATCTATTACCCCACTGTTTTCTAAAAATATTTGGCCACAGAACCCTTTTACTTCATGACAGCCTATTAAAATCCCAAAGGACTCACGACCTACCAACACTGTTTGGAAAATCCTAACCTGATCGAATAATCCATTTTACCAAGGATGTCTCTCTCTCTCTCTCTGTCTCCCCAAATTTAATGAATCTGTTCAAGGTCACCCCGCCGGTTCCCAGGAGAGCTGGGACTACCTTCTGGTACTCCTTCTATGCTGCCACCCTCCCTCACCAGAGGAACCTTTTCTAAATGGCAATTTAATCATACTGGACTTCCTGATAAACAGCAGGATCATTAGTCATTTAATGTTAGTTATGTTTGAAAGCTTTCCCACAAAAGGGTTGACCTGAAAGAGGTTAGTATTATGTGTGTCTCCTTTCAAGTAGCTATTTCAAGGTTGGTTTTACCTGGAGTGAAAGGAAATGTCTGTCTATTTGGAACAGTTCCATCTTGAAGATATTTCAATATTTCTTGCCACAGCACCCTTTCTGTGCTCAGTATTTTTAGCTCACTGTTTTCTATTTTGGCAGCCGAGAAGCTGCAGTTTGTAATTTTACCTCCAGCTTCATATTTCTTCTTAAAAGTGAATACAATGTCCTGTTTATAATAATAAAATCACTAGTTGGCAGAAGGACATTAAATGGAAAAAAAAAAAAAAAAGAGAAAGCAATTGGAAAATTTAGAGCAAGCAATTTTAAGTGCCAAGTTTCACATTTGTAATGGTCCAGTGGAGGTCACTGGGCACCCTTTTTATTGAGGGGACAGTAAAGAAATAGATACCCACTAGTTCTCCTGTGAAAAGTGATAGATACCAACTCTACTTCAAGGAAGCTCGTATTTTACTGAAAAGTGATGTGATCCAAACTTCCACAATATTACTAACTATAGGAAAAATATAAAAATCAGTTTAGCGTGGTATTTTCCCCCTCCAATATTTAGGTTTCCATTTTCCACTTTAATTGAGCTTTTAAGCTTTGGTTTCCTATTCCAGTTTAGCAACAAAGGAAAGAAAATAATAAGAATGAAATTAGCAATAATTGGAGCCAGTCTCAGAAATAACCTTGGGGTTTCTTGGGCTCCTGGTGCAACCCCCTTTGAGCAGTTTCCTTGGATACATTCTCTTCCTGATCCCCAAAGGCCTGAAGTATTGGTGTCGCTTGCTTTTTCCTTTTCTTTTCTTCTCTTTTTTTAACCTCAGATGCCCTGCTAAAGAGAGCTGCAGGTCTAGGCCATGCGAGCAGGGATTCTCCAGGGACTAGAGCTCTAGGTCCAGAAAAATGGTGTTCCCGATCAGAAGGGCCAGATCACCCCTAGGAGTTTACACCAGCCTTCCTTCTTGAAAATTGCTAACCAACCATTTTTCTTTTCAAAATAAACACTATTTCTCTCAACTTCAGTTTGCAAAATATTACCCCAATTCCACTGGACTAAAAAACTGGAATTTTACTGACATAATTGGATTATGAGGTTTAAAGATTGATGGAACTTTTCTGTTCCAAATATAATTGTTCAAATATCAAACCTAAACGGGTATGTAGAAGTCCTTATGCAGCTACAGCCAGAGTAACACTGCGGCCTCCATGGCAGGGTGGCCGAGCAGAAGGGGTCAGGAAGCCATTGGAGCTGTGAGCCCGGTTACAGAAGGATCTGGAGTCTTAGAGGAAGGTGTCACCTTTTCTGCAGCTGCAGCCTATCATTGAATGAAGACTGCTTTGGTCATTCTAGTTCCCTCTATGCCTGCTCACTTTTCAGATCTCAGCGCAAGCACCAATGCCCTTGGCAGTTTGTTCATACTGGTATTACAGCACTTGCGATACTCTGCAGTAATTTATCTGAGTGTAAATCTGTCTCCCCGAGAAAGAGTAAATTCCTAAAGAACAAGAATTGGGCCTCACTTGTCTTTGTATTTCCAGTAACTAACTTAGTACTTGGAGTATGTTACATGTACACATATAAAAATAACATATATAAATAGTTGTATATAGAAGACAGAAAAAGAAAAATGGCAAAGGTTTTACTTGGGAGTTTATAGAGTATGTATTAATTTACTCACAGCACATGTTTTTTAGTGGGTGCTGGGACTCATTCCGAGTTTTTCTGACATTAATTCGAAGGCACTGGACCCCTGAGCAGAAGAAATCATAGTACTACAAACTCTTGTACCCAGTACCTCTCCCCTCTGTCACAACTCCGTCCAAATACCGAGTCCCTACTGCCCATGAATGGCATTCAATTACTTCCTATGCTTTCAGCCAACTGTGATCGGTGGGTATTTGCCTATGCCCCGTACATGGATTTATGGAAATTACCTAGTTTTAGCTAAACTAATCATTACAAAATAGGCAAGTGGCTAAAAAAGATTATTACAAAGATCCACAGACTAAAGGTAAGGCTCAACTATACTAATTCTACTAATACCAAGAAAACAGAAAAGTTGACATTTCTTCTCCTCCCAATATAAATTCATCATCAGCCACATTATGATTTCAAAACAATGACCGTCAATCATATGTTAGCCAGCAGGTCCTTAGGAAAAAATAAACACACTTACTCTGTATCTTCAAGGTAAAAGTGATGTTTTAACAATGAGAAAAAAAGTGATTGATTTCTAAACGAAAATAAAATAAGAAACTCAGATTTTGAAGACAACATTTTTAAAAAGGGTGTTTGAAATGTTAGACAATTTGGGGACCTAAAAATGGTCTCAGAGTATAAACTGTAAAACTACTCATATCTATACACTTAAACTTCCTGACAGAATTTTCTAACTAGTTTTTAAAGATGCTAACTGAAGAATAACCAGATTATGAGCCCATATTTAAAAAATCTAAAACAAAATGTAGCAGCTTTCAATTAGTTCACAAGACCTGATGGACACGATGAAGGATGAAAAGTTATTAGCTGGATTATACTTCTGAATATAATTGGTTAGTAGGACTAAAAAAAATGAGTATTATGATTTAGTTAAGTTCAACTCACTTCTGCTGAGGTATCTTTTTCAGTTCTGATAACCATTAAATCTAAAACTAAGTATCAAAATACACTGAACTTATAATCAGATTTTTGTGTTTCTATATCGTAGGCTGTGAAAGCAAAAATTGAAAAAAAATAATAAAGAATTTCAATCACACTGCTCTCACCAAAAGTCAAATTATTAATGTGAAGTTTTCTATACCTTTTTAAAGTAAACAGCTTTCTACACCTTTTTAAAGTAAAATAAAAATATCTTCAGAATTTATTTTATTCTCACTTTTCTACTTTTATGTATATAATGTACATGACAAATTAGCAAAGCAGTAAATATATTTGTGATTTTAAGATAAAGACATACACATTATTGGGAATGCGTGTTCAAAAAAGTTTAGAGATTACCACTACAGGTACCAGGAAGCAGTTGAAAGATTTTAAGCCCAAGGAGTAAAATAAATCAAATTTGAATTTCAGAAACATAATGCTAGAGGTAATAGGCAAGGAAAAAGTGTTGGGAGGTGTAAGTGGATTCAAAAAAAAAACAAACAAAAAACAAAAAACAAAACTCTGTTGCTATGCTCATAGCAGAGGGCATCCTATGAGCTCCCTGTATCTCTGGAACCTTTCACAGAACACATGAGCATGTTTTAAAAGAAGTCTTCTGCACAGCAAGGCCTCCTGCTCTGTGGTCTAACCCAGAAGGCAACAGGAGCCAAAGAAAAAGGTGAGGTGGGGCTATGAGAAGCAATGGAGAACACGCTAGGAGGGCTGACTGCTGAAGTGCCTTATTATTTATCCATAGGCTAGGAACCAGGCTAGAAAAGACTAAGCACCTCTCTTTTCTGATATTCCCATTTATAATTTTTAAAAGACATAAAAGTTATTTTAAAAAGTAATTCGAAAAATAGAGCAATTTACAAATTGAAGTAAAATATTGCCTCCCTACCCCCAGCTATTCCACCGAGTCCACACATGATAATCACCGTCAACAGTTCGATGTATTTCCTTCCAGACCTTTTTCTGTGCATGTATACTTTTATATGTGCAGATACATGTATGCATGTGTATACACGCACATTTGGAGAGCATTTTTATATAACATATTTGGCAAGATACTATGGTCATCCTTTTAGGACAGTCCACATGGATCTAGCTCTTGATGGCGGCTTCTGGAATGCTACCTTGCTGATATGACACAGGTTATTTAACCATTCCTTTGTTGAGGGACATTGGAAGTGTCACTTTTACAACAGAGCAGCAATGAACATTCTCATACATCTATCCTTGTACACTTCTTTGGGTAGGATGGGTTCCTGGAAGTCAAGTTTTTGGGTGAAAGGGTAGATACATTTCAAATGTTGATAGTTACTGTGGAATGGCTACACTGACCTATAGCACAAACAATAAAGTTCAGGCACTCATTCTCAGTAAAATTTTTTTTATGGATTCCTAGGTTTAGGAAAAGATCTCAGAAAACAAGCCCCTCAATTTGTATATGAGAAAATGAAGGTTCAGAGAGGGTAAGGTTTGGGCCCAAGATCTAAAGCCCAGGATGAGATAACTGACCAGCAGGAGTTCTGTGAGTGGTGGTCACTGCTAAAAGCCAGGACAGTAACTTCAGTTAAGTGACATCAAATATAAAGTGTGTTCCACCAATAAGTAGGAAAGGGGACTGTCATCTCCTTTTCCTTGCTTACGCTTGGCAAGAAAAAAAAAAGGCAGTAAATTCCTAAAAGATACAACAGCAAGAGGGGGCAGAGAAGGAGGATTCTCAAACTAGGTGGAGTAACGGGCACTGAGCGCGAAGGGATCATAAGTTCAGCCGCAAGAAGCGAGCAAGTGTGGTGGAAATGACTCTGACACGGGATGACCTTAGCGAAAAACCTTCCACAGCCTCAGTGGGTTGTACGAAAAGTTTCTTGGTTCTAAATATCTCCATGTGGCATCCAAAATGAATGCCAGTACTGAAACCAAATTCTGAAGAGAAATATCAGAAAAGAACTAACATCCCACAATGAAGAAACATCTTCAAAGAAGATGTTGTTATAAAAATACCACAAAAGTACTTTCCAACAAATTCCAGACCTAAAAGTAAAGCTTTAAAATGAAGCTCCAAGCACAGAAGCTTTGAATCCTTTGCTCTGTGCCTGAAGAGGCCCATGTGAAGGAAGGTACTTCTGACCAGATAACACTGTCTTTATTCAACCAGACCTATGGGGCGTAACAAGGAGAAGAAAAGATGGCAATTGTATCTTTTGAAATTAGAATGGTCTGGAAGAGAGGTGGGCATACTTTTTCTCCAAGGGGCCAGAGAGCCCTTTGCACACCATATGGTCTCTGTTGCAACTATTCAACCTAATGTTGTAGTACAAAAAGACAGCCATAGAAAAAAATACAACCAAGTAAGCATGGCTGTGTTCCAATACAACTTAGTGGATGCTAAAATTTGAATTTCATAGAGTTTTCATTAAAGATTCTTTTCATTTTGATTTTTTCCAATCACTTAAAAATACAAAAACCATTCTTAGCTCTTGGGCTGTGCATAAACAGGCACTGATTTAGTGCACCATAATTTGCCAATATCTGGTACAGAGCACTTAATTCTCAATAGAACTGAACTTGAATGTTGGTGGAAAGATGGAAATATCTGAGCCTCGTCCCTAAGAAGTTAAGTTTGAAGTTAGGTAGAAACGTGTTGTTCTTAAAGAGCTTCAGATATTTACCTTAAATCTCTTCTCTTGCTGAATTCCTCTGGTGGGATTGTCCAGGGCAGACCTTGAGGGAGACAGTCTAGAACTTCTGAAGAAAACTCAGAGAAATCCACACCATACTCTGTTAGTATTCCTTCTGTTTCAGGCTCAATTTCACCAGCCTGCCCAAGACTCTTAGCCAGATGCCTGTGGACAGGACAGAGAGGAACAACTATGTTAGTGAATAAATGGACCACTGGCATCATTTATTCTCTAAAAGAGAAGGTAGTAGGAAAATCTTCAAAACCTCCTGTCCGAATTTCCCCAGCAAGAACACCATCACCAGTGAGTAGGGGGCCAAGGAGAAGAGACAGTGATACTCTTGTCCTGTTAAATCCCTGTCTACAGTATAATTTTAACTTTCTCCAGGAATTCTGATGCGGGGAGTTGGGCCAGCTGGCCTTTCTTGGGCCTCTTGCAATTGTTTTTCATGAAAAAGTCAAATTGATATCGGTAAAAGCCTTTTGTCAATTCCTTCTCTTGCAAACACCTTTAGAGACAATTCTGATCAGCTCAGTTTACTGTTAAGTCATTAGTTTCATAGCACCTACACATTAAGTCATGCTCACTAGATTGAATCTGACGCTTATGTATTTTTCACAATTCTAACTTTTACCTTAATATATTAAATATTTTCATCTGAACACACAAGTAATATATGTTCACTGTAGAGAAGTTAGAAAATACAGAAATGCACCAAGAAGAAAGTTAAAATTATCTATAATCTGGTCATTTGGCAAACCACCATTCACATTTTGGGGTGTTGGTCTATTAAAAGTAAGATTGCATTTAATAGGCTAGTTCTGATGCTATGGGTAGGGTTCCACCCTTCAGAAGGCAAATATCACTCTTCATCTGTGGGTCCTATAAAACAAAACTGATAGTGCTCAATTCTCCTAAGTATTGGCATGCTATGTTCAGACTATAAGCCTTAAGTTAGGTGTTGAATAGGAGACAGTCTTACTGTAAGGAGTTTAGCTCTGGCATTAGGGCTGTCTCTGGAGCCATTCAATTTCTTTGAAGAAGATTCTGTATCCTTTGTAAGGGTAGATGCCTGGCTGTCAGAGTTCTTAAGTGCACAGTGGTAGAGGGAGAGACTGGGGATGTGGTGGCCTCATATGCAGACTTCTAATGAATTCCCATCTTCAGGCTTGCTACTGGAACTGGGCAGTGGTGGCAGCACGGCTGGCCCCACCTCTCATGTGCCAGCCAAGAGAAGCCAGCCCATAGTTGGCACACACAACTGCCCACCAGCATAGGTTCGAGGCAGCCTGCGGGTTGCCTGTGGGCTGCTCACATATAACATGGGCTCAGACCAGTGCTACGTTCTCCGACTTAGGCGGTGATCTCCCAGAAAGCATACCAAAAAGCCAAAGGCAGCAAAAATATGAGGGAAAAAATACAGAAAGCTGTCAGGAAGATCCATAAATATTTGGAAATTAAAAAACCAGTGGGCTAAAAAAAAAATCAGAAAATATTTCAAAATGAATAAAACACAATATGTCAATATTTGTGAAAAGCAGCTAAAGCATTACTTTGAGGGAAATTTATGTTTTAAATGAATGCTCATATTAGAACAGAAGAAATGTGTCAAATCAGTGATCTAAGCTTCTGTCCGAAAAAATTGAAAAAAGAAAAGCAAGTAAGATCCCAGGTAAGCAGAAGGAAGAAAATAATTAAGAAATAAGGATCACTGGACAGAAAACGAAGAATAAAGAAAACCAATAAAATCCAAAGTTGATTCTTTGAAAAGAGAATAAAATAGGTAAGTTTCTAGTGAGGCTAATCAAGAATAAGAAGTTACCAGAATCAGGACTGAGAGAGGAAACATCCTACAAGCATTAAGAGGATAAGAGAATTATGAATGGCTTTAAGCCAATACATTCAACAACTTGCATGGAATGGATAAATTCCTTGAAAAACACAAACTGCCTAAGATTATTCAAACGAAACCAATACCTAAATACTCCTATATCTATTTTAAAAACTGAATTCATAGTTTAAAACCTTCCTACAAAGAAAACTCCACGCCCAGATAGCTTCACTGGCAAATGCCGCCATGTACAGCATTAAGAAAGAATTAATACCAATTCCATACAAACTATTTCAGAATACAGACAAGGGTGGAACACTTTCCAACTGGTTTCACGAAGCCAGCATTACCTTGAAACCAAAATCAGACAAAGGATTCATGAGGTCAATATCCCTCGTGAACACAGACTGAAAATTCTTATGAAATGTTAGCAGACAGAAATAGCAATACAGTTGACCCTTGAACAATGAGGTTGAACTGTGTGGGTCTACTTACCGGAGATTTTTTTCAATGGGTAAATACAGTATTGTAAATGTATTTTCCCTTCCTTATGATTTTCTTAACATTTCCTTTTCTCTAGCTTACTTTGTTGTAGGACTAGAGTATAAAATACACATAACATACAAAATATGTGTTAATTGACCGTTTGTGTTATTGGTAAGGCTTCCACTCTATAGTAGACTATTAGTATCAAATTTGGAAAAAGTCAAAAGTTATATACAGATTTTCAACTGTGTGAGAGTTCAGTGCCACTATCCCTGCATTGTTCAAGGGTTAACTGTACATAAAAAGGATAATACATCATGACCAAGTAAAGGTTTAAATATGTATGTATTTTTAATATGTATTTATTTTGAGAGAGAGAGAACACACAAGCAGGGCAGGGGGAGAGGGAGAGGGAGAGACAGAGAGAGAGAGAGAATCCCAAGCAGGCTCCACATTGTCAGTGCACAGTCCAATGTAGGGCTCAAACTCACGAACTGTGAGATCATGACCTGAGCTGACATTGAGAGTTGGATGCTTAACCAACTGAGCCACCCAGGCACCCTGATGACCAAGTGAAGATTTAAAGATTTGTCCAACATTCAAAAATCAATATAATTTACCATATTAGCAAAAAATGAGAAAAATATACAATCATTTTGATAGATGCAGAAAAAGCATGGACAAAATTCAACATACATTCATGATCAAAACTCTGAATAAATGAGTAATGAACAGGAAATCCTCAACTTGATTAATGGCCCCTATGAAAACACTAGAGCTAATAGCAAAACTTAATGGTGACATACTACATGCTTTCCTCTGGACCAGGAAGACAACAAGGGTGTTAACTCTCACCAGTAGTATTAAACATGGCATTGGAGGTCCCACTGAGTGCCATAATGCAAGAAAAGGAAAGAAAAAGCACACAAATTAGAAAAGAAGACTTCTACGTGACATGTAAATGGGCCAAAGAACTACAGTTTCCATTAAAGAAATGACTAGTCTGCTACATAATGCCAGGCCTTTATAGAAGACCCCTCTCATTCTATGAAAACCAGAGGCCAGCACGCTATGTATGATTTAGACTCTGCCATAACTCATGACTTTGAATGTGGAGAGAATGACACAAAAACCGAGAGGTGCTTAAGATTCATTCGTGGCAGCCGGAATGGTTTCCAGTGATCGCAGTGGTAGTAGCAGTGTCCAGTGGCAATGTTGTTCTGAGAAAGCACTGGGAGGAACCATTGGCACTGTGGCCAAACTAATCCTGATAAAAGATGATGACTGGACTTCTTGTCCTTGGCTCTCCAGATTTGCCTTTGTTCTCACCTACAATTTTCTTAAACATTCAAGATTCTTACTAATTTCTGTGGGTGGCGCCTGGGTGGCTCAATCGGTTAAGCGTCCGACTCTTGATCTCAGCTCACGTCTTGAGCTCAGGGTCATAAGTGTAAGCCCCACAGTGGGCACGAAGCCTACTTAAAGAAAAAAAAGGAGGGGGGGGGTACCTGGGTGGCTCAGTCAGTTAAATGTCCAACTTCAGCTTGGGTCATGATCTCGCGGTTCATGAGTTTGAGCCTGCATCAGGCTCTGTACTGACAGCTCAGAGCCTGGACCTGCTTCAGATTCTTTGTCTCCCTCTCTCTCTGTCCATCCCCTGCTCACACTCTGTCTCTGTCTCAAAAATAAACATTAAAAAAAAAAAGAATCTAGACATGGGGCTCTTGGCTGGCTCAGTCAGTTGAGGATGGAACATTTGATTTTAGGGTTGTCAGTTTAAGCCTCACATTGGGCGTAGAGCTTACTTAAAAATAAACAAAAGGTTCTATACAGTTAAAGACTCAAGTCTCATTAATTTTCAAAATGACTACATTATTACCTGTGTTCACTAGAATGAAATTCCTATTGAGGATTTAAGGAATCTGTTGTCACTGCCTTTGAAGTTTGAAGGACATTTTGGAAATTAATGGGACCTGAGTTACTTCCAACCCATCTATTATTCTCATAGGTTCCTGAGGTTCTGTTTTCTACATTCATCTTCTAAAACTAATGCCTTTATCTGTCTGGGTTCTTGGTTGCAAGCACAAGAAACTAACTGAATGGAAAAGGAGTTTATTGAAAAGAAATCAAGGGGCTCACAGAAAGTGAGAGGCTTGAAGAACCTGAAAAAGGGATGTAAGCAAAGAGTTACATGGTCAGCCTCTAAGTCCTTGATTCCAGGCTAAGCTGAAAACTCAGGGACTTCCTATGTATATCAAACAGATATTTTGTTTTTGTTTTATTTATTTATTTGTTTGTTTGTTTGTTTGTTTCTTTGAGAAGGAGAGAGCATGAGCAGAGGAGGGGCAGAGAGAGGAGAGGACAGAGGATCTGAAGTGGGCTCTGCATGGACAGCAGAGAGCCCAATGTGGGGCTCGAACTCATGAACTGCGAGATCATGACCTGAGCTGAAGGCAGACACTTAACCGACTGAGCCACCCAGGTGCCCCTCAAACAAGTATTTTGAATCTCTTGCAGCTGCCAGGATAAGTACGGGGGGGGGGGGGGGGGGGGGGGGCGGGGAGGGGGGATTCAAAGGGCAGTAAATTATTACATCATTAAATTCAGGGTCTCACTGAGTCTCTCATGTGAAATGTGGGGGTACTAATCACAAAGAATAAGACTTAGAGAACCAGACTCTTTTTCTACACACACACACACACACGCGCACACACACACACACACACACACACACACACTATTATATAGGAGGATGCAGAAAGGTCTGAGGACCTTGGATGCCTAGTTCCAACTGACCTTCCATTGTCATGAATCATAAGTGGACTATGATAGGGTTATATCCATTCTAAGGGGTGGTCTCTGAAAAGAGAGTAGAGCAGAAACTTCCTCCCTGTAAGCAGAACTTCAAGCAATATATCCATGGTCTACTTTGGCTGAAGAAACATGGCCTGATGAGCAGTTGCTACAAGTTTAGCAGATCACAGGGAGCTGAAAGAAGAAAGACTGGAGTACTGGTGACAAGGACATCTGGGGAAGAGACATGGGCATGAAATGGGCCTACTGAAATGAACCCAGAGTATGACTGTTTGTGTTCCATAAGAATGCTCAGCAAAAGATTTCCACTGTGGAAGCAGGACGATTTGTCCCGAGAATGTCAACCAACCTCCTTCCCCAACCATTGCAGTGTTTGCTCAATGGGAATAAAAACAAGGTACAAAGCAGCAGAAAATTAGCTCCACAGCATAAACTTCCTCTCACTAATGAGGACCTGACTACCACACCTGCAGGATGCCAGTATGCCAGCAGCAACCAGCTCTGAGCCTCTGATTCAGAACCACAGCAAGAAGACCCACCAACTACTTGATAGCAGATTGAGTTTGCTGAGCTCTTCTGTGATAGAGAGGGCAGTTACTTCTCTCTACTGAAAGAAACACTAACTCTGGATTTGGGTTTGCTACCTTCATTTGGTCCACCCATCTTGCTTATAGAAACGCAACCCACAGATTTACCAAATTATCTTTTAAACTATTATATTACTCAACACTGTACGTAATTGAGGATTTAGTCTTCCAGAAGTAGCAAAGCTCACTGAATTGCACGGATTAGAATGGTGTAATAGCGTACTAATGAACTAAATTGGAAGGCAACATCTTATGAGGCTGGACTGCTATCCTCTAGGATATAATGTTGCTCTTAGTATCCTAGATTCAAGCATATGGTCTGGGAACCAAGAGTTCATGGGAGGAGTTGGGCCTTTCAATATCATATTTAAGACCCATTCCCAATAATACTCACCTCTACAACTGAAAGATTTTAATATTGCTAGGGCTATAGTCATGATTCCTCTGAATTGGAAGCTAGACTCCCAATTGATAAAACAAGGCACAAAGTATACTACCCATTTCCTGGGGGGGAGAAACATATTTGCAATTCAAGCCAGTTGAGGGATGACTCAGAAGTAAAGATTCAAGAGTGGTGAGTAATAATGCAGAGAAGTTAATCACAGATTATGTTGAGACATGAAATTGCCAATATATTTGACCATTTACCCATAAAACACAATTTCACATGATTCTACCCTAATGTATCACAAATCACATAAAATAATTAATTACACAAAATCAGATAGCATAGTTTCTGGGGATGTATAAAAAATGAGGTAGATCATAGGGAGAATGCAGAGAATGAAACTAGTGTGAAAAGAAACACATTCTTCTATGTGGTGAAAGCATCAGTAACAGTCTCTGTGAGGCAGACTTAAAACACTGGCCACCCTACTCTTAGCTGGTGATTTTAGAATGGCCAAAAATGATTATCTTATGCCTGAAGTGGGAAAGGGTCTAAACATTTGAACAAAAGACACTTTATAATATCCAACTTTTAAAATATAGTACTAAAATCTGGGAAGACACCATTATTTAAAGATGGGAAGGAGACATCCCAGACATTCCATTAAAAAAAAAATACTGCGTGTCACCAGGAAGAAAGAAACAAGGTAAAGAAATGGCAGAAGAAGAAAAAAAAAACATTCTGTAAGTATGTGGCCACAGAAATTGGTATCTTGACCAAAGATATTCACAAGAATATATCACCACTATAAGGAAAGAGCTCAAAGATGCAAGTGCATATTAAAAACATTAATTTTACAAAAGGAAATAAAAACCTAGTGCTTTAGACCTAGGAAATAAGTAGAAAAGAAAAATAAAACCACTCCAGAATGAAGGTCATTTAAAAAAAATTTTTTAAGTTTATTTTTGAGAGACAAGAGAGACAGAGCACGAGGAGGGGGAGGGGCAGAGAGAGAGGGAGACACAGGATCTGAAGGAGGCTCCAGGCTCTGAGCTGTCAGCACAGAGCCCAACGCGGGGCTCGAACCCACGAACTGTGAGATCATGACCTGAGCCAAAGTCAGTTGCTTAACCGATGGAGCCACCCAGGCGCCCCAAGTGAAGGTCATTTTTGATGGAGGTAACTAAGGAAGGAGGTAACTAATGAAGACTAACTCTGAAAAAAAATAAGGTTCATTGAGAAAAAGCCTGAGAGAAGTGAGGAAGATGCAATTGGAAAGTACAAAGAGTGTTTTAAAGGATTACAGAGAAAACAGATAGATATGAAAGGCAGATGAAGGAGATCCAACTTTGGAATAAGGGGTATTCCTGAAGGAACTAGATATATGGAATAGAAAACATTTTCCATGCCATTAAGACAACTTTCCTGAAATAAAAGAAATTTCACATAGAGAAAGTATACGCCATGTCTCAGGGAAAACTAATACAGAAAATCACCACTGAAACATAGCCTAGTGAAGCCTACTGGACTTTGAAGATGAAGATTTCTAAGTGCAAGAGCTCGAAGAATATAGTTCTCATAAACCTGTTCTGAAAAACTACTAGATGAAGAACTATGGCCTACCAATAAATGAAGAAATTTCCCCAAAAGACTAGTGCTGAGTACCGAATCCACCTCTGTGGGGGTGGGGCGGTGAAAAAGACGGAGGACAAAAGTAAGCTGGTAAAGGTGGACTTAATATTAATCGTCAGAACAAGTCATATCACTCACTGAATGTTAACTGAAGTTTAATGAAGAAAAATAGTTGTCTTTTATTTAGTTGTATTGGTGCTTTCTGTTCTGGAAAAATTTTTCACTAGACTCTACTTTGAATCCAAAGAATCTTGACTTGTTTACCAAAATTACAATACGGCTCGTAAAGACAAAATTATATTTTGGTTACAGCTTCCAAATGTAATCAATGACTCCAAGTTTCTATTAGTAGTAATTAACATTTATTTTACTAAGTTCCAAAGAACATTTCTCAAGTACCTTATTTAAATAAATTTATTATAGATTTTCACCGGAGATAGAATTGACAGCACCATAGCCAGGATAGCCTGCAGGAGATAAAAATCTAACCAGTCAGCATGCTGAAAGAGCTCAAGCATTTGGCTTTGGATGTCCCAGAAAAAATCTTATGCTATTTTACTCGTAAATTCTGCTGCCACCCTAAAAACCAGAATACCTTGGGATCTAAACAGAAGCATGACCTACTAGGGAACTGACTTATATACATTGCCTACTTGTCTTACAGAAGGGTTTGCTTTCATTTTTTAATTTTGGTGTAAATTTTACTTAAAATGAATACTGCAGGTAAAATTCCCTTCTATATGTCATAGTTCCAATATTATAGCTTTCTAGGTAGTTTCTGTCTTCATTGTCTTAAAAGATCGCAACAGCTGCTTTTGGACAACTATGATTCAAAGTTGCATCAAAATGTCTGGCCAATTCTCTTAAAAACCACACTTGAGGTTTTTAAACCACACTTAAAAACCACTACTCTGCATTAAAATATGTCCTTCAAAGGGTGCCTGGGTGGCTCAGTTGGTTAAGCTCAGGTCATGATCTTGCAGTTCGTGGGTTTGGGCCCATGTAGGGCTCTGTGCTGACAACTCAGAGCCTGGAGCCTGCTTTGGATTCTCCTTGCTCTCTGTTCCTCTCCCACTCATGCTCTGTCTCTCAAAAATAAACATTAAAAAATTTTTTTGTAAATGTCCTTCAAAAATAACGTTGAAATTCACAGCCAAGAGGACCATAAGGAGACATGATAACAAATAAATGTGTAGGTATCCTGGAACAGAAAAAGGACATTCAATTTTTAAAACTCCAGGATTTCTGAGTACAAGTATGGATGTCAGTTAATAATGTTATCAGCACTGGTTCATTAGTTGTAACAAATGTACCATACTAATATGTTACAAATAGGGGAAACTAGGTCCAGGGGTACATAAGAACTATAAGAACTGGGGTGCCTGGTTGGCTCAGTTGGTTGGGCGACTGACTTCGGCTCAGGTCATGATCTCGCGGCTCATGAGTTCGAGCCCTGCGTCAGGCTCTGTGCTGACAGCTCAGAGCCTGGAGCCTGCTTCAGATTCTGTGTCTCCCCCTCTCTCTGCCCCTCCGCTGCTCACACTCTGTGTCTGTCTCTCAATAATAAATAAACGTTAAAAAAAATAAAAAATAAAAAAAAGAACTATAAGAACAAAAGAAATGTACAAAGATATAGTATAATTTAACTATGTAAAAACATTTATGAGAAGATTGATGGGGAATAGCTAAAAATGGCATTAATTATTTTAGAAAGGGAGGATTATGAATGACTTTTTTCTCATTTTCTAAACTTCCTTTAATATTTTAACTTTTTTTAAAATTTAAAAAGTATAGGAACATTTATTACAATCTAATAAAAACTTGTGATGCCCAGTACTGGTTGCCCACCCAACATTCATTTCCCTCTTCCTCCTTTCTAACAGAAACCTAATCTTTTTCATATAGGGAACATCTCATTTTCAGCTCCAGAGGCAGATCTTCATTATTCTAATGAAATCAGGATGTGGTTCCACTGGAGACTGTTATCAATATCATGGTTGGTGGATAGGATCTCCCCCTTCCCTGTTGTATGTGATCTAGAAAGCATGTAGTCTGACCATACTGGCGGCTGTCTTCACTACCATGAAGAACCTTCTACTAGACCACTGAAGACAACAAAGGGGAACCTGACAACATCACAAAGTCACTGACTATACTGGGCCCTGGAGCTCGCAACAACCTCTGGATTCCCACTTCTGTAAAAAAAATATGTTCCCTTAACGTTTAAATCACTTCAGGTCAGGGTTTTCCACCACCTGGTGGTAAAACCATCCTAACTAATATAAAGTATTTTAAAATATCTTTCATGAGAAGCAAACTTCTCCTTCTCTTCCTTCATTCTGAAACAAAAAATGTAACACACTTATTATAAAAAATAAAGTCTCAGGACTGTTCACATCATATATCTTGCAGGCATTCACTAAATATTGACAAGGTACTATTGGTTCTAGAGCATAAAAATACTACAAGTTGCTCCTTCCTTAAGCAATGTATTTCTATCTTAAAGGCACTCCCTTTATGGCTTCCATGTTGAAGCAGGCCCACAAAACATAAACCAAGTTCATTTCAACTTCATGGAATATAGCGGCAAGGCCAGGAAGCCACCCTGTCCTCCAGAGCAAATCTCTCTCCTCAATGCTATCACTGTCCTTTGTTAGATCTCCTTTCTGGCACATGCCACTTTCTAACTGTATCATAGTGCTTTGGGTACATCTCTACTTACCAGCAGATGAAAAGGGTCATCCTAAAGAGAATAAACATTATTTCTGTATCTTACTCTGAGTCTTAATCATCCTAGGTGCCTAACAGATGATGGTTTAGTGAATAAAATAAACGAATTAATGCTTTAGGGCCTGGAAAAAGGGCATCTATTCCTCCTTGAAACTCCAAAGGGAAAGTAAGAAAACTGAAGATAGTAAAAACAAACAAATAAAACCCAAAGACACGTATTTAGGTATTTTGAGTCCTTTAATAACTAGCTGCCACATTAGCAAAATTATTAATACTATCCTTTAAAAAACATCAGGAAAAATTAAAAAATGCCTGCTATTATTACTTTCATTCAAAATTGCACTTTCATCACTTATTAGTGTGGAAAATATCTTCTCTCCAATTGTAAGTTGCCAGTTTAGGAAGATAAGAAAAGGAAATAAAAGTTGTAGGGATTAGAATGGAAGAAACTTGTCATTACTCACCAATGATGTGATTACCTGCACAGAAATTCCAAAGGAAACTATGTCCAAACTATTAGAATTAATAACAGGATTTAGCAAGTGGCTGGATACAGCATTAATATACAAAAGTTAATTATAATTCTATACACCAGAACCAAAAAGTTGGAAAATGCAATTTGAAAATGCAAAAAGTTGGAAAATGTTCAGAACTTAACATTAATAACATGAAAAAACAAGTCATAAACTGTTGAGAAGATATTTTCCCTACCAATAACTGTTAAAAAGATTACTTCCTAGAATGTTTTTTAGCTCCAAATCAAATAACAGCCCAATAAAAAAATGCTAAATAAAATGAGTGGGTGAAAGTTTAATTGGATAGTCTCAAAAAAATCTCCCAAATACAATAAATTACAAGGGAAAAAAAAATATGTTATTCTGGCAGGTACTTCCTTAGCCAAGAGATCAAGGTTAACATCACCAGTAATACATACTGACATGTACTCCCTGATGTGACACACACTGCCTTTGTGATGTCTTTCCCAACAATGCTTAATCTCAGTCTACTCATGAGAAAACATTAGACCAGCCAAACTGAAAAACATTCTACAAAATCAAAAGTGTGAAGCCATGAAAGACAAAGCTGACAAATTGTCACAAACTGGAACAACTACAGCAATATCACAACTAACTGCAATGTAGGATTCTGGACCAGTTTCTCAAACTGGAAAGGATGTTAGTGGAAAAATTTGCAAGATATGAATAAGTTCTATACTTTAATAAGTATACCAATGTTACTAATCATACCAATGTTAATTTCTTAGTTTTCATAAATGTTTTATGGTACCGTAAGGTGCTAACATAAGGAGAAGCTGGGTAAAAGTCTATAGGAACTCTGTACCATGTTTGCAATTTCTATAAATTTATCCAAACAAAAAATTAACTGTGAAAAAAATATAAAAAATATAAGGACATTTTCTAGAAGAGAAAACATAATGATCATAAAAATAGGAAAAGATGCTCAATCTCATTAGTAATTTGGAAAATATAAATTAAGATCATCAGATACCATTTTATACCCACTTGAATGGCAAAAATGGAAGAATCTAGCTATATCCAGTGCTGGTAAGAATGTGAAGAAACAGAAACTCATACTAGTAGAACTAAAAATGGGCACAGCCGCTTTGGAAAATGGTTCAGGTACAAAGTTGTTAAGTTTAACATGCACGTGGGTGTGATGTGGTCATTTTACTCTTAAGTAGAGTCTAGAGAAACTTTAGTTGGTAAGCACTGATATGTTCATAGGAGCATTATTTCTAAGAGCAAAACCTCAGTTCAACCCAAATATCCACTGCTAGATAAGTAAATTGTGGTATATTTCAGGAAATGGAAATACTACAAATTAAAATGAATGAAATACATGAATATATTTTAGAAACAACGTTAAATAAAAAAAAGCAAGTCACAGAAGCATGTAGCACGGTATTTTTGGTAAGGTTTAGAAACAAGCAAAACTAGTACTTTTAAGGATAATAAATATGGGCAAATCATAAAGAAAAGCACATGTTGATTAGCATGTTTGAGAAAGTGGTTACCTCTTGGGGAAAAAAAATAGTGGTTAGGGTACAGAAGATCAGAGGACGCTTCAACAATATTGCAATGTAATTCCTAATCTGGGTACTGAGTTCATGGGTTGGTTTTAATATGAAAATTCAAAAATTACATAAGTATTACATATGTACTTTTGTTTGTGAAACATACTTTGCAATGAATGTTAACAAATATTTTAAAAACAATATTTTAGACAAATACACACCAAACCCTTAATAGTGATTATTTCTGGGGGTGAAATTCTAGAATTTTTTTTTACTTTCAGTGGTTCGTGTTTTAAATAATTTTAATAGTAAATGTATAATATGTATATATTTCAAAAAATTGTTTAAATTTTTTCTATTTTTGATATTACAATAAGTAGTTTTGAGATAGAAAGTTTTCCTCATTAATTTATTTAAAAAAAATGTTTAATGTTTATTTATTTTTGAGAGAGAGAGAGAGAGAGAGAGAGAGAGAGACAGAGCATGAGCGGGGGAGGGGCAGACAGAATCCAAAGCAGGCCCCAGGCCCTGAGCTGTCAGCACAGAGCCTGAAGCAGGGCTTGAACCCACGAATCGCGATACCATGACCTGAGCCAAAGTCACACACTTAACTGAGCCACCCAGGAGGCCCTCATTAGAGTAATTTATAAGGATTACCACCTCAATACTTCTCACTCACCAGGCTCCTCCACAAATACTGTTCCCATTCACAATCAATGATATTACAACTGCGTCCTACTGTAAAATTAATCGGGACAGTGCTGAAACAATATTCCTAACTTCCTGTAGTTAATAGGTGGGGGTTATGTGTGCACGTAAGAATTTTATATAAATTCTTATATAAATTCAGCATTAGGTCCAGGTCATGTTCAAGTGAAAAACTTACTGAAGTAAGGGACCAGCTATAGATATAAGAAATTAAGCAAGAAAGTCTCTCAAATTGGCCTCTTTGCCTTAAAGAAAATAGGGACACTGAACAGTCAACGTTAGCGTTCTAAACCATTCATCGTCCTTTCTCTATCACACATTCTTATAGAGTTTGAGCCTTAAAACAAGGCCACACACAGGAGGCCAAGCCAGACAGTCTTGTAGTGATTATCCCTCAAATAAATGCTCTCGTGCATGCTGGCCCATGTTGGAAACTCCATGCAAACAGGTACAACGATATCAGATCCCTGAGAACCTTCAAGTAGAGCACAAATATCAGCTAGACCTGAGCCCAGAAGTTCAGTAACAGCACACAGAAAGGAAAGTGTGGCAAATACACCATGTCTTTGGCTGTATATGTTACATATTATTTTCTAAAATCAGGAGAAGAGACGTTATTTTCCATTTTTCTGGCTCATCAACATGACACAGGAGAAAACAGCAAGTAAGGAATGGGGACTTTAGGAATGTGGGCAGGTCAGTGAAAACAGACAACGGAATGTGGAAAAGAAGAAAGGCTCGAAAATACCACGTGATTTTAGGGAAGACCCTGAAGCTTGAGACTGAAGAGCCAAATGTCAATGTGAAGGGAGCAAAGAGGAGGATGCACGCATTTAAGGACTTTAAGAGAAGGCTCACGGTAGCTAAGGTTCTCTCCTACCTTAAAATAGTATTTTCGAGAAGAGGCACTAGCAGTTGAGGATGAAGCTGACAACCACGGAAGAAGTGTTAATGACCGCACACAGCGCGACGGAAAGAACAATTTGGCACCAAAGCCTGGCTCAGAACCACTGTCGTCCTCCACCCCTTTTGCCTCTGCTCCGCTCTGACCAGGATGCTCTCGATGTTGAAGACCCAGCTTTTTCCAAAGATGGTCCTTCCAGGCCACCAGGTGGAGCCCAACAGTCACACACAAAAAGAGCCCTTTCCTCAGCCTGATTTGCGTTTTGTCTCTCAGCCAGGGCAAGTGATACTGTGCCCCCACCCCGGAAAGGACTTAGATAAAGTCTAAGTTTCAAGTTCATAGGATTATATAACTCAGCCTCTTCTTCAGAAGAGTCTTCAAATAAAGAACATACTCTTGATCAGGTGAAATACTCCTTTCGCACAGAGGGAAAGATTAGACGGAGCTATTTTTCAATTTGCTACTCTTGTAGGCTATGCCTCAATGAAACTAATTTCTCCTGTTTTTTTTCTACCAACCTAGTTACTATCTCACTCTCCTACTAAATACAATTTAGTATAATTTAACGACCATCCCCCTAATTTAGATCTACCTTATAAGAAATTCAGTATCTGTCAAACTGAATGGAATGTTAAAGGATATTTGTTTCCAACAGTCAACAAATATATATTTCTAATTGGTAACTGGCACTTTACTGGTCAAAGCTGGGAGATGAAGATACCAGAACAGATCACCCGTCCCCCTGACAAACCACTTCCTCCTCTTCCACATGTGTCATCAATCAGAACTTCCCTTTCCCTCCCTTCATCTCACCCAGCCACTCTCTCCAATGGAAGCTGCTGTCCTTCACTCTCATTAAAATGAACAGCACCGTGACTCCTTCTCAATTCCTCTATTTCAATAGCCTCCCATTAAACCTAGACAATCCCAAGTTCAACCCTAAATTTCTCAAGCCTGCTATACCTGCACTGACCTATTTATTTTTCCTCCTCCCTTAAAGCTACCAAAGTTTGCTAGAGCAAATAACATTAACATGTCTGTTTGCTCTAGGTCAGTTCAAGTTATAGATCTTCATTTAGTCTAAAGCGCTGCCACGAAACACTACCACGTTCCTCACAGTAGCTGCTCTAAAACTTTTCCATTTTCTTCAAGATTTATCCTTAAATATTCAAGAAGAAGAACCATAACAAATCTAGAAGAGAGTGACCACAGTATCTCCATGCTATGACATCCTGGAAGGGAAGGCTGTGATTATAAACTCTAGACTTTAGGACAGGAGATTTCACAAAGGTCTGAGAAAATATAGGCATGAATTCCACTGCAGGACTTTCTAAAGGGAAAGATGCTTTAAGAGGGTTGGGAAGCTCTTAAAACTGTAAATCTGATTACATAATTACAGATCATTCCAGCGAGGAAGCCACTGTGGCTTTTTAAGTATCTTGGACAAAAGCCTAGTACTAAATAGGAAGAGTATTAAATACGTTGTGATGCATAACAAAAAGCAGTGATCCCTCAAAGCCAGCAAGGGTTCACTAAGAACGATTACCTTCAGGTTTTTGCTAGCATTATAGGATGAAGAGTACAGAAAATGTGACAGGTGTGATGTACAGAAGTAAACAAGGCTGAACTGAGGTATCTCATGACAGTTCTGGGAACAAGATGAAAAATAACTTTCTAACACCCAAAGGTCTCCAGTACTGTAATAGTCTTTGGGCTGTCCATCACAGGAGGCACCAAAGTGGCACGAGGGGTGCCAGAGAAGCAATGCTTACCCGGAAGGGGGCACCAAAATTGATGGCCTCCTTAAGGCCACTGAACCAGCCAGCAAATGTTCACTGAGTATCCTTGTCCTAAAGGAACTCATGGCCAAGTAAATAACTTACATAAGCAATTACAATACAAACAGGCCACAGTGATAATAACAGTAGCATTACAGACTATGGGAGCACCCAGGAGGGAGGAATCAGGGAACATTTTTCAAGTAGACAACGGAGTTAAGTTTAAAAGTGGAGTATTTCACTAAACAAATAGCAGGGAGAGGAGAAAGCCACTGCTGGGAAAGGAAGTGTGGTGTGTAAGAGTCTGGAGCTACGAACACACACAGCCAGCCTGGGAAACAGCAAGCAATGAGGCATAAGACAAGGGCATGGTAGGAGCTGAAGCTGCCCGCAGTGCACTGTGGTTCAACACCATTGTCATCTCCCCAACGACACTCAAGTCAGAGGCCTGCAAGTTCATCCACAGTTCTGTCCTTCTCATTCATGCCCCATTTCTAATTGGTGAGCACATCTAGGGGATTTCACCTCCCTTCTCTCCCCTGAATCTTGTCACTCCTTTTGCTTCCTTCACTGCAACCCATTTACTCCAGGTTCTCCCCATCTCCTGTCTGTTAATACGACAGATTGTGAGGACTGCTTGCCTTCAGTCACGTCCCCTCCTGTCCACTCCAGACTCTCAGGCAGAGTGATCTTCCAGCAAAGGGGCTTCCGTTCTCTCAGGAACAATCCTAGATTTCTCCCTTCACCCACCTCCTCTAAACTTCCCGAAAACGACTTTATTCCTATATTCTACTTCATACGATAATGAGAGGTCAAAGAGACAGGCCATTCAATCTGTTTACTTTATCCACACTTGTTCCCAGAGACTCAAGTCCCACACAGTCCCTACCAATTAGGCGGTGGGCCATGGGACCTTGGACCACTACCTCTGGTTAAAACTACTGATCAGGGCAAATACCTGTCTCAGGCTAGACCGATAAGATTTTTCTACCCTAGAAATTCTGTATCGTGACCTAGACTTCAGTATGTGACCTGCAGAGGACTGGCAGTACCACTGGGGGCTGTGTAGGCTACTGACAGGTAGCCGGCTGCTGTGTAGAGAGAGGCAGAACAATCCAGCTCACGTGCAGACAGGGGTACAGAAAAGATGCCATGTGGTGGTGGGACTTGTCAGGGTCGTTGAGAGAGCAGCTGTGATTCCTCTGCCACCTTGTGAGTTCTGAGCTCCTCATGAGGCCTGCCTCCATTTCCTGCCCTTGGTTTTAGGAGAACCACCAGTTTCTCATACTAATTTCCACTTTTATTTAAATTAGCTCAAGGAGGATTCCATTTCTTAGAGTCAAATTAATCCTATGACACTTATGTACAGTCCCTCTGCGTTAGGCTATTGTTTCTTTGAATAAAAAAAACCATACCCTGTTTACCGTTGTACTTCTCACACAGTGACTTACACACAGTTGATCAACACCTGTCTCCTGAACTGAATTTAACTGCAGAAGAAGTAAATGACTTTGGACTTAAATAATGGGTAGCAATTACACAGACAGAAGAAGTTCAAAACTTTTACGAGCAGAGTGCAGGGGCAGGGAAGAAATTCAGAGGGAAGCCACTTTGGCTAAGCTCAGTTTTCAGGCATAGTTTCTGGGGAAGTTAACCACAAACACTCACATCCATGGCAAGTACTACCTTCACACTCCTGGTCAAAACCTGGCAAAGATGAGAGAGGAAACCCAGGCAGTCCTAGCACAGCATGTTCTGATTGGGAAGCCTTGACCTTAGTTCCTAAAGATCAGTAGTGACAGCCAGAGCGTAATGGCAAAGGCAGGACCCCCACCAGGCCCAACAGCTGCGGCCCGCACCCCTCAGGAGAGACACGGCATCTGAGGACTGTATCATGAAAACCTACCACATTTTCTTGCTTTCTTAAGATAAATTTTCTCTTCTTCACAAAGATCTTAAAAGGCATATTTACAAAATGACAAATTCTAATGTCTTTATACTAAGTTTTCCATCTAAGTATATTTTTATTTTGAGAAGTACATGATTAATATATGGCTATTATTTTAAAATGGTCTTTCTTTACATTCAGCAAATATTCTTGCTGCTTCGAAGGCTTGACTCCTTTTTCAATTGTAATTTACCCACAAGGAAAGAGTTCTTGATGAAGTAATGGCTCAGCTGTGAAAAAGGAACCTGTAAGACCATTCCAGCAATAAGAGAAACTCACATCATAAAGATTTCTTGACTACACCCATACAACTCGATAACTAAGGAAGCAGTCCAATCAAATACACACAATGGGATATGACAGAAAGGCAGATAAAAGACAAGGCTGGATTTCCTGCTGTGATGGGAAGTCTTCCCTTTTCGCTGCCAGGCAGAGTGCAGCAGGCACAATCAACAGGGGCCAGGTGGCGCAGACATTATCAGGCCATTTGGAGTTGATGGTGAGAAACTGGCAAGCCTCAGAGAAGGGCTAGTTAGGACTCAAGGGGTTGACGTCACTTCTGGATAATGAGTTAGGCATAAAAATGATATTGCGATCACTCCACTTAAGAGGAAAAAAAACAGAAAGAAAGTACAATTGTTTCTGAGTGGCCCTGAGATCATATTATTCACATTGATCTCCATATCACTGAAAAAGTGGCACAGGACAGTATCTCTTAAATGGCATGAGGTGTGACACATGGATTTGATTTGGCTTCCTTTGCTAGGCATAAGAGGTCCAATGAAGAGATCCAATGAAAGTGGTACATTGTGGCCATGCCTTCAGTGTTGGCCCTCATAACCACAGGACACTCCCAGAAGGGCCAGTCCCGTACAAGTCAGATGACTAACAAGCAAGTCACCAAACTGGCTTAAAAGTAAGTGTGAGAACAAACTTTTCTAGCTTGTACACCTTTATTTTTATTTTGTGTGAAGCATAAACCGGGCTCCATCCATAATAAAGGGCTAAAAATATAGCTAAAATTTATCATTGTTTTTCTTTCAAAATGAATACAGTTGTAAGAAAACAGGTACAGCATTTGATCAAACAGCTGGGTCCAGCAGTTTCTTCAGATCAGAACTGTTCAATTGGCTACCCATGATGATCTCTGACTACATAATCTATATTTAAGTTAGATTGGTTCCTGACAGCTTCCATGAAAATAGGGTACCCTTTCCTACTTACGGTCAGGTAATTTAATTCTTAATGCCCTAAGTAAAACCTCCTTAGGATCAATACCAAAAAGCACATCATTAAAATATACCTTCATGTTTATAATTTAAAGCATGGAAGACTGGGGGCCTCTGAAATGCCTGGAATTTTGCATATTTTAACACTAGCGTCTAAAAGGAGGAGTCTGGTTGCTTGATGCAATAAATTCTTTGGAGTTCACAAGTACAAACAGGATTCATGACATAATAGGAAACAAGGAGAAGCTCAGAATGTGCTTATATTTTATGCCCCAAACCAAAAATAAAGTGACTGCCTGGCAATTCAAGGAACCTATAGGTGACCGGTCAAGGGGGTAGCTAAGAGCAATTTCTGAAAAACTCGGGCCCAAATATGCCAAGTACCCATGTTTTAATCAAGAAATAATAAGTAAAATACACAAAAAAAGTTTACCAAAAGGCTACCTAAATCCGACTTCCATCTGGGATCTGTGGTTTTTCTTGCCAAAGGTCACCTACCCCAGGGCAAAATTGCTGTCCTCCTTCCAGTCCACGATGCGGCAGATGAACAGTGTGTTGGCATAATCTTTAGGCCGGGTCACAAAGTCCTGGGGACAGTCCTTGAGAGGCACATAAATTCTAGGCACTCGGTGGTCCGAGGGAGAAAACAGGGCATATTTCCTAAACAGTTCACTGTTCTTATCAGCCAAGAGTTTGAGAAAGCCCGTTGCTGCTCGGGAATGTTTTTTGTCCAAGATGTAAACCACCTGAAAACACCAAAGATAGAGTCAAATGTTGTTTATCTACAGCACTGGATAACAGCTGGGAGAAGTCAGCAGGATATTATTTGGTCAACTAGCTGGGCCTGCAATTTTTCTAGGTCCAAACGAAGTGCTGCTTGCTGAGGCTCCGTGACTAAGTAATCCACGTTTAAGCCGCAACAACTTAAGGGTCCAGTGAGCATATTTATCCAATGAAAACTATGCAACACAAGGATGAATTAGATGGAAGTGTTTTTATAACTGAGACCTACGTCTCAAGGACGTTCGGAAGACTCCAGAAGGGAAGCATGGCTCCAAGTATCTGCTCTGCATTACATTTTCCCCGCGTGAACACAGCAGTTGCTTTTTAAAAATGTTATTGAATATAAACAAGGAACTGGCCTTTTGAAGCTGAAAACCTTTAAACCTTCCTTCTTTCCAACATTAAACCCACTCTCTCATTTCACCAGGCAAAGACTCAGGCTACCACATCACTACAAGGACAGACTATTTCCACCAAGAGAGAAGCATTCTTGAAGAAAGTAAATCCCCTCACCCTCACCCACCCTGGGACGTTCTTCTTCCTGAAGTGTTCCCTCCACCCCCCACGGACGTTCCGCGCTTTGACCCCATTCACTGGAAGTATTCGCCAGCGTTCCACTTTGACCCCGGAGCACAGGTTCGGACAGCTGTTGAGCTGGCTGCTGCCCTTGTTCATGTCTCAGACTCCGTAAGGGCATTCAGCCTGTCCAGGGAGAACCTCCAGCCAGTCAGTGTGCCTCTCCTCTGCCCCAGGCACACCTGGCTGCCGCCCCACAAGGCACCTGTCCTCTCGTCCGGTCTCAGTCCCATGATAGGCTCTACATTCTCCTGACTCTTCCTTCCCCCTTGGAAAACACCATTCTGTTTTGAACAAGCTCTTGTGCCCTCTGTCAAGAGTCCTTGACCTGGTCCTCGCGTGTGCTTCTCTGTCACAAGGACTCTGTCTGTCCCAGGCCCTTTGGACAAAGGTTGCTCCTTCTCCACACACAGTCCCTCAATGAGGCATCTGTGTTTTCCTGTGCTGCACAGTCACACCCAGACCATTTACTTTTCTTGCCTCGTGCATACACCTGCATCCTTTTATGGTTCAGGCTGTCCCCTTCTTGTTACTGTCATCCATGGACCTCCTAGTCACTCTGCAACACCTGGCTTACATTTCCAGGTGAATGACTCAGCCAAGATCTACCTTGTCCTTACAGCCCCTGTATCTCTTCAATGCTGGTGGCCTTCCCTTCCATTTGATTTTAGCAACTCATCCTCATGGCCTCAGCATCCTCTGGGACTGATCCAGTCCTGATGGTCTCAGACTGACCTGTCATCCGGTTCCCTTATTCTTCTGTGCCCCTCCATGACTTCTTCACCACATCAAGACCACTAGCGCCTTAACCCTAGCCTGCTGTCTGTGTCTGTTTGCTACCTCTTAGGCCTGAATCCCTTCCTACCTCTGAGGGACACATCACGTTCTGTCACTTCTGGTCCTCTCACCACCGTCGTGAGATGCCTCACCCCTCTTGCCCTTTCCACTGCACCCACCCTAAAAAATCCTCAATTCTGAGACAGTTCAGCCACTGCTATTCTCTACTCCAACACAAGCTACCGAGTCCGTCAAGACAGAATTACAATGACACAGATGGATACCATTACATATTCATGTTATACAACTGTTGCTCTAATCTCAAAATCTCTAGTATTTTTTTACCTGTTCCCTGTCAGCACAATCTATAAGCCCCACTCTCTTGGTGATCCTCTCCTTCTAGGACTCCAATTATTTGAACGCTGAATCTATTGTATTGCCCACAACTTCCTGAAGCTCTGTTCATTTTTTTCAGCCTATTTTCTTTCCGTCCAGATTGGGTAAATTTTACTGATCTGTTCCCAAGTTAACTCATTTTATGCTGAATCACCTCTACTCTCCTACTGAGTTCATCCTGAAAGTATTTTATTTCTGTCTGTATCTTTTAGTTTTATAATTTCCACTTGGTTCTTTTTTTTTATAACTTCTACTTCTTTGCTGAGATTTTCTATTTTCTCATTTGTTTCAAAAGAATTTCTAATTGTTTGAAGCATCTGTTTCAAGAGAATTTCTAATTGTTTTTTGACTGATTTAAAATCACTGTCAGATAACAGTAACATCTCACTGTTGGCATCAGTTGTCTCTCTTCAGGCACGTGATAATGTCCTAGTTCTTGGTATAATGAATGACTTTCTATTGTATCCTGGACCTTTTGGGTATTATAAAAGGAGATTCAAGGTCTTATTTAAATCTTTTAGAAGGCAGGCCACTGTGTCTAGATGTAGCACATGGGGCCTGGACTACTCTTGTGGGCTGTAGTTCCAATGATAATTTAATTTGCAGAGACTGCAATTCTCTTTTTATTCTTCTTTTTCTTTTTTTGAGAGAAAAAGAGATGCAGAGTCAGAGGGAGTGAGAATCTTAAGCAGGCTCCACGCCCAGCACGGAGCCTGACGCAGGGATCAATCCCACGACCACGATGACCTGAGCTGAAATCAAGAGTGGGATGCTTAAGCGACTGAGCCACCCAGGCGTCCCTTTGCAGTACTATTTTGGTATGTTTCGTTGGCATGGAACCAGTGGGGCTCCGGCGGGTCTCTGCTGGTACTGCCTGAGGGCATGGAAAGAACTTCCTCAGGGCTGGCCACCTGGACTCTCTAATATGGATTAAGAACAAATCCTAATCTGTGTCCATGCAGAGACAAAGAAACGTCCCATTTACGATTTTTGTTGCGGTAGGACCCCCTTTACCAGTGCCGCCTGACCACCCAGTGTCCCTGGGTAGGAAAGTGGCGTCTCAGACCCATGAGATAAATGAGGATAAAGGTTTCCTGGACCACACACCTGCTGTGGCAGGATCTCCTTTAATGGTGTTCTCCAGCCATCTGCTACCCCGGAATGGGGGGCAGGGAGGAGGGAAACCTCAGGCCCAAAGAGACAAAGAGGCTTCCGGGGCCGGGCCACTTCTTTGGCAGAACCCCCATGCCAGAGCCACCCAATGTCCGGTGTCTCTTGGTCTTCTTGGGAGAGAAGTCTCAGGTGTGGCAGGGAAGGGGAACCTTTGTCCTGGCCACTTATTGTCAGCAAGGCTCCCACTCAATCCCTCTTACAGGTACTGCCAGGACCGGCTGGTGTTGCTGGAGGGACTCCTGCTAGATCTGAGTGAGGAGCGAGTCTGCCTGGGCCACCTTCTGTTGCCAAGTTAGATCCAGAAACACTGGGCCCAGTGTCCCTCTGTTGGTGGAGGGGTTGTAAAGTTCTCTGCTGCCACGTTGTTCTCTAGTCTTTGAGGCCCTGACTAGCCTGCCTTCCTCTCTTCACCTTTCAGAATTCATCTATGGTTGCCTCTCGTTATTTGCCAGGGTTTATAGTTACACTAGTGGGAAGGAGCAAGGAGAAACAAGTCTATGCCATCTTGTCTGAACTAGAAGTCCTTGCTTCTCGTTTTAATATCTGACAGCATGGGAAATGTATGAAGCAGTTTGACATCAGTTGTGATTCATACATCAGCTGTACTAGAAATAACCTGACCACAGCATAAGCTTTACATCCAAGTGCTGTTTTGCCTTGTGATTTTAGATTGAGTTCACTGAGAAACTATCCCCCCCAAAGAAACCAACCCAGCAAGAGAGAGGGTACCATTGGGGGCAGCAGCAAATTGCAGAACGCACGTTCCGTCTACAGAGGGCTGCCTCTACTCAGCTCCGACTACAGTCATGTAAGAACGTGGCCCAGTGTTGCCGGATGTTTTGTTTCGTCAAGAGAAGCCAGAAGTCTGATTTTTTCAGTAAGCTACTTGGTCAAAATTTTTAAATACTGCACGGGTCAAACAAAACACAGGTTCGTAAGCTGGATCCAGCCCACAGGTTTTCGACTCATTACGACCTTCCATACCTAGCGTGTTGCCTGTTACACGGTTAGTGTTCAAAATGCCTATTAAAATAGCGGGGCAGGCAGTTGAGGGTAACATATACGTGACGTAATTTAGAAATTTCCTCAGGTCAATATGCAAGAAATACCATCCTAACCGATTTGCTAGGTTGAGTGGCAACACCACCACCACAGGCTAAATGTGCTGAAGGATGCCCCTGGTGGAGAAAGCCTCGTGCTTACTACCACTCACTGAACCACCTGTTCCACCATGAGCTGTCTGCATAGTTAGGGGCAGCCGTGGTTGATCCCATACCTGAATATGCCACTAGCATATATAATTGAAAACTAAAATTGAATTATGCAAAGCAACGAAGATAGGATACAAAAGCAATTTTTTGTGTCTATAATAAATTAAATACTTGAGAAAAACGAAAAAGGACACTAAAAACTTGCTTTTGAAAGAGATATGGACACGACAACATTAAAAAATATGGAGCAAAAAAACTGAGAATCTAGAAGGAGTCTACATTCATATTGCTTCACTAGAGCCTAAATCCTAATTCCACTTCACATAACCCAAACTGGAAATCAAAGATGTCACATTACAAGTGTGGTTTAAGCAGAAAAAGATAACATAAAACTTCAATAAACAAACCCACGCACAAAGAAAACACTTTGGACCTTCATCCAAACACAGATAAATCAACACATACATATATACTTAAAGTTATAAAAAACATTAGCTTTTTATGACTCCTTGCTTCCACTGACTTTTCGGATTAACTGACCAACTAGAGTCCTAACTGAATCGTATGAGAGACCTTTGATAGGTAGCTCAGGTGACAGTCATTTGGACAAGTGCAGAAAATCTGTATGCAATGACCTTTGCTGATCTTTGCAGAGACTTCTCTGATAAAACTCTTGTGTCCTGTGACATGGAGGTGCTCTCATCTTTTGTGACGGGGGCATCGGCATCTTCTTTTCCTAAATTAAGGAGAGAGTGAAAAAGAGAGAAAGGAACCAGTTAGATGCATATCTATTAGGCATACGGAGTCGCGGAGTTTTTAAATCCAGAGCACCATTTACTCTCAACTACTCATTTTACAGAAAAGGAAACCCAGGCCCACGGTGGTAAAGGGTCTTAGCTAAGGTCAGCCACATCACCAACCTGCATGAATGCTCTTACTCAGCAGGCCGCATTTGATCTATTTAATGTTATTCATATGCTAAGTGTCATATAAGCGGGAGTGTCAAACTATGTTGACTTGAACTAAATCAGCTGTGTCAAAATGCCAAACAAACTAGATGTGAAATACTGCCCCAGCCCACGATGAACAGAGATAGGTTAATTTATTATGCACATCTGCTGAAATCAAAATAAATGTTAACTTTTAAAACTACTTTGATACCAGCCATAACAAACAAAATGGTGGAAAATAGATTATATTTATTAAATAAATAAATAAATAAGCCAACCCTAATTTTCCTGGCTTTTCTTAGTGACATTATATAAAGAGTAAAGTATTTAAAGGCTTTTAATGTTTAATTTCCTTTCTTAAGAAACTTATAAAATGCACATTCACCCAAGAAACTGAAACCACATCTCCCCAATAAAAAGAGAGTTAGGCTCTGTACCAGAAGTATTAAAACCACTCATGAACAAATGCAGCAAATTACACACTTGTGAACATTTAATATCTTGCATTTTCATGTGTTACTTTGGAGTTCCCCCACTAAATATCTTATCCAACCATACTGGAGTTTCTAGATTCTAGGGGTCACAACAAATTCATGTGGGACCCACTGCAGATAGCTACGAGGGACTTGCACTTATCATTTAGACATTACCAGGGCCAAAATAAATAAATAAATAAATCCTTTTCAGGGCTGGGTGGTTCTTAGCAAAGGCTCAACTTAAGGCCAATTGTTAGCATTCTGGGCATACTCTGGAAACACTGACATGATCTGACCTTAAGAATGATCATCTTAATCAGCTTAACGATCAGCTTAATGATCAGCTTAAATGATCAGCTTTTCCATCTATGCTGAAATATACCTACCATAGTGCCCACTGAAAGCAGAATTCTCATTGTTTTCTAAAAAGAAAAAACAAACGAAAACTTTCCCATTGTGGATCACCCTGTCCATCAGTAAAAGAGAATATTTACCTTTTATTTTAGACCATAGTTCAGGATTACAAGATCATTAGATGTTCCCAGAACAACATCTTTTATATTCTTGGGGACAAAAAGAAAACACACACACACACACACACACACACACACACACACACACAAATTGTTGATATGTTCCATAACATATCTTGCCAATGTGTTTTGCAGAACAAGGTCATTCAAGAAAGATTAAGAGGTTGGGACTACCAACAAACCAGTACACTCTACCTAGATATCTGCTATCTGAGTTAATAGTCTCAAGAGTTGGCAATCAAGACAAGGTAGTGAGGGGTCTTCTCAGGCAGCCCAAATCCTGGGCATGCAACTTTCTGTCATAGTCGCTGATGCTTCCAACTTAAAATGACTGTTGCCTTATATTCCACCCCAACAACAAGAAAGTCTTCTGTTCCAAAGGTTATGCCAGGTTGCATCCAGAGAAAGAAGGCAAGCCATGGAAGTGAGCCCAATCATGATTTTCAGATACCACCCCTGAACATGACCTTTTCAGGTTCTGTGTTCATAAGGAAGTCCTGACAGAAATAAAACTTTGTTCAAAGATGCATTCTAATAAATTAAACTGAAGTTTATAGCCCTGCAGGAGAGCATCACAGATACGTTCAATGAATGTGAAGAAATGCAATGCCAGGTTAGAAGAAAGGTGAATCACCTTAATAGGTTTCCAACAACTACATCTTGCTACGCTAAATAGCAAAGTTGTCAGTTTAATGAGAGAACCTACTGCATTGTTTAATCACAAGATTCTTCATTTATTCCATGTGTATTTATTGAGCAAGGGGCATTAAGGATTCAGCGGTGAATAAAAGAAATATGGTTCCAGCCTCTACAGAACATTTAATGTATGAGTGATATTCGATAAATAACCACTCGATAAATACAAAGTTATAAACTGTGATGAAGGCTAAGACGGAAAGAATAGTTCCAAGGAGGAAGAATCCTCCCCATATGCAATTTAGACAAAGGGGTCAGGGAAAGGCCCTGTGTGGAAGTGACATTTAAGCTGAGACCTGAGGATGGTGCGTACAGGAGTGAAGAAGGGGACAGAAAACCCCAGGTAGGAAATGGCACTTGGGAAGAGGCAGACAGAGGTGGGAAGTTCTGGCACAAACAAGGAACAGAAAGAAGACCGTGGAGCCAGAATGGAGCAAGCCCAAGAATGAGCATGGCAAGGGACGAGAATGAGAGGTAGCAAGAGTCAAGTCAGCCGGGGTCTTCTAGGATTTAAGCATCCTGAATTGAAACCTAAATACGGTGGGAAACTGGCTAAGGATTTTGCACAAGATGACACTGCCCAAGGTGCAGTTCAAGAAAGCTAAGAGTGGAACTAGGAAGGCCAGTTAAGAGCTACCACAGCAGTCCAGACAGGCGAGGATAGCACTATGATGCAGGTACTGCAGATGGAATGAAAAAGAACCACCTAAGACATATTTTGGAGTGGAACCAATAGATTTTGATGGCCACCAGATATCATTAACTATGAGAAGTGAAGGACTATTTCCAGCTTTCTGACATCGGCAGCTAGGTTGATAGAGACATCAACCCGGTACAAGAGACATTTCCCTGGTACAGGAAAGACTAGAGGAGTAATTTCTCCATGAAGAAATTACTAGAATAGGACAGGCTGGTAGTGCTCACAAGGGTAAAGGTTTTGCATCCCCATGGCCTTCAGTTTTGTCATACTGAAGGCAGAGGTGGCCCATGCATTTTGTGGTCCCTTCTAGTTAAAAAAATTCTAGAAACTAGTGACTACCAAAATTCTTCATCTAAAAGAGAGATTTTTCTAAGAAATAGATATAGTACACTAAAAATAGCCCCCAAGAAATACTCTAGGAAGAAAAAGTCTAATCTCTTTCTATAGATAATCTGAAGCTTCTATTTTAAACATTTAAAAAATAAAAATGCCATGGCTTGGTGGGGTTGGCATTGCCACTTGACATCTATCAAGTGCAAACCCAACACCTGGTTTTGGTAAGAAAAATGGTCCTGATTTGGTCTTCTCATACATAAACAACAAACTGACAAGTCTGATGATAGTTAATGTTTTACAAACACATCAAAAGGTTTTCAGATGACTTAACTATAATGCCAAGTGGGGCAATGTGAAGAAAAAGGCAAGGAACTGGGCAAAAGGAGTTTCAATGTATCCATTTAAACAAGTGACAAACTGGCAGACCCAATCTTTTGTCATCTCTTGACAAAGGGCCACAGAAATTTACTATTTCCAGCAAGAACTCAGTGAAAACTGTGATATGTATGAAATATGAAAATATTTCCCTTCAGATCTCTCAAAATCAAACAACCAGGGAAACTTATTTTATGGGCCCCTCTCCCCATGGAAACCTAGAAGCAGCAGGACAAGTCCTCCCAGGGGCAAGGAAACATTCATGTTATAATCATTTGCTATGCTGCAAGTTTGCCAGGGATGACATTGATAGTCGTCCCAGGACTCACATCCAGATCTTGCCAAGCCAAAGCTCAGGGGCACCGATGAGTTCCCTCCTTCACAAATTGCAGCCCAACCAAGTCTCTCACTCTGAAATAAAGCTAATGAACTGAGTGGTGCCAGTTTTCACAGCATGTTCACACACATTACCTCATTTGCTCCACACCACGACTTCATTTTAGTTTCATCAAGGACACGGGAGTGATGAAGAGGCAGGGCCAGTCGCTGATGTGCAGGGATCCTGGTGCTGACTGTGGTGACCAGTTCTCCATACAAGCAAGAATCAGAACATCATGGGAAGAGCCATGAAAACCTACATCAAGATATTTAACTAGCTGGAACCAACTGAAATGCTGAAGTCAACCCAGTGAAGGTCTTGAACATCTGCGGAATATCAGGCACTGCAAATGGCCCTGTCTCTGTCCTCTGAGAGCTAATATGCTAGAAATGAGACAAAGATTCAAATAGTGAAAGTACATGGTGCTGGTATCTACTGGTGAGCAGTGTGCCCAAAGGCAGTGAGAAGGGAGCCAGGCAGCTTGACAGTAAACCTGAGTGAAACTGGCAAGACTGAGTAGGAGCTAGTTAGATGGATGGGCATAGGGAGCATTCCAGAGAGGAAGAGAACATGTGCAAAGACACACAATCAAGAATAAATTGAGAAAGAGGAAGTTTCTACGTATCTAAACAAGTTGCAGGAATCAGACCACAAAAGGCTTTATGTGATATGCTGAAGGGTATGTATTTTATGTTATAGAAATGAAAAGTTATTGAAAATTTTGACAGTAATATAATCAAAGTTATATTTGATGAGAGATCAATGGTCAGTCTGTTGCTCCTTTGATGCGAATCTGTCATTTTCTCTAGCTGCTTTTATGATTTTCTCTTTGCCTTTGGTTTTCTTGGTAGTTCCTCTTGATGTACCTAAGTCTGGATTTTCAAAAAATTCTACTTGTAATCACGGGTCATCTTAAATCCGTGATTTGGTATCTCACCTGTTATGGAACATTTCAGCTACTACCTTTAAATTTCATTTTGCTTATTTCTTTCATTCATCTCCTTCTTGGAAGGAGCTTTAACTTATTTAGACCCTCCTCTTCTGTGTTTTCTATTTGTCTCCCCATGCTATACTCTCTGGATAATTTTTTCTTACTGCCTTCCACTTTGTTAATTTTCTCTTCAGCTTCATCCAGTCTTCTGTTAAATTTGTCCATTGAGGCATTGTTCTTTAAACTATGTAATCAAAAACACTATACTTTTCCTCATCCACTGAGTTAATTTCATTATAGTTATGTTTGTCTCTAGAATTTTTATTTGGTTTCTTTTCCAATTTGTTTTGCCACATTTCATGGTTTCCTACTTTTTGTAGATAGGTTCAAGCTTATCTTTTATTATTTCTTTAAATACAGTAGTTTTTTACAGATGGTGATGATTCCATTATCTGTTGACATTTATGAAGGGCTGTTTCTATTGTTTATGGTTGTTGACGGTTCTTGCCATTGGAGTATGGTTTCCTTGGGTGCCTGGTTATATTTATGCACTGATCACTGAATAATTTGAGGCCTAGGTTGAAGAAACCTCCCTTTGGAAAGAACTTCCACTTGGTTTTGCCAGATACCTGCAAGCATACCAGCCCTAGAGCCAATTCAAGATTGGTGATTCCTTGGTTGACCCAGTCAGTTTGAAGCCAGACTGTAATTCCACCTGTGAGCTGGTACATTTCAGGTCTACCCTCACCCACATGGTGTAGCCCTTTGATGTCCCACCTTCTTGTGAGACCCCAGCTGCTTTATTTCTGTTCCCCACCACTGCTGGTCAAATCTGCAGTTATTGCCTGGGTTCCCCATTCCAGTTTTAACCTGGTAATGCTTGTTAGCTCTTTAATGCTCTAAGTTTTAGGGGTTTTTTTTTCACTTTATTCAAATATTTTTAGTTTCTTCAGTGGGCAGAAGTGTGTCTTAATAACAGCCCACCATTACTATTAACAGAAAGTCCCTGGGATTTGTATTTTACAAGTATTTTTCAGGTAGCAGTGTAGAGCATGGTTAGGGACACTGATGGGGTGAGAACAGGGGAGGGGGCAGTGGTGATCTATGCAGGAAACACAATAGGGAGGCAGTAAGGAAGCTCCTGTGATCGTGCCTAATGTTACATAAGACAGAAGCACAAGGGGTGAGAGAAGAGGCCGGTACTCTCACACTTTTTTTCTCAGCAACTCCATGAAGGAAGTATTACTATTTTGATTTTTAGAGACTAGTAATCAGCAGTTCAAAGGTAAAGTAACTTCTCCAAGGGTTCATTCAAGAAAATGGTTAGTAGAGGGTGAGTCAGGACCCAGTATGACTCCAAGTCCAGCCACCACAGTTGAATGAGATCTGGAAGAAAGATAGGTACATGTGGGTGGGTTCCAATGAGGAGGGGAGGGTTGCCAAAAATTTTATAATTCAGTTATAGATAGACATTGATGCCAAGTGATAAACAGCTCTCCATATAATTTTACTGCTTCCACCCATACAGATGATAGAGTAGTTAAAAGCATGAGCTTTGAAGTCACAAGACCTAAATTCAAACCTAGGTCCTGTGACCTTAAACTATGTGGCTTTGAAAGAGTTACTCCTTCTTTCTGAATTTCCTTCTTAGTAAATCAGGAACAGTTTCCATGATTTATGTTTATAGGTAGTGCCCTGGCACAAAGTACAATAACAAAAACAGAGATGTTAGATACTATTAATATGTTGTTGTTGTTGATATTATTATTATTATTATTATTATGAGCTGTGGCAATGAGTTTGGAGTGAATACAACCCTGCTATCCTGGACACAAAAGACTGCACATGACTGGTGTACAGGACGATGGCAACATTATAAAATGGGCCACATTTCCTCTGTAAAATGTAACCAATCTTACAGGGTTAATGGGAAAACTAAATGAAATTAATGTGTGTAAAAGTGCTATAGTGGCTAGAATACAGTACACACTAATTGCTATACAATATATATTTGCATTACATACACTGTTCTGTACGCTTGGTGCTTTCAATGTGCAGTAAGGGGAGACAAGAGCTGGCGCTATGCAGGCAGACAGAGGCCAGGTCAACATGAGGAAGTGTGGATTTATCCCAAAGGCAATGAAGAGCTATAGAAAAAAGTAGGCGGGAGACTAACACGACTTATGCTTTCAGAGGCTCACATTGGTTGCTATGTAGGGAGCAGATTTAGGAGAAGTGAGACTGGAGACAGAGAAGCCAGTTGTTAGCTGGTGACTGCAATCAATCAGACAGTGGCAGAGGGGGTCGACGGTTCTATATAGAGAGGTACTTACAAGGCAAGATTGACATGATTATTTGGATGCTAGCGGGGAGCTGAGGGAGGGAGGTCATATGGGGCAGAGTAAGAAATGGGGAAAGCTGCTTTAATTCCGTAAACAGAAGTTCTCAGAGTAGAGGTCCCGGACCAGCAGCAGCAGCATCACCTGGGAACTCTTGGAAATGCAAGTTCTCAGGTCCCGCCCAGATCTACTGATTCAGGACCTGGGGGCGGGGAGTGGGGACAGCAGTCTGTTAGTACAAGCTCCCCAGGGGGTTCTGATTCTGACTCACACTAAAGTGTATGAGCCATGCTACAGACAAATGGGCTATGAGCCACCACAGGAAGAGCATCCACAGGCAACCAGGAGGCGATGGAAGGTCGGTTGGGACTTAGTGAGTCTGAGGTGATCTGATGCTTAAGAGAGAGTCTGGGCTGGAGACGGAAATGAGGGTGTCCCCCGTGTACCGAGGGCAAATGGAGAAGTGCGCTGGCCTCTTCGGAAATGGGTCCAATTAGAAGGGTCAAAGCAGGGAGAAACACCAATATTTAAGAAAGCAGAAGTAGAAAAGCCTGCAAGGAAACTGAGGTATGGTCAGGGAAGTGGGAGAAAAATCAGGCTAATGTGGGTGAGAGAAGAAACACAAAACAAACAAAACAAAACAAAATCAAGCATTTTAACAGGGAAAGGATGGTCAGCAGAGTGGCCTTAGTAACGAAGTCACAGGCAACCCCAGTAAGACTAATGTGAAAGAAGGAAACACAGTGAAGTCAGAATGCCGTGCGCAGGGAACTAAATGAAAGGTAAACTGAGGAGATGAGGGTGTGGACCAGGCTCCGGAAGTCTGACCACAAAGAAGTGGAATAATACAGGGTGGTAGCTGTAGGGGTAGAGAGAAATTACAACATGGTTGCTGTTTTATTTTTTTAAGATAAGGGAGTCTCGGTCACAGTTAATTGCTGATGGGAAGGAACCACTACAGAAGGTGTGGTTGAAGAGGCCACAATTAGGAACAGGAGGGGGCCCTGGGCAGGAAGGGATGGGATCCAGAACCAAGGGAAAAAGATTAGCTTCAGGCAGCTTCAGGCAGCAGGACAGGATGCCACCTTCTCTGTAAATGGAGGAGGGGACAAGCCATCTGTAAATACGGTGGCTGAAAGCTGAGAGGGACCGTGGGGGGTGGGCAGCTTTTGTTTTCTCTGAAACATGTAAGCCAAACTCCTCTGCTGAAAAGGGCTAGAGGAAGTGGAGGGTATCCACTACCTTCCGAGCTGGGCTCCACAATTCCAGCGGAGGATCAAATGCAAATGGCATCCCCAAACAGTGGCCCTGAACATGCCAGGCACTGTGCTCTGTGCATTCAAAATAAAACTAGGAACTCGCTATTAAAGCACCTACTGCACACATCTGGCACTGTGCTAGGTGATTTACATACACCACCACATTTAGTATTCTCCAATAATCCAATGAGGTAGGTGGGTATTATCATGCCAATTGCAGACAGAAGAGAAATGAGGCTCACAAAGATCAAGTAACAGGCTTGCCCATGGATACCAGCTGGGAAGTGGCAAGGGCAGGATTCGAACTTAAGTGTCATGAATGCTGGCACCTCGTGCTCTTCCCATGATGCCATACAACCTTCAGGATCCTCACAGGATTGATGGAAGTGAGAACAGAAAAGAAAACATGATTTTGAGAGATCTGCCTGAGTGATAAGACACTGGGAGAAGTCAATCAACTCTGTTTGGGGCAAATTTTGAGTTTGGGATGACAATGGGATATAATTATGACAATATCCTCTACCCAAGCGGGAGATATGGTTCTACATCTTGGGGTAGAGGCTGGGAACATCAATTAGATGATAATGTCTGAGAGCAGACAGATGGGTCGAGGCTGGGGAAGGAAGGACTTAACAAATTAAGAGTAAGAGGAAGAACAGATGAACAAAAGGAAAGTTAACACTCAAGCATTAGGAGGGGGAAAACCCCCTCACTACCAATTTTTCTATATTGTTCTCATCTGCGGAAGGGTGAGAGGTTAAGAAAAGAGGTACTCATCATGGCAGGATTTGGTCACCCTCCATATCAGGCTGACCATGCAGATGCCTTCAGGTTCCTGAGTTGGAGCCAAAACGTTAGATAGTGTGGCTTTCAGGCCCAACCCTGAGTTTCTCACAGGGCCATCTTCTCAGATGGAGCTCTGCACGGATTCCCATTCCAGCTGTGAACTGTATTAATTACATCATCAACACTCTCCTGCTTCTCCCCAAGCACTCTCTGCTCCAAATCTTTCTCTTGCCCAGGAGAAACCACTTTAAAATTTTTCTCTACTAAAGCTTTAATTGGCTTTTAGTTTCATGGCTCCCCAAAGACCCAAAATGTAGGCACACAATGTAGCTGGCTTTAACTTACTAATTCTGCATCTTTCCCAGCAGACGGATGATTCCTTCAAGTTTAAGCTGACTTTCATCCGAGGTTTTCTTAAAGGGGACAACCTTTCCATCTGATTATAATGTGACCATTTCAACACGAGAAACACAGTGTTTACTAAAATCAAACTGATGTTTATTTACTCGACCTCTAAGGTCCATCAAAACTTCAAGAAATGAAAAAGGTGCTAAGTTATCTTGGAGGGTTAAGTGGAGACTGGCCTCAAACATGGGAAGCTAGACTAGATGAGTTTTGCTGTTTTCTGAGTCTTCAGTCCCACATATATCAAACATATATCTCTCTTATGCTCCAAGCCTCTTAAAGTACATGAGATATTTTATCCTACTGAACATCTCTCAGATATTCCCTACTGAATGGAAATAATAAGATCCAGCCCACTGCTCGGGCAAAAGGGAAAGAATTAAAATGCTGCTTCTCCAAGAGCCAGTCATCTTTATCAATTCACTTGCTGTGACCTAAAAAAGGCATGATCACAAAGTGATCATTAATAGGCAAAAGAAAACAGTTTGAAGAAGAAGTTGATTTTTACAGACTGCCTCATTATCTGAGATCCATCAGACCCCCTAGGAAACAGAACAATGCACCACTCAAAAACAGCTAATGTTTGAAGCATCTCTGATGGGAAATTGTTTCTCCTTAATAAGGTAACAAGCTCTAACTCTAAATGCAAATCAGACTAATGTGGATCACCCCAGCCAGGTTATATAGACATGAATGAGTCATTGCTTTTGATGCCAAATTGGTGAATCTGAAGGTTTTATAATGGATCCTGTGTGGCTGCTGTGGACCCAAAGAACTCAGGTGTTAAGCAGGAGAGGGACCTTGGTCCTTCATCGGTTTCGAAGAAGGAAAAAAAAGGGGTCTTTTGCAGAACTTTTGCTTAATGTAAGACTCGGTTCTCAGAGTTGCAAGGGGATGAAAGATAAGCAAAAACAGTTACATAAGGGGAGAAAAGAAAATATCCAACCATAATAAGATCAGTGATGGAACACAGACTGAAAAAAAAGCAGCTATGAAGAAGAATCACAGGAGGGAAACATCGCACATTTAGTTGGAAGAAATAGGTAACGGAGGAAACATCCCGCAGTGAGCAGACTCTAATATGGCCCCCAAGGATCCTCGAGCCTCCTGGGCTACACATCTGTGTATAATCCCCTCTCTCCGAGTGTGGGAAGGGCCTGTATCTTCCTTCCAGCCAACAGAACATGGCAAAGATGATGGACTGTCACTTCAATGACTGGGTTACATAAGACTGTCTCTTCCGTCTTGTTAGCAGATCCCCTCACTGGATCCAGTGAAGCCAGCTGCCACATAAAGAGGCCCATGCAGCAAGGAGCTGAGGCAGCCTCTGGCCAGCAGCCGGCAAGGACTGAGATCTCAGCCCAAGAGCCCACAAGGAACTCAATACGGCCAACAACCACATAAGCTTAGCCTTCGGTTGAGTGACACCTTGATTATGGCCTTGTGGGAAACTCTGAAGCAGAGGACGGAACCAAGCCATTCCCAGATTCCTGACTAAAGGAGAACCTCATATCCTATACCCACGACACCTTGGACACCAAATGTATGGGTTTTCCACACCAAGCAATTCCCTAATTCTCTGGGTGTCCTACAATTTAATTCAATTCAGACACTAACTACCTAGAGTTAGCACAGACCTCACAGGTTAAGGGTTCAGTCCCACAAGCCCACCCCCAACTTCAGACACCAAACGTACGTAGTGGGTCTCTAGGTTACCCACACTTCTGAGTTGGCTACATATTGGGGGGCGGGGGAGAATTCCCACGACCCACTCCTCAGGTTCAATAATTTGCTATAAAGGCTTAAAGAACTAAGGGCAACACTTAATGTACGTTTACTGTTTAGAACAAAAAATATAATAATGGATACAGACGAATAGCCAGATGAAGAGGCACACAGGGTGAGGTCTGAAAGTATCTGGAGTGGGGTGCACTACCCTCTCAGCATGGAGATGCATTCACTAACCCAAACCTGTGAGTTCAGAAATTTTGACGAGGGCTTCATCACATAAGCATGATCAATTATCACTCAACTGCCAGCCCTTCTCCCCTCCCTAGAGGATGGCGGGTAGGGATGAAAATTTCAAGTTTCTAATCATGGCTTGGTCTTCTGGGTAACCAGTCCCCATCCTGAAGCTATCCAGGGGTCCATCGAGACTCACTTCATGGAACAATAGATACTCCTATCACTCAGGAAATTCCAAGGGATTTAGGAGCTCTGTGTCGGGAACCGGGGTCAAAGACCAAATATTAGAACAAAAGATGCTCCTAGCACCACTATCACTAAGGAAATTCCCAGGGCTTTAGGAGTTCTGTGTCAAGAACTGGGGGCAGAGGCCAAATATATATTTCTTATGATGCTACACTGACCCACAGAAAATGCAAGAAAATAAATGTTACTTTAAGCCACTAAGTATGTGGCAATTTGTTACACAGCTATAGATAATTAATACACGTGTAAAATGACAGCTGATATTTGAAGATTGGAGGGATGATTTTCACAGGAGATGGATAATTAGGCAGCATTCACGGCAAAAAAAAAAAAAAAAAGGCACAGATGCACAAAGGCAGAGGAGGGCAGGGAGTATTTCGGACCAATACGAAGTCCAGCTTGGCTGGACCTAAGGTCTGAGTGGTAGCTGCAAGAACATAAGCTGGAGAGGCAGGCAGGAGATCCCTGGTGGGCAAGAACAGCCAAAGAGAGCCATGGGAGGTCATCACTGATATGGGATCTGAGAACCTCTGCAGGAAGACTGATTGGACAATTATTGTTTCAAGAGACAACAGGTTTCAAAAAAAAAAAAATGGGTTTGGAAATGCCTATAAAGAAATGCTATGCTTTCTCCTTTTTAAGATACTTTGCCTTCCATTGCCTCATTTGATTTATGCAAGAACCTATGAAGTCAAGGCGGGTATTTATTATGAAGGTATTTATTTATTTATTTAACATAAAAGGAAAATGAAACACTAAGAGGCAAGAATGACTAGCAAAACCTCTTGCTCAGTACTTTTTCTCCTATTAAGAGTGTTGCCACATTTTGTTGAACTCCCCCTTCCCTGGTAGAGATGCCAACAGGCCTAACCAGATAGGTTTGGGTCCTGACCCCAATGGACCACAGAGAGCCCGAGGAGTATTTGTACCTGGAATGGCAGGTGCAATGAGACCTGGGTGGACTGCAGAGTCAAGAGTGCTAACAGTCTAAATTGCAGAAGCTGGCATCAAAGGGGCTTTGAAATAGGAGGGTCAAAAAGAAAGTCAGAGCCAAGGCCAAGCCTCTCAAGTTCATGCTTTATTGCTGCTTCTGGCTCAAGCAAATGAGTCAGAGCTGAGGGGACGGGCCCAACGGGGGTCAGCTAACTGGGAGCAGAGGTGAGAGACTTTACTGTGTAGCTGAACTTTTACTCCGGGGGCTAGTGAAAGGGTATACAGGGGTGGGAGGACGGTTCCACTTCTAGGGATGGGGTGACTCATTCACTTTTTTTTTAAGCAATATCTGAAAACCAGGGATAATCTTCTCCTATAAAATGTTAAATAAGATCTGTCTTTAATGGTGGATATTCTATACCCAGAGTAGGACAACTGTCAGTTCTCTCTCCCCATCCAGAGCCACATGTCCCAGTTGTGTTTTTTTTTTTTTTTTCAATAGGCTTAGTTGGAATCTTCCGCAACAGCTTTTTGTGAATCTCAACAGATTAGAGCTACCACTACTCTATTAGGCAAAGATTTCCCTCGACACGGTTGCTGCATGACTTAAAAAACCTAGTTGATAGTTCTCAGTGGAGAAAGAGCATTATTTAGAACGATCCAAAAGGGAAGTCAATCCCAGTAAGATGGACCTGCAGACATAGAATTCTGTGTGGTGGCAACAAAAGGGTCTCTACCCAAACAAACAAAAAGGATCGGGAACCTTAAGGAAGCAGGTTAAATGCTACGTTACACAAAGACTTCATCACACAACTGAATAAACTTGGCATATGCTGGCCAAAGGGATGACTTGGGAAGATCTACTTGAGTGGGCCTTCCCTTCTTAGAGTCTAAAGACCACAAAACTCGCAGACAATAGTGTCCAGAATCCCAGGAAGCAGGAAGTAGAAATGAAGACATCATCAGTCACCATCTGTAACTGATTCTGTTTCCCAGTTCAATAAATATCAAATTCAACTTTTCTCCTTCAATTCATTCTCATGCAAAAGAAAGAGGTCCTCTGTGAATAAAGGTTGATTTTCAATAACTGTGAGAATTCATCTTTTTAAATACAAATCATCTTAATCATTTGATACCCACTAAGGAAAGAGAGGCATCCCTTCATTTCAAAAATACTCCTCACTTCCCTCTTAGTTCCATATGCTTTTCTTTTCCTCTTCTTCTTCTTCTTTTTTTTTTTTTTAATGTTTTTTTATTTTTGAGAGAGAGACAGAGCATGAGCAGAAGAGGGGCAGAGACAGAGAGAACTCAACGCAGGCTCCTGACAGCACAGAGCCTGACGCGGGGCTTGAACTCACGAACTGCGAGATGAAGACCTGAGCTGAAGTTAGACACTTATCTGACACAGCCACCAGGCATCCCAGTTCCATGTGCTTTTCTGTTAGGTCTTGTACAAAGCTCTCAAATATCAGTTACTTCCCAGCCTTCAACCATGTCCCTGAGTTTTCTGTATCTCCTAACTTGTGCTTGGTTTTATAGGCCAAGGACTACTTCTAGTCATTCCAACTGTGGGCCATCTACTTGATAATCTTGTCAATTTTCCATAGCCCCAACTGATGATACTGTTCAGACCTACAACTCTCACCATCCCTCCTCTGGGTCTACACCTCTATTTCCAAATGCCTACTGGATGTCATGACCTGAATGACCTTCATAGAACTCAAATTCAACATGTGATCAGAAACTGAATTCGTAGTCCCTCTCACCACTGGTCTTATCTGTCTCATTTAAAAGACTGTACGTACTCATGCAGTTACTAAACCAGGTATCAGGTTGATCTCATTCCTTGAAAGTTCCTCTGCCTCACGTCCCATACCTGATCTGCCATCTAACTCTGCCAATTTTAGCTCTGAAATATCTCAGTCACCTGGCCCTTCTTCTGCATCACAGCTGCCATTGCTCAGTCAGGTCTTCAAGTATGACCTCAAGTCGTAACTGGTCCCATGCCTTGCTCCAATTTCTCCCCTCTTCCACAGTCTCCTTTCCTTAACAACCTTGGATGACTCCCCAGTACCTCAGTCTCTTAGCAGCCACAGATAACTGGGCAACCACAGTCTATTTTTTCCAGCCTCCTCTCCAGACTGCCCACCAGGCACCCTGCACTATTCTCACTATAGATACTACTCTAGCCTCCCTCCACTTCTGTGACTCTGTTCATACCAACAATATTTTTTACCCTTCTTCACCTGGCAAACCTTACTCACCCTTCAAGGCCCAGAGAATCAATTGCTTTCTCCCCGCCTCCCTCCTCCTTTCACCTTCTACACTTTCTTCTCTGAATGGTTCTTCCCTCTCTCTGCAAATCTGTTCCTCTTCTCTATGTGCATGGTCTGTGGTTACTAGCAGTCTCTGTTCCCTAATGATTGTCTCCAGCCCTCATTCCATGTCACATTTTTGCTCCAGAGTCCTCAAGCTGTGGAGAAAAAAATCTAACTGGTTACTGGCTAGTCAGCGTGTTGAAGATCCTTGGGTCAGGAGTTCACTCAGTTCACTGAGGACAGGGGACGGATTGTATTTACCACTTTAGTAAAGGCAATTCCCATCAAAGGGAACTAAGGCAGGTAAGACCCAGAACACATATCTGTTATCTATAACTCCTCTTATAGACTAATTTCACCTCAAGGACAAGCATCTAGATTTTATTCTTTGATCATCTTTTTTTCCCAGCAGGGAGCATAATTCCTGGCATATAATGTCCTCTGTGTTTGCTTGGATATTCTTGGTTGAGATGATGGAACATTCAACATAAACCAGCTTATCTGTATCAAAGGTGACTCAGTGGCTCACGCACCTGCAAGTCCAGGGGAAAGTCAGGGTCCAGGGTCAGCTGACGTAGGGCCCACAAATGGTGGTGGGGCCCAGATTTTTTTCTAGTTCTCCATTCTTCTATTCACAACACTGATTAGCAAGTCATAGACTCGCTGCCAGGAGCAATTAGGGATAAATGTTTCCTGCTGATGTCCATCAGGAAACTTCTTACATCCCAGAACTCCAAGCAGGAGTCACCCCGATTAGACCGCTGAGGTCATGTGTCTTGGGAAGAGGAAATGGTATGAAGATATAATGTCTAACACAGTAACCACAAACCACATGTAGCGATTTAAAATAAAATTAATGAAAATGAAATACAATTAAAAATTCAGTTTCTCAGTCACACTAACATGTCAAATGGACAACCATCACAGGCAGCTAGTGGCTGCCGTACTGGACAGTACAGATTAGAATACTTCCAATTCTGCAGAAAGTTCACTTGGCATAAGGTAAGCAAGCATACCAAGCAACTGGTATTAAGGCAACCAAGACTCAGCTCGGCAGCTGGAGTCACCTTCACCCACAGTACAAGGAATCTGGGGAAGGAACAGATGAAAAGCTGAACACATGTGGGAAAGGGAAAAAGGGAAATAGACATTAGGTGGGCAACGAACAATGCCGAACATATTCTTACAGAAAGAAATTAAATTGATCTGGTATGCTTTGCTCCTTAAATAATATGATCCATATGCAGAAGTTTGTTATGGTAAGTACAAAGTATTTTTCTTTTATGAACTCACTAACTTCCTGTGGGACACTGGACAAGCCAAGTAACTTCTCTGAGCCTCAGTTTCCTTGTCTGTAAAACAAAAGGAATGAACTAAATCAGTTGTTTCTAACCTTTTAATCACAGCAGATTTTTTTATTGCACATTTTTAAACATTAATTTTTGCCCAGGATCTCACACTTGGAAGTATTTTTAGCAACTTAACTGAACTGAAAGTTAATTTGCTATTCTATTGTTGTTTTATCAAAAACATGTAACTGTTAACTACAGCTTCTGATCGGTGAGGAAAGTCAATGCTACCATAGTGGGCTGGTATCATTTGTACCACAAGCGAGGCTGACCTTGGAGTCTTACTGAAAGCAAATTTATTGTTTTCACTTAGTGCTATGAAATATTTACAAACAATGTGAAGTGCTCCACTGAAAGCCCTTAGGGGTAGACTGTATCACATGTCAAGAAGAGCACACGATCTTGTAGGTAGGACCCACACAGGTCGAGAATTCTACGATTTCTATGGTAATGTGACTATAATCAGATATAAATAACCCTTGTCACTAGCATAGACTGGGCTGACCTGGAAAGTACCAGAGAAGGGGATGAGTGGGTGGACTGGGAAGAAAGACCCTAAGGGTAACTGAAATCTAGTGAGCAAGGGACAGGAAGTAAGGAGAAAATGATACCACTGCAAAAAGTTGCTGATCTTCCCTTTTCATTACCAGTAAGCCCAAGAAAAGTGGATTACCAAGTAATCCAGGAAGCCAAATATAAAGCTAGAAGTGGACAAGCAAGCAACAGAATCAGGAGCACCACACCGAAAAGGGGGCTAGAGGAGCCACGAGGAAGGTAGCTCCAGAGACCTTCAAGTCTTCACTCAATCTCTAGAAGGGCAGGTACACATTGTGGCGGACATGCTAGAGTTGTGGAAAATTCCTGTTTTCAGATAAAAGCATGAACAAGGTTTATTATAGATTATTTCTTTGTATGTAAATTTCTATTGTAATAATTTTGTATTAAAAGGGCAAGAAAGACAACAGGCATGTCTATTAGAGGTGCTATAAGGGATAGACTGGGGCAGGGTAGAGTCTGTAAAGTAAATTACTTGTAATGTTCTAAAACCCAAGCCCCCTGTGCCTGCTGAGATGTCTAAAAGAAACTAGGCACCTAGGTAGGAGTGATTGCATGATAAAAAATGGGAAGAGGAAGTAAAATGGACAAGCCAGTGAAAGAATTGGGGAAGCCCCAATTATGTTTCAATAAAGAACAGATGTAGTTATTATTACTTCAAGATTTCTTATAATTCATCATGATTTTCTATTTTTATTAACCCTTCTAGAAACCATGTATTTAATTTCCAAAAAAAGATCCTTTAAAAAATCCTACAATGGGACGCCTGGGTGGCTCAGTTGTTTAAGCATCTGACTTCAGCTCAGGTCATGATGTCACAATTCATGAGCTCGAGCCCCGCATTGGGCTCTATGCTGACGGTGCAGAGGCTGCTCAGGATTCTCTCTCTCTCTCTCCCTCTCTCACTCTCTCTCAAAATAAATAAGTTAAAAAAAAACCCACATTCTTCAAACTGCTAAATAGAGAATCACCACATGAAAGCAATTCTACTCCCAGGTATAAGTCCAAATGAATTAAAAACAGGCACACAGATACTTGTGTACCAACGATCATTTCAGCATTATCCACTATTCAATAGCCAAAAGGTGGAAACAATTCAAGTATTCATGGATAAACAGAATGTGGGACACACAATATAATGAAATATTATTCAGGCATAAAAAGGACTGACATGCTGATGCATGCTACAACATGAATGAACTATGAAAACATTATGCTAAAGGAAATAGGACAGACACAAAGGAGAAACAGTGTATGATTCCACGTTTGTGAAATACCAACAATAGACAAATTTATAGAGAGGAATGAGATCAGTGACTATCAGGGGCTGGGGTAGGTGAAACGAAGAATTAGGGCTCAACCGTTCTAGAGTTCTGGCTAGGGTGATGAAAAATTTTTGGAATAAATAGTAGTAATGGCTGCACAAAATCACGAATGTAATTAATGCAACTGAATTGTGTATTTAAAACTGGTTAAAATGACAAGTTTTATTCTATATATATTTTACCATACACACACACACGTTTTCTTCACCTACAAGAGTTTCTGCTTATGACAGAGACTTGAGGACGGGGGATAGTTTGACAAACAATATTTATTGCTTTCAAGAAGGAGAGCCCAGGGTTAGAAGAGAAGGGGCAGGTCCCTCTGACAGAAGGAGAACAGGGCGGCTCTTCAAGAAACGAACTAGATGCCAGTGACTCTTTAAATGTACATTTTTCCAGTTCAAACTTCTGTCATGAACTTCAACTTGCACTTCCAACTACACATGATCACCTCAGATTTTAACATGTCCGAAAGAATATCCTTAGTAATAAAAAAATAGAAATTGGTTACTTGCAATAAATAAAAACAGTAAAAATAAATTTCTATTAAAAATTAAACAGGTCAATAGCTAGTGAAATTTCAAAATGAAGGGAAAATTGAAAGAGGCTATGATAATAGGTGCAGACAAAACTGAACAACTGAAAAGACTTTGTACAACTCGATCCCACTATATGAGAATATGTGGTTAAGATATGTAATTTTCCTGGAAAATACAAATTATCAAAATTTATGCAAGAAGAGGAAAAAATCCCTACAGAAACCAATAGTCATCAGAGGCGGAAAAGTTGCCAACTAAAGAAACCCTAGCCCACATTTCAAGTACGAGTTCTTTAAATGCTTCAATCATCGAGAAAATCTGATCATTCTCGATGTTGTTTTAACTGCTCTGAAGCACTAAGAAAAAGGCTCCCCAATTCTTCCTACAAAGTTAACAGAGCCTAATACCAAAATAACAAAAACAGTACAATAAAAAGAAACCACAGACCAATCTCACATTTTGTACAAAAAAATCCCAAAATCACAAATTCTTTCCAAAGAAAATTGAGCCACATGTTAAAACATGTTACATACCATGACCAAATGAGGGGCATGGTCACATGAGGGACGCAAGAATTATTCAATGTTTTATGTTATGTAAATAAGCCAAAGGGAAAAACAGTATCGTGAAAGAAACTCAAAACACACTTGAAAAAGAAAAAGTCAATATCCATTCCCAATAGGAACTTTTAGTAAAAAAGAAAGAGGACACTCGGTTAACTTGGTCTCAAGCCAACAACCAGCCCTGTGCTGGAGGGTATAATACTGAAAGCATTTCCATTAAAGTCCAGAAGAAGGCAATCACCACTATTATGTAATACGGCTCTTAAAGCAATGGCCAGTGAAATGAGGTAATAAATAAGAAGGCCAAAATTAGAAAGGAAGGTGCAAATCATTATTTGCAGATAGAAACTATTTCATACCTACAAAATCAAGACAACCAACTAAAAAATTATCAGAAATAATAAGAGCACTCATTAAGGTTTCCAGCTAAAAAAAAAACCCCACATTATAACATCCCGAATATGTCTTTAATATACCAATAATTATCTGGAGGAAAATGTTAGAAAAAATGTCCTTTCAAATTAATACCCCAAAACACAAAATATTCAAGTTTTTTCTAGTAAGAAATGTGTGAGATAATGCCATATATAAACTATTAAGCATATGAAGAGGATCTAAGATTTTTTAATTCACAATATGAATAGGTGTGATAAATTAAGATGCACACAGACTAGGCTACAGTCAAAACAGCAGAATAGGGCACAAATTGTCCCCCCAAAATACCCCACAACTGAGAAAAGGATTGAGGCAATAGAATTCAGCCTGAATTATTATAATTAGTACCCCACAGGAAAAAACAAGAAAATAAACCAATCCAATAACCACTTAAAACAAGGAACTGTTGAATTTCCTAACAATAAAAAATAATTAAAACACATTAAAGTCCTGTTCGGCAACTATCAATTCCAATAGTTTAAACCAGTGGTTCTTCAAGTATGGTTTGAGACTCTCTCAGAAGGTCCATAAGATCAAAACTCTTCTCGAAATGATACTAAGACATTATTTGTTCTTTTCATTCTCATTCTCTCCTGATGTAAAGCAGGGATCAGCGACGAAGCTGGCCAGCAAGCCAGATCCAGCCATGTCTGTTCATGTTGTGCCTGTGCGTGTGGCCACAACACTGAAAATATTTACTGTATGGCCCTCTACAGAATACGTTGGCTAACCCTTGCTCTAATGACTAACAGAATGTGTGCTTATGTGTTTTTTTAATGTGTTTTCTAGAATTTTCTAAGATCTTAGATTTAAAGTATAAACAAGTACATTTTAGAGGTTAATTCCACTTTTTTCTCAGTATTTCCACTGTGATTATATCTACTATAATCTCATTAGCTTCATTAACACCCAACAAATCACTATGAAACCTGAAATTTTCCTTAAATGTGCAGAGAAACACAACTAGAAATAAGTACACTGGGGCACCTAGGTGGCTCAGTCGATTAAGTGTCCAACTCTTGATTTCAGCTCAGGTCATGATCTCATGGTTTATGAGATCGAGCCCTGAATCAGGCTCTGTGCTGTTAGTGGGATTCCCTCTCCCACTCTCTCTCTCTGACCCTCCCCTACTTGGGTGCTCTCTCTCAAAATAAATAAATAAACTTTAAATAAATAAAAATATTACACATCACAAAATAGAAGCTGAAAAGCACCTAATTTCATGTCCCCAGTAAGATGAACCACAAAATCTTCTAAAGAGGCTGCAGTCATATCTTTTACACTCTGTAGTGTTTCTGACTCTCACATCACTTGCAGAATGTGGGGAGACTTGCAGAATGTGGGGAGCTGATTCAGCACTTTCTTTCTGCAGCTCATACGCTCTGGAGGACGGTACAAGACGAGAACAGGGCAGCAGTCAGCCCAGAGACCCTAGAGGTGCTGTGCTCAGTGAACAATACAGCAGAGATGAGATAGGTATAAATACTTCAATGAAAACTCAAAATAGAAATTATCTGATACACAGACAATAGTACGGCTTGCTGTGCAGTGAGACAAAAAGACATAAACAGCAAGCAATTCATTTAAATTACTGTAATCAGCATTAACCTTCCCACAGGCAGACAAAGCAGCTCTGGGGTCAGCTGTCAGGAAAACAAGGCTGAGGGGGTGAAGAGGAGCAGTAGGAGTCAGCAGGGAGGTACTTCCTGAAGAGCTCCCCAAGTACCGAGGACAGGGCTACAGAAGGTGCCTGGCACTTGGCAGGTTCTTGGTGAAAACACTCGAGACGGATGGAAGCATGCATTCACCATCCTTTCACCTTCGTCAGGCTTGGGCTCAGCAGAGCGCCAGCAACATCCTCGTCATTGGATGACTAAACCAATGGCAAAGGTAAGTGGCACAGCCTGGGACGGTTTTGAGACCGGGCAGGCACCAATGGAAGAAACTCCAAAACCATTTCTTTCCATGACTTGTCACAACGTCTCTGACTAAACCCTTAATATGAGAGAATATACATTTAATCACAGAACTTTTTAGCTAGATGGAACTTCTGGCATAATTCTGCCCAACTCCCTTATTTCAGAAGCAGAGTGGAGACTGCAAACTTGCTCAGCTTACTCCCAAGTCTACTGCCATTTCCACTGTCCCAGGTTCCCACTAATAGCACTCTTGCTCCATGCCATGTCAAAGAGACATAGAATATAAAATACCTGAAGGTAAGTTACACAAGAAAAAGGCTTATAGAGTAATAGTTTTAGTACCTATTGATGATCCTTGGCTGAATCAAATTATTCTACCAAGGGTTGAGCCACCATGAAATATTTAACCTGTGCTATGAGTACTGGTAGCTACGAGGAGGGATATATAGCATAATGGTTAAGAGGACAAGTCTAGAACCGTTCAATTGTGGCTACATGGTAGAGTCCTTGACTCTCTGGAGAGCTTTTTAAACATACCAGATCAACTAGAATCAGAATGCCTACGGTGGTATCCAGGCATTGATATTTTTTAGAAAGCTACTGGGGGACTCTTCTAAAGTATACTTACCAACTGTGTATCATTCCTGTGCTTTGGAAATAAAAAGCTACAAGTATCTCTGAGATAAATACTGTTAATATTCCTGAAACAGATACTAGGAATGTTGTAAGAAAAAATAGCTGAACATAATGAGGAGTAATTATAAATATAGTTGACCCTTGAACATTTGAACTGCTCGGGTCCACTTACATGTGGATTTTTTTGAATAAATACATATAGTAATGTAAATAATAATGTAATTATATACATATAGTATATAATATAGTATATATACATATAGTAATGTATGCCTTCTTCCTTTCGATTTTCTCAATAACATTTTTTTTTCTAGACTATTTTATTTAAGAAAAGAGTATGTAATAAATATACAAAATATGCATTAATCAACTGCTTATGTTATTGGTAAGGCTTCCAGTCAATAGTAGGCTATTCGTAGTTGAGTTTTGGGGGGTCAAAAGTTGAATGTGGATTTTTGACTACAGGGGAGTTCAGTGCCCCAGCCCCCATTTGTTGTTCAAGGGTCAACTGTACTTAGACAGGGCCTAGCACCCAGTAAATACTCAATAAGTATCAGTGATTGTGATTATTATGTGTAAATACAACATGGGTATGCATATATACAAAAGTATATCAAGCTATAGCCTAGTATACACATATGCACCCCTAACAATACAACTTCAAAATATACCAAGCCACAATTTAGTTAAGGAAGAAATTATAAGGAAATTAAATACTTAGAACTAACTAATAATAAAGATACTATATATCAAAATCCTTGGAATACAGCTAAAGAAGTATTTGGGGGGAAATTTATAGCTCTGAAAACATTTCAAAGGAAACAGGAGAGGTTAAAAGTAATAAGCTAAGTATTCAACTCAAGAAGTTAGGAGAAGGGCAAAAAAGCAAACCCCTAAAATAGAGAATTAAATAACAAAGATAAGGGGCCCCTGGCTGGCTAAGTTGGTTTAGCGTCTAACTCTTGGTTTTGGCTCAGGTCATGATTTCACAGTTCATGAGATCGAACCTCGCGTTGGGCTCCGTGCTCACAGCATGGAGCCTGCTTGGGATTCTCCTTCTCCCTCTCTCTTTCTCTGCCCCTCCCCCACTCACTCACATTCTCTCTCTCTCTCAATAAACTTTAATAACTAACAAAGATAAGGGCAAGTATCAATGATATACAGAACAGCATCATCAACAATAAACAGAGAAAAATAACACAACCAAAAAGCATGTTCCTTGAAAAGATTAACAAGAGAGATCTTTGGCAAGCAAGGGTTACCAAGAAAGGGGCACCTGAGTGACTCAGTTGGTTAAGCGGCAAGACTCTTGATTTCAGCTCAGGCCATGATCTCAGTTTGTGAGACTGAGCCCCACATCAGGCTCCACACTGACAGTGCGTGAAGCCTGCTTCTGATTTCTCTCCCTCCCCCACTTGCACTCGCTCTCTCTCAAAATAAATAAACTTAAAAAAAAAAAGGTGACCAAGAAAAAAAGAAAGATTCAAATAATCAAAATACAGAATGAAATGGGAGGCAAAAGCACAGGCACAAGAACTTTTCTTAAATAATGAAGAACTATTAAAAAGTATCAGGATTATCTCTAGGCTAATAAATTCAAAAAGATAAATTCCCATTAAATTATGCCAAACTTGGCACAAAAAGAAAGAAGTTGAACAGATCAGTCAGTATAAAAGCTATGAAAAGAGCAAAGATCTTGCCTTCTAAAAAAACAGCAGGTGCAAACAATTTTACAGTAAGTTCTACCAAATTTTAAGGAATTCCGATCCTACATAACCTGTTTTGGAAAAATAAGAAAACCAAAAACTGACCAGAACATTTCATGAAGCTAATATACTCTTGATTCTAAAAATCAGATAATGACAACAAAATGATAGGTCTATTTAACATGACAGAAAAATTCTGCCCTAAATATTACCTAAGTAAATCCAACAGTGTATTTAAAAAGAAATAATACATTGGGACTAAATAGAATTTATCCAAGAATTCAAGGACATCTTTGAATTCCTAAGATGGTTCAATATCTGAAATAGATTTGGAAAGAAACCAGGTAATAATCTCCATAAATAAAGAATCCACATTATAAAGTTAAACAAATGGCAAAACTATGGAGTTAAAAAAAGATTATACTGGAGAACATCTGTTTGAACTAAGAATAGGGAAAAACTTAAAAACCCATAAACTACACAATTAATTCTATCACATTAAAATTAAGGGTTTTGTTCAATAAAAGACATCACAAGGTTAGTGGAGAAATGACTAAATGACAGAATGGCAGAAGATATTTGTAATGCCAAAAATGGAAATGTGATTATTATAGAGAATAAATCAGAAATTCCTACAAATCAACAAGAGAACAGTAACCCTGACAGAACAATAGGCAAATGATATAGAAGGGCAATCTGCAGAACGTAATCTAGATTACAAAAACTAGAAAGCTGGATAATTCTGGCTGTTGGCAGGAATGAGATGATGTAAGAAGTCTCAGGCACTGCTGGTGGAGGTGTAGACTGCTAAAATCATTCTGGCTTGGGTCAAAGCCTCAATTAATAAAGAACTGCTTCTCTGCCTTGCAGAATATATATCCTTTGTGCCTATATTTCTTTTGGGGACTTCACAGGGAGGAATGGCTAGTCTAGCACAGGATTTGGGCCTTAGACATTCTAGGTCCTGACCAAATGCCTCTACCTGAATCACACCTGATAGGACTGCATTGCCCACTGAGTCTAAAAGACAGAGAAGCCAAAATTCCACTGTACCCTTCTAACACAGGTCTGGATATGGCTTTACCTTTTTTAAAATGAGATTTCAAAACATTGTCCCAAATTGTGGTTGACGGGAAAGTATATTTAATTTTTGATATAATTTCTGAACTAAACCTGACTGCCTTCTAGTTGCACTAATTATCATTTAGGGAAGATGCGATCTCAGAACCTGGAAACAGAAGAAATTTAGCTCCAACAAAGAATGGATTCGAAGAATGGGTTCTTGGTATTTAAATAACCCAGAAGTACCACAAGAGAATAATCATATGGGTCCTCTTTTCTTACCCAAAGGGAAATACAGTCACTTTTCATCCAAGGGAATGGGACTTAAACAGAGGCACTGAACGGGCGTGTCACTGGAAGGAGACGAACCTTAAGTGAGAAAAAAGGTCTCATCCTGATCCCGAAGCCAACTGGGGCAGGCCCCAGAAGGAGTAGTAAGATTCAACTCTCAAAAGGGATCAAGGATTCCATGCACATTCTTCCTCCAGAAAAGAGCTGGAGGTGGCCAGGAGACAGAAGACAAGTGAAAGGGTCACTGGCTCTACATTCAAGCCCATGTTCAGTCATCAGGGTACTGGTAGAGGCTTGTCTCCAGACCAGAAAACTGAACAAGATCTCGGGCAGACCCAGCAAGGACAGAGGACAGGAAATGTACATCAAACCTGATGAGGTCGTGAGCACGAAGATTCAGAGGCCAAAACTGCTCTTCAAATTCCTGAGGATGAAAGATGCAGAGCTATGGTATCACTTGGCCATCATGATTTTTATCCTCTGGAGTTTGCTAACCAGGCAACCATTACCCAAATATCTGATAACAAGGAAAATTTATTTGGGTTGCCCCCAGTCTCTACCCAGATGGCAGATTTCTGTGCCGACAACAAAGCTGCTGTCTGGAAAGCGGCAAAAGCTGAGCCTTGGGAGCCTGTGGGGCTGGACCTACGAAAGGGGCCCAGCTCATTGGCCCACTCTCTCTCAGGGGCTGAGGGTGATGCCTATCCATGCTGTCTTCCTAGAAGAAACTACTGGTCAGGTCTGAGGTGCCCAGAGAAACTTTTTTTCTTCATGCAACAATAGACTTTTGTGGCAGACCCTCGGGCTCTCTGCGCACTTACCAGAGAAACTGGTAGTTACAGCAAAGACAGGAATGTTTCCTGGGCACACAGGGATATACACTGTGGACACATGCAACAGGTAACGTCTGTTTTAGATAAAAGAAACGTGAGATTAAAACAAAAATAAACAAATAAAAAACGCTCTTTGGAACACAAGTGTGAACTAAGATTAATAACCGTTTGCAATTACGCACAAAGCAAAGAACCTTTCTAGAAGTCTTAGGAAAAGTTTATGATGTTCTTAAGGTTATGGTTTGTTTCAACAGCAAATTTCAAAACCTTAAATGGTGCAAAAAGTACTAACATCCTAACTGTAACCAGATTTTATGTTATCCAGAGAAGAGAAGCTGGTTGAAATATCCTAAAAAACACTGTGATTTTTAAAAGAGCAAATTGCCATTTTCCTAAATATCAAGAGGGCAAGAAATGAGAAACAGCCATGTGGTTTCACAAACTCTCTATTTAGAGGCTAGAAGGAAAGAAAAATTTGTACCACATACTGTGGGAAGGATTAAGGCCATTCCCTCAGTCAGGCCTAGTAAGGAAGCAATATAAACAACAGTAAGGTAGGAAAACCATAAAAAGAGTAAGGAAAAAACATGCATACAGTAGACATGTAAAGGGTTCAGTGATATTTACCTATAAGAGAGAAGGAGGGGAATTACAACAGAGGACAAATCAAGAACAAGTCTGGCATTAGAATTTCCCAAACAAAGGGCAAAGTAGGTTATTAGCATCCACCCTGACATCAACTCTGTCATCACTCCCATCCACCAACACTTCCTTGCCTTTGTATTGGTACGAACCACTAATAAGAAATCAAGGCATCTTCTCCCTTCAACTTGGAGCCCAGGGGAAAAGAGGCTCCTGAGGTCTGCCAAGTCCAATCACCAGAGCTAGGTTTCCATGAAGTAGTTTTGGACCAAATACTAAATAAGTTTTCAAGTGCTCCTTTGCCTGGCCTTGTCCTGCAAGTATCTCTCTCCCTTGGTGATCTTGTTGACGGAGAATTTAGCTATCTGGAGTCCTGGTTATTTCCCTCTCTTCTCATAGAGAGGACATGACTCACAGTACTGACGTCGTTACTATACAAATGCACTCTCAGAAGAGGGTCACGGTATCCAACCGGTTTTAAAGGAAGAAAAAAAAACACCAGAAGAATGAAATCGCAAGGAACAACATCCAACCGAAATTGGCTGGGTCTTGAACAGTAAATCACTAGTTAACTAAGCAAGCCACAAAACAAAAGGAACCTGGGTGCCTCAGGTCAGTGTACCTGGTGGGCCACTGCAGTAGTCTCTTCATCCAAAAGGAATTTCACAGTTGGAAAGTCCTTCTGAATGAACAGCACTTGGCACCAAAAAGCTAGGCATGTTTTCAGAAAATGCTCACCACCCCACGTCACTACCTCATCAGCAGTGAAGAGACAGGGTGATCCTTATGCGGTCACTTCCTGAAATCACCTCCAGCTTACTTCAGGATGTCAGTGAGATACGCTCACCAGTCCCTATCACAAGGTGTCCATAAAACATCCTCTTTTAGTAATCTTCTGGCATTTCTTCTAGCCTTTCAAGGGGACTGTGCCAGAAACCTCTTCCTGATGAAAAAAAACAAAACAAAACAAAACAAAACAAAACAAAACAAAACAAAAAACCACCTCACAATCTAGTTGGCCTAGCCAGGTCAATCATTTCCATTTCATAGTACAGATAGAACTCAATTTGGCTGGAAAATATACTCCCCGTATTTAAAATGTCTTAGACATCTATCCAGTAAAATATTCCAATTTGGGGGGGGGGGCTACTTTCCCTTTAGTCTCCTAGAGTCAGCTAGGCCCTTGGTCATGGCTCTCCCCCAATGTGTTTGCAACTGCTTTCTTCTGCATCCGGAGGACACATGGCTTAGATTTTGATTAGAGACAATAAGACTGGGTTTTTTCAAGGTTTAGAATCAAAACACTTTGAAAAGATAATCTACTTATCAAATTTAAGGTGATCCGGTCCCACCACCAATGACAAAAAGATACTGAGTTAAAGCAAAATGAAGGGCAAAATGAAGTGCTTTTTTAGATTTGAAAGATCAGTTTGATTCTGTTCATATGAGCCACAGGGGTGGACTGGGCACATCACAGGAAATGTCAAGGTTGGCTATCAATACAACCCAAGACCCATTAGGAAAGGACAACAGCAACCACTAACCACAGGAACCAGCAGCCAGAAGCTGTCCTAAAAGCTGCCACTGGTTAGAAATTGGGAAGGTCCCAAATGTACCACGTGATTAGGTCTGTAGCACAGAGAGACTCCCAAAACTGAAAACAATCAGGTTAGTGTAAAATAAAATGTCAGGCAGCAATCCAGTACTCACCTTTGTCATGAACACAAACTGAGAGTTTCTGAACACCATCAACCAGAACATTCTGTGTGTTGCCATGTCCATCTTCTGAGTCGCTGTCATCAAACTGAGCCTCTATAATGACATCAGGACTGTCATTATAGCCTTTCACGGACTGCTGCGGGAGATGGCTTCCACAGAGCTCTTCAGGGAGATCTAATTCATCGGTACCTTCTGTTTCTTTGTCATTGCTCTCTGGTTTAATTACCTGAAGAAAATAGAAAAGTTCTGCTAAATCACTGGAGGGAAGAACAGGAAATAACAGATTTAGCTTTTTTCATTTTCCTTTCTGAAGGAAAAAAACTGCACATTCAGAAGCTCAAAGCAATGGACACTCGCCATGTAGCCTGAAAAAAAATATTTATTTTCCAGGTACACGGACCACTTTATGGAAATGATCAATTCAGCAATGCCAGGGTGGCACTCAGCTCCTCAAGGTGCCCAAGATTAATGTCATATCTACTCCTCATTTTTCTGATGTACATTTTCATCCCCTCATCAGAGGCCCTGAATACCACAAGGACTATGCTGCTTCACAAGGGTTCATCACAAGGGATCAATGAATATCTTCAGAGGTGATAAAAGAACTCAACATAGTATGTTACTGTGCTCCCAAATGAAGCCACAAGAATATAAGGTGAAATGGAAAAAAACAAAATTAACTGTAAATAAGAGTTTATAAATGTTCTCATAAAAAATGTAAACTCTTAATTCTCCATTTTGAGGCTTGAAATCAGTATACAAAGCACACAACTGATGGATATTTATAGAACTAAGGAAGCATTACATGACAATATTTTCAAAAAAAAGAAAAGGAGTAAAGCAAACAGAAGAAGAGTCCAGATACTAATCCACTTAATGAATTTGTCACATAACAGTCATATGTCAGTACTTTGATTTCTATGGATTTCTGTAGCAGTTTCTCAATGTGTTTATATTTGAGAGGTCTAATATTTTTCTGAGTTTAAACTTAAAGTTTCAAGTTAGATGCCTGCCTTCAACAAGCCAGATTAACATCTGAATTAGACCACACAAAGATCATATTAATAAGGGGTCTTTGTTTTATACAAGGCAGAGAAAGCTATTAAAAGAAATCTTTCCCAAAACATTGTCATGTCACAGATTCCAATTAACAACATAACCATCCCCAGACAATGAATATTATCTTCAGCCAGAAAATCAAAGTAAAATACTACAAAGGTATTCACAATCAGAATAAAGATTCTAAGAATATATTCCCAAGTTTTTAAAAAAGTGACTTCAAGAAAATGCGGTAACAGAAAAACGTGTAAGCAATAATTTTCCAGAGTAAAATTGTGCCCTTTAATAGCATTTTCTTGATTCCCAATTTCTGAATATATTTAATGAAATTTTCTTTCAAGTCTTGCCATGTTTTGACTGTTGTCAGATTCATTCAATCATTTGTTCATTCTTTCATTCATCCATTTGTTCATTATTTCATTATGAGAAGTTTGAAGGTTCCTTTTCTTTGATACTAAAAGAAAAAAAATCAGCTGGTTAGGCCAGAAATCTCTAAAAAGATCCCCTTAGGCCTCTTACTGCATGAGAACATAAGAGTAAAGCCATAGTTAGGTCTTTAAATTAATATACAATCATAAACCCAACTCCGCTTATCACATAAGTCCGGTTTTCATAACTGACCCAACGTAGATCATTCAAAAAACAGAATTTGCTGACAAGTTAGGGAAGAAAAAGAACTTGACATCTGTGTCTGGCAAATTCAGTAACGGGAAGATCTGCCCCTGACCATCCTCAAAGAATTTACACCCTTGAGCATTGTCAGAACAGCCCAAAGCACAGGCAGGAGGTATGTGTGCACACTCTGGGTCTAAAGCATGGTGGCTACAACAGGATCGCTGATCTATTGTTTTTTCTGCACCATTCCCACACATAATTTCTCTCAGAGAGAGAGAATGACTGGCGTGCTAGAGTTAGACTCGCTGGTAGCATATAGTCTTCTGGGAAGATGTTAAGCTAAGAGTCCGTGCTTTTAGTTTCCATTATGTATTTATTTCTGCCACTCATGGTTTCACAAAGGATTTGGTTCCCACAGGCCATGAAGAAAATCTTACAAGGGGAATCAGAATTCTGACATTATCAACTTTGAATGCTTAACTATCCTACAACGAAAAGTAGTCTTTTTCCATATGTATGTGTGTGTGTGTGTGCGCGCGCGCGCGCAAAACATAACAATTCTGTAATTGCCATGATTCTGCTATTAAGAATTATGCTTTTATGGTTTGGCTCCCTCCCTTTTTTTTTTTTCTCCTTCCCCTCCCCCATGGTCTTCTGTTAAGTTTCTCAGGATCCACATAAGAGTGAAAACATATGATATCTGTCTTTCTCTGTATGGCTTATTTCACTTAGCATTACACTCTCCAGTTCCATCCACATTGCTACAAAAGGCCATATTTCATTCTTTCTCATTGCCACGTAGTATTCCATTGTGTATATGAACCACAATTTCTTTATCCATTCATCAGTTGATGGACATTTAGGCTCTTTCCATAATTTGGCTATTGTTGAAAGTGCTGCTATAAACATTGGGGTACAGGTGCCCCTATGCATCAGCACTCCTGTATCCCTTGGGTAAATTCCTAGCAGTGCTATTGCTGGGTCATAGGGTCGACTCTTAAAAACTGAGAACAAACTGAGGGTTGATGGGGGGTGGGAGATGGGTATTGAGGAGGGCACCTGTTGGGATGAGCACTGGGTGTTGTATGGAAACCAATCTGACAATACATTTCATATTAAAAAATAAATAAAACTAATGATCCATAAGAAAAAGAAAGGATTATGCTTTGGCTCAAAAGTAAAAGGTTCAAATAAAAGTCAATGCGAAGAGGAGATCAGGGGAAAGCAATAACCACAGTATGCCAAGCCTGATTGTATAGCACATTTTAAAACCAGAGCCTGGTTCTGACTTTATGACAATCTCCATGGTTTAGATTAGCTACGTTTAAGAATTAGTATTTTAGGCACTAAATTTACTTTTGAGTTACTGTATCAAAAATGTTGTACAGAGGCAGGACTTCATGAATCAAGTCATTCGAAAATATGTAGTAAAAATATAAATTAATATCCTGTATTTAGAAGTATTTTTATTCTATTTTGTTATGCCAGCACATGAAAGAACAGAAATACATTCTTTAAAAATGTAAAAGATTGGGGCGCCTGGGTGGCTCAGGCAGTTAAGCGTCAACTTCAGCTCAGGTCATGACCCCCCAGTCCATGGGTTTGAGCCCCGGCTTGGGCTCTGTGCTGACAGCTCAGAGCCTGGAGCCTGCTTCGGATTCTGTGTCTCCCTCTCTCTCTGCCCCTCCCCCACTCATGCTCTGTCTTTCTCCATCTCTCAAAAATAAATAAACATTAAAAAAAAATTTTTTTTTTTTTTTAAAGATCATCATAAGACCACAGGATAAAAAAGACACTCTAAAACTACTCCATATCACACACTGGTTAAGAGTGAGGGTTGCAGGACCCTGAGAGAAATGGCTAATTCAAGTCTGGAGCAGAAAATAGATAAGATGAACCTGGAACATCTTGTCATACCAGGAAAATAAGGAAGCTATCAAAGGCTACTAGGATCTTATCTAAAAAACTCAGGAATCACCATGAAAAAGCTCTCACTGGTCAACCTTAAGCATTTATCCCCTTTCCTGTACAACCTACCTCAGGTTAACCAAATAATTGATGAAGTAAAGTTCTTCTTGACTGAAGAGTTTCAGCTAGTTAAGAAGGAAGGAAAGACATTCAATATCACATTTTGCCATCCCTATTGAAATAATGGATTTAGGAAATGATTATCAATGGTTGCTGAAACCAATTAAGTCATAACCTGATGGGGATGGAGTTTTATAATAAATGAACCAGAGTAGCAATACCTGTACTGACTAATCAATATAAATATCTTAAAAAGAGAAAGAACCATAGTGCTTCCTCATGGATTATAATTGTAAATACATACCATTATCCATAAAGTATTTTTCCCCCAAACTGACCTTGAATCTGACCTGAAACAGGGATCAGAGGAGCACGTTAAACAACACTAGGGACAGGATCCATTTACACTCACTCCCCAGGTGATTTCATCCAGTCTCATGGCTTTAAACCTCTCTATATGCTATTAACTCCCGAAATTAAATGCCTAGCCTCAACCTTTCCCCTGAATGCCAGACTCCTATCCAATTGCCTACCTGACACCTTCCTTTGGATATTTGTTGGCACCTGAAACGAGAAAGCCAACCCTTGGTCCCCACTAGAACCCACTCCTCTCCCAGCATTTGCTCTCTCAGCAGATGGCACCAGACCATGTCACCTTCCTCTCATGCCCCACATCCAATCCATCAGAAGAGCCCGCTGGTCCTTCCTTTCAAATATCTCTTCTTGACATTTACACTGCTACTGCACAAGCAACCTTTATCTCCTTGCTGAACTACTGTGATAACCAGTCTCCTGATTTCCGTTTTGGACCAAAGCAGTTACAGTGATGCTTTTAAAACATAAATCAGGGAGTTCCTGGGTGGCTTCGTCGGCTGAGCGTCCGACTTCAGCTCAGGTCATGATCTCACGGCTCATGGGTTCAAGCCCCACATCGGGCTCTGTGCTGACAGCTTGGAGCCTGGAACCTGCTGTGGATACTGTGTCTCCCTCTCTCTCTCTGCCTCTCCCTCACTTGCTCTCTCTCTCTCCCCCCAAAAATAAACAAACATTTAAAAAAATTTAAAACATAAATCAGATCATGTCATTCTCCCAATGGCTTCTAACACCATTCCATTATCATGCCACAAGGCCTTGTCAAACCAGGCCCCTGTTACTGTTCCAGTCTCATTTTCTATAACTTCTTCCTTGCAAATTACACTCCAATCCTAGAGATCTTCTTGCTATTCCCAGAACACTAAAACCATCCATCCTGAGGCTTTTGCATTGCCATTCCCTCAACCTAGAAAACTCTGTGCCCAGCTATTCTTAGGTCTCAATCTCTTCGTTTTGTTCACATCTCTCCCCAAATGTCCTTCTCTTAGAGAGGCCTTCCCTGATCACGTTAACTGAAACAGCCCCACCTGGCTGTCATTATTCTATCCTCTTGCCCTGCTTTATTTTTCATCACTGTACTTATCCCTACTTGGCAATATATTACATGCTTAGGTACTTCCTGTCTCCCAACTAAAATGTAGGTTTCATGAGCACAGAGTCTATTTTATTCACTGCTATATTGCAAGAGTTGAGAAGAGCAATTCGTAGCCACTCAGATATATGTTCACTGAATGAATACAGCAGCTGATTAGGAAAGAACTTGTTCGGAGTCTACCTTCTCTGATAAACTGTAAAACTCCGTGAAGTGAGCGTGGCTAGGCCTGACACAGGGTATGCCCAATCTAATTTGAGTGGACAAAGAACAGGAGGTGGCACACTGCATCTAACATCTCCACATATCTAAAATCTGTCTCCCAAGGCTTCGTCCAATTGGCTTGGTTTTCTATAAGCCAGAGTCCACTGCACAGTCTCCCCAGTTCCTCCCCACTACCTGCCCCAGGCAAGAGTAATCTCTCCCTGTTTTGAAGTCTCAAAGCAATTATATGTACCTCTATGGCACTTTGCCATTTCTTCACTATGTTAGTGCTATGTACATATATGATTAGCATGATCCATTACCTCACATGCTTACCAGTTGTATCTTATATATCTTTGTATATTCTATAGCAACTTGCAGAATCATTCTAGGTGCTCCATATTTGATCACCAAACAGATGGGTAAATGGGTTGAAAAAATGAGTATAAAATATGATCAGGATGCAAAAGAACTTTCACAATGGTTTCCAGACACAAGAGTATGTGGGTCAGAAACCAGTAGCCCAGTTTTCCTTAGATCTGTAAAGTAAGAGCACTTCTTCTGTGGGATTGACCTTGAAAATGTTGAAAAGTCCCACTCAGTGGTTTTCAGCTTTGACCTTTAGCAGATCCCTCCGAGAATCCGATGAAAGCTGTAAACCCTTCCTCCACAGAAAAATACACATCTAAGTAGACAGAAAAAACTCTGTAAGAAAGCACAGGTAGGGAGAGTCAAGGGTCTGGTGCCGAAGGCCACCAGTCCAGGCTGATGAATATTTTGGAGCTCTGGGCTCAGAGTGAAAGAGGGGGGCCCTGAAGAAAATGGATATATCACTGACCTGGTGAACTGAGGACTTTAAAAACTCCTCTGGGTTCCTCCACAGACCCGAGGGTGAGGCAGCTGACTGTACGTCTTACTCCCAGTGCATGCTGCAACTGGGGTTATTCTCCCTTGGAGGTTTAGTCTAGTCTCTGGAGGACAGGACAGAAACGGATCAGTGAGGGAAGCAAATCACTGGGTCACACAGAACTTTTTCTCTCTCTGTCTTGTTCCATGAACAGGGTAGGATGAGCATCACATAAACCCTGCTAACAAAAATAAACAAGGAAAATACAGGCAGATATCAACTGGGGCGTATGGCTCTGAAATAAAAGTGTCACTTGAAGCTACTAAAAATGCTCAAGAAACAACAGCACTCTACAATACTTTTTAATTTTGAATTCCTGAAACCCTCCTTCCCAAACACAAATGCGCACACACATGCACACAGAAATATTTGTCAGAGATACCCTGCAGTCAGCTTGACCAAGGGTAAGTCTGTCATCTACCTATCGTCTCCTTTTGGGATGTAAAATTGGGTGACAGAATGGTGTGGCAGTGCGATGAGAGGACCAGACGATCCCCTTTCTCCATCGGGCTACAATCCTTATGCTCTGGGGGATGGACAGCAGTAATCTGGCCTCTTCAGCAGTACCAGGGAGGAGGCCTGATAACTCTTAGAATGAAATTAAGGGAAGCCTATGAGAAGCTTACTATTGAAAGGAAAGGAAGAGGCCTAAGCCCAGAATCTTGAGTTCAGAGACACAAGAGAGAAGGAGACACACCTTTTAGAAAAGAGGATGGGTGCACCATGACTTCTGTACTTTAAGAGGAACATAAGCCCTGTTTAGCAAAGGAACGGCAAAACACTTTGTAGAATCCCCCAACTTCGAACACAAGAATGTCTGCCAAATCAGAGACCCTATGCAATTATGTAAGTAGAAAATGACTAAGGAAGAAGCTACTATAAAAGACTGGCAGAATTTTAGGAAACACTACCTGAGAAAATATATAGGGAAATACATACTAGACAGACACAAAAGCACTGCCTTAAAAAATAATGATAAATTAAACTCCAGTAAAATAAAATTTTTCCTTCTATTCTAAGATAACACTAAAAATATTTGTTAAAGATAAGCCATAGATACGCTCATATCCAGAACATAAAAAGCTCCTACAGATCAATGAAAGACAGAAAATCCAACAGAGAAATGGGGAAAAGGCTTAAAGGCACTTTACAAGACAGAAATGTTAACCAGCCAGTAAAGATGGAAAGGTGTTCAGCCTCGTTAGTCATCAGAGGGGCGCCTGGGTGGCTCAGTCTGTTAAGCGTCTAACTCAGGTCATGATCTCACGGTTCTTGTGTTCAAGCCCTGCGTCGGGCTCTGTGCTGACAACTCAGAGCCTGGAGCCTGCTTCGGATTCTGTGTCTCCCCTCTCTCTGCCCCTCCCCTGCTCATGCTCTGTCTCTGTTTCCCTCAAAAATAAATTAACATTTTAAAAAATTTTAAAAAAAACAACCACAATGAGATGTCACTACAAAGCCACGGGTAGGCAAAAACTGAAAATCCTGACAATATCAAATGTTATTAGCAAGAATGTACAGCACTATACTGCTGGTCTGAATGGAAACTGTCCAGCCTTTTGTAGAACACATCAGCACTGTGCAGCAAAGTAGAAAACAGACCCATTCGATTCCTGTGCAGGCTTATTACAATATGTTGTCCTGCCTCCCTCCAGATTTGACAGGTGAACCCATGGAAAAAGACAAGACCACACTGGGAAAGGACATTTATGCAAAAGCAAGGAGATAAGAAGGTGCAATTTTCCGTTAGTAAAGGCAAGTAATGGTGACAATGTACGTAAGAGTGAGAAAGAAGGATGAAAAAGCATACATGAAAAGCCCTAAATGCCAATCGAATGAGTCAGGTCTTTACCATAAAGTTTGTGAAGTGGGGAAGTCAGGAAAAGTGGTTAAAAGCAGGAACTCTAGTCAACACTACTGGGTTCACATCACACTCTGCCACTTACTAGCTATACCGCTTTGGGAAAGTTATTTAATCTCTTTTTTTAATATTAAATATAATGTATTGTCAAATTGGCTTCCAGACAACACCCAGTGCTCATCCCAACAGGTGCCCTCCTCAATGCCCATCACCCACTTTCCCCTCTCCCCAGCCCCCATCAACCCTCAGTGTGTTCTCAGTGTTTAAGAGACTATTTAATCTCTTTGAATCTCAGGATGGTTGTTTGGGTTTTGTTTTGTTTTTTTTTTTTTAATCTTTAAAATGAGGACAAGAGTATCCAGTATTAGAAGGTTATTATGGAACTGAGATAATTTATGAAAAGCTCTTGGGACAGGTGTCTGGAGCTTAATATTTGTTTAAGGGAAAAACAAATTTAGCCTTTACACCCAAAATGTCCAAGGTGGTGAGGACATCCAGATGGCAGCTGGAAATGTAGGTGTGGGGATGGGAAGAGTGTACTGGAAGAAATTAAACACAGGGGACTGACAATTAACCAAAGCTGCCCCAGGACCAACCAAGTGTCAACTGACAAGTGGAGAATAGAGCCCTGAGAAAAGACTCAAATAAAGGGGGTTCAACAAGGAACAGGAGCTAGTGAAGCAGAGAGAATTTAAATACTTATGAATATGCTAAACACTAAGGCTTTTATTGTCATTTGTCATTTTCTTAATGCACAATCTTCCCTGTGCATTTCACATATTAACTGATTTGATCCCCACAATGACCCTGGGTGATACACAGGACAGTAACTATGTCTATCTCAGAGGGCAAAAATAGGGTCAGACATGTCACAGTCCCACAGCTCTAAATGGCAAAGCTGTGACATGCACACAGACCTAGGGCTCTGTGTCCAGTATCCTTAGTCTTGGACACTCACTCCCATGGGAGATTTCCCGCCAACAGATTCAGAGTGAGCTTTGCACACATAGCTCCTACCACTAACATCCACTGCAGGAAATGCCTCTACATCTTTTGCCTGCCAGAAAATACCCAAAATTCAAGATCCAGCTCTTCTGTGAATGCTTCTGTGGGTAACCTCCCTAAGAAATTTTCTATTTTTTTGCTTTGCTTCGCTGTTATTCCTTAACTATTCTTTCATTTGTAAGATTTCTTGATCAGGCTATATTCCATTTATTTGTTTGCATATTTAGCTTTTCCACCAGACAGCAAACCATGCCACATTCATTTCTTATATTCCCCAGAGGCTACCAAAACGCTTGGCATTTAAAACATGCTCGATAAATATTGGTTTTCTTTCTTCTGAAGAGAATGAGAAAGGCTTAAATCAATTATAAAAGAAGCGTTCTAAAAAAAAAAAATGACAAGAAGTGAATAAAATAACTACCAAGCAGCAAGAACCAGCAAAATTCAGATGCCTATCTAAACGACACTGCACAAGACTGCACTGCCCTCCATTAACACACTGTCTGGAAGCCAGGAAAAAGTCACCAGTTACTTTACCACAATTGAAACTTAATCACCATAAAAAGAAAATACAAATACAGACCCAAATGCAAATGAATAAAATTGGAAGACATTTAAATAAATGCACTTTTCTAAAATAATTCTAGTGGCGCCTGGAATGGCTCAGTTGGCTAAGCATCCGACTTCAGTTCAGCTCATGATCTCACAGTTCAAGTCTGAGCCCCACATCGGGCTCTCTGCTGTCAGCGCAGAGCCAGCTTCGGATCCTCTGCCCCCCACCCCCCCCGCCCCTCCCCAACTTGTGCTCTCCCTCTCTCTCTCTCTCTCTCTCTCCCTCCCTCCCTCCAAAATAAATAAATATTTAAAAATTTTTAAATAATTCTAAGCCTTCATATCTAAATGACAGCTCCTGTTTTGGGGCCCCCGGGTGGCTCCGTGGGTTAAGCATCTGACTCTTTGATTTCGGCTCAGGCCATAACCTCATGGTTGTGGGACGGAGCCCGGCATCGGGCTCTGCACTGGGCGTGGAGTCTGCTTAAGATTCTCTCTCCCTCTCCCTCTGCCCCTCCCCAGCTCACGCACACACTCTTTCAATCAATCGATCAATCAATCACCCAATCAATATTACAACTCCAGTTTCAATGTAAACTCAAATGTAACCATAAAGTTCACCATTCCCCAATTTGAAAACAATAGTTTTGGCAAGAAAAATTGTGAATGCCTGATAAAAAAAGAGAAAAGGCCCAGATCTGGGCATTTCCTGATTGCTGCAGAGTTGTGAAAGTACAAATCCATCCCTCAGAAAGGGGGTGGAAAACATCTGCACCGAGCTATAAAGTAATCAACTGCAAAGTGCAACTCAAAGTCACCAGAACCAAGAAACTAGTCACTTCATAAACTGTTTGATATTGATTCGATGTTTCTTTCCCTTCCTTTTATAATTAATATGATGTATTTCAAAACTGGGGAACAACAGAAAGAATTCCTGTAACGAAACAATTCCAGCGGAATCCTAAATAAAAATGCCAAGAAACATTTTCATCATGCTAGCTTACCCAAACTCCAAGCGTGAAACATTTCATAGTTTTCCTGTTGACTGATAAAGAAAAACCCTTCCTTAAACATAAAAGCCATCTTTGAAAAGTGCTATATCACCTCTTACAAAAAGAGCAAGTCCATATTAGCACTGGAAAGTTCTATTCCAAGTGAATAAATTCTATTACATTCCCCCAGGGCAGAGGGTTGCTATCAACTTGCTATAATGGAGTTTTTCCAAAAGATTTACACATACCTATGTCTACAAGCCATTTCTGCTGAATGGGCTGTTTACAACAGGGTCAGCTGAAAGGCTCTGTGCGCGGGACGGGACGTAACGCCCTGCCTATCCTCCTACCTGAGCCTCCGATTCAGAGCTAACGCGTGTCACAAAGTCCACCTACGAGCTGCTTTTCATTTTTTGGCTCCTCTGGCTGGGCTTAAGTGACAGCACTCACTTGCCACACATGTTTTAGCAAACTTTCAAATCCCTTAATGGCACACTTGGGACACAGTATAATACACTGTTCAGGAAATACCTTGGAGCCAAGAAAAGCAATTGATATTTCCACAGGGAGTTCTTGACAAGGCTTGCCAATAAGCTTCTTTCGTTATAAAATATGACCAGAGACATATCATTTTAGAGACCTATTACAAACATTCTTAAAGGCATAGGTGTTACTGGGAACTTTGTTTGCCTAAGGTGGTTCATCCAAAAGTACCTTTTTATTTAGTTAACAGGAACAGAACAAACTATTTCCATTCTACTGGTTACTCGGGCAAAAAATCCTGTTACCGTTATCGATCAATCCCTCCTTCCTTCCCTTCCTCCCTGCCCTCTCTCCCTCTCTCCCTCCCCCCACCTCACACACACACACCACCACGACCACCACCACCATCACACCTGTTAGCTCACCCTATCACTTCTATCTTTGTGGCCACCACGGCCACCACCGAGTTTAGGCTCCATCATCTCTCACCTGAATACGGACAACAGCCTCGTAAGGGGTCTCCCCGTTTCTATGCTCACACCCTTCCAGTCTGTTCCCAACACAGCAGAGTGAGTCTATGAAATGTAAGTCATATCGTGTCAAATTCTCTGCTCCAAACCCTCCAAGGCTTGCCACCTCCATCAGAGCTAAAACTCCAATACTGACTGAAACACAGGCCCTCCCTGACCCATACCTCTACCTCATGATCCCTCTGACCTCATCTCCAACTATTCTCTGCCTCAGCTCTTTGCTATTCCTTGAACACGTTAGGCACATATTTGCTGGCCCCCAAGACAGCTCCCTCACTTCCTTCCACTCTTTCTTAAAGTCACCTTCTTGACGAGGCCTTCTTTGGTTGCCCTATTTAAAATCTCAACCCCATCCCCAAAACATGTATCTCATTTATTTTCCCCTTTAGCACTTACCGCTATTGAGCACGCTACACGTAGTGTTTTATTCACATTATTATGTCTTTCCCAGTAAAACACAAGCTCCCCAAAGGCAAGGACGTTGTCTGTTTGCTCACTGTTATATTCCCAGCACTTAATACGGTAACTAATCTAATGCCTCCAACACGATCCCCATCTTAATGTGCCACTATCACCTTACACTCAAAACATCCAAAACCACTCTCATCCTTCCCCTCAAAGCATTCCCTTTTCCTGTTCTTCTTTCCAACACCATTACCACTTTCTTTCAGGCCTTGCAACCTCAAAACCTCACAACTACACTTGACTCTTCCTAACTGCTGAACCCAATCCTTCACTTGTCTTTTTATTTTTTTTTTATTATTTTTTTTTTTTTAGCGTTTATTTATTTTTGGAACAGAGAGAGACAGAGCATGAACGGGGGAGGGCCAGAGAGAGAGGGAGACACAGAATCGGAAGCAGGCTCCGGGCTCTGAGCCATCAGCCCAGAGCCCGACGCGGGGCTCGAACTCACGAACCGCGAGATCGTGACCTGAGCCGAAGTCGGACGCTCAACCGACTGAGCCACCCAGGCGCCCCTCACTTGTCTTTTTAAAAGTGCTCTTACAACTCCACAAATTCCCTGGTATGCTCACGTCTCAGCCTACAGATTTCCAAAATTTTTTAAAAATTGATTAAATTACCTTATTGCTCAAAAATTTCCCACAAATTTCTCTTCCCTAGAGAAACTAATTCTCTGTTTTGGGGCTTATCATGCAAAGACCTTTTGAAGGTCCACTGACCTTTTTTTTTTTTTTAATGTTCATTTACTTTTGAGAGAGAGAGAGAAAGAAAGAAAGAGTTTGAGTGGGCAAGGGGCAGAGAGGGGGAGACACAGAATCCGAAGCAGGCTCCGGGCTTCGAGCTGTCAGCACAGAGCCCGACGCAGGGCTCGAACTCAAGAACCGCGAGATCATGACCTGAACCGAAGTTGGACACTTAACCAACTGGGCCACCCAGGCGCCCCTCCACTGAGAGAATATACGTGCACGTGTGAGTGGGGGAGGGACGAAGGGAGGGGGGGATGAGAGAGAATCCCAAGCAGGTTCCATGCCATCAGCACTGACAGATCACAGCCTGACGCGGGGCTGATCCCATGAACCATGAGGTCATGACCTAAGCCAAAATCAAGAGTCAGACGCTCAACCAACTGAGCCACCCAGGAGCATTTGACCATTTTAATCTTACCTGCCAATTCCTTCCATTATATACCATTCACAGGCCACTGCAAACTCTTTCCTGGCTTAGATCACACCAACTCAAAAACAGATTTCAAGCAACTTAGAACAGTAGGATCTGTCTCCCTCTTTTTATTTATCTGTGACTGCAGTAAGGAAAACTATATAACTCCCTTTAAAAATGATTCAATTTTGTTTGAAATATTTTAAGTAAAGAAGCAAAAGGGGCTCTTGCAGAAATGATCTGGATCTGGCAAGGAACAGATCAGGCTGTGCAGACCAGGCTTGGACTGCAGGAAAGGAAGGGTGCAAAGGTCTAACAAGTCAGGGGTTAGAGTTTTTGGACACTGCTCCTAAAAGATCACGGGACTTGAAACAGAACTATGGGTGTCCCGTAACATGTACCCTCTCTCCTCTTCTGCATGGCCACCACAAGCAACTAACCAACCACTGCCTAACTCTGGTATAACCAAGCCTCTGCACCTAGTCACCCAGGAGAGGAAGAAACAATTATGCTTCGCCTTAAAGGAGACATAGGTCATAAAACACAGCAGAATCCAACTGGGGTAATCTCAGTAAGCAAGGTATTAAATGTTTTGATGCCAGAAACGAGCAAAGAGATAGGCAATAGATTTTGGCAGAAAGTCACATCAAGTTCTGAAGCTCAGGAACAAATAAAGAAAAGTCAGGCAAGAAGCTGGATAGAAGCAAATCTGGGAAACGGACCCTAGGGAAGAGCTCTTAAGAGAGATAGAAGAACTGGATGAAAGACTTTCCAACAACAGAGTCCATGGAAGGAAGAGATCATCACAGAGATTTAGTAAAAGAAAGTATACATGTACAAGTAACTCTGTACATAGTGGTTGCTTTCTTTTGAATCTTCATCTTCACTGTATTTTTAAGTGTCAAAAACATATTCAATACATTAATAACGACTAGATTAGCTGCAAGAGACAGAAAAAACAATTTGAGGGGCACCTGGGTGGCTCAGTCGGTTAAGCGTTCGACTTCGGCTCAGGTCATGATCTCACGGTCCGTGGGTTCGAGCCCCATATCGGGCTCTGTGCTGACAGCTCGGAGCCTGGAGCCTGTTTTGGATTCTGTGTCTCCCTCTCTCTCTGCCCCTCCCTGTTCATGCTCTGTCTCTGTCTCAAAAATAAATAAAAATTAAAAAAAAAAAAGAAAAAACAATTTTAAATTGGCTCTTTTAAGTTATCGAGTCTACCTGATCAGATTGAAAGGCTCATCTGGTATTTGTGACAGAGCGAGAGAGAGGGAGAGAGAGAGACAGAGAGAGAATGGGTATATGTGTCTCAGCTCAGACTCCGTCAATATTAGCTCTATTACCAGGGCAGCCTCCTTCTCACAGTGTAAGGATTCCAACAGCTTCATAATTATATCCTATCCTCTTAGAGACCCCAGGGGGTGGGGGGGTGGGGAGGAAGGGAGAAATCCTTATGCAGGCGCTCTGCAAAAAAAGTCCCAGGATTACTCTGCTGGGGTTGATCTGGGTCGCATGTCCATTCGTGAGTCAATCACTAGGGCAAGGAGGTGAGCTAGACTGATACGTCCCTGTATCTGAGGAATGTGACCAATTTTTCAATCCTTAGAAAAAACAAAGCCACAGTATCCTTAGAAATGCTCGAAGTACGGCTCTTTTTAAAGACAATTATCTGTATTTATTCACAGAAGCCTACTGATATAATTTCCAACTGTTTCCCTGAATCAAAGATCATTCCTCTTTTAGAATCATAACCATTTTTGAAGTGAAATCAAAGTAGGGATGTAACATAACTCAGGAAAGAAAATACCCTAAAAAGTTTAAACAACATGGTCAAGAATGTAGAGCACATGTCAAATAAAGATTATTTGTATTTAAAGTTTTTACATGGATAGAGACAGCTGCAGTATCTGACCTCGGATTCCTTCATATCACACCAATCTCCAGCCAAGTGGATTTCCCATCTTTGACATACTTTAATATCCTGGCCCTTGCTGAAAAATAAGCTCAATTCGCAGGCCATTTCAGAAAACCACACAGTATATGATGAAAGTTTTTCAGCAAGACAAGGAAGATTCAGAACAGTAACGTAAGGGGTACAATCCAAGAGCCTAATGATGTTCCTACAGACAATTTACTATTAGATTAACCACAATCATCTGAAAAGTCAACCAACGAACATCTGAACAACCACCTTCGTATATTGATAATGAAAACTGAAACCACATTTCTTTGATTAGTGGCTGCGGGCACACTATAAACTCTCTGCCTATTACTAGACTTTTAAAATAAATTTAAGTTATGGCCAACTCGGAAACTCTACTTGTATCTGCAATTCTCCTTCCTTCTTTACACCTGAAGCCACAGATAGAGTGATCTAGCTCTGGATACTATTTCTCGCCTTGAGGGCTTTGCTTACTTGGTAATACCCACCTCCATTTCATTCCTCACTCCCTCTCTATGATAAACCTTTCTAATATCAGCATTCAATATTCTCCATCATTTTCAACCTTTGAAAACATTCTCATAAATCTGGAATAGCTATATTAACATCAGATTCAATTTTTTTTTAAGTATTACAGAGGTCAAAGAGGAATATTTTGTGTTAAAAGAGTGAAAGAGCGACCTGAGTGGTTCAGGTGATTGAGTGTCCAATTTTGGCTCAGGTCGTGATATCGCAGTTTGTGAGTTCAAGCCCCACACTGAACTCACTGCTGTCAGCGCACAGCCCGCTTCAGATCCTCTGTTCCCCTCTCTCTCTCTGTCCCTCCACTGCTTATGCTCTCTCAAAAGTAAATAAAACATGGGGCGCCTGGGTGGCTCAGTCGGTTAAGCGTCCGACTTTGGCTCAGGTCATGATCTCACGGTCTGTGAGTTCGAGCCCCGTGTCGGGCTCTGTGCTAACAGCTCAGAGCCTGGAGCCTGTTTCAGATTCTGTGTCTTCCTCTCTCTCTGCCCCTCCCCTGTTCATGCTCTGTCTCTCTCTGTCTCAAAAATAAAAAATAAACGTTAAAAAAAATTTTTTTTAAAAGTAAATAAAACATTAAAAAAATAAGTTAAAAAAAGAGTCAATGCATTAGTAAGATGTAATATATAATATATACGCACCTAATAAAAATATCTCAAGCCTGATGAAGCAAAAACTGACAAAAGTAAAGGAGAAATAAACAAATCCTCAACTATAGACATTTTAACAAATAAGTATAAAACAACTAGAAAAATATATATATGTAGTTGTATGTATAAACAACACACACATATGAAATGTATATCAAAGAACTTTCATCCACATTACATAAATAAGTCTTATAATTCATTAATACAAAAACAAGCCAATACAAAAAATGGGTAAAAGACTTGCATAGACACTTCAGAAAAGATTATATATACATATATATACATATATATATATATATACACATATATATACATATATACATGAATGGCTAGTGAGCACACAACCAAAAAATGTTCAGCATCATTATGTCATCAGGGAAATGCAAAACAAAAGACAGCAAACAGGGGCACCTGGGTGGTTCAGTCAGTTAAGATCACAATCTCATGGTTCACAGGTCTGAGCCCCACGTAGGGCTCTGTGCTGGTGGCGCGGAACTTGGTTGGGATTCTCTCCTCCCACCCTCTGCCACCCGACTCTGCCCCTCCCCTCACACTCATTTTCTATCTCTCAAAATAAACTTAAAAAAAAAAAGAGCAAACCACCACCACAACCAAAAGTGAATATTCCTATACAACTACTGTAATGGTTTAAAATTATACTACCATGTCCTGGTAAGGATATGGAGAAACTGACTCTCTCATACATTTTTAATGGAAGTAAAATATGGTACAACTACCCCGGAAAATAGCTTCATGGGTTCTTATAAACACATGCCTACCATATGACCCAGCAATTCCACTTATGGCTATTTAACCAAGATGAATAAAAACATATGTCCATACGAAGACAGGTACAGCAGTGGTCATAGAAGTTGTATTACTAAAGGTCAAAAAAAATGAAAACAATCCAAAGGTTCTTCAACTGGTGGAAGGATAAACAAACTCTGGAACATCTATTTGGTGGAGTCCTAGTCCACAACATAAACAACATGGACGGATCTCACATGCAGGATGCTAACAGAAAAAGGCCAGACTCAAAATAATTCCATTTATAGAACATTCTACAAAAGGCAAACCCATAGGGACATAAGACACATTAGTGATTGGCAAGGGCTGAGGGGTGAAAGGAAGTGCAGACTAAAAAGGGAGGCAAGGGAACCTGGGGTATGATGGGACTGTTTTCTGTCCTGACTGTGGTAGAGGTTACACAAATCTATAGAGCTTTTAAAATTCATAAAACCAAATGCTAAAATGAGAGATTTTTACTGTATGTAAATATGTGAATCAAATAAATCTCTTTTGTACCCAATCCAAATAAGTTCAGCATCTATACACACAGGGGAGCAAAAATCCAACTAAAACATGGAAAGTATGGGCCAAGATTATCAAATGATGATACCAAATATTTTTCATTCTGCCAAAATTTGAAATCCAATAAACATTTATCAAAATCTTATAATGTTGACAGGCATCTGTTAGGCATTAAATAACCCCTCCTTACAATGAGGTGACACTTAATAGTCTCATAAAACACTCAAAAATATCATCACTAGTACCAGGCTACTGATACCCAGAAATAAGTAGGACCCACAAGGCACATCCCCAAATATCTTTAACCAAAAGCAAACATCATTCAAAGGGCATAAGCTCTGGGCAATGAAAGGAATGACGGCTTCCAGCTGAGATGACCAACGAAGGGCATATGAAAGATAGTGGTAACAACACGGGTCAAAAGGATGACACTGATGAAAAAGATGGCATGGAAAAAGTCCCGGGAAGTAGGCATGTTTGAGAAACAACAAGGAGACAAGTGTGATTGGGGCTGGAAGCTTCTGAAGAGCCCCCCACCACTTTCACCTCTACACAAAATCCACAAGGAAGACTAAGCTTTCTTGCCAGAGAGAGGCATGACTGCCATCCAGATGTCCCCTGGAATGCACTTGAGTATAAGAACAAATGCAGCCTTTCTTTTTTCTCTACGTGACGCTTTAGAAAAAGAAACACAGTCATCAAGACAGATATCAATATAAAATGACGTAACACGCTAAACACAAGTAGAGCTGCCACTGATCGACTGGCTATGGGACTCCATGTAGAAAAGCGAGAACTCCCAACTTTCTAAGGACTCACGCTCAAAAATAATGCGGTAAAACAGTGGAGAATCAGGGCCTGAGTGAGGAGGCAGGAGCTCAAGAGGAATTGAAGCCTAAGCAAGAAGGATGACCTAATGGACTAGCAGGCCAGTAATATCAGCATACTGGTTACAAACAGGATGAGTGACAAAGTAAATACAACGTGGACAAGAAGCATGTTTCTCCCTATGAGAAGGAGTCACAACTACAGAAAGGAGGGAACTATCATGAACCCTGTGGTGTTGGAGCTATCAGTGTGAACTCAGTTTTCAAGATAGGTAGGTAGGCAGGTAGGCAGACAGACAGACAGACTGGAAGGAAGGAGTATATACACATACGTATATTTCCTAGTTCTGTTCACTGAGAGAGGTTGGGAGCATCCGGATTTCTCTACTACAAAGAATGAGGGCTTCTTAGAAAACAACAAGCAGGGAAAGATGAGGCTGGAACATCTCCAGAAAACAAAGACGTGTTCAAAGAAGGAATGAGAACATGTCAACATGACACAGGAGCCAACTTGGGGGGCTTCTGCTGGCCAAATCTGGAGCAACTGGAAGAAAAGAGTGATAATGACAGATTATTCCTCTGGGAAATTACATAATCCGCTCTTTCCCAAAGAGCATCTCCATAGCCACACTTTTCAGGAATTGTGAATTCAAACACTTGCTCGATAGTATGGTAGTGCCCTTCTGTTCATCTAAGACATCCAGTGTCCCTTCCACACCAGCGGGTCATGACAGCATGAGTGCCTGTCTCGCCCTATAATAAAACTGGACCAGCCAAGGACAGAGAAGTGGCTTCTCAGCAGAGATGACTCCAGAGGAAGCAACATGTCTCAATTCCTGAAACCAAGGCGGGCGTTCTTCTATCTCCGCACACCCAGAGCGAGAGTGCCCAGAAGGTGGACGAGAAGACTCTGAGAATCTAAAGAAAATTTCCCTAAGATCTTTGAATGGATGCTGACATGACTTTAAAAACAGACTTGTCTAAGGAAGTTGTTTTAAGAGCAAAAACTAAAAGGTTGCTCTTGGTGTTGTTTACTTTGGTTGGCCCTAAGTATGGTCTGTAGCATCAGCATTACTTTACAATGGGGAGTGGGGGGATCTTTCACTAACGAAGAAGTTCCTTCCCTACCATGGAAACTATATTCCTGAACAACGGTACATAACCCAATGTCATTTCCAATTTATATTTCACATAAAGTCTTGTTTCATTTCAAACCGACAAGACCTCAAATATCCCCTGTGGGCTCTGTGCACATGAACTACCCTTCTATGGTTCAGAAGCTGACACAACACAGGAAGTTGTTGTGAACTCTGAGACCCGTCTGGTTGCCGCATATAAGATTATCCCTGGAGGTAATCTGTGTATGAAATTTAACTTTGAAGAAGCAGAAAAGAATACAAAAGAACCCTGGCCACAAGCTGTAAAGTACAGAACTGTGTGTACATGTGTGTTCACAATAACATAAAAGAGCAAGGCACTAATCTACATTGTGGTGGATCATCTTTTCAAGCGAAGACCTGCCCAAAGCTTTAGGAACAAAGTTACCTTAACAAGAAGCTCTCCAGCTTCACTGGGCAGGTCTCCAGTCATGCAAGAAACATGTCTTTGCTTTCCCGTTAGCACTTCCTTCCTTGCTTTACAGACAGCTAAGCCCAGGTAACGAACAGCTGTATTTCAACAAGAGGGGCCCAAAAGAATCTCTTTGGGGTTACAGAATGAGCAGCCCCAGATACTGCTTTCACAATCAGATGCTAAAATCTGGTCTTAAAGGGTTATTCTAAAGAAACAAAACAGATGAACACAGGAGAAGGGTGGGGTGGGAGGGAGAGAAAAGAGAAGGAGGCAAACCATAAGAGACTCTTAGCTATAGAGAACAAACTGAGAGTCGACGGAGGGAGGGTGGCAGGGAGATGGGCTAATGGGGGATGGGTATTAAGGAAGGCACATGTTGTGATGTGCACTGGGTGTGGTATATGCAAGTGATGAATCACTAAATTCTACTCCTGAAACCAATATTACACTATGTTAACTAACTAGAATTTAAAAGAAGACTTGAAACCACACACACACACACACACACACACACACACACACACACACACACACACAGAGTTATTCTTAAGTCATTTAAATTTCAGGCTTATGCTGGGTTTGGTGGTATTATTTTTGATACTTAAGCCAGTGGTGAGTCTTCTGATGGTAGAGTACCATTTTTTTTTTAACCAATAATTTTCTAGGAGCACAAGGCTGGAGAAATACAATTTTCATATTGTTTTATTTGAATCATTTTAAAAGCTGTCATCTTTCCCCTACCTTGATAGAAGCATAAAAAATGAGTTCAATGTAAGCTAGTTCAGCCATATAACCTCACAGTTTATGCCACTAAAAAATTCTTCTGAAAATGATCCTGGGCAGAAATTTTTGTATACAAAGTATCAGCCAAGAACAAATTTTTACAGCTGACTTCTAAACCCTTTAAAATTGTATTTTATAATGGAAATACTGACAGATGCTTTACCCTAGAAGCACTATTTAATATTTCTAACTTTTCCAAAATACAATACTATGAACTCAGGATCACAGAAGTAAAACAGAAAAAGTCTTAAGCTATAAAGCTAAATCAAAAAACAGGCACGAATGAAAATGTTTTATGGATCAAACACATTTACACACATTTACCTGCCGTAACTATTACATTTAATTTTGCAAATGCTTTCTTGAACCATTTAGTCCGTATTTCAATTTGGGGATACTTTACCCCAAAGAAGATTTGTGATCGGTGATTGATTTCAAACTGGCTTTACATCCATTCACCCATAATACACAGATGGAGTCCAGGTCCTGTTTCCACACGCAGGAAAGCTAAGAACATTATCTAACTTCATATCAACTCAGGGAAGAGGAAGGCTGTACACCACAGTAAGCCTTAGAAAATCTGAAACAGGAGGAAGCCTTTTCTGGGAAATAGATACTCAAATCAAAGAAGATGTGTGACAAGGACATCCCAGGGCACAGCATAAAGACAGGTGCAGTAGACATTTGTAATTAAATTAATTTCTCCCCTGCACCTCCTACTACCTCAATACCATCCTGTAACTCTAATCAGAGCCAGAGAAAGTCACCCACTCTCAATACCCTTCATCCCAACCCAAACTTCATCCACAACGTAACAACTCAACAACATGCACTTATACCCTCTGGATTCCAAAAGGTCTATTTTCACAGAAATAGAACTACCAATCCTAAAATGTGAATGGAACTAGAAAAACCCTACACAGCCAAAGCAATCTTGAGAAAGAACAAAGCTGGAGGCATCATGCTCCCTGATTTTGAAACAACAGTCATCAAAGCAGTACGGTATTGACATAAAAACAGACACATAAATGGAGTCTTGCCACTCGCAACAACACGGACAGACCTAAAGTCTATTATGCCAAGTGAAGTAAGTCAGAGAAAGACAAATACCATACGACTTCACTTATATGTGGAATCCAAAAAACAAAAGAAATGAACAAACAAACAACAAAAAGAGAAACAGATTCATAAATACAGAGAACTAGTGGTTGCCAGAAGGGAGGTGGGCAGGGGCATATATAGGTGAAACAGGTGAAGGGGATTTAGAGGTACAAACTTCCAGTTATAAAATAAGTCACACAGATAAAAAGTACAGACTGGGATGTACAGTCAAAAATATTGTAATAACTGAGTGGTGACAGATGGTAACTACACTTATTATGGTGACCATTTCATACTGTATATAATTGTCAAATCACTATGTTGTCCATCTGAAAATAATATATCAACTGTACATCAATTAAAAAAAAACAACAGACACACAGATCAATGGAACAGATCATACAGCCTGGAAATAAACTCACATATATGCAGTCAATTAATTTATGACAAAGAAGCCAAGAATATACACGGGGAAAAGGACGGTTTCTTCAATTAATGATGCTGGGAAAACTGAACAGCCACATGCAAAAGAATGAAACTAGACTGCTCTCTTACACCATACACAAAAATTAACTCAAAATGGATTAAAGACTTGAATATAAGGCCTCAAACCATAAAACTCCTAGAAGAAAACATAGGTGGTAAGCTCCTTGGCATAAGTCATTGCGATGATTTTTTGGATATGACTCCAAAACCTAAAACAACAAAAGCAAAAATAAAGTGGGACTACATCAAACTAAAAAAGCTTCCGCATGGGAAAGGAGATTGCCAACAAAATGAAAAGGCAACCTACTGAATGGGAGAAAATATATGCAAATCATACACCTGAGAAGGGATTAATATTCAAAATATATGAGTAATTCATATAACTCAATAGCAATAACAACAAAAATCCAATTAAAAAACAGGCAGAGGATCTAAATAGACATTTTTTCAAGGAAGACATACAGATGGCCAAGTGACACATAACAAAAGATACTCAACATCATTAATCATCAGGGAAATGTAAATCAAAACCATAATGAGATAATCACCTGAAACCTGTTAGAATAGTTATTATAAAAAAGACAAGAAATAATAAGTGTTGGTGAGGATGTGGAGAAAAGGGAACCTTTGTGCACTGTTATTAGGAATACAAACTGGTGCAGCCACTGTGGAAATTAAAAATAGAACTACCATATGATCCCACAATTCCACTTCTTGGTATTTATCCAAAGACAAAAGCATAAATTTGATAAGATATATGCATTCCCATGTTCACTGCAGCATTATTTATAACAGCCAAGGCCATCGTTATAACAGCCAAGGCCATCAGAACAACCTAAGTGAACATGGGTGAATGAATGAATAAAGATCAGACACATACAATGGAATACTAGCCAACCATAAAAAAGAAGGAGGAGTGCCTGGGTGGCTCAGGCTGTTAAGGGTCCAACTTTGCCTCAGGTCATGATCTCACAGTTTGTGACTTTGAGCCCCACATGGGGCTCTGTGCTGACAGCTCAGAGCCTGGAGCCTGCTTTGGATTCTGTGTCTCCCTCTCTCTCTGCCCCACCGCTGCTTGCGCTCTATCTCTATCTCTCAAAAATGAATAAATGTTAAAAAAATAAATAAAACAGAAGGAAGTCTTACTATTTACAACAACATAGTTGGACCCTAAGAGGATTGTTAAGTAAAAAAAGTCAGGCAGAAAAAGACAAAGACCATATGATCTTACTTATATGTGGAATTTATTTTTTTTTAACATTTATTTATTTTGAGAGACAGTGAGAGAGACAGTGTGCATGCAAGCAGTGGAAGATGCAGAAGGAGAGAGAGAGAGACAGAGAAAGAATCCCAAGCAGGCTCCACACTGTAAGTGCAGAGCCCAACACGGGGCTCGATCCCACGAACCATAAGATCGTGACCTGAGCCGAAATCAAGAGTCAGATGCCTAACCGACTGGGCCACCCAGGTGCCACTGTATGTGGAATTTAAACACACACACACACACACACACACACACACACACACACACACATCGAGCTCATAGAGACCAGATTGGTGGCTGTTAGAGGTGAAGGTTGGGGGTGAGCAAAATGGGTGAAGGGTCAAATGTACAAACCTCCAGTAATAAAATAAGTAAGTCATGGGGATATAACATACAGCATGGTGACTATAGTTAATAATACTGTATTGCATATTCAAAAGTTACTAGAAATAAATTTTAAGTCCTCTTTAGAAGAAAAAAATGTGCGTGACTACGTAAGGTGATGGATGTTAGCTAGATTTTTTGCAACAATGATTTCACAATACATACAATAGCAAATCATGTTGCACACCTGAGACTGATATAATGCTACATGTCCATTATTTCATATACTTCGAATTTCAAAACATGGGGGAAAAATAGGAAATTAGGCTGGAAAAACATTACATCTCCAGCTTTAAGCATGTCGCACTCAGAAATGACTGGGGAAAAAGTGTAAATATAAGTGACAGCAATAAGAGAGGAAGGACACTGTTGGTGGGAATGCAAACTGGTGCAGCCACTCTGGAAAACAGTGTGGAGGTTCCTCAAAAAATTAAAAATAGACCTACCCTATGACCCAGCAGTAGCAGTGCTAGGAATTTACCCAAGGGATACAGGAGTGCTGATGCATAGGGGCACTTGTACCCCAATGTTTACAGCAGCACTCTCAACAATAGCCAAATTATGGAAAGAGCCTAAATGTCCATCAACTGATGAATGGATAAAGAAATTGTGGTTTATATACACAATGGAATACTATGTGGCAATGAGAAAGAATGAAATATGGCCCTTTGTAGCAACGTGGACAGAACTGGAGAGTGTGATGCTAAGTGAAATAAGCCATACAGAGAAAGACAGATACCATATGTTTTCACTCTTATTTGGATCCTGAGAAACTTAACAGGAACCCATGGGGGAGGGAAAGGGAAAAAAAAAAAGAGAGAGAGGTTAGAGTGGGAGAGAGCCAAAGCATAAGAGACTCTTAAAAAATGAGAACAAACTGAGGACTGATGGGGGGTGGGAGGGAGGGGAGGGTGGGTGATGGGTATTGAAGAGGGCAAGTTTTGGGATGAGCACTGGGTGTTGTATGGAAACCAATTTGACAATAAATTTCATATATTTAAAAAAATAATAAAATAAAATAAAATAAAATAAAATAAAATATAAGAGAGGAAGGACAGAAGGTGAGTTCGTTAACGGAAAGGAATATTTAAGTTAATTTCATGACCAAATCTTCTTGTGTTCAACTGGACCAGTACAATTAAAACATAATTACTTGATTACATTTGTGTACCAAAGACAATGCAGAGAAAACTATTAATTTTTTTTTGTTTTAAAATGAACACTTTTATTGAACACATTTTTACACATATACAGAAAAGTACCTAAATCATAAATGTATACATATGATAAAATTTTATACAGTAAACACAGACACCCATGTAACTAGCACAAAGATGAATAATGTTTCAGTGTATGCTGCCTGAAACCTTACCACAAAGTTAGCAGCCTAAAACCAGATACAAGTTTCTGGGGGTCAGGTATCCAGAGGCATGGTCTACCTGGGCCCAGTGCTAAAGGACATCACAAGGCTGCCATCAAGGTGTTGCCTGGGGCTGCTGCCAAAATCTATGGTTTAAGGATCAAAGTGCTCTTATAAGCTTGAGTCCTTCATTGTTGGCAAAATTCATTTACGTGCAACTGTAGAACTCATGGCAGCTTGCTTCTTTAAGGCCAGCAGGAGAGTATCTCTGACCTCCAGATCTTCTTTTAAATGGCTCACCTGACGAGGTCAGGCCTATAAGGATAATTTCCCTTTTGGTTAACTCAAAGTCAATTGTTCAGAGACTTTAATAACATCCGCGGAAATCCCTTTACCTCTGCCAAATAATGTAACTTACTCATTGGAGTGATATCCCGTCATATTCACAGGCCCCATGCATACCCAAGGAGAGAGGATCATACGTGGTGTGTATATCAGAGGAGGGCTCTTGAGACCCCTCTTAGAATTCTGCCTACAAAGACAAACATCCTAACAAAACCTTTAAAACAAATTGTATATGTTTATAAGAATAATACCATAAAAATTCTTTTGTGTTAAGCTTCTTTGGTTCAAAATTTGTGGGATTCATACTAAATGGTTGCACATAACTGTAGCTCATCCATTCTTCCAGTTATATAATCTACACTACACACATACCACAATGGATTCAACCATGCCACTACTGATGAAGATTTGGGTGGCTTCTAGTTTGGGCTATGTAAATTATGTTGCCTTAAAGATTCTTGAACATGTGCACAAATGAACCCATTTCTGTTGAGCATATACCTAGGAACGGCACTTCTGGGTCATAGGGCATCTGCAGCTTTAGCAGACGATGCCACACAGTTCTCTAAAGTGGCTACTCTGACCGACATTCCCACGGGTAGAGTGCGAGAGTTCCACTTCCTCCACCCTCACCAATTCTCAGCATTGTCAGTCCTTTGCAATTTAGTTGGGTAGCATAAGAACCCCAGCTTTGTTCGTCAGAATTACCTTGGTTAATAGTATCTATACTAAGAACCAGTTGCCACATATGAAAATGCTTGCTGGGACCGTGTTGAATCTATAGATCAATTTAAAGATTTAACATTTTCACCATCCTGAGTCTTACAGGTCATGAACATTTAGTTAGGGCATCTTTAATTTCTATCAATGTAGTCTTTAATGTAGTCTTTCTTGAACATCTTCCACCATCCTTATCCTAAGGTACCTGTTTCCCTATGCTAATAGAAAGGGTGCCATTTTTAAATTACCATTGGTTTGTTGCCAATTCTAAGAATTCAAATAATTTTTGGAGGTTGACTTTGTATGTAGCAACCTCTTTCCTTGGGATTTTCCATGTATCCAGTCAAGTAATCTGAACATAAATAAAGCCCACTGTCTCCCTATCCCAATCTTTCCACCTTCTTTCTATGCTTTATTATTGACTATGACCTCTGGTACAATGTGGAATAGAAGTGGTGATAGAGTCTTTGTTTTATTCTCGGTATAGAAAGAAGAGCTTTCACCATTTCAACATTAATTGTGATGTTTTGTAGGGATTTTTTTTTTGTTTTTGTTTTTTTTTTTGTAAAAAGCCTTTATCAGATTAAGGAGGTTTCTTTCTTCTCCTACTAGTCTGCTGAGAATTTTTAACAGAAATGGGTACTGAATTTTACCAAATACTTTTCTGCAAAAACTGAAGTGATGATATAATTTTTTTCCTTTATTCTGTGAATGTGGTTCATTATATTGAGTTTTTAACCATTTTAACCACTTTACTGAGATACAACTAACATGTAAAAAGCTGTACATATTCAACATATATAACTCAATGATTTAGGGGATAAGTACATATCCATGAAACCGTGACCACTACCATCAAGGTCATAGACATACGCCAGGTTTTCTCCCACCTTCTTTATTTTACTTTATTTGTGTGGTAAGAACACTTAACACAAGATCAATCCTCTTAGCAAATTTAAAGTATACTATAGAGCACTGTTAGCTACAGGTACTATGCTGTACAGCCAATCTCCAGAACTTATCTTACATGCTAGAAATTTTGTATCCTTGGACTATCACCTTCCCCATTAACAGAGTTTTGAATAGTAAGTCAATGTTGCATTCCTGGGATAAATCCCATTTGGTTCTAACAGTTTTTTGCTTAAGTCTGAGGGTGAGAGAGAGTGCAAGCAGGAGAGGGAGAGAGGGAGAGAGGGAGAGAGGGAGAGAGGGAGAGAGGGAGAGAGGGAGAGAGGGAGAGGGAGAGGGAGAGAGAGAATCCCAAGCAGGCTCCAAACTGCCAGCATGCAGCCTGATACAGGGCTCAATCTTACAAACTGTGAGACCATGACCTGAGCCAAAATCAAGAATTGAATGCTTAACCTACTGAGCCAACCAGGTGTCCCTCTAATATTATTATTGTTTCTATATATCTATGGATTCAATTGCCTATCATTTATTTAGAATAACTGCATCTCTGTTCATGAGAGAAATGTTCCTGTAATTTTCTTATATCACATTGTCTTTGTCAGATTTAATAGCTAGGATATGCAGTCCTCATAAAACAGTTTTTTATTCTCTAAATAGTTTTGTAAGATCGGTGCTATTTTACTTTCTTAAATATCTGAAAGCATTCACCTGTAAAGCCATTTGACCCTGGAGTTTTCCTTGCTAAAAAAAATAAAAATAAAAATAAAAATAAATAAATAAAATAAAACAAAACAACTAAATTAAAGATCAATTTCTTTACTAGATAAAAAATTATTCAGATTTCCTATTTCTTCTTCTGAACATTTTGCTGTGTATTTCAAGAAATTTGCCTATTACATCTAAATTTGGCCTTAACTTTTGAAAAATACTTTCACTGGGTATAGACAGATACCTAGGTCGGCAGTTATCTTCTTTCTGTACTTTAAAAGATATCATTCTATCATGGCTTCCATCAGATTCATTTGAAAAGTCAGCTGTTGTTCCTTTGAAGAAATCTTTTTTTCCTATCTCTTGTCAAGAGTTTTCTCTTTGGTTTTTGTAAGTTTTACTAGAGTATGCCTACATATGATCTGTTGTGCATTAATCCCGTTTGAGCTTTCTTGAGTTTCTCAAATCTGTGGACTGACATCTTTTATACAGTTTGGGAAATTCTTGGCTGTTATCTCTTAAAATACTATTTGAGTCTCATTCTCTCATTCCTTTTCTCTTTAGCTCAAATTAAATGTAAAGTGTTTTCTTCGTGTGTAATACGTGTTTTATCCTCATTCCTGTATTTTCTTCTATTTTCTCCATGCCTCAGTCTGTTTTACTGAACTATTTTCCAGTCTACTAATCCTCTCTTCTGTGGTATCTAAATTTAGCAAATCATATATACTGAATAAATCAGTCTCTATTATTTTTCAGTTCTAAAATTCCTATCCATTATCTTTCTATAGGTAACAGTTCTCTGGTGAAATTCTCCATCTTGTCATCTATTCTCTTGAACATATTGGCTCAGTTGTTTTTTTTTTTAAGTTTATTTATTTTTGAGAGAGAGAGAGAGAAGCAGAGAGAGAGGGAAACAGAGAATACCAAGCATCTTCCATGCTGTCAGCACAGAGCCCAATGTGAAGCTCAAACTCATGAACCGTGAGATCGTGACCTGAGCCAAAATCAAGAACTGGACACATTAACTGAGCCATCCAGGCGCTCTGGCTCAGTCTTCTAGAATCAGTTTCCTATTACATCAAAATCTAAATTACCTGCGTGTTTCTATTGGGTTTTTTTCTCTAGGTTTTTGATCATTTGTCATACATGATAATTTTTTATTAAATGCTAGATAATGTCAATGCAAACTGTAAGAGCTCTAGAAGATACACCTCCTTCCAAAGAAGATTCACTTTTTTTTTAGCAGATAGAATGGGAACAGATCATGCTGATGCAATTAGAAGCTGAGAAGATCTGAGGATGGATTTTCTGCTTTTTTTAAGTACATACCGTCAACCAAACACTTTTACTGTGGGATACAAAATGCATACAATAAATGTACTATAATTCAATAATTAGTTAAGAGTTCATGTTACTTATGAAATGTACTTGGGCAGTTTCCATATTATAGATGGTCTTCCATATACATGTTTATATGAATTTTACCTTTCTTGGATTTTTTTCCTCTACTAATCCTGGGCCCTCTATTTGCAGGCCCCTTCCAAGTCCCTGAAAAAACTTCCCTGCAATGCATATAGGCACATGTGTGCATTCTCTGTCTCGACCCACATTAGAGATTTAGGATGATGGCCTGGAGAACAGGGAGTGAGGAAGGGAGCAATGCTCTGCCCCAATGCTGTTTCTAAGAACTAACAGCTATCAGTGGAAAGCTTCAAAGGCACAATGGAAGAATGGGAAATGAAATGAACAGCGATTCATTCTTTAATCAATTTTGGACATCAAAAAAGTGTCAAATAACCGTAAAATGAATGAGTTTAGGAAAGTCATTTAATTTATTAATTCTAAGACAAAAATAACACCGCAAGTATCTTTCTCCAAAGGAACTTAGCTAAGGAGATGACTTATTTTCTGCCAGAAGAAGAGAATTTTCCTTTCAAATTAGAAAAAGTTAAAAAGCACTCTGACTTTTGCATTTGTTAGTTTCCAAATGTTAAGATATTCCTTATGGTTCTAAACAAAGAAACAAAAACAGGTTTTGAAAATAAGACTTCCTGAATCCATTCAGGCCTAACAGATGATCTAAACTCTCTGTATGTTCAATGAGGGCACCACACTGTCTGTTATATTCAGGATATAGTATTCCCTTATCTGGTGTACCACAGATGTCCAAAATAATATTTGCTGAATAAATCATCACATCAATGAATTAAGAGAAAACTGACATAGTACTTTCTTTGCTATTTTAAACTATTTTTAAATAATTTAGTCATAAAACTGACACTAATACATTTTCTAAGTTCCATACAGCCTTAATAGAAGTACATTGAAAGATGGAAGTATAAACAAAAACCCAAATTCAAGAATGTTATGATTTAGGGACTGACTTTTCATCTGTTGTCAGACTTTGCCCCCTCACGAATTAAATAAATATTCTCTGGCCTATTTAGAAATGAGTACATGAACAATGAAAAAGAAGTAATACAGTTCAGTCCACCTTGCAAAGTAATCCACACGGGCAATACGCAGTATTTGCACAGGCCCGAAAAGAGTGCCTGTCACAGAATAGGTACTCAAGAAATGCTAGTTGCCATTTTTAGCATCATATAGCAGGAGTCACTGGTAAGAAGCAACACAAATAATGCCCAAAAAAAAACATCAAATACCACTCGTATGGAACAGAAATAATAAGAAAGGGCTCTACAATATGGGTGAGAAGCATCTGCAGGTTTTTCAATTAAGCAAAACAGCAACCTCGAGTAACAATTGTGGAGATACAGAGGAAAGCCTTCCCAGTGGCAACGACCTGTGTAAGGGAGAAAAAAAGAGATACAAGCAGAGAACTGGAAGCAAAGGAAACAATGTGTGTGAAAAGAAAATGTAGACACGGAGCTGTATGGTGCCTATTCAAAGACCTCCCTTCTGGGGCGCCCAGGCTAAGGTTACACTGAAGGTTGCCCCAGAGGGCAAAGGGCAGGTCATGGAAGGCCTTTATGTCACACAAAGGAATACGAATGCAATTGGCAACAAAGAGCTAAAAGGCTCTAGCCTAAGCTAATATTAACTGAAAAACAGGGGAGCTATAGTATCTGGGGCCTCTAGGAAAAAACAGACAATTCTGGAACAATTGAAATCTACAACCACACTTATTTAAAACCAAAGGAAATGAAGACAAATTTTAAGAAATCTGTAAATATTAATCAAGAAACATTACATAAGACATTTATAATCAACACCGTCCACCTTTGATATATCAAGCTCCCATGTGCAAACATCCAGCAAACCTGACTTGATCCGACGCTGTATTTTCTCTTCCAATTAAAGTTAGTTCTTAAGAAAATAAATTTTTGCTTTGAAAGACTACTAAGTTTAGTAAATTCACCCCATGCTTTTTACTCATAAGAGTTCACATCAAAAGATCATTTTTCTTACGTTGTTTGGAAACCACAAAATGGTTCAACAAAGATTTATTCCCCAACTACTGCATGTCAATTATGGCCACTAAAAGCAAGGACAGGAAAACAAAAGAATGAAATTCACACTTTAAAAGCACCTATTCCAGACAATATTTTTGGGTGACTGTAGCTCATTAATCCTGACCAAAACTTCCTTCCATTTACATACAAGTCTCCTAAACCTCAGAGCCCCTAAATAAAGTGTCTAGAATGTGGACCCCAATCTGACTTGAAAAGCTCATGTTCTTTCTCAGATGCCATGAACATAAACATAAATAAGACACAGCTTTTGCCCTCACCAGCTTAAACTTGGGAGGAGACATGCTTATAATATATAGTTCTTTTGCCTAAAATATTCTCCCCTCCCCTGAATCTTCATTTGACAAACTCTTCTCTCAAACTGAAATTCAAATGTCATCCAGTTGAAGAAATTTACATCAGTTCCCTTAGGCACAGCTGTCTTCTACCCTCCTCTGAGCTCTGGCATGTGTCTTCAAATCTCTGTAAGGAATGTATCAGGTAGCACATGGCGGCTCTGTTTACAGATCTGATCCTGGGCGGTCAAACTGTGTTCATCTTCACTCCCCTGGGCCCCAGGCACAAAGTGGCCAATGAAAAAATGCTGGGTAAATGAACAGAAGGTGGAAATCACCCAAAGAGAAGTGCCAGTTTAAACTCTGAATGTGCACAGAGGCCTCTTTGGGAAAGTGTATAAAAAAAGAAAAGATGGCTCAGGACGGGAGATTGGGAAAGATCTACAACTAGGTGGAGGAAAGAGAAATCCACTAAGAAAGAACAAACCACGGAGAGAAACAGAACTGGACCACAGAACTGGGGCATGGTCACAAAGTGGATGGAAATCAATGGTCTTAAATCACTGTAGAAGCTCAAGGAAAATGAAAAGAAAATGACTGATGAAAATGGATAGGAAATTAATGATGACCATGAAAGGAACAAGTTTAATTTTTTTTTTTTTTAGTTTATTTATTTTGCAAGAGAGAGCAAGCAGGGGAGGGGCAGACAGAGAGAGAGGGAGAGAGAATCCCAAACAGGCTCCACACTGTCAGCACAGAGCCTGACACGGGACTCAATCTCACAAACTGTGAGATCATGACCTGAGCCAAGATCAAGAGTCAGACGCTTAACCAACTGAGACATCCAGGCACCCCTGAAAAGAACAACTTTAGTAGAATGGTGGGTTGGAAGCCAAACTGAAGAATCTAGATCACTATCAAGAAAGAGGCAGTGGGTCCAAAAAAGTCTGGCTATAAAGAAAGAGGAATAAGGTGCCTGGGTGGCTCAGTTGATTAAGTGTCCAACTTCGGCTCAGGTCATGATCTCACCAGTTTGCAAGTTCGAGCCCTGCTTCAGGCTCTGTGCTGACAGCTCGGAGCCTGGAGCCTGTTTCCAATTCTGTGTCTCCCTTTCTCTCTCTCTGCCCCTCCCCTGCTCATGCTGTCTCTAAGAAGTAATAAATAAATGTTAAAAATTTTTAAAGACTTTCTTTTCCTTAGAAAGAGGAATAAAACAGAAGAATAGAAAAGTATGCACAAAACAGGGATCTGTACACTTAGAAAAATACATCTCTGTGCCTGACTTTGGAGTACAGATTCAGCCTTATGCTTCTGTATCCACCAGAGAACTGAAATCATGTCCAACGCAAAGTGCCAAACATAGAGATAACACACGTAGGAGAAACAGCTAACACTGAAGATGATCAAACCAACATTTGAAATATCAACAATATCAGAGGATGGATGGAAAACAAAAGGTAAAAACTAAAGAAATAATTCAAAGTCTTTTATTGATTGGGCTTAATTATTTAGGAGGGGTATGACCCAGTAGTTCACAGAACTACTATTTTAAAAAAAATAAGGAAACAACCCTAAGAAATAAAAGTTATGTATTTGAAGATGTTCTCTACAGTGTTATTTATTTTTTATTTAAAGAAATTTTTTTAATGTTTATTTGTTTTTGAGAGAGAGAGACACAGAGTATGAGCAGGGGAGGGGCAGAGACAGCGGGAGATACAGAATCCAAAGCAGGTTCCAGGCTCCAGGCTCTGAGCCGTCAGCACAAAGCCCAACATGAGGCTCAAACTCACAAACAGTGAGATCATGACCTGAGCTGAAGTTGGATGTTCAACCCACTGAGCCACCCAGACGCCCCTCCACAACATTATTTAAATAACAAAAAAATTATAAATAGTTAAAATGCCCTATAACATAGGAAAGCTATTAAAAATAAAAAAATATCCACCCAATGAAACATTAGGCAGTACTTAAAAGTGATGATTTATTCAATCACTTTCTGAGTGCATTAATTTGTGTTTAGAAATCTTAGTAATAAATGAAGATAATGTTTATAGTAAATAAAAAATCATAATACTAAATCATACACACATAATATGATTATTGTACATTCATTGTATAAAGGTATTTTGAAAAGCAGGTAGCAAAGACACAAAACGCTAAGAGGACAATAGGACTTAGGTAATGAAGTAAATGTACTGCCCATGTGAAATTCAACAACATGCTTTCTCAACAACAAAAACAATAATAAATAACCTCCTTCAATAACAAACAAAAACAACCTGGGCATATACAACTCAGTAACTGCCTGCAACCTTTTTTTTTTTTTTTCATTTTTTCCCACTCAGATGGCAACTCTTCCCTCTCACTCTCCCAAAGGAAGAGAAAAACAGTCATCAGGGGGAGAAAAAGGATAATCAATGGCAACAGCTCCAGAAGCAACACCCAGAGCCAGCGGCAGGCTCAGGAGAGGGCGCTGCACCTAATCCTCGTGGTTTCAGGTGCTCGACACGTTCAGAGAAACTTCTCTAGGACCGAACTGCTACTGAAAGCATAGTCTTCCCACATACAACGTTTTATAAAAGGGAACTTTTGATGCTCCGGAAATAACTCACAAAACAATAAAGCAAAGGGTCATCAATCCACAGGCTAGATGACTGAGGGGTACCATTTTGAAATGCCCAAAATAATGACCTGCGTGTGAAAAGGAACAGAAGCAACAGACATCATATACTGCTCATACAATGGACGAAATACCAAAGAACACAGGACATTTCAGGGCCAAAATTGTGTATGTATTCACAAGACTAATTCCTTTTGAACCGAAAAAGTTTAGGGACAGTATATTTTAGTGATACGTTACAAAAATCAATTTTTACTAAACATGGAGTCCCCAGATGACCCAATAATTCTACTCTTAGGCATACAACCAAAAGAACTGAAACATGGATTCACACAAGAATTTGTTCATGAATGTTCATGGCAGCATTATTCATAATAGCCAAAAAGTGTAAGCAATCCAAATGTCCGTGAACTGATGAAAAGATAAAATGTGCCACATTTGTACAGTGGCATATTATTCAGACATAAAAAGGAATAAAGAATTGATAAATGCTCTAACAAGGATGAATATTGAAGACATGCTAAGTAAAGAACCCAAGCACAAAAGAGAAATACTGTATGATTCCATTTATATGAACTGTCCAGAATGGAGTCATCTATGGAGACAGAAAGAAGACTAGTGGTTCCCAGGGTCTGGGAGGGAAGGGGATGGGAAGTGAATGTTTAATGAGGATAAAGTTTCTTTGGGGGATGATTAAAATGTTCTGGAATTCGACAGTGGTGATACAACACTGTGACTATTTTTAAATCACTAGATTGCACTCTTTAAAGTGGTTTTAACCACATTCAGATACCACCTCATGCCAGTCAGAGTGGCTAAAATGAACAAATCAGGAGACTATAGATGCTGGCGAGGATGTGGAGAAACAGGAACCCTCTTGCACTGTTGGTGGGAATGCAAACTGGTGTAGCCGCTCTAGAAAACAGTGTGAAGGTTCCTCAGAAAATTAAAAATAGATCTACCCCATGACCCAGCAGTAGCACTGCTAGGAATTTACCCAAGGGATACAGGAGTGCTGATGCACAGGGGCACCTGTACCCCAATGTCTATAGCAGCACTCTCAACAATAGCCCAACTATGGAAAGAGCCTAAATGTCCATCAACTGATGAATGGATAAAGAAATTGTGGTTTATATACACAATGGAATACTATGTGGGAATGAGAAAGAATGAAATATGGCCTTTTGTAGCAACATGGATGGAACTGGAGAATGTTACGCTAAGTGAAATAAGTCCAATAGCATAGGGGAAAAGGAAAAGTCATACAGAGAAAGACAGATACCATAGGTTTTCACTCTTATGTGGATCCTGAGAAACTTAACAGAAGACCATCGGGGAGGGGAAGGGAAAAAAAAAAAAAAAAAAGAGGTTAGAGAGGGAGGGAGCCAAAACATAAGAGACTCTTAAAAACTGAGAACAAACTGAGGGTTGATGGGGGGTGGGTGATCGGTATTGAGAAGGGCACCTGTTGGGATGAGCACTGGGTGTTGTATGGAAACCAATCTGACAATAAATTGCATATTAAATAAATAAATAAATAAATAAATAAATAAATAAAGTGGTTTTAAAAGTAAACAAAAATAAAATGATTAAAATGAGGATTTTATCTCAATAAAATCATTACTCTAATCATTTTTAGCATAATCTAACCTCTCTTACCAAAGTAAATGTCAGAATGAAAAGATAATTCCAATATAAATAATAAATCATTTTTATAATGTGGGTACCCTATTTATTAAAGAACAATATATCCTTTTGATAAACTCCAAACATAGATATTTGAACAGTTTCAGACTCCCTTTGTTTAGATTTTCTTCTTCTAGTTCTTTACCCTTCCAGCTATATTATGCTTTTTCTTTAAAATCTCATCTGATGCAATAGCATATGACAGAATAGCATAGAGGAAAAGGAAAAGGAATAATGCTCACATTATTAGAAGGTTTTTCATACTGTGGACTGTTTCAAACAAAATTTTGAGAACTGAAATAACTTTCCAACATACTCTAAGTTTACTTTTGCAAAAAGACTGTAACATGTTGCAAACTACTAAAAGCAGGCCTCAAACAGCGGGTTAGGAAAAAAGAAATAGAAAACCTAGGTCATAACAAACATGTATGAAACACATTCTAAGAGGTAATTTCTCAGGAAAAAAAAATTTGAAACTGGAGATTAATAGAAATGACATGATTATTTGAACTTAATATAAAAATCATCTCCTAAAACAAATCTTCTAAAAATGGGAGAGGAGGTGGATTACATGACACTTATTGATTGGAATAAAAACAACTTATGATAAAGATTGAAATCAGGGCGCCTGGGTGGCTTAGTCGGCTAAGTCCCCGACTTCGGCTCAGGTCATGATCTCACAGTCCATGAGTTCAAGCGGCACATCAGGCTCTGTACTGACAGCTCAGAGCCTGGAGCCTGTGGCAGATTCTGTTTCTCTCTCTCTTTCTGCCCCTCCCCTGCTTGCACTCTCTCTCTCAAAAATAAACATTAAAAAAAATTTTTTTTAAAGATTGAAATCTATCTTTTTTGAATAAACTAATTAGTAAATTTTTTTCCAAATACACCTATAAGAATAATCTCTCAGTCCTTCTTTGCTAGCTAAATGGAGAAAGGAAGTGTGTGTGTGTGTGTGTGTGTGTGTGTGTGTGTTTGATCAGGGGGAAGGTGGTCAGGATCTAATTCTGCTAAAATAAGGAAATCATTACTCCCACAAATCTCTGAAGACCCAACAAGTCACACTGCACTCACAACTCTCCCCCAGGACTAGCTATAATACAGTAATGTCATATACACCTTCCTCCTTTCTCTACAATGCTTTAGTAGTTTTTATTTTAAAAGAAAGAAAAGTTAATTATTTAATTATCCACCATCAGTGCTTCTCAAAATTTAAAGTTCATACAAATCACTTGGGGATCCTGTTAAAACACATACTATTCACACTGGTGGCTGCCAGAAGGGAGGTGGGTGAGAGGATGGATGAAATGGATAAAGGGATTAAGAGTACAGTTATCTGGATGAGCACCGAGAAATATACAGAATATTTGAGTCATTATATTGTACACCTGAAACTAACATATCACTGTATGTTAATTATACTTGAATTAAAAAAGAACGAAAAACAAAAACAGTCTTATTCAGTGGGCCTTGGGGTACAGCCTGAGATTCTGCGATGCTGCTGGTACGTAACACACTTCGAGCTGCAAGGATCAGGAAGGAATACCACATCCAACACCAGGTACGTACTGCAGAGGACAGGCAGACGGCCCAGAGCCAATATACCCAGGGGCTGCAAGGCCCAAGCTCCTCAATGTCAAAAGCCAACTACGTCTTATCCCAAAAGATCGGAGACTACGGTCTTTACAGACTGAAGATACTCCATTGTAGCACATTACAAACAATGAGACCTCACTCCGATGGTTACAGAAAAAGAAGTGACTGTGCACCAAGGATTCCAACAGTACCCACGCTCGTCTTGGCTTCACACAGCAAGATGTGAGTACTCACCTCTACGACTGGTCTCTGCACCCAATGAGCAGGAACCTCTGACAAGGTTGACAAGGACTCATCTCCAGCCATCCCTCTTCCCCTCACAGCCTCCATTCCTACTGTAATAAGCAACTTTCAGGATTTAGAGCAGGCCAGGCTCTCCCTTCCATCAAGCCTCTAGTTCAAACTTACTTTACATTCAGACTTCATCTCCTCCAGAAATTTATTTCCCAAAACATTCTTTGAGACTCGGCGGGCTAGCAGGGTGTCGCACAGTGCTCCAGGACTCCACGGCTGCACTCGCCGCTCTGTATCGCTCCACTTGACAGACAGTCTCAGCCTGGGTTCCTCAAGAAAATCAAGCCCTTATACACTAAGGCACCCACTATGCGTAACGAAGAAGCTTCTCTACTTTGAATCTAGAATGGCACTATTTAAGTACCACCTTTGGGAGAACTGAAAACACAGGCACTCAAGTCACTTTCTATGTTATGCGGTTTAGAACCAGATCCTGCCTATCTTATTCCATACCATGTTCCTAAGGTATAGCGTGTTGCCTGACTCACAGCAAGCACTCAACAAAACCTTGATGGAGGGGGGACCTGGGTGGCTCAGTCAGTTAAGCATCTGATTCTTGGTTTCAGCTCAGGTCGTGATCTCACAGTTTCGTGAGTTCAAGCCCTGCACCGGGCTCTGCACTGGCAGCTCGAAGCCTGCTTGGGATTCTCTCTGTCCCTCTCTCTCTCTGCCCCTCCCTCACGTGCACTGTCTCTCTCTCTCTCAAAATAAATAAATAAACTTAAAAAAAAAAAAACCACCATATTATTAGAATAACTCTAAAAAAACAAATCACATAATCCAGTCAACTAACTTCCCAGAACCCATGGAGATAAAGACTCTTTAGAATTTTCTGCTTAAAAAACAAAACACTCAAGAACTAAAAGCTCCAATTATTGAGATGGAGTCAAAATTGGAAGACCTTTCGCAACATAGATGTCATGCTGTTTAAGGCTAAGAGCGAGGGGCCTGTGTTGAGTCCTATAGTGCTTGCTAGGTCAGGCGGGGCAAGGGCCTTCGTGAGGCCTAACCAGGCCTCTAGAACTGGGCTCCACAAACTACTGCTCATAGGCCAAACCCAGCTGTTTTTGTACATGAAGTTTTACTGGAATATAGCTGTTTTCAGGCTACAGAGGCAGAGTTCAGAGGTTGTGACAGAAACTTATGGTCAGTAAAGCCTATAACATTTACTATCTGGCTTTGACAAAAGTTTGCTAACTCCAGTTCTAGAATGCTACCAAAAAAGTCACCATCAGGACGTCTCCCTTCTCCTGGCCAACTGTCCCCAATGCATTTGCTCCTAAAACCTGATCTGGTTTTCTAGAGAGCAGGTCCCTGTCTCCACCTCCATTCTGGGTGCTGTGTTATCACTTCACTCTTTTTTAATTTTTGTAACCTTTATTTTTGAGAGAGAGAGAGAGACAGAGTGTGAGCAAGGGAGGAACAGAGAGAGAGGGAGACACAGAATCTGAAGCAGGCTCCAGGCTCTGAGCTGTCAGCACAGAGCCCGATGCAGGGCTCAAACTCATGAACCACAAGACCATCACCTGAGCTGAAGTTGGATGCCTAACCAACTGAGCCACCCAGGTTCCCCTCACTTCACTCTCTTACCATCCAAACCCAACCTCTTCGAGTACTCAATCTAGTTCATTCTCAGTAACTTGTTCTCAAATGGTAACTTTTGATCTGTGTCTTTACTAATTAAGTTTTAAGTAATTTGATGTATTTCAGAAATCTCTCACAAAGACAGACTATGAGGACCAGAAACCTCAGGCTCCGCCTCTGGGAAACCCAGCCTAAGGTACTGTAATTTAAGTTTTTCTCACATCTGCTATCCCTGTGTCTTTTATTCTTGAATCACTACCCTGTCTTAACCTCTTCCAGCTCCCTAATGCCTGTATGATCACAGCTGAACTCCTTTACTAGCATGAAGACATTTCATGATGTGACCCCACCCACCCATCATCTATTAGCCTGGCCTGGTCTCCTGCCACATTAAATCCCTATCTTACATTTCAAGCTCCAAAACACTAAAATACTTGTAATTTTCCAAATCTACAATGTCCCTTTCCCTAGTTGCCTAAATTTATAATATAGTTATGCATATGCCCTAAATCATTACTAGTTTCCATAAAACATGGGATAAGATACATCTATTGAAATTTTTAAAATAAAAACTAAAGAGCAGTAGCAAGCAACAGTATCACAACACTACTAATAATGATAAACACTGTAATGGTTTATAAAAAATTATCACACGAATGCCAGTACATTTCCTTAAAACATAATTTCCTTGCCTTTTATACCCCCAAACTGTACCATTAGCTTGATGCAAAGATGAACAAACTTACTTGGCATCACACGTTGTGCTTTCAAGCAAAAATGATACAACTAGAGGTGACCTTAAAGACCATCTAGATCTTTCAGGTATTTCTCAATTCCTCCTTCATTAATGGAGATGAATTTGTAGTAAGCGATACAGAAACTGCTGACTGATCTCCATAGTGACCAATGGCATACACTTTTCAGATAGCTGGTCAAGAATGCAACATATGATCAACCTAATTAATGCAGTGTGACAGTCATTAGTGCAGTTCACCACGTATATGCTCCTATCCCTACTTGTAGACACTTGGTAAGACGACACTTCTTGGCCCTCCTGTGGTTGAGGAGGGCCAGGTGACTCATTCTAGCCAATGAGGTGTGAGCAGAACTGATGGGGTCATTTCTGGGCAAGGACATTTTAAATGTCCAAGGCTCTGTGGCTCTTTTCTGCCACAGAAAAGGGGAATACTCCTGTTAGCAGCTATTTCATTCAGCCTGGGCTCTGGGGTGAAGATAATACAAGGCAAGGCCCTAGATGATCTTGATGGGCAAACAGCATGGGTACAAAATAAACAATGTTGTTCCACAGTATAACCTTAGCTATCACAACCTTCCAGCAATTTAGATCCTTCAAAGGAATGCATAGTGAGACACCAACATTTTACATCAACATTTTATTTCTACTGTAAATAAATGTTATCAGTGGTAAATTCAAGAGCTGGGAATAGCAACTTTGAGTTATTACGTGCTCTTGACCAAACAATGCCTCTCAGTCTTCATTTCAAGGAAGAATAATAGTAATAGTTGACATTTCTTAAGCACTTAACAATGTGCCAGCATTGCTAAAGGTCCTTCATCTACATTAATTCATTCCATACAATGAACGTGAGTTTCACCAAACCATCTCCATGGAGTTACGGAGGACTGAATTAGTTTTCTAGAAAATAATCCTGAAATATTAATTGGGAGTTTCCCAGCACAAATAAGCTACTCTATCCTTAAATGATACATTCCTTATTTCAGACATTTCAATTTGAATTACGGAGATCTGAAGGCATGTTTAGAGCAGGCAAGAACCTGAAGTATTTGATCCCAGAGCTGGCAATAATGAAGAAGAAAAGATGATTGTTAAAAATAGGTTTGTGTATATAACAATTTTGGGAAAATCTGATCATGGTAGTAGATATACCTTACCTACCATATTGCTATGGGTGGAGGCTCCAAAGACCTTGCCCTCCATCATTAAGTACCTTCCAAGTCTTTTTCGGGCCTGTCATACAGGCCAGGAAACCAAACAGTTCTAAGAAATCCTAATTCCACTGGAATTGAGAACAATCCAAAATGATAGTGGTTATATAAGAGACTGGATTAAGGATAATCTAGTATGATGGATGCATATTTAAAGAAGAACTTGGAAGACAAAACTTTAAAACAATCACTTGAAGGAAAAGTTAGTTGTCAAAGGAAACAATTTACTGTACGAGACCGATTTCGTGTGACCATAAGAAGGTTTGGAACAGCCACTGAAAATTAGGGATTAAATGTGCACTTTGATTTTTCTGTTGTTTGTTTAATTTAGAACAAGAGTAGTAACTCCTATCAACGCTTCCTTTATTCTTTCAAACCCATTAGTTCTTTCTTTCTGTGCCAATCTCTTCTAAAATACCCATCCGTACTTCTATTATTCCTTTGCTGAAGTGTAAGTATCTTTGCATAACAGTAAGTTTTCTTAGTAACTGTATAACAGACCTGTTAAGAAACACAGAATAATTATCCCTGCTTCTCCACCCTCCTTAATTCATGCATAGACTTTGCTCTATTGAAAATTAAGTGAAATAATCCTGTCCTAAGAGAAAATTAGACTTCACTAACAAAGTGCTTAATTGATTTATTCCAACTATATCCTCTCTGTCTGATGCAAGTGCTCTCAACAAATACCTAAGGGATAAACGAATAGCATTATAGTTTTCCAGTGGCTATCAATATATCAAATCGACTCCAACCTTTCTTACTATAGTTTTAAATATTCGGACAAAAAATATAAGAACTAATTTTGAATGAGTAGAAATTTCACTTGACATCTACCTCTGACTCTTTAGCTAATCAGCTTCTGTTTCACACTGTAGGACAGTCTAATTTTAATATGCTCTTATCCTCCTCCTTTACTCCGATTTTCCCTGGGTCACTCACTATGGCTGCATCAACTAAGCTGCTCACCCTAGTTCGCAATCAAGCAAAGTAGGCAACATTCAAACAGCTTTGGCTCCTCCTCTAAGAGGCCTTAGCTTTTAACCCACCTCCCAGATCCAAGACACCAGACCTTAATTCCGGGCTCCCAAATCTCCTTTGGTACAACAACAACACAAAAAAGGCCCAGATTCTGGCTCTCAGGGTTGGTCTCCTGCTTTGGTTCTTGCTCCCAATACTGCTCTAGCCAATTCTCCTAGCATGGCAATCAAATAGCCTCCTTGACTCCAGCCCAGGGGCCAGCTCCACCAGTCTGTTTATACTGAGAGAGTCCTATGTCTCTGAAATTAGTCCTATGTCTCTGTCAGAGAAGGACCCACCTCTACCATGGCAACTGCCTACCTGCCTTCTGAACACCTGTGCCACATGCCCCACGAGTCTGTGATCTACTCTCAGGTCAGGATGACAGCTGGGTCTGTGACCCCTTGTTCAGCAGGCTGTAGCTCTTGAGGTAACTTTATAATTGAGTCAGCTCTCTCAGTATCTGATCCGCTATCTAGAGCAGATGTCTGGTAAGGTTATGGCACATTCCCAACACCTGCCTTCATAATGCCCTGAGAAGCTATCATACCTCTCTAGTCTTAAGACAGAACCACTAGAATTCTAATTAATTTTTTCTAAAGCAGCTATTTTCTAAGAATTAATACTAAGCCTTTGGTCATTTCAACTGATACAATTATCCTCTTTACCCATGATGGGAACTCAAGATACTACCTAATGCTAAGGTATATATTACTATTTCCTGGATTTATGCTGATTCTTATGATACTTGACAATTTCTATCTACATATCCAATAACTCTCTTCTTTTTATCTCTGAAATAACAAATAATAATGAGCTCATGAAATTCAGAGATGTGAATCTGAATCCCAACTCTGTCATTCTCTAGTTATATATTCCCTAAATAAGTAAAATGTGTAAGCTAAGACTCAAGTTTCTCATTCACAAAACTGGAATAGAGACAACAGCAGACTAAAGAATGATATGATGCATTAAATATAGTTCCTGGTACATAGCAAGCCCTAAAAAGTTAGCAATCATCCAACATCCGCAGGGTTTATATATTTGTGATGCACTATATTGGGCTACTAAAAGAAGGAAAATAACAGCGTAAACTTATTATAGTTAACAAAAAAGATGAAGGACAAAGTTGTTTAATTATTATGGAGATGAACTTAATGGGACAAAGGGAAGAAAAGGAAAAGAGAATGCAAGAGGCAGGGTGAAGATCAAATAAATGGCAAAGGGAGTGTTTACAGAGCAAAGAGCAGTATCTGTGGGGCTTCTGCAAAAGGGGCCAAGGCCAGGGGCGCCTGCGTGGCTCAGCTGGTTGAGCATCCCACTCTTGATTTTGGCTCAGGCCATGATCTTGTGGTTCGTGGGTTTGAGTCCCACGTCAAGCTCTGCATTGACAGTGCAGAGCGTGCTTGGGATTCTCTCTCTCTCTGCCTCTCCCTCTCTCTCTCTCAAAATAAAATGGGCGGCAGGGGGTAGGGGGGGGCTGGCCCACAAGGCTGTTGGTCTTCTTGGAAGGCAGGGACTGGAGAACTTTTTTTTACCAGTCTCTAGGAGAGTTGGGAGGGCCGCACTCAGCCGATGGCACAGCAGGGACAGAGAGCCTTACTCCACATGTTCCTCCCCGAAAGTGGAAATTTTCACAATCCTCTCTTGCCAAATCATTCTCAACCCAAGTCATTCTCATCCTAAAACAAAACAAAACAAAACCTCTCTTCTCCCTTCCCATCTTCTTTTTAATTTTTTTTAATGTTTATTTATTTCTGAGAGAGAGAGAGAGAGGGAGAGAGAAAGTGGCAGAGAGAGAGAGACCCACAAAATCCGAAGCAGGCTCCAGGCTCTGAGCTGTCAGCACAGAGCCCGATGTGGGGCTCAAACCAATGAACTGTGAGATCATGACCTGAGCCGAAGTCAGACACTTAACCAACTGAGCCACCCAGGCGCCCCATCCCATCTTCAAACCTTAGTGCAGATGCAACCTCCTCTAGGAAACCTTCTCCAGTCCTCTCATAAGAGTTTGGTGCCCCATAATGACATGTATTTCTTTCTATTTTGCAAACCATACTACAGTTGTTCCCATCCCCATCCCATCCAGCCTACGAGCTCCTTAACAGCAAAGCCTGTGACCTTTCCCAGGCTGAACCTCCAGGATCTAGCACAGAACAGGGTGCAGGATGAGAAGCCAACAGGTACCTGGCACAGTTCTGGGCAGAATCATCAGGACCTGTGAAATAGCTCCTAATCATTTGGAGGACAGGTCTCCCCCCGCTTTGAAAATCTGAGGAAAACCAGACCCTCAGCCTAGAAAAATACACACACACATGCACACACTCACACAAAAGAAAAAAGAAACCCTATAAGAGCGAGAAGCTGAAAGTCATGAGATCTGGATTCTGCTCCCTGGCCCTGCCAAAAACTTCCAGTTCCTAAACAAGTCACTTAATGTCCCAATTGACAAAGTGAAGAAACTATCTTTTGTCCCTCAACTATCCTTCATTAGATGTCTGTAATAAAAACTACATATATATACTACAAAAGTGGAAGAATTCTAAAATTAAAATTGTTATATAAGAGCAAATTATTTTTTATGATTGCCTCACAGCTTGAGTCTTTAACAGCTATCTATTTTGCCAAAAAACATGCTGTGAAATAAATTGACTATTTACTACTATAGCTAAAAGAATTGTTGTTTTTTCTAAAACCCCAAAGGCCCTGTAGTTTACATACCCAAGAGGGGGTGAGCACAACAAGCATAAAGAAGCAAAGATGAATAATCCAATTAATTCACATTTGCTCACACCATTGACTACAGATTCCTCTGACAACAATATGCTTTTGTACTAACAAACCTGTAATACAATTGGCCAGTATGCTTTGAGATGTTTATATTCTACATGTCAGGGATGCTTGAGGACAGTCTGAATATTCTCTTCTCTCTAGTTTGACCCTGTCACCAACAACTGTGACAGGTGGGCTACAGCCAGCAAGGCTTCCCGCTTCAGAACGGGAAGCTATGAAATACTAATGAGGCCCAAGAGACATACCTAGTGGGGTTGACTTTCATATAAAAAGCAATTATCAGGCAGTCACTGTGAAGATCCTTAGGAGCTCCACAGAAAACGAATAAGTCAAGGAACCCTGGACCATCCTCTACATTTCAAACCTGCTGGCAGCTGAAGAGGGCCTACGCACACACCAAGGCAGTCCCTCGGTCATCTCCCTTAATCTACTGCCAGCAACTCAAAGGGTCCTCCTTGCCAGTCTAGGCTTTTCTCTGTATCCATACCAATCCCTGTTCATGAGAAAGGGCTCAGGATCCGGTAGATCAAAAAATGCCTTCCTAGATTTGAGCAGACCATATGGACTATGAAAGTCTGAGTCTGTGGACACCCATTTCTCTGCACCACTGCCCCTCTGCGTCAGCCTGTTCCCTAAACCAAGCACAGCTGAAATTTTTGTTTTGTTTTTCAAAAATTATCTTTTTAATGTTTGTGATATGTGATATTCCCGATTTCATTCCTGATATTGGTGACCTGTGACTTCTATTTTTGTCAGCTGTACTTGAGGTTTATTGATTTACTGATTTTATTATAGAACCAATATTTGTTTTTCTGTTTTCAATTTCATTGATTTCTGCTTTAGACACAGATGAAAGTTAACCACCATGTTTCATACCCTCCCTGTCCAGGGGCACAGGTCTCTCCACAGTCTCATCAGCTGACCTCTAAATGCTGGCTTACCCAAGAACTCGGTACTCAGCCTTCTTTTCTTTAGCTACACTCTCTAAGTGATCTCATCCACTGCCTCGGATTTGACATTACGTATCTGCTGACGACTCCCAAATTTACATCTCTAGCTTCAATCTTTCCTTGGAGCTCCAGGCTCATTTGTCCAAGTATCTTATTGTTTCTTTATTTTCAGTTATTTTTTATGGCTTGACTGAAGTATAACTGACATAGAATAAACTGCATATATTTAAGGGCACCTGGGTGGCTCAGGCATTTGAGCATCCAACTCTTGATTTTGGCTCAGGTCATGATCCCAGGGTCAGGGGATCAAACCCCACGTCAGACTCCACACTGAACATAGAAGCTGATTAAGATTCTCTCTCTCTCTCCCTCTCTCTTTCTCTCTCTCCTCCTCCTCCTCCTCCTCCTCCTCGTCCTCCTCTGCCCTTCTCCCCTGCTCACTCTCTCTCCAAAATAAAAAAAAAAAAAAAAAAACAATTACATATCTTTAAAGTGCACAAATTGATTGGCTTTGACATACATACACAATTATGAAACTATCCCATCAAGATAATGAATATGTCCATCACTCTCAAAGCTTCCTTGAGGCCCCTTGGTAATCTATCTTTCTTACTCCTGCCCCAAGCAACCAATGATCTGCCTTTTGTTCATACAAATTAGTTTGTATTTTCTAGAGTTTTATATAAATGGACTCATACAAAGTGTATTCTTTTTTGCTTAGCTTCTTTCATCCATCGTAATTTATTTTGAGATTTGTCCATGTTGCTGCATGTATCAATACTCCATTGATTTTTTTTTTTAACTGCTGAGTTGTATTTGTTGAATAGGTATAGCAAAATTGGTTTTCATGCCTTCGGACATTTGGGCTGTTTCCAGTTTGGGGCTATTACCAAAAAAGCAGCTGTGAACTCATATGTAAGTCTTTATGCAGACAAATGCCTTCATTTCTCCAAGGTAAGTATCCAGGAATGGAGTGGAATGGCTGGGTCATGTTAAGTATACACTTAACTGTTTCAGAAGTTGTCAAACCGTGTTCCAAAGTGAATATACCATTTATATTCCCACCGGCAGTGCATGAGAGTTCCAGCTGCTCCACACCCTTGCCAACACTGGTTATGGTCAGTCTTGTTAACGTCAGCCATTCTAGAGATTTTATAGTTGTATCCTGTGCTTTTAATTTGTGTTTTCTTAATGACTATGTCAAGCATCTTTTCCTATGCTTACCTGCTATCCATATATCTTATTTAGTAAAGTATCTCTCAAATCTTTAATACAGTTTTTAAATAGGCTGCCTGTTATTGACTAAAAGAGTTCTTTATAGTCTAGATAATAAAAATCTTTGGTCAGATAAATGTTTTGCCTTTTTGTAACTGTGTTTATTAAAAAGCAAAAGTTGATAATTTTAATAAAGTCAAATTTATTATTTCTTTTATGCTTCATATTTAAGAAATATTTGTTAAATCTAAGATCACTAAAAATTTCCCCTTTTTCTTATAGAAAGTTTATAGTTTTTACACAAACATTTATATCTATAATCCACTTCAAGTTAATTTCTGTATATGGTACAAGGTAAGGGTCAAAGTTCATTATTTTTCATATGGCTACACAATTGTAATAGCACATTTGTTGAAAAGAGATCTTTTCCCCACCAAATTATTTTGGCACCATTGTAGAAAATCAAATAATCCTGTATGTGTGGGTCTACTTCAGGCCTCTCTACTCTGTTCCATCAATCTATATGTCTATCTTGACATTACCACACAGTTTGATTATCAGAGCTTTATAGTAAGTCTTGAAATCAGGTGATATACAGCCTCCAATTTTGTTCTTCTTTGTTTTGGCTATCCTAGGTCCTTTGCACAACTATACAAATCTTAACATCAGCTTGTTAACATCTATAAAGAAGCCTGCTACAATTTTCTTTGGGATTGTGATGAATCCATCTATCAATCTGAACAGAATTGGTATCTTAGCATTACTGAGTCTTTTAATTCATGAGCATGATATTTTTCACCATTTATTGAGACCTTAGGTAATTGTTCTCAGTTTATAAACTATAAAACGTTTATAGTTTTAGTGTACATGTCTTACACATCTTTGGTCACATTTTTCCCTCAGTATATCATAATTTTGATCCTATGAAAAAGATACTTTAATAAATTTTGAAATTTCCAATTTCTCATTGTTAATATATATAAGTACAATTGATTTTTTATATCAACCTTCTGGCCTTCAACCTAATCTCACTTATTAGTTCTAGCAGCTTTTTGTAGATTCCTTAGGATTTTATATATAGAAAATCATATAGTCTGAGATTAAATACAGTTTTACTCCTTCCTTTCCAATCCGAATGCTTTTATCCCCTATTGCTTTACTGTACTGGCTAGAATCTCCAGTACAGTGTTGAATAAAAGGGATGAGAAGGGACATTCTTACCTCATTCCCAATATTGGAGGAAAAGCATTTAGCCTTTCTTCTTACTAAGAATGGTGTTAGCTATAAGTATCTCCTAGATGTTCTTTGCCAAATTGAGGAAGTACTCTTTTATTTCTAGTTTGCTGTGATTTTTTATTATGAATTGTTGTGGACTTCCGTCAATTGTATTTTCTGCATCTATTGAAATGATGGCATTCAAATGAAATATGGTAAGTTTGGTCTGTTAACTAGGTGAATTACATGAAATTGCTTTTCAAATATTAAACTTTGCACTCCTGAGATAAACCCCATTTGCTCATGCTATATTACCCTTTTAGTATAATATGTTGTTGGATTCTATTGGCTAATATTTTGTTGAGGACTTTTTCAACCATGTTTGTGAGGAGTACTGGTCTGTAGCTTTCTTCTCTTACAATGTCTTTTCCTGGTTTTGATATTAAGGCAATGCTGCCTTCTCAGAAGTTGGGAAAGGTTTCCTCCTCTTGCATCTTCTGCAAGTGTTTGTGTAGAATCGGGATTATTTCTTCCACAACTTAGAATTTATGAGTAATGAACCATCTACGCCTCCATATATTCTCAACATCTCTATTAACATGTCTGAAAAGAAATTAAAACTTAACATGGCCAAGCAGAACTCATAATTTTTGTACCCAAACATGCTCATCCCTACTATTCCTCATTTCAAATTAATGACATCGTGTTCACCCATTTTGCTTAAACCAGAACCTTAATCCTTCATTCCCTGCTTTCATTAACCCTACTCCTCAAATCTATCTTCAAGTCCCACTAGCTCTTTCAAAATGTATCTCTACCTCTCTGCACCTTCACTATCATGGCCCGGCATATACCTCCTAACTGGCCACGCCAATGCACAGTTGCCCCCACTACATTCCATTCTCCAAATAGCAGCCAGAGTGATTTTTGGCTAAATAAGACCATGTCACTCCCTGGCTTAAAACTCCCATATGGCCCTTAATCTCTTCTGCCTTTAGATATTAACTGTAAAATAGAAAAACAACAAGCTGTGTCTATGTAGTCTGAATACACTGACTGTGGGAGCACTATAAGAATTTCAGTAAATTCTTATCTGCTTAACTAGCTCCAGTGACCTAGGAATTACAAAATCACAAACTTAGGCCTCTTGGGAAAAAACACAACTTGGCTGTGTTGAGTCTTAAAGGAGGTATAGGTTTTTGTCTAGAAGCAAAGGCACCAAGGCAGAAGTAAGAATCCCCAAGTCCTAAGCTGTCCTTCTAGAGCATGACAACAACAAACACTTTCACCTCCAACCTACCCTCATCTTCCTAGGCTTCCTATCCAAAGCAAGAGTGGTTCATACAATACCAGGAAAGGCTGTGCCTGCTGGTCTTAAATACAAAGGAGGGGCGAAACAGGGAAAATAATGCAACTAACTTATTTATTCATATGTTTGTGTTTTTTTAGCCATCCCCTGCTGCAGCCAAGGTAGGAAGGATGCTAGGCAACTTGGCCTTGCTCTTTTTTAATCAACCTCGTCCACCTCTGTAGAGCTCAACCGGTGCTCTACTATATGCTCTCCATTCCTATTCTTCAACCAGTCAACATCTTACACATGTTCCGGTCAGCGCCAGACTCACCCAATTTGCTAACTACTCTTCTATTTCTTTCTATTCTGCCCATTCTCACTCCTTGAGTTAAAGCAAACCACCACCTTTTTGTGTTCCTTCTTCGGATCATCTTCACTCTAATTCTGCCTCTTTACTCCCTCAAATGACCTCCAGGAATACTTCCTTTAGTTTGATCAGGCCCTAATGCACTCCTCTTGCCTTCTTAGATATGGTCAACACTGTGCTAGATGACGCTTTCCAGAAAAGAGAAAGTGGCCTAAATCAATCTATGTTCCTAGGACTTGGAACCAACTCTTAGCTGTGCTTTTGGAGAATCAAGGGAGGAGACTACAGCCACAATTGGCTGCAACTGGGGGTGGGCTGGGGGTATCAGGACTAGCATAACTAACCCTCATAAAATACTCTTCACTTAACTTCACAGCATTAACTATAATTATCCTTAAATTTGTGTATTATTAGTATCTGTCTCTTCCTGCACTCCCCATCAGACTAAAAGCTCCATAAGGGTTAACAACTATGTCTATCATGGGGCGCCTGGGTGGCTCAGTCAGTTAAGCGAATGACTTCGGCACACATCATGATCTCATGGCTCGTGAGTTCCAGCCCTGTGTCTGGCTCTGTGCTAAGAGCTTGGAGCCTGGAACCTGTTTCAGATTCTGTATCTCCCTCTCTCTCTCTACCCCTCCCCCACTCATGCTCTGTGTCTCTCTCAAAACTGAATAAAAACGTTGAAAAAAGATTAAAAAAAAGAAAGAACTATGTCTATCGTGATCATTATTAACATCCCTACACCCTACAAATCCCTGGCATGTAGGTCTAACTCAGTTACTCCAGCCCTGTCGGATAAAACACAAATTGAATTTATATCTCAACAAAGCTCTGAGATAAGGTAGTACTTCCCCCATTTCTGGAAAAGCTAATAATAAAAACCAACATTTCTTGAGCTGCTACCATGCGTTAGGCACCATTCTAAGATTCTTACATGTATATTCTCATTTAATCCTCATCACAAACGTATGAAGTAGGTACTATGATTATTCCCATTTTACAGATGAAGCATTTGAGGCACAGAGAGGTTATATAATTCACCCAAAGTTATACAGATGAGCTGCAGAAAGGGATTCAAACCCAAGCCTAAAAAGCCCACTCTATTATTTCCTATAGTACCGCTCAATGAAGACAACACCATATTCCTCAACACCGATGAACTGAGCCAAATAAAAGATGCTATGAATAAATGCTACAAAGAAAAATCCAGACTTAGACACACAAGTTGCCAGTTCTACATGACAATTCAAAGAAACTGCTACTATAAATGATTCCAGTGCCTGACTCTTATTTAAAATAATGGTCAAGGGGCACCTGGGTGGCTCAGTCAGTTAAGCATATGACTTCAGCTCAGGTCATGATCTCACGGTTCATGGGTTTGAGCCCCGCGTCAGGCTCTTTGCTGACAGCTCAGTGCCTAGAACCTGCTTTGGATTCTGTGTCTCCCTCTCTCTCTGCCCCTCCCTGACTCACACTGTCTCTGTCTCTCAAAAATAAACATTAAAAAAATTTTTTAATAAAAAATATTAGTCAAAAACCACATCTTTCTTTTCGATTGACAGACATATATAGAGAATGAAACCCAGAATATTCTTATGTTGAAAACACTTCCTCTGCCACCAGATCTCTGTTTTATAAAAAGAGTCTATTTTTGTCTGCCAAAGGAAACCCAATCACCAAACTGGACCCTACAGAACTAGGTATGTGTTGCCTGAGTTTTCCCATAGAGGCAGCAAGAATGTATGAAGACTGCCACCCTCCCATGACTTTGTCTTTCCAGTTCTCCCAGTATTTAATGTGGGAAAATAATACATATCAAGTTTGAATGTGCCCTGCAAGCTTTTATTCTGTCCTAAAAATTACCAGAAACCAAGGCAAGGCATGTGAAGGGAAGACAGGTCACAAGGGAGGGAGCAAGGAGAACAACTCAAATCATTAGCTGTCTGCCCATCAAATGCTTCTAAGTTCCCAGCATTCCATGGCCTGCTTCTTAGAAGAGTCCATGACTGCTTCAGTTTATGATGTCTCCCCGATGCACCATGGAATGAAAAGGCCCTGAGGACTCTATTATTAGAAAAGGAAATTTTAACTTACCTTCCACTGCTCTTCTGGAAGCAGCTTCACGACCACCAGATCCCCATTCAAGGCTCTATTACGAGCAACAACACCATCAATAAAAATGTCTCGATCACCATCCTAGGTTGGAGAGAGAAAACAGTCACCTTACCAAGGCCTGGAACCAAAACTTACTTCCTTGGTTTAAAAGTTGGGAACTCTACAAACTGTCCACTGACCTCACAAGAATGCTAGTACATAGCCACAAACAGACCTAGTGGGAAATCAGTCTCTGGAACTAGCAGAAATGGGGATGAACATAGAAGAGCAGGTTAACAGAATGTTAAAAAACATTTTTTTAAATATAAGGGAAGATCTCCCATAGGCAGACCAAAAACAAACAAAAATATATAACGCAAAAAACTGAGGCTGCATGCTTTCCTAATTGGAATGAGAAAGGAGTAAGTGATCCTTTCTTGTTTGACATAAAGCATGATGATACATTTTCTACACTAACGGAATTTTTTTTAAGTATCAAAGAAGGGTAAAAAGTAGCCAATTTGCAAGCAAACACAAGAACAATAAAATATAATCCCCCAAGAAAACCAACTGGGGGCAGGAGCAGCAACCAGCTCTAGGAATTGGGTTCTCCAAGGAAGGAACTAGCAAAATCATACTCCTCCCCGCCCCCCCCCCCCCCAGGCAAGTGGCACAGAAAGCAAAGTATGGTTGTTTTGATGGAGACCTAAGTAGAAGACAAAGAAGGAAAGGAAAGGGACAGGAGATTCATGAAGCATTCTCACGCTCCTCCACCTGTCTGACTGAGGAGCAGGGTGAACTTGGACCCCCCTCCCTCACCCCCTGTGAACACAAAGCACGGGACACCTACATCCTTGACCACATGCTTACAAATAACCCACTTAAAGCAGTAAAGCCCTAGTGAACTCCCCAGGTATCAACTACTAAACTTACACAGAGGCCAGAGTCTTCCTAGTAAGCCAAATTACTTTGCAAAAAAACACTCAGATGGAAAAGAGAGCTAAGGAAAACCACCCCTTCAGCAGTAAGGGTCCATGAAAAAAATTGAAGTATTTTTAAAACGTTTCATCAACAAACAGGCAAACATGTACTCGAATCCTTTTATCCTTCTGAAGGTTTATATGGAGTGCTTCTTTTCAGAAAATAAGAGAGAAATAAAATATTTATTTTTCTTAAAGGAAATAATAGCAAACAGGCATAGAAACCACCACTCAAAATGTGCTAATAGAGGCACTTGATTCGATAAGATTTAACACTCAACGAGCTAAAGGCGATTACTATGACATTTCAGTTAAAACTGAAATGAGCATCCCCAGTTCACCAAACTTGTCCCACCACCACCAAAAATGGGACTCTAGGCAGTCAGCATTTTTTATAGTTTCCAATTACAAGCCATTAGAGACCTTTTAGAACAGTTTTTCTGTTCAATTTCCAATCTAACCATGGGCTCACAGCTGTGGCCTACACAGGTTGCCAAACCTGACCCACCCTAGTCCCTGAGGTACCGCTACTGTGTTAGCCACATAGACAGTTACTGCTGTTAACCTCACGTCGAGCTTCTCACAGATACAAGGAAGAAACAACCAATGAACGGAGAGTGAACAACTGAAGTGTGGCACATCATCACCAACTGCTGCCTTCTGCAATTTACATAGCGACAGGACCTCTCCAACTTCCCTGGGATGAAAAGAGAGCTGTCTGGAGGTCATCCCAACCCATTATCACGTGTCAAAACATATGGAACGAAACGTCTCTTTCATAAGCAGGTACACCACCCTTAGCGCAAAGATTTAAGATGTTAAGATACTGGTATTGTCATATTTCCATCCCAAGAAACCAAGAAAAGCAGACAGTATACAAAAAAAAAAAAAAAACACACACACACACACAAAACCTCAAACAATATACAAATCTACAGGTATTGCATCACTACTCAGCTCTTACAAAACCCCGTACCTGTTGCAGAACCTTTTATTTTAAAGACAGTAAACTTGGGAACAGCTCAATATTAAAAGTTTGATTCTGGGGCTCCTGCGTGGCACAGTCGGTTGAGCGACCGACTTCGCCTCAGGCCATGATCTCACGGTTTGTGAGTTCGAGCCCCGCGTTGGGCTCTGTGCTGACAGCTCGGAGCCTGGAGCCTGCTTCAGAATCTGTGTCTCCCTCTCTCTCTGCCCCTCCCTCACTCATGCTCTGTCTCAGAAATAAATAAACATTAAAAAAAAATCTTTTTTAAAAGTTTGATTCACCCCCACTTGACTACTTAAAAAAATTGTTTTAATGTTTGTTTATTTTGGGGGAGGGGAGACAGGGAGAGAGAGGGAGACATAGAATCCGAAGCAGGCTCTAGGCTCTGAGCTGTCAGCACAGAGCTGAGGAGGGTGCTTAACCGACTGGGCCATCCAGGCACGCCCTTGACTACTTTTAAAGGCCAAAGAGTTCAGTTCTTTATTTGAATTCCAAAGAGTAGCTCTACCCACCCACACCCAGAAAGAGTAGAGGAAAAAAACGGACTAATGAACAACCTAGAGGAAATATAAAGGGATCTGGGGGTAATCTAAGTAAATACTTAGCAGGGGCACGTGGGTAGTTAGGTCGGTTAAGCATCCGACTTTGGCTCAAGTCATGATCTTGCAGTTTGCGAGTTCAAGCCCGGTACTGGGCTCTGTGCTATCGGCATGGAGCCTGCTTCAGGTTCCCTGTAACCCCCTCTGTCTGCCCCTCCCCGGTTGCATGGACGCGCATGTGTGTTCTCTCTCTCTCTCTAAAATAAACGTTAAAAAAAAATACTTAGGAGGCTTTGGAGGGGGGAGGACAACCAAGAGCATTCCCTATTGATGCAACAGCTCCCTTTGGGCCAAATAAATTCCACAGATGTTCAAAGGGTGCCTCCCATGACAAGATGCACAAAAAAGTTATAAAACTTCTTACACCAACATATTCAGAATGGAGCTTATGTTATTTGTAAAAAGCCAAGTTTCTATATCTAGTCTATTTCTCCTCTTTATCCTATTCCAAATAGGACAAAGAAGCATCTCAATAATACCAATTTATCTTGGTTTGCTTGAAAGTCACATGGTTTTATTCTAACTCTGTATCTTACTTTTACTGAGAACTCCAGGAGGCTGGCAGGTACATATATAAGTGACTTGTCCCATGTATTTTGGCTTTGTCAAAAGAAAATGAAAATCAACTTTCTATCAGTAGAAATTATAATGAACCTAAGTCAACAGCCCCCAAAATGAAGTACTTTATTAAAACCAAGTGATGATGGGGCGCCTGGGTGGCTCACTTGGTTAGGCGACCAACTTCGGCTCAGGTCACGATCTCGCAGTTTGTGAGTTCGAGCCCCGCGTCGGGCTCTGTGCTGACAGCTCAGAGCCTGGAGCCTGCTTCAGATTCTGTGTCTCCCCCTCTCTCTACCCCTCCCCTGTTCATGCTCTGTGTCTCTCTGTCTCTCAATAATAATAAATACACGTTAAAAATAATTTAAAAAAAAAACAAGTGATGATGAATTACTGTTCTTAGCCTATTGACTTAAGTAGACATTTTAACACAGCAAATGACATTGTGTAAGTTCACAACTTAGTTTTTAAAGTTAGTAAGAACCTAAATAATCAAACCTAGTGTACTTTTGTTATCTCCAAAAACTTTAGAAATTTAAATTAGAATTTGGAATTTTTAAGGTGTAAGAAACGTTAGACAATCTAATCCACCCCTCGTTTTACAAATAAGAAAACTCTTCAATTTCCTATCATCAGGGTTGGGGCCACATCTTCTTTACTATCAATTCCTGTCTTTACTGTCCATGCTAAAGCAGGGGACAGTAACATTCAGTCCCTGGCTCTGACATCTTACTCCTAGTCCACCTGCGAGCATTTTTCCAGTTCATACTCGACCTGGACATGAGCTACATATGCTCATAAATCCAGACCAATGGTGGTTGTGGGGTTTATCTACATGCAGTTTATTGCCTCCACTATCTCCCTCCTCAATACTTTCTATAATGCCTCTAAAAACTTAAGCTGACCAAAAAACCCCACAAAACTAGAATGCAGGACTGTTCCCGTATCTACAACCAAAACTTACAACTAGGCTTTGATAGAGCTTTTGCAGTCAGTTCTTAGTTACTTAAAGGTGAATCATTCAGCACTTTTTTACCCTCTGAGACAATATTACTACTCCATTAGTGCCAATTAAGAGAATAAAAGAGGCATAAAAATAAGCCAATCCTAATATCACAACTGTCTAAAAGAGTCTTAATAGGACATGCCAAAAATACAATTTCAAGTAGGAGAACAACTTGGGCTTTTGAAACATCAATAACTTTTGCTTCTTAACTTCCTTTAACAAGCCAAATTAAACTGTGGCAACACATCATTTGCAAATTTAGGTCATATGAATTTAAATTATAGGAACCTAACTAGGCCCCACATTTTAGAGGACTTTTACTCTGGCCCTTCTCCAGTCGCACTCCTCTCCATAAGTAGGGAATTCTAAGGGCCAAACAGATGAGCATCCCTGGGGTAATCAGCTCCAAGTTCACTTCCAGGGCATACACAGGCATCTTCCCCAGGTCTGTCTGCCCGAAGGCAGACCACAGTCACTGGTGGCACCCATTGGACTTGACAGGTGGCTAAAGGACAGGTATTTCCAAGGCATGTGGAAAGAACTTGGACATGTGGGATATGATAAGATGCTCACATAAGTGCATGCAAGCACCCTCACTGATGGGGGAGGTGGGCGGGCAGCAAAGAGGGAAGACAGGATTGGGAAGGGAAGAAGGGTAGGCCAGAGGTGGACCCTCTCCATGCACCCCCACTTCAGCATGGAGCTCCAAGGAGTATGAGAATTCTACATTTGAACCCAGGTACATAGAGGTATTTTTGGCAAGTAATATATTTTATTTGTTATGAATGTGTTAACAGTTTGCTAGTTTGATTTATACTCTTAAATATTTATTATTATAAAGTATGCATGCCTCCATTTGTATTCTTGTCCTGGGCCCCACACCTCTTAGGAACCAGCCTAACATGGATCCATCTCAGGGAAATTCAATACTGTGTATTCAGAGAAGAAAGAAAATAAGCAATAAAATTTTCAAAAGGTTCTGTGGAGCTCCCCTTAACATTCCAATCGATGACAGCAAACTTCAGCGAACACAGGAGACAGGAGATTTATAATCTGCTCAGCTCCCAGGTGTCTCTCAGGGTGAACTCCTTACTGCACAGGGTATGATTCTCGTGCTTAAAAATCCATGTTTTTCATACACCGGGGCCCCTATTATAATCAAGCTCCTTCAACTGGTATGCCAACGAATAAATGGTAATTCTTTCTAATGTAGAGAAAATGCAAGTTATGCTGGATTTACTGAGAGATTATCTGTCTCCAACAAGGCATATTCCTAAGAGTATTCATGGGTAATTTTTATGATTACTGAATGTGATTTTCATCTTATGAGCAAACTTGAGAATCTTAACACCATGTAAACAGTGTTTCCACTGAACGATAAAACTACTCCTGCAGGTAAGTTATGCCACAAAGCTGACCCTCGGTTATACAATCAAAGTACGAGGGTCAGCATATCTAGCACATTCCATCACAGGAACAGAATAGGATTCAGAGAGAACAATGTAACATGCCAGTGATACTTTTTATCTAATCCAACCGGTAAGACTGAACTTGACAAACAAATGTGAATCCTTGGCTTCTGTAGAACAAGAAAAAAAGAACTAAACTGAGCTTGGGAATAGGTCTTAAAAGTTATTGTGACACAACTACCACCTGTGAAGCACATGACTGAGCTTGTATTCTCACTAAACTTGTCATTTAACATCATGAAATATGTTAACAAAAAAAAAAAAAAAAAAAAAAAAAAAAATATATATATATATATGTATGTATTCCATTCCCTCATCAATAAGTTCAAATTTATTCCTATGCTCTCTTCCACCGTTAAAACATCTATAAATGGGGGCACCTGGGTGGCTCAGTCAGTTGAACGTCCAAACTCTCGATTCTGGCTCAGGTCATGATCTCATGGTTTGTGGGATTGAGCCCCCCATCAGGCTCCGTGCCGACAGTACAGACCCTGCTTGGGTTTCTCCTCTCTCTCCTGCTGCCCCACTCCCCAGCTCATACTTGCGCGCGCGCACACACACACACACACACGCTCTCTCTCTCTCTCTCTCTCTCTCTCTCCCTCTCAAAATAAATAAACTTAAAAAAAAATCTACAATTCTATGGCTATCTTATTTATGGCAGCCTGGAAAAGTCACGTCAGGAATTTGAGAATGTTGCTCTCCTGGCTTTGCACAATCGAGCCTTATCCAGAGACCTCCTGCTAACTATATGTCAGAGTGAACTTCCCTTAACAGGAGAGAGCCTGTTAAAATGAATCAGGAGGGTATAAAGACCCAACGGTGAAGAGCCTTATACCAAGTCCTATCACCTGCAGAGGAGTGAAGTGAGAAACTCTGACCAAAAAGAAAAAAAGCATTACACGTTATTTTTGGACATATTTGCAAATTAGCTCACGCAGTAGATCGAAAGTAGATAGCGTGTTTAGGAAAGATTAACTTAAATCAGCAGAAAAACCCATAAATCCTTTTAAGCTATAAACCAAGGGCACTGAACTGCAAAACCTACTGGGCGTCTGTGTGGGTTCAGCTGCTCTCTGCAGCCCTCATAACAAGTACTGTCCCCTTTACTCACAGTGTGGGTTTAAGACGGGCAGAAGGGGTTGTTAGCCAAAGACAAATTTTGCTTATTTAAATTTGAAACAAATCCTTGCCCATCCTCGATTTTGTTTTACTACTCCGCTTTTTAGTTAGAATATATGATTTCAGTTTCAGAGCACATCTAAAAAATTAACTGTGACATTAAGTTTATTATAAAGTTATTGAACTTACCGGGGAAGGAATGAAGGCTTCATGAAACTTCTTTGGATTAATTCTCAGTACACCCTTTAAAATAAAAAATAAAATCTGTGAAAATCTAGTTATACACTTAGAATTTTCCATATGTATGTTATTCTCCAATAAAACGTTTTTAAATTAATTAAACAGCTCGATCTAGGAAACGACTCAGGCATACGCGAACCACTCGTAAACTGCGTGAAACATGATTTATATCGATGTCTGGAACACAAGGTTCCATCGAAGACTGAAAGCTCATACTGGCACCTTGCTGTGAACGGGCAGAGGAGAGGAGCGGCAGAGCAGCAACTACTGGGATTTTACGCGCCCCCGGACGCCGGTCTTCACATTTAAACCTTTACTTTAAGAACAAGGTTATGTGGGGATTACGCCTCGCTATATAATGGCCTTTTTTATTCACGGAGACCTTGCCATGCTTGCTCATGTCTGTGACAATTTTCAAAGTGATACAGGTTGACTTCCAACCTGGATACTCAACCTTGAGAGACCAGATGCATATTTTTTTTACTGTGGCACTTCTGCAGAGCCAAATGAGTCAATAATTCAAAATGGTCCAGAACCAGCTCTTAATGTAAATGGGAATCCTGACTCCAACAGCCAGGCCACCCAGTCTGCCTTCAACTTCATGTTATTCCAGCACCAAATCAGGGTCTGCTTCTATTTACGCACAGGGGTGCAGGTGGGGGCTGCCTTCAATAGCAGTTCACTATTTTAGGCCCTTGCAGGAAGCTGTAACCCTCCCAAGGTTCCAGCTGCATTTGAAGGCCACTGGAACACATGGATAGAGGCGGTTATTTTCCTAAGAGCCAGACTCAAAAGGTGTCTTGAGAAAGTGTTTTAAATAACATTTCCCCCCTAAAATGTTGAAAGACTCGAAGATATGTTAATTAACAAAATAGGTGAGAGCATAAAATAAAGTAGAAAATAGTCCTTCCCTCCACCGGTGCACCATGTTTAAATGTGTAAATTACAAACTCCCATGTCACAGTTTATACTATTGTTGTTAACATCCTAAGTGGACTTAATTCAAGATTTATTGAATACTGGCTACGTTCAAGATCCTGAGACACACATTGTGGAGAGAGAGTGGTGATCAAGCTCAGTCCTGTTTCTAAAGTAAAATATGAAGAACTCTGTAAGTAGGGACACAGCTTACTCTCAGCTGGGGGCACTAGGAAAGGTTTCAGAGACAGTGTCTGATCCGCTCGTTGACAGGAGAAAAATTCACAGATAAATCAGAAGGGAAATTCAGGCAGAGAACGCCACATAAGCAAGAGTGCTTAAGAGGGCAACTACTCTTTTTTTTTAATTTTTTTTTTTTAACGTTTATTTATTTTTGAGACAGAGAGAGACAGAGCATGAACAGGGGAAGGGCAGAGAGAGAGCGAGACACAGAATCTGAAACAGGCTCCAGGCTCTGAGCTGTCAGCACAGAGCCCGACGCGGGGCTCGAACTCACGGACCGTGAGATCATGACCTGAGCCGAAGTCGGACGCTTAACCCACGAAGCCACCCAGACGCCCCGAGGGCAACTACTCTTGCCCCACCATGTTGTAACTCTGCTCAGGGTAGGGGGGTGGGGGGGGTGGGGTGGGAGACAAGGCCAGCAGAGCTCTCTGAGGCCAGTTCCTTTTCATGAATGTCACTGAAATTTCACTTCTAGAATAGCTGTCTCTTGTTGGAGGACGGAGATGAAAGGCTTATTACATTTATCCTCAATTTTTATCCACTCCCTCAACACAATTTCCTGAAGACTAGCATGACAGGCACTATGCTAAGTGATGGGGACACAATGGAGAGTAATAAAAGTCTCTGCCTCATAAAGTGTAGTGTCTAATGAGGGGAAGACACTCCAAATAAAGTCAATTCACTGAAGTTAAAGTTTTTAAAAACTCATTTTCTGATTCCAAGCATTGCTTTCTGATCTAAGGTTTGTTTTGGGTTTTTTTCCCCCCTCACTTGATGTTCTTCTAGCAAAAGAATACATCTGTCTTTGTCTTATTCATCTGCAAAAGTCCAGGACTTGCATTTCTTAATTTTTTTAATGTTTATTTATTTTTGACAGAGAGAGACAGACAGAGCACGAGTGGGGGAGGGGCGGAGAGAGAGAGAGAGAGAGAGAGAGAGAGAGAGAGAGAGAGAGAATCCGAAGCAGGCTCCAGGCTCCAAGCTGTTGGCACAGAGCCCGACGTGGGGCTCGAACTCATGGACTGTGAGATCATGACCTGAGCCGAAGTCGGACACTTAATCGACTGAGCCACCCAGGCACCCCTAGAAATTTTCTTTTAATTTTTATTTATTTTTGAGAGAGAGACAGACAGAGCATGAGTGGGGGAGGGGCAGAGAGAGAGGGAGACACAGAATCCAAAACAGGCTCCAGGCTCTGAGCTGTCAGCACGGAGCCCCACGCAGGGCTCGAACTCACAAACTGCGAGATCATGACCTGAGCCAAAGTCGGACGCTCAACCCACTGAGCCACCCAGGCGCCCCTAGGACTTCCATTTTCATATTTTTATGACCATCACCTAATCTACCCAAACCCTCATCACTCATCTTCCTCCTTAACCCTCTCCTAGGCCTGAACCTGATCAGTGAGGCCCCTACAATGCTCCATCTTTCTCTGAATGCTCCTGTGCTTCCTGACTTAACTGAAACCCAGCTGTCCCTGACAGGATCACTCCCCTTGATGTGCTCTCAAAGGGAGTCTATTTTATCTCTCCTATCCCATGTATCTCAGGGACCAGAAGAAGAATGTTTACCCCCTGCTTCCCCATTGAGCTTTTAAAATTATTTTTTTCCTCCATTCTTGATCAAAACCAAGATCCTTTGAAGATCCTATCATTCATTAGCTCCTGCTATACCTCCTCAGTGCTATCATTTTCAAACCTTCTGATCATATCTCTGATTCCCTAGTGCTCTGACTCGGAGCTCACTGTCTTCCTCTGCACCCCCATCCCTATAAACACTTACGGAACTTCGCATCCATAGGGTTGACCAGACAACCCTAGCCAGTCACTCTAGCCACCTGTTCCTCCACCCACCCTACCCACCCTCCCCTGTGTTCACGGCTGTCTCTTGGCGTCAGTGCTAATGACACCAACTCTAAACATGAAAACTCAAGTATCATACTTTCTGATCACGATCTCTATCCTCGCATCTCACTTAAGGTAAATACCCCACTTCAACAATGTCTTGTCTTCACTAAGACTTCCAACCCATGGACTTGACCATATTTTGTCTCCACATTATGTTTAGTCCCTGCCTTGGCCAGCTAGTTGCCATGGCCTGTCATTACCTCCTGCCCTGGCAAACCCTGAGCCCTGGGTCCACTCTCCCTCTTCTATTTGACTGGCAAGTCCTCGCTCTCAGTTCACCCAATTACCTGCCTTCTCCATGCCTGCACCCAAGGAGCTGAATGTTACTGGAGAAAAATACCACATGACTGGGCTAATTAGCCTAACTTGGCCATCACAAACATGTTTTATTTGGCTCACAGGGTGTTTGAGAATACTTAAAGCAAAGGAATTTCACACAGAAATATGTATTTTCACATTTTCTTAAAAAGCCAGCTAACCCTCCGTGGGCAGCAACCCCCTGAGTTGAGTAACAAAGGTTTCTCCCATAGCCATCAAAAAAAATCTCCAATAACACTTACATTAAGTCCACTACATGTTACATACTGTTTTAAGAACTTTGTATCTATCAACTAATTTAACCCTCCAATCAAGTCTATGAGCTGGGTACTGCTGTCCTCCCTCTTACAAATGAGAACACCAAGGTACTGAGAGGTGCCCACCTGCACACCACATCCAAGCCCAAGCCGTCTGGTTCCAGAGTCCTCGCTTGTAACTGCCTCAGACTGCCTCTCTGTTTGCCACACTCATCACCAGGGCCTCATCCCTCACTTACGCCGTCTGCTCCCTTCCCTCCCCACTCCAGCACCGCATTCCAACCCCCAGTCTTCCCCACCGCAGTGAACGGCAAAACTGTCCATCTCGTTGCTCAAGTCAAAACTTGGGAATTATGCTTCATTCCTCCTTTTGCTTCAGCTTCGCATTTAAGCCATCAGCATCCTGCCAGGTCCGGCTCCACTCCTCATCATCCTCACGGCCACCACCCATGTTTTTGTACCTGCTTCACTCTGCTGGCCTTCTACAGGGTCGCCCAGCTCCCACTCGAGACTGTTCACCTCACAACTGCCAGAGAGATGTTTTTAAAGCATAAAGTACATCATGCCCTCTCCCTACTGAAACCCTTCAGTTTTAATAAAATCCAACGCTCCAACACAGCCTACCTGTGGCAGCTGCCTCTCAGCTTATTCCCATATCGTAATTCCCTTCGCTCACTATGTCCAACAGCTTTCTTCATATTCCTCAAAAACACCGAGGCTTTTCCTGCCTGTCATTTTCCCACTACCTGATCTCTCGGCCTGTAATGTTCTGCGCCTAGTTCTCCTGAGAGCTGGCTCGTTGTCACCCTGCACATCTCAACTCAGAAATCACCTGCTCAGAGCAGCCTAACCATCCCATAGAAAGTGGCTCCCCCTAATTCTTCTTTCTCATCTTTCTTACTTCCCTAGTAGCACTCAGCACAGGCTGTAATTTCCTCTTTATGTCGTAGCTGTGTTTGCCCGTCTTCCCCAGTGAATGATCTATCTCGCTCATTGGCATATGCCTGGCACTTAGCAGGCAGTCAAGAAACATGAGCTCATTACTGAATGTCTGCAGAGTTAAAGCTCTCCCACCAGCCCTGGCAGTAATGTTATGAAGATCATCTGTGCCTTCTAAATGCTGGTCAGTCCACTGTAATGTCACCTCTATTCTTTTTAATTCATACCCAAACATTCTCCAGCCGATTTCACTCGTAACAAATGATGGTCTTAGAAACTAACCCATCCTGTCCTCTCTCCCTGGACTCGGAATTCTTCCAAGATCCAATAACAACTTGACACCAATATTCTACTTAAGGGGGAACTCTGACATCATGCCTCAGCCTGCTCTGGGGGATCAACCTGAGCCCACCTTCGGCCAAAGCATCATCTGAGATCAGGAAGCCAGCCAGGTCTACCATCCAACCCAGCGTCACTCTGGTCATCACCCCAAACCTAAGTCCCCTCCAGGCCTGTCTATCCCATACTCTCGTTTCTTCCAATATCTCCCATAACAATCCCCCTAGTTCAACAACTATGGAGAGAGAAAGGACATACGTATGATGTGAGAACTTGTTTATAACAACAAATTTTCAAAACTACATGTACATAATCATGTGTTACTGCTGGTCACTTCAAGTACAAGGAAGAGATTCCTTTGGTCACCATGAACTCTGCGCCCCCACATAGGGCAAAACACCAACGAACTGTCAAATTATTGTTCAAAGCACTGAAAACAAAATAAAAATATTATCCTACTCCTATTTTAAAATATCTCCTTAATATCGCTCAATAAAAGTTTCTTCTCAGGATAGGGAGAAAAAAGGGATGTCACAATATACTCAAATTTGAACACAAAAGTTAACAAATACTTACAAGTATATCTAATAAGTTTAATTTTCTCCAGCAGCATTCAAATAGCTTTTCTTGTCTAGCTTTTTATCTTACCATCAAGGCCTGTACACATTAACTTCATATCAGAAAGCAGATGGACTCTGTTTCCCTGCCTCTGAAAATCTTATTTACAGTGTTGTATATTTCACACGGTGACCTCATATCTGGAACCCATTCCTCTCCCCATCTGCAGAGAACAACTGTTCTCATCTGTGGAGGGAGGCTCTGGCTGCAGAGTCTCATGATGTCACAAGCCAGGAGGAATCATTTACAAACTCCTGGGAAAGAGAGTTGTTATATTGATCAGCTTTTTGTTTTGTTTTAATATCAGCAAAGAGTTGCTTCAAAAGCAAAAGTTAATAGGAAGGAGCAAAACCTGTATCATCGTAGAATATTTTCTTCACCGTATCTCTAAAAATTCTGTAACCAAAGTTATAAGCAATTTTTCTTCCAAGTTATAACAACTGAGTTTCCCTCACTCTTCTTCAGAAGACAGTACCTTGATCCTTTATTTACTTTATCCTCACTAAATAAATATTTACTCAATATAAACTTACTATGCATCAATCAAATGCCATGCACCGGGCTAATATGTGGGAATGAGAGACAACCCTACCCATAAGGAAATGAATGGCCTATTTGAGGAAACATAAATGCCAAGAGATGACAATAACTTTAGAATAAAGGGTAAACAACGAAGTCAGTTTCAGGAAATAGTCATGGCCAATTCTGCTTGGAGAATTAAAATAAGGTTTCTCAAAGGGGGTAACATTTAGATAGGGACTTAAAGGTCAAGTACAATTACATCAAGATAATGGGAGAAAGCATTCCAAGCACTAGGAACAGTGTGTACCGAGTCACAGAAAAAACAAAGAGCAGAGTTTTTACAGAAAAAGTCTTAAAGATCAGGGTGAATAGAGCAGCACGTACCTGGAGGAGAGTGGCAGGAGATGAAAATGAGAAAGGCACAAAGGGTCTTCATACGTGAAACAAGATGAAGGCCAAGAAACTTTAGATAACACAGACTTCGGTATGTGGACTCAATGATAAAGAGCAAATGAATGGATTAACGAATGGACAAATGTCCAAACGCAGCTTCAACTCTGAGAGGCCTTGTCAAAGAAATCCAGGGAAAGTTTAAAAAAAAAAAAAAAAAAAAAAAAGCCAATGGTACCTCTAAAATCATAGAGATCAATTTGTTAAAAAGTTTTCCATTCAAGAGTCAACAAAAATACTCAAAAAGATAAGTACACCCCATATTCACTACAGCATTATTTATAACAGACAAGCTATGAAAACAACCTAAGTGTCCATTGATGGATGAATGGATAAAGAAATTGTGATGTATATACATGCACACACATATACAATGAATATTCCTCAGCAATTAAAAAAAAGGATGATATCTTGCCATTTGTGACCACATGAATGGACCTCAAGGCCATTATGCTAAGTGAAACAGGTCAGACAGAGAAAGACAAATACAGTATGGTCTCTGATATGTGGAATCTTTAAAAAAACAAACAAACAAACAAACAAACAAACAAAAAACAAGCTCAGAGATACAGATTAGTGGTTGCCAGAGGCTGGAGTATAAGGCATAAGCAGGGCGTAGAAACCAGGGGCTGAAGTGGGGGGGTAGATAACAGGGTCAAAGGTTACAATGAAGAAAAAGAGTCTGTATTAATCATATGTGCACTTGAATACAGGTAAATACAAAAAGGTGATTAAAAAGGAAAAGAAGATGACAGTGTCTGTTCATTGGCTGGATCTGCAGCCAAAGCCACAAATATAGAAAGCGGGCTCTCAGGATGACAGAAAATGGAACACAATCGACATTTTCAAGTGAGCTGGGTCACACACCGCAATACCTCCATACCAATCCAAAATTTATAAAATAGAGTTCATTCAAAGAATATGTGGTCCTGCCTCCCTCTCCACCTCATTACCTATTTCCCTGCCTCATATTTCATGCCTGAGGAGACCTAAGCTGCTTTACTCTATACTGTTTCACAAGTTCATGTCCCCATTAGTGCCACTGCCTCTCCACACCTTGTTACCGCACACGGATCACTTGTGCAATAGGCCCGAACTAGCCATCCTTCAATATCCATCGAGACGTCACCTCCTACAGTCTTCCAGTTTCCCCCTAACCTCCTTCCGTACACCTCGGTAACACTTTTATTTGAGGGCTTACCATTTCTCCCCAAATCATCTGTTCACACGACTGCCTGCCCACCCTGGGCCAGGCGCTCAAAGAACAGAAAGTCTCATCTGCCTTCATCTCGAGCGCGCCCGGGCGGCACACTCCTAACTATGAACTGTCCCCGGCTCACAATGTGGGCTCAACAAACATTTGCTGAGCCAAACCGATGCATTAGTTTGTAAAAACATTCTGTAAACTATAAAGCACTCAACAAATATTGCCTGCTGCTGTTTACTATATCCTTTTCACCCCTATTCTCCAACATTTAGTACCCACGTGCTCCAGGCAAACGGAACTATCGATGTTTCTTAGAGCCAAACTCTATTTCCCACTTCCGTCTGGGTAGCTTACACTGATCTCTCCGTCTGTAAAGCACTTTCTCTTAGCTTCATTTATTCAAACTGCATCGATTCACGGCCTGGCCCAAATATATCCCTTCCAATAAAACATTCCTAGACAGACCTAACTGGAAGTAACGGCCCCTTCCTCTCAAATCTCAGAGCACTCTGTCTGTGTGTCTTGTGGAGCTCACCACCTCTAACTGCACCATAGGGGTAAGAAGGTGAGGTCCTGTGCCCACGAGCTCATCATTTCCGTCACACACACAATGCAGAATAAACAGTTTAATGAGTGACAGGTTACTTCTGATTCCACATAGTCAAGGAATAGCCATCCAGTATGTTGTAAGCACCTGAATAAGTGTTCCTCTCTTCAAGCCTTCTGAAACATCCTCCTTGGACATGTAGGTTTCAAATATGCTCTTTTTCTTCCCTCGTACGGACTTGCTCTTTGCCTTTTTGTCACCTGGCGAAGCACCAACACCATGTGGGCCAACCACAGAGGACACACCTAGAAACATGAGGCAGCAATCAACTCTTTCCTCAACCAAACATCTCCATTTTTGTAACTGGAGACATTTTACCTTTTTATTTAGAAAGACCAATAAAAGAATGAAATGCTCTGATAATTATTTTAAATAGTAACAAAAAGGAAAGAATGGATTAGGAAACACGAATAAAATGTACACAGATGAGACTTGAGTTATAAGTCAGCACTACAACATGCACAGAACGTAATCTGAATAATGGGTTCAATATGCTTTCCTGTTTACAGACACAAACTTTTTTTAAAATAGGAATTACTAAAAGACTGTCACTTTTCTGGAGGAAACTAAACAGCTGTGCTCAATATAACAATAAATTAAGACAACAAGACACCACACTTAATTCGAGAATAAATAACACAGAAGAATATTTAACAAGTCACCAAAAGAATTAGAGCTTCCCTTAGTCCTAAGACCCGCCCCGTAAGACCCGCCCTGCATTCCGTCCACTTTTATTTTATTTCAGGTCTCCAGTTGCTAGAGTAGACTCCATTTTCCTTTTGCTACCTCTGGGGGTCCCCAGGGGCCGGAGGTTCAGCCTGCAGTCAGGATGGCTCATTACTGGTTCCAAGGTGACCTCTTCTCTCCAGATCCAGAGAGGCCTCCACTGCTCAGCTCAGAGTTCTTCCTGCCTTGAGTGGCTCAGGCGTCACTAGCTGAAACCAAAGAGAGATGGGTGACAGAAGAGCAGTTAACCTGGGGCCTTCTCTGTGTTCTCGGAAATTTAGTACGTGGATGATTAAAAACAATGTGGGGCCACTCCTGGATCCAGGTGTCACTTTCTCCTAGGCGGTCAGACGAACACACCATCTGTCCCGAGTCTCTTTTCAAGGTAACTGCTTGTTAGGGCCACTTCAACTGAAAACCTCCACAAACAGTGCAATGAGGCAGAAATTAAAGAGTTCTGCAGTTCCGGGGCGCCTGGGTGGCTCAGTCAGTTAAGCATCCAACTTTGGTTCAGGTCAGGATCTTGTGGTCCATGGGTTCCAGCCCCACGTCCGGCTCTGTGCTGACAGCTCAGAGCCCGGAGCCTGCTTCGTTGGAATTCTGTGTCTTCCTCTCTCTCTCTCTCTGCCCCTCCCCAACTTGCATGTGTGAGTGCACTCACTCTCTCTCTCTCTCTCAAAAATAAACATTTTAAAAATTAAAAAAAAAAAAAAGAGTTCTTTCTGCAGTTCCATTCAGCTTCTGAAATGGACAAGAGCAGGAGGGAATATAATTTTGAAGAAAGAGGTATAAAGATCTAGAGTCTAAAGGCTATAACGAAATAGGTACTAAACTAGGCTCAAAAGATGCAGCATTTACTAAGCATTAAACATTGGACAAATGATGTTCATCTATGAAACCGAGTAAATATTCCTTGGAAATCATCAGCAAAAAAACAACCTAATTCACTACCACAACCGGATATCCAGAACTATGCAAGGAACCCCAGGTGGTTCACTGGCTTTCCAAAAATGGCAATACTGTAGTTAGACATCTATTTCCCTACTCTTACCTGACATCACTTCAAACCAATCATCTGACCAAAAGCTCAGGCAGCTGCTTCTAAGGAATATAAGGCAGCTGCCTGGATCAGTGGACTGGAATCCAGGGCCCTGGAGCTGGCCCCTGGCCTTCCACCTGGATATTGAACACATCATCACAACTTCTACTTTCTACTCTCAGCTGGCCACCAGCCCAGGGATTTAAGCCTATACTTGCAAATTTCCAAAATCCTGGTGGGCAGGCTTCTTTCCCATAAAATGGATCAAGATGTCATTCTCAACACTAGCTTCCATTTCCTGTAAATTTCCCACACACATCCTTCACTGAAATGACATAATTTGTCTTTAAAGTGAAATTAATACTAACTCAGGAAAAGAGAAGCTACAAAGGGTAATAAGCCACTTAGCAATACATGAAGAGATTCAAGGATAAAGTAAAAAAAATTACAAAAGGGAGAGAAGCAGATGGTCTTAGATAAACAACAAGGTAATGGGAAGGACATACAGAGGAGGCCAGACTGTCTGACGGTTTAATTCAGAATGCATTCACCCACTCATTAATTCAACAAATACTTCCACAATGTACTGTACTAGGCACAATGAAGAATACAAAAGCTAATTAGATTTATAAAAATCATTCTGAAATAATACAAGTTGGGAAGTGATAAGCACTACATTTTTTTTAACTATGGGTAAATGTACATATGATGGCCGAAGGAAAGTATCTCCAGGTCAGGAAATCTGAGAGCTTCAGGAAAGATGTTAAGGTCTTAAGAACTGAGAATGTGAGAAAAGCACACTGCTGGCAAAAGGAAGCAAAAATAGAGACACAAACAGGAAAACACACGCAGGTTCTTACAACATTAATCCATCTGGGTAGAGTCCAGCCTATATGAAGGGAGGCAGTGGCAAGGAAAATAAAACAAGTTGGAAGGTTTAGAAAAGCATCCCGTTTTTCAAAGGCAGTAGGGAATTTCTGAAGCATGGATGAGCAGTAGAGAAGAACAACAGATCAGAACTGTGTTTCAGGAAAAATGAACCCAGTACAAGATTCAGAGTCGTCTCGGGCTAAGAAAGAGAGCAGCAGCTACACCTTAGGAAAGAACCAGAGCAGACTCAGAGAAAGGAAGGAAGGCCTGAACCAGAGTTGAACAAGCACACACTGAAAAGAAGAAACCCATGACATGGTATTACATAGGACAAATTGGCACCACTTGGCAACCAGGCAGATCTGAAGTCTCAAGAGCACAGAAGTGGTGGCAACTGTTCAAGATTTTAAGCAAGGAGACTGGGAAATCACAATGTCACTAAGTTAGAAAAGATAATGAATTCTACTTAGGGTATTATATATCACTACATGAATACATACCTCTATGTATACCTATATACATGGAAATATGTACCTCTATGTATATACCCCTACCCCAAATACTTGGAAACTAGAGCATAATTTAGACAAATTAGCCAGTCATTTGCATAAAAATGGTAACCCAGAGTTTTCTAGAATGGACAAGATTGCCAAGAAAGGGTAAACTGATACAGAAGGGGCCCAGGACAAAATCTGGGTTAGGGTAACTTCTAGGAAATGCAAAGAATAAGAAGTAGAAAATATAACTAAGAAGTAGAAAATATAACCAAAAAGGTAACAAAGATGTAGGAAAAGAACCAACAGAGTCAAATGTTACGAAAACAAGGGGGAAAATAACTTCCAAAGGAGAACAAGTTAATGATCTCGGTTTGCAACCATTACTAAGAATACAATTCATGGCAGCCTTGGGTAAGGTGAAAGGTTGGGGGCAAGCTGCAAGCAGAAAAAAGACAATACAAAAACAAAAGCCAGAATTAAAAATGGGGTGCTTTGTATCAAGTCCTGATGCAGGCAAGAGTTCAAAATTAAGGGGACTTACTGTCAGATGAAATAAAAACAGAGATCTCAAACTCAAATGTCCCAAGGTCAGCTACATCTGTAACTTTCCTTCACAGCAAATATCCCAGTTGGTGTGATGTATACCTAACTTGTCTCTCTAGCTCAAAAGGACAAGGAATGTTTGGTTGGGTTCATTGTTATAACCCTAGTGACTCCCATATTACCCGGGACAGAATATGTGCTTATATTCACTCCTTGAATGAGTGGATGAGTTTATTTTCATGAATTAGCAGTGAGAACACCAGAGGAGGGTCACTCAAAGGAAATTACACTAAAAACAAGTCAGCAAAGAATAGGAAAAGATGGGGCCCCTGAGTGGTTCAGTCAATTAAGTGTCTGACTCTTGATCTCAAGTTGGTGAGTTCAAGCCCCATGTTGGGCTCTGCACTGGGCATAAAGCTGACTTTAAAATAATAATAATAGGGGCGCCTGGGTGGCTCAGTCGGCTGAGCATCCAACTTCAGCTCGGGTCATGATCTCGCGGTCCGTGAGTTCGAGCCCTGCGTCAGGCTCTGTGCTGACAGCTCGGAGCCTGGAGCCTGTTTCGGATTCTGTGTCTTGCTCTCTCTCTCTGACCCTCCCCTGTTCATGCTCTGTCTCTGTCTCAAAAATAAATAAACGCTAAAAAAAAAAAAAAAAAAAAAAAAAATTAAAAAAATATAAATAATAAAATAAAATAAAATAAAATAAAATAATAATTGCCCATACAGTGCTACCTTATAACATGTTCTGAAATAAAATTCACTTTGAATAAAACTTAAATGTTGTAAAATGAGAAAAACAAAGACAGAAGGAGAGAGAGAGAGAAGGCAGGGGAAATGATGCCCAGAAAGGCTGAATAAGGAATGTGACAAATATTACCCCCAGAACAAAAAAATAAATAAATAAATAAAACCAGATAAAACTATTAAAACCAACTATTTAAGACCTGGATATTGACCAAAAACATACAAAAATTTGAGAAGTGTTTATTCAAGAAAATCTACTGAATCTCGGTAAGAACAAGAGAAGTGTGGGGTGGTTTAACCTGGAGTTCCCACCATCCCACACCGACTCCCAATCCCTTGGTATGAAGTCCCACCAGGGAGAGCGAGCTGTGGAGACAGGCAGCCGCACTTAGCCAGAGGGAGCTAAACTTCACTGGAGCACAGCAAAAAGAATTCCATGCCTAGGGGCATTTTCAAAAACAATAATGATTCCAGGCACAAAAAAAATCAGGGAGGCCAATATCACATCTAGCCTGAATTTGCAATACTAGTTAGGGCAAGCAACAGATCAGGAAATCAACCAGAAATTTAACAGTGAGAATTAGAAATGAGACCATCAACATAGGCCCCGACAAAAAAAAAAAAAAATCTATGTTTTCCTGCTATGTGCACAGGACTTTAACCATGTAGGAAAGAAATTAAAAGGCAACTCATCCCTAGATGAATGTGACCCTTGCAAATGCAGAAAGCAAAAGCCTGGGCTGACTTGTAAACTGCCTGAACTTTGAAAGCATTCCCACAAGCCTCTTGAGAACCACTGACAAAGGATGGGGCCTCATTGTTTCAAAGAATTTAAACACAACCTCTGATCAATCATAGGCTGACCACTAAGATATCCTGACCCAAGGGCAACTACAAGAAAATTAGACTTAAAAACAAGAAAGTTAGAACCAGCAGAGACATCAGCAGCCACATACTGTGGGAGACACAGACTCCAAAGAATGAGTTCAGGTAAGTCATTAAACAGAGAGAACAAACAGCTCTGGGGGGAAAGGAATCAGAATGCAGACTATATTATCAAAAATGTCCAGGTTTCAACAAAAAATTTTAACAGGCAAAAATGGAAGAGTGTGACCCATACACAGGGACCAGGGGGACAGGCAGTTTGAATAAAATGTCTCCAGAGGAGCCTAGATTTCAGACTTAGGCAGCAGAAACCTCAAAGCTTAGATTATAAATATGTTCAAAGAACTAGAAGAAACCACTTATAAATTAAAGTATGAGGACAATAACTCATCAAATAGAAAATATCTATAGACAGAAATTGTTTTTTTAAAAAAAGGAAATTCCAAATTGAAAGAACTAAAATGAAAAATTCACTAGAAGGGTTCAATAGCAGATTTGAGTTGGTATAAAAAGAATCAATAAACCTGAAAATAAAAATGATCAATCAAGATGATCCAATATGAAGAAAGGAAGAAAAGAAATATGAAGTAAAATTATATTTACAAAAGACTTGTGATAAAGAACCTGGCTCCATTTTTTGATGTTTGACTACTGATTTATTTTAAGTCTTACCTCCCCCTTCCCCTTTGACACATTTGTACAGCTTGATAAGACAGTCCATGTGCCCCCCAAACTTTGACCCCAGGGGGAAATTCGAATTTCACAAATCCCAGTCTGCATACAGGAACTTCTCTTTTATAGCCATTATAAAGAACTAACCCACTCCTGCCTCACTCAAACCATGCCAGACATGTCTTTATGCACCCTACGCTGCCTAGGTGAGTAGTAAGTTTTCTCTCAAATTCTCCTGTTATATAAGGTGCAATCAATAAACATCCCACTAATTGGGAAGGGGGTCCATTCCACCTCCACAGGTTGACCACAAAACAGGAGTGAAAGAGGGGACCTCTCTACCAATCTTACAGAAAAGGATTATAAGAGAATACGATAAACTTAGGCCCCCTGGATAAGTGACATGAAATGGACAAATTCCTAGAAAGACACAAATTACTAAAGCTGACTTAAGAAAAAACAGAAAACTTAAATAGACATATAACACGAAACTGGATTAGTAATTTTAAATCCTCCAGTAAAAAAAAAGCTCAGGCAAATTATACCAAACACTGAAAGTAAAAATAATAGTAATCCTTTATTACAAACTCTTCTAGATAAGAGAAAATATTTCCCAGCTCATTCTTTAGGGATAGTATTTCCTCTGATACCAAAGGCAGAAAAAGATATCATAAGAAAAAAAATACTGTCTTAACATATAAAATAATTTGGATTTTTAAATTTCTTCAATCTTAGTCATTTGCATCTTTCTAGAAATATATCAGTTTCATCTAAAATTTCCCTTTGTGAGGGGACAGAGTGTTGTTCAAAATATCCCCGTGATTTTCTTAATACAAAAAGCAGGGCTGTCATTTCTGAAATTATGGAAATTTTCAATATCTGTGCTGTCTAGTACAGTAGCCATGAGCCACATGTGTCTTTTTAGCATTAAAAATTTTTTTTTAATGTTTATTCATTTTTGAGAGAGAGAGAGAGAGAATGAGAATGGCGGGGGGGGGGGGGGGGGACACAGAGGGAGAGAGGGAGACACAGAATCTGAAGCAGGCTCCAGGCTTTCAGCTGTCAGCACAGAGCCCAATACAGGGCTTGAACCCATGAACCGCAAGATCATGACCTGAGCCAAAGTTGGACGCTTAACTGACTGAGCCACCCAGGGACCCCTTGTGAGCATTTAAAAGAGTACCTGTCAAGTCTGAAACATTTGAATTTTATCTTTATTCTTGTAGGAAATTTTCACAGATTTTAGAATTCTAGATTGTCAATTATTCTCTCAGTAATTTGAAGATATCATTCCATTGTCTTCCGGCCTTCAACGTTTCTGTTAATAAGTCAGCCATAAGTCTAATTTTTTTATTCTTTGACAGTGTACTATTCCTTATCCCCAGCTACAGCAGTTTTTGGAATTTTTCTCTTCATCTTTGGTTTTCCACCAGTTTATTACAATATACTAAAATACAGATTTTTTTAAAATCCTGCTTGGTTTTATCAATAATACTATTATTTGATAGCTTTCATCAGTTATGGAAAGTCTTCAGCCAGTCTTATCCCATATCCCTTCTGCCCCATTCTCTCTCAACCCTTTGTGTGAACTCCAATTACACACTTCTGACTTTTCAGTATCTCTAGGTCTCCTTCAATCTCTTCAATAATTCTTCTACTTCACTAATTTTCTATCAGCTCTATCAGACTCTAATCAGACTCTATCAGACTCTAACGAGTCTCTCAAACTCACCCATTAAGTTCTTAATTTCAATGATTATGCTTTCAAGTCTAGATTTTCCTTTTTCTTTCAAAAGTTTCCAGTTCTCTGCTAAAAATGGTAAATCATGTCTTTTCTATGAACAAGGTAAGCATAACTATATCAAAGTTGCTCCTGAAAACTCCAATAACAGAGGCCCCGATGGATCTAATACTGTCTTCTGTTGCTTCTATTTGATTTTGTTCCTGTTGTTTGATCATCTGTGCTTTTTATTATGGACTAAATATTATATTTGTAAAATTTCTATTGTGATAATTTGAGGCCTTGCATAATGTTACCATCTTCCAAACGGATTTTCATTTGCTTCTGTGAACCACCTGAGACAAATACAATAGATTACGTCAATCTGCTCTCAGGGTTTCAATATCTTCAAAGTGGAGATATGGTTTCTGTGAGGGTCTATCTACATCCAGTTCCTTACCTATAGATTGTAGCCCTCCAGGATCCCAATACCAAATAAGAGTGGTTCGCCAGGGCCACACACTCCCCACATTAGCAGGGCCCAAATTCCAATCCCTATCCCTCTCGTCCTAAAAGAATATCAAGTGTATTGCTCAGTTTTTCAGCTTCTTAGTCTTTCAGCTGATCCCCCTAGAAACTAGTAAGCATTCATAAGAGATAACTCCAAATAGTAGCTTTATCTCCCTAAACCTTTTTCTTCCTTTTCACTCTTATTTCTTTTTAAAGAATGTCTTTTTTTATGTTATTTATTTTTGAGAGAGAGAGTGTGTGTGTGAACAGGGAAGGAACAGAGAGAGAGGGAGTCACAGAATCTGAAGCAGGCTCCAGGCTCTGAGCTGTCGGCACAGAGCCAACATGGGGCTCAAACTCATGAACCATGAGATCATGACCTGAGCTGAAGTTGGACACTTAACTGACTGAGCCATCCAGGTGCCCCTCACTCTCTTATTACCTCTCAAATACCTTCAACAGATTTTTTTTTTTTTTTTTTTTGGTGATGGACATAAGCCAACTTTTCTAACTGTTGTCAGAAGACTGGTTTCCAACTATTTTCTATGCCATAATTGCAAGTGGAAATGTCAACCCACTCTTAACTCTCCCATTTTCAGTCAATGCCTAAAATTCCCAACTCCCTCCTATATGACTCACTCTTCTCTCTGATGAAAATTCTCCCTAATTTCATCTATCCTCTCCTCCTTTCCCATATGAAAATTAGAAAGGTCCCTACATGTTTACAACCTAATCTCCTCAATTTGTGTTCTTCACCCTTATTTTTATCTACTCAAGAACTTTACCACATCATTATCCTCTCCACAGCTGCCTCCACAACAGCATTGAACCTAGCTAAGGGCCTACTCCTGTTCTCCTCCTATTCAATTCAAGCAACCAGCTACCATTCCATTTCTCTCACTCCCATCTGCCAAAATTTAAAAATGTGGTCTAATCTCATAACTCTATTTCCCCATGACATACTCTTTAAACCTCCTGGGAATAGGATTTTGTCCTCATCTCTACAATGAAATAAGGCTTTCAGTATTCCTTAGAAGGAAAAGCTTCGTTACTAAAACAATAGCATACTCTCAGTTAATTATTCCTAGCCCCTCTAGAATAGGATGCGACTGACCATGCCCTCGGACTACAAACTCTTCTCCCTTGACCCTTCTGGACACCACAGTCTCCTAGCTCCTTTCTCTCTGCAATTCTCAAATGTTCTTGCTGATTCTTCTTCTTTCACTTACCCCTTAAGTTTCTGCCATTTGCAAGATTCTATTCTTAAGCCTCATCTCACTTCTCTGTTAAAGAATTTTAAATCTACATCTCCAACTCTGCTCTCCAAAGCTCTTCAACTTTCCAACTTCCTGCTCATTAATATTGGCAAGCACTTCGAATGCAACATGTTTCTAATTCAAGTTATTATTCTCCTCAAACTAGATTTTCTGCCTGCATACTTATTGCATCCAGATTCATGACATCATCATCATCCTTGGGCAGCAAACAGTAGTCATCTAATCTCTTTCACTCCGTTACTAATACTCTATTACCAAATTCCATCGCTCCTGCCTTCAAAATGTGTCCTAAATAGATTCTCTCCTTTCCAACTTGATTAGCACTGTCTGAAATCAGATTGTCCCAAAAGGGTAGCCCTAAGATCACAACAGTTTCTTAACAGGTCTCTCAACCACTAATTTCTTTTCTTTGATCCGTATTTCACATAGGAGGTATTTTATGAAGTGCTTTTTCAAAACACTTCAGGGTTCCTCACTGCAACTCTGAAATCTAACCTATTGTAATGATTAATTTTATGTGTCAACATGGCTGCATCACAGAGTTTCCAGATATTTGGCTAAACGTTATTTCAGGGTGTGCTGTGGCACCTGGGTGGCCCAGTCAGTTAAGCATCCGACTTTGGCCCAGGTCATGATCTTGCAGTTCCTGAGGTCAAGCCCTGCGTCAGGCTCCGTGCTGACAGCTCAGAGCCTGGAGCCTGTTTCAGAGTCTGTGTCCCCGTCTTTCTTTGCCCCTCCCCCAGTCACGTTCTGTCACTTTCTCTCTCAAAAATAAACAAACATTAAATAATAATAATAGACATTATTTCAGGGTGTGTCTGTGAGGGCTTCTGAATGAAATTAGCATTTGAACTGGTAGATTCAGTAAAGCAGTTCACCCTCCCCAATGTGGGTAGGCATCATCCAATCTGTTGAGGGCCTGAAGAGAACAAAAAGGCCAAGGAAAGAAGAATTTGGCCCCTCTAGTCTGATCACTGGAGCTGTGACACTGATCTTTTGTTCTCAGTACTCTCAGTTCTCAGACCTTCAGACTGGACTGAAAGCTACATCTTTAGCTCTCCTGGTTCTTAGACCTTCAGACTTAGACTGAATTACATTACCACCTTTCCAAGGTCTTCAGCTTGCAGACAGCAGACTGTGTAACTTCTCGGCTTCCATGATTGCATGAGCCAATCCCTATAATAAGTATCTTCCTATATCTATATCGTATTTGTGCTGTTTCTCTAGAGAACTCTGACTAACACACCCATCTTTCAGGTCTCATTTCTTACTAAAGGTTTTTACAATATCATTTTTCTGATGAAAATGGTAAGTTGGGAAAGCCCCAGCTTGGCATCTAAGTCTAAAAAATGACTTAAAAACAAACTGAGTTAACAACTATAAACTCTGGAGAGAAAGGAAGGAAAGGAGGGAGGGAGGAAGGAAGGAAGGAAGGAAAGAAGGAAAGAAGGAAGGAAGAAGGAAGGAGAAAAGAAAAGAAAAGAAAAGAAAAAGGGAAAGGAAAAAGAAAAATAAAGGGAGAAAGAATGAACAAACAAAAGAACTACTTGAAGATTCTGATTCTGAAGAGTAAACAAAATAAATAGATTATTAGGAGAAACAGAAATCTGGAGACATGATGGACACCAAGGTGAGTTTCATGTGTTTGGTTTTTGGTTTTCTGGTTTGGGGTTTTTGGGCGGGGATGGAGGGGCCATAGCTTTGCCCTAAGAACAGGCCATGGACACAGAGAAGTGGGTAATACAGGCAGCTAAAACTTTAAGAGAAATCCTACAGACTGCCTGGCCAGAAGAAAGGGAAAAGAGCCTGAGCAACCACAGCTAGCTGCCAGAGCAATCTAGAATAGGAAAGAGCTTAAGAGGGATTCCCCTAATTCTTATAAACATTGTACAAGTCTCAGGTTGACCCCTTAACACTATAGATGCGTAGGACGGACCCAATGCAACATCATAAAGGCTTTAAAAATTAAACTAAAACGTGAACTTACAGGAGACAAGACATATAGTCTGAGCCTAATGGGGTCTGAAGCTAATTGCCAATGAAATTTCTAAAAATCATGAAGACCTCAGTGGCTCAGTCGGTTGAGTGTCCAACTTCAGCTTAGGTCATGATCTCACGGTTGGTGAGTTCAAGCCATACATCAGGCTTGCTGCTGTCAGCACATAGCCCACTTTGGATCCTCTGTCCCCCCCCCCCCCCCACCTCATGCACGTGTTTGCTCGCTCTCTCTCTGTCTCAAAAATAAACATTAAAAAAAAAAATCACTTGTTGAAAATAAGAAATTTTTAAAAATCAACATTCTTCAGTGGAATTTAACAGAATTCAGAGTCTTCACAAAATACTAGTAACTATATCCAAGGCTCAACCCAAAATTACTTGACATACAAAGGACTCAAAATAATTGACCATTCTAAAGTGAAAGCAACTAACAGATACCACCCTTAAAATGACTCAGAGGTTAAAATGAGCAGACAGCGACTTTAAACCAGCTATGATAACTGCTCACTGACAGAAAGGAAAAGACACTAGAATGACTAAAAAGATAGGAAATCACAACAGAGAAATAAAAATTTCCTTTCAAAATGGAAATTTTAGGGGTGCCTGGGTGGCTCAGATGGTTAAGCATCCGACTTCGGCTCAGGTCATGATCTCACAGTTCTTGGGTTCGAGCCCTGCATCGGGCTCTGTGCTGACAGCTCAGAGCCTGGAACCTGCTTCAGATTCTGTGTCTCCCTCTCTCTCTGCCCCTCCCCCACTTGCACTTTGTCTCTCTCTCAAAAATAAACAAACACTAAAAAATAATTTATGAGGGGCACCTGGGTGGCTCAGTCAGTTAAGCATCTGACTTCAGCTCAGGTCATGATCCCACGGTCAGTGAGTTCAAGTCCCGCATCAGGCTCTGTGCTGACAGCTCAGAGCCTAGGGCCTGCTTCAGATTCTGGGTCTCCCTCTCTCTCTGCTCCTCCCCCACTCACGCTCTGTCTCTCTCTCTAAGATGAATAAATGTTTAAAAATTTTTAAAAATAATAATAATAATAATTTAAGAAAATGGAAATGTTAAATGGAAAATTATAATATCTGAAATTTAAAAATTCAGTGTATGAGCTTAATAGCAAAATAGAGATATAAGAGTGCAGAGTCAATGGCTCAAACTTTATCAGTACAAGTTATCTAACCTGAAAAAGAAAGAAAAAAAGATTGAACAGAAAGATGAACAGAGACTTATGGACTTAAGGCTTATTTTATCAAAAAAATCAAACATATGCGTAAATGGAATCCCAGAAGATACAAAATGAGTCAAAAAATAAAGTAAAATAAATATTGACCAAAAACATCCTAGATTTTATGAAAGACAAATATATAAACTCAAGAAGCTCAATGAACCCCAAAGAGGAAAAATTCAAAGCAAACTAGATCCAGATAATCAACTGCTGAAAACCAAAGATAAAGTCAAAATCTAAAGCAGCCAGAGGAACATGATATACTACATAGAGGGAAACATTTTCAGTGGCACTAGATTTCTTATCATTACCTATTATCTTCTTTCAAGGCATCCAGAGGACAGTGGAACAACATCTTTAAAAGGTTGAAAGGAAAAACGATCAACCCAGAATTCTATATCCAGCACAAATGTACTTCAGGAATGAAAGCAAGATAAAGACATTTTTCAGATAAAGGAGAACCAAGAAAATCCATTACCAGCAGAACATCACTATAAGTAACACAAAAGGAAGTTCTTCAGGATAAAAGGAAATGACAGCAGAGCAAAAACTAGATCTTCAGGAACGAATGTTAAGCATAAGAAATATTTAAGTAAATTATACCCAATAAAGTAGGAAAAACAATTTAAGAAAATCTGTTTCTAACCTGGAATTCTATATGCAAACTAATAATCAAGTATGGTAGTAGAATAAAGACATTTTCAGAAGTGCAGATCTAAAAAAACTTCACGTGTTCCTTCTTATGAAACTACTAAAATATATGCTTGACCAAAATGACAGAGTAAAACAAGAAAGAGGACACAATGAGAAGGAAACACAGTAAATAAAGTACATGTACATAAGTAATTTCCAAGATGACAGAGAAAGGAGATCCCAGAATGGCAACTGTGCACAGGCACAGAGGACAACCTCTAGACTGGAGGACAACAGTTTACATCAGAGCAGGATCAAAAGACAGACTGGTATCACCAAGATCTCTACTACCAAAGTATTTATTGTCTTTTTAATCCAACACAGATTCCCTGATTGAGCCTGGTTTCTTGTTCTTGGCTCGAGTTCACCATAACCTGATAAAAGTTCCTTCTTTGTGCTCCAGAAACTTGATTCAGCTGAGGCCACTCACTGCACCACACAGAAGTATTCTACTTTGATCAACTCTGGAGCTTGTGAATTAATTATAGGACAGATTATCTGTAGTATGCTTCCTTTTATGTAACAAAGAAAAAAAAAAGAATCACACACACACCCATATGCTCATCTGTGAGAAGAGGCATACAGAACAGTAACACAGAACTAGTGAGAATGGTTACCTATGGGAGAAGGAGGGCAGGATGAAAAAGAGGCAGGTGAAAACTGGGAAAAGAAATGAAGGGGAAGTAACACTTTACAGCATATACCTTTCTGTATGTTGACTTTTGAAACCACGTTCATGTTCCACATACTCAAAAAATCAACATAAAATAAGAACAGGAGAAACAACCCAAAATGTAACGTAAACAAAAACAAATGATCCCAACTATCTTTAAAATGAGAAACACAACATACTAAAGGAATGAGGGAAGAACTAACACAAAGAATTCTTGAGCATAGTATTTAACCCTTAAGTTAAAGACAAATAAGAAGTATAAATAAAAATTAAAGCCTAATTAATAAGTTTTTCACAGTTTTAGGTTGGCAACCCTAAAACTACTTTCTGTATATTCTAGGATTTGTCAAGTAAATGAATATATTGTAATCTAAATATAAGTAAATATATTGTAAATATAAGTAGAAAGGTTAGAATAAACCCTGTGGTGTTGAAATGGAATTGGAGGTATCACTATAACCAATGGTTTATAGTATATAGAGATAAACACAGAAATACAGACATACAAATGTATACAAGTATGTACATGTATATATCCTTATGTGATCTAGCTCTGTCCTCTAAAAGGGCCTAAAATCAATAATATTCAGTAGCAATAAGCCCAGATTTCAGTTTCTAAATAACATTCACTGCTAAAAGGAACCAGCCTCCTTAGAAAAATGGCCAGTTCTGAGGCTGGAGTGGAGGAGGTACAATAAGAGCCTAGAAGAGGGGTTGGCAAACTACAGCCTAAAGACCACATTCAGTCAGGCACCTGTCTTTGTAAATAAAGTTTTATTGGAACATAGCCAAACTCATTCATTTACAAATTGTCTATGGTTGGTCTCCTGCTGAGGGTGGGGTTAAGTAGTTACAACAGAGACTATATAGCCCTCAAAGCCAAAAATATTTACTATCTGGCCACTTACAGTAAAACTTCGCCAAGCCCTGGCCTAGATAGAATATCTTCTTGTTCCAGAAAGTAAGAACACACCCCAAAATAATGGGTACATGTCAAAAGTTCATAGAAGCCAGTCGAAAAGCTTCCTACTGACCAAATATATGACAATTTCACTATCAAAAATTTTACATATAATGGCTTACATATAATCCATTAAGTAAAATAAGAATCCATGAGTTCATACTGATAGAAACAAATAAATAAAAGGGAAAGCTTTCTTACTTACATCAGAATCCTAACATTTTAACAAATGAAAAAAAAAAAAGATGGAATTAAAAAATTACCATTGGCAATCATCATCACGCTAATTCATTAGATTCATCAATGGATGCTAAAACTAGTAGGTGAAAGTTTGAGGAGTAATCAGATATTTAATCATCTCAAACTATTCACAGATAGTTATTAAATACAAAGAGGAAAAGTGTATCTTTACAGTGGAGATATCTAGCAGACCAACTTAACCAACCGATCAAAGTCAACACCAGCAACAGGACAAATCAACATCATATGCCTCCTGATAAGATACATTAAGAAAAACATGTCACTTATGAAATACCAGTAAAACCCAAATTGAGGGGTTTACTACAAAATAACTGGCGTATAGGTTTCAAAAATATTATTCATGAAAGGACTCTTCCAGATTAAAGGAGACTAAAGACACATGATACTCCATGCAACTTGTGATCAGGATTTTTGTTTCATATAAAGGACAGAATTAGGAAACTTGAAGATACTTGAATAAGATCTATAGATTGGTTAATGGCATTATATCGATGTTAATTTCCTTATTTTGATCGCTGCACAATAGTCATAAGAGAATTGCCTTTGAATGTCTGCAACTCACTCTCAGCTCAAAACAAACAAACAAACAAACAAACAGGCAAGTGGGGAGGGATGTTCAAGTAAATGTGGTAAAATGGTAATGCTGAAGAATCTGGTGAAGAGGACAGAGTAATTCTTTGTACCACTCTTGCATCTTGACTATAGATCTGAAATTACATGTTTTCAAAAGAATCCTAGTTTCTAATTATAATGTCATATCTGTTTATTAAGTTACTTTTTTTATCATGCTAAAGAACATTCACAACAATTGATAATATAACTAAAAAACGCCCCCTAACATCCTTTACAAATGATGTCCTAAATAAAAGAAACTCAAATAATCAGTTAAAGGATATGTGGGCTACAAGATCATTCCATCCTGTTTCATATGGGCCAAAACAGATTTATTAGCTGCAAGCTCAAATAAAGTGATCTCAAATAAGAGTTATGTCAGTAAAAACCCTGCCTCTCAACAGGTCAGCAGTGACTTTACTCACTTATATTTTACAAAATATTTTGAGGATTTAAAAAGATTAAATGTCCTGAAAGGGACAACAACCCAGCACTTTTTGCAAACACAGCTGTTGGTTAAAGCTCTTGAGAAAAGAAAAGTTCTGGAATGAGAATCAGTTTGAGGAAGAGATAATGGTTATAAAATATTAAGAAAATTTTGGAATCTTTTCCTATTATTCTAATAGCTGACTTATTTCTGAAAATGTGCTTCATTACTGCATGTAGCACTATATGCTCCTCAGCTCTGGGCACGGAGCAAGGTCCCTACTTTCATGGTATTTACAATCTAGGGGCTGAAGACAAACAGGTAAACAGACAACTAAACAAGGCACAATCTAGGGGGCAGAGAAGACAAGGAAACAAACAACTTACCATGGAGGTAAAAAAGAGTGATGAGATCGTGACAAACAGGATGAGGAAAGAGGACACCACTTTCGCTTTGGTGATTAGGAAAAGCTTCTATTGAGGAGATAATACTGGAGCTAAGATCCAAATGATGAGAAGTCCACACGTGAAGGTCTCAGAGTAGAGCCTTCTTGGCAGAGAGTATGACAAGTGCAAAGACAACAAAGAAGAAACAATCTCAACATATTCAAAGAAGTGATTTTAAAAGGCATCCTCATTAGGGGCACCTGGGTGGCAAGGTTGGTTAAGCAACCAGCTCCTGGTTTCGACTCAGGTCATGATCTCACCTTCGAGGGCTGATAGCACTGAGCCTCCTTGGGATTCTCTCTCTCCCTCTCTCTCTGCACCACACCCCCCCCTCCTCACATGCCCTCTTTCTCTCTCAAAATAAATAAACATTTTTTTAAATAAATAAAATAAAAGGCCTCGTTAATACTCTCAGTATAGGAGATAATACCAAAGAATTGTCAGTTTTGTATTAGGTATGATAATGGTATTATGACTGTATATAGAAAAGTTCATCATTGCATAGCATATATATGTACATATATGTACTATACAAAAAATGATATCAGGGATTTCTTTAAAATATTTCGGCAAAAAAAAAAAAAGAAAAAGAAAAAAAGGGATGAAGAAGGCAAATGTGCAAAAATTACTGATTTGGGGAAATGGGGAAATGGGGGTTGATAAACGACTCTAGTTTTTGTATGTTTGAAATTTTTCGCAATTTTTAGAAACTTCACATTAAAAGTGGCAATACCTCCTATCTTCTTTCTCTGACTTTACTGTATCAGCTCAGCTCTCACCTTCTCAGTTCCGCGTTCTGACTACCTCCTTTAAGGACATATAAATGAAAGCTTTAAGGATATTCTTCAACACTAGATACACTCCATGGTGTCAGTTTCCGTGACCAAGCTAATCTACCTAAGGCAGGGATAGAACCCAGAGAGAAGTTACATAAGAGAATATAAAATAAACAGCCACATATGGTTAAACAGCAAATCATTCTTTCTGAGGAAAACAAACAAACAGACAAACAAACAAAAAGGGAATTGCCTAGACCATGGACCATCCTCCCAAAGATTAAAAAACACAATAGGCTTCTTCCCGCCTCCAATCCCTGGAGACTGCTCTGGCAAAGATTTCCTGATTGTGAAATCCTACTCTCAACGTTCAATCTTGATCTTATTTGACCTTGCACTTGACAGAGTTGAACATTCCCCCTCTTCTTGAGACTACTTCCTTAGCAGACAGGACAGGCAGGCTAAATATGCCTGTACCCCTTCCTTTTAAGGAAGGCAAGCGTCTTCTGCCTCAGGTGACCAATTCTGAAGGAACCAGGAATGGGTCCCTAACCCAACAATCTGGTAATACAGTAGAGTCATTTTTCTGAAAACCCTTCTGATAGCAAATTACTACAACTGCTAAACAAAATCTTGCCAACTTCTTGAGAGCACAGTTGAGCTCTCAAGAAAGAAACAAAAATCCCCGGGAGCTAAAATTCAAGGAGAGCTAGAAACCAGAATACATAGAAGCTGAGGGTCTCCCAGAGACCCTGGGGGCACATCCTGGTGTCAGTGCCAAGAGGCTTGTAGTTGAAAGCCGCAGGAGGGCCAGGAGATAAAGCTCTGACCCTATGAAATGTAGACATATAGAAGTTAGCCTCCTGACAAATAATCAAGACTCTTAAAGGGCCATCAATTCAGTGAAAAGTTAGGCTAGAAAAAAATGCACCTACAGTGAAGAAAAACAACAAATGTGTGTGTGTTGACCTGGGCTCCAGCTGGGAACACAGGTGAGTTTCCCCTCGAGATGCATAACGGGGGCTTGTAGGGGTAGCTACGCCCGAGCACAAACACTGACTTAAAGTAAGCCTAGGCTGGTAGTATCCCAAGGTGCTAGCTGAACCAAAACAGTCTCTTAGGACCATACACTTCAGAATATTCCCATACTCAAAAGCCTGAGAAGTGCTTACAAAACACATGAGGAAGACAGCTGGAGGAAGGGAGCCATCATGTTTGAGAGTCAAAAAGAAAAAAAAAAAAAAAAAAACGCAAAATGTGGTACAAAATAGTTTCAGGTCATAAAAATGACAAATACATAACATTTTAAAACTCTAATGTGTATAAAGAAAAAAAAGAAAAACAAAGAGCTTACTAAAAGACAAATGTTAAAAGAATTAAATAGAACTTTCAGAAATGCAAAGTAACTAATGTTGGCAGAAAACTTTATAGGTAAATGCACTAGCCTTTCTCCGTGATTACAGCAGATGGCTAAAAGCAAAAGTATAATATTGTCTGATATGGTTCTCAGTGTATGTAAAGGAAATATAAAGACAACTAGTTATAAAGTAGGGAAGATAAAGGGGCCTAAATGGTGGTAAAGTTCCTACATTTCACCTAAAGTGGTAAGATATCAATATTAAGACTATGACCCAAATTTATCTTTATTTTTTTACATTTTTTTAGTGTTTATTTTTGAGAGAGAGAGACAGAGGGCAAATGGGGGAGGGGCAGAGACAGACAGATAGAAACAGAATCGGAGCAGGCTCCAGGCTCTGAGCTGTCAGGACAGAGCCCTACAGTACGGGGCTCAAACTGACGAACCGTAAGATCATGACCTGAGCCGAAGTCCGACGCTTAACCGACTGAGCCACCCAGGCATCCCCCAAATTTATTTTTAAATTCAACACAATTCCTATTAGGCCCCAAGATTTCTTGTAGATGCAGACAAGCTTATCTTAACATTTATATGGAAATGCAAAAGAACTAGCATAACTAAAATAATGGAAAAAATTGGAGGAAGCCTACTACCCAATTTTAAGCTATCCAGCAAAAGAGATCAAGACGGTGTGGTGTTTTCAAAGAGATCCATAACAGATCCATCTTAAACAAAAATCAATTTCAAATGGAGCTAACATAAACCTATAAAACTTTTAGAAGAGAACATAAGAAAAAAACTTTATGACCTAAGATTAGGTAAAGAGGTGCACCTGGCTGTTTCAGTCAGTAGAGCACGACTCTCGGTCTCAGAGTCATGAGGTCAAGCCCCACATTGCATACAGCTTACTGTAAAAAATAAAAATTCAAAAAAATATTTTAAAAAAGATTAGAGAAAGAGTCTCAGACATGACACCAAAAGCGTAATCCATCAAGGAAAAAAAAAATCCATCTAGGACCTGGTCATTGACACAGCTGAATGATGAATTAAGAAATTTTTACTCAACATGCTGAACATTAGAACAGAAAACCAAAAAGAGTCATTAGAATCTCTGGAATCTCAGTTCATTTTATCCTTAAGAAGTAAAGTGGACAGGTAGAAGGGACTTATATAAATAACTATTTCATTTAAATGATAGACATTGGCCGGACACCATTTACCTACCACCTATCATTTTAGGATCATTGTAAAAATCTCCAGGGAATTAAACTTGAAGCGTTTCAGACCCTCAGGGATAATTCTGGGGCTCCTGGCATCAATCAAGAGTTACCAATAAAGAAAAAAGACCATCTCATTGTTCTAGAACAAGGCTGATAATTCCATCATCTTGAACTCTAGTTCCCAACTGCTTCTTTAACTCATGAAGTATTAACTCTTAGTGAAATTTAGGTTTACAGTTTTAGTCAAAGTTTAAAAACCATTATACCTGAAAGCATAATTAATAAGAGACTTAGATTATGAAATATTTGGAGTGCCTGGCTCAGCCGGTGGAACATGTGACTCTTGGTCTCAGGGTTGTGGGCTTGAGCCCCACACTGGGTGTAGAGATTACTTAAAAATAAAACCTTTAAAAAATATTTTTTATTCATTTCTGCAATCCCAAAACCTAGCAAAGTGCTTGCTGAATAAGTGCTCAATAAAGTCTGTGAAATTCACCACTTCTCAAAGAAAAATGAAATGCTGAATTTAAGAGACTGAAATAGTGAAACTCACTGAAAGTCTGTCACCAAAAGCCATTTGCCACAATCCATCAGACCAAATTGCTCTCACTCTCCACTCTCAAACATGTGACAGTCCCTCTGTCATTGGTCTAGTACTGGTCCACACTGCCTCTCTCCTAAACTGACACCTAAAAGCCCCTCATGCTTCCTATCCTGAATCCCACAGCCAGGTTACCCTTCCTAATGTATAGTTACAATCATGTCATCACCCTACTTAAATTCTCATGCCATCATCTCAGAAGATTCTTCAGCATCTGTTAACATTACTTGCTATTTTTGTGTCACCTCACACATCCTCTCGTGACTTCTCGTGTTGAATGAAACATCCACTTGTTCATTCGGTCAGTCACTTAACAAAAGTGTTTTGAGCTCCTACACCAGACCAGGTACTATGCTTGGCCCTAAGGAATACAATGGAAAAGAAAAAGAGACTCAATTCTTCCTTTCATAAGCTCAGTTTAGTGTAGAAGAAAGATGTTAATCTGACAATTATACAAACTGATATGTGATTTCAAACTGAAATGTATACCCTGGAGTGGGAGGACATAGAACACACTCAAGGAACGTGGCTATACCTTAGAGAAAAGGGGAAAGTGAGGTAAGGTCAAGCTGGAATGAAAGCAGGGGCCACTCCATGCTAGAACTTTCAGGATATATGAAGAACTTTGGGTTTTTATCTTATAAAAGGGGGGAGGTACTGAAGTGTGTCAATCGGGAAGGTGACATGATCAGAATACATTCTGATAAGATCCCTCTAGCTTCAGGGTAGAAAATGGATTGGAGATGAGGGGACAAGAATGAATGGGGCCCCCAGTGTGGTGGCTATTTGGTCAGACCATGTAAAAAAAAAAAAAAAATGACGGTACTGAGATCAAGAAATTTTAATCAAGAAACATGTAGGAGGCCAAAACAACAAAAGGTGATGGACTGGACACAGAGGGTGATAGAAAGAGGATGATCAAGGATAACTTCATGTTCACTGGCTTCTACAGGTGAATGGGTGATGGTGACATTCACTGGGACAAGCTTACTGGACTGGGGTAGACAAGAACAGATCGTCAGCCCAATATGGGACAAGCTGAGTATGAAGTGACTGCAACGCCAACAGATGATATCAACCAGGCAGCTGGACATCTAAGTCAGGAGCTCTGACAACCTCTGGGCTAAAGGCAAATCTGGGAGTCACCAGAGAACAAATATAATTGAAGTTGTGAACACAAACAGGATCCGCCAAGGTAAAGAGCAGGGAGGAAAAAGAAAAGGAGCCTAGGATGAGATATGAGGAGCCTCAAAGTTCAATAGGCAGGGAGAAGACAATCTCAAGATAGAGAAGGAATGGCCTCCTCTAAAGGAGGTGTAAGAGAAAACTCAGGAGGGTGTGATGTCAAGAATCAAGATTTCAAAAGGTAGTGGGCAATAAATTCGTACACTGCTAGAAGTGAATTAAGAATTGAGTGTTCATCAGCAACGGCAGCATGGATGTCAGGGGAGCTGGGCGAGAGCGGTTTTAGTAAGTATGGAAATAAAAACCAAACAGAAATAAGCTGAGGTATTAATAGGCAGGGAGGATATAGAACTAATGAACTCAGGAGATTCTTCTGTGGAATCTGGCTGTGAAGAGGGAGAGGTGAAGTTAAAAAAAAAATAGAGTTTCCATTTGTTGTTGCTATCATTTTCAATAAAGGAGAAACTTGAGTGTGTTAGAATACTGATAGGAAAGAAGAGTTGAGAAGGTGGGGCCAAATATAAATGATAGCTTCTGGGAGGGGAGAATGGGGAGGATGGGTGGGTACATTTTGACTAATACTGCCCCAAATATTCCTTGTACTCCTCAAGCTTACACAATTCACTCATCCTCCACTCTAACCTCGCTCTTAAAATTTTACCCATTAAAGTACAGCTCAAATTCCCTATCTTCCTTCTGTGAACCTCACCTAAATTCTCTAGCTCTTGGGATCCTTTCTCTGTAATCCCATAGGGTGCTATGTTTTCCACATTTATTTCACCACAAAATCCTGTACAGCAGGTTCCACAGGATACACACCTGGAAATGAACATTCTACTTCCTGTCTAGCTCATGTCCTACCCCTCAATACAGCCTTTCCTAACCATACTAGAACAAAGTAATACCTCCCTTATAAAGTCCTGAACAATTACATCATTCAGAGTGTTAAGTATTTAAGATCCTAGAATGCAAGCTTCAAAACTGTGGGGACTTGTCTGTCTGGTTCGCCACTAGATCCCCAGTGCCTAGTAGGGCTGGCACACAGCAGGCACCCAGGAAATGTTTACTGAATGAATTAATTTAAAAAGATGCCCTGTTACTCTTCAACAACGGTAAATTATTTAAGAGCAGGAACTATGTCTTATGGCTATTTTTACACAGTGCCCTACAAAGTAGAATGAATGTTCTTGATAACACAATGATAATTTATTATGGCCTAATGTCACAAGGGGAAACTGAAAGGACAGAGTGGCAATATACCTTGACACTAATGAAAAAGAGTGAAAAGCCTATGTAATGTTTCTCAACTCTAATTTAAAAAATAATAACAGTTGTCTTCAAAGCACTACAACATTTCCCCACATTCCAGCATTTAAGAAAACCCTTGAAGATAATTGAACTATCTTTCCCCTGCTTATGAAGTGCTTTTATAAATTCATGTAACATTAGAATTTTGGTGCCTATTATAAGATTTATATGAATTCTGGAGTTTAATAATTTTCACATCTTGATAATATACAGGAATACATTAGTAAAGGCAGGAAATACATTAAGAAAATTGCTAGAATGGATCTAAGTATCATCTCCCTGCCTAATAAAGACAGAATCATCTTATTGCCATCAAAGTACCAGAGTTCTAGTCATAAATAACACAACAACAAATACAAGATATGCAATGAGGCAGCATACATATCCCAAATCAAAAGAGATCAACCCAGGGTCTTCTCAAATACAAGCTTTGCTACCAAATAAGACCCCAAAATATTATGAGATGGTAACTGCTTCATTTTTTAAGCAAACAGCTTCATTTGTTGTGTGTACTTTGTACAGGATTATATTATAAATTCAATCTCATGTTTCTCTCCCATATTTTGTTACTATGATTAAAGTCCCATACAGAATTACCAAATTGGAACAAATAAGATTACACTTTAAAGACTTTCAGACCAACTGTCACTTTCAACCCCCTGATATCTATTCTCTCTTTGAAGATAAATGTGCAAACTTTGGAGACAAATTTTAGACAAAGTAGCAAAAGGCTCAGATCAAACAAAAATACCTTTAGAAACAAGAAGAAATATCTTTTCATCCAGTGAGGAAGGAACAGACAGAGAAATTTATGGAATCTAAAAGAATAGGGACCAAATAAAAACTTCCTTTTTTTAACAGAAATCGGAACCTAAAGAAGTGGAGGAAGGTACCCACTCATATCAGAAGTCATGCTCTGCATCAAATAGCAAAAGAGAGCATCTCAAAAAAAAACAAGTTTGTTTGTTTGTTTTTTTTCATAACATGTGAGCAGTCACATTGGAATATCTCTGCCGTGATCAGTAATTTGGGCAAACACAGAATAAAATACTATTCTCTCCCTTGAAGTCATTCAGGGCAGTACTTCAGCAGCACTGAAAAAGCCACCCTAGAAGGTATCAGAAGTCGTGACGTGTACTGCATTAATTACTAGCCCGTGCCATCAAATACAGTCTTTTCTTTATTACTTTTTGGGGGAGTTTCTTTATCTTTTCATTTTGGAAATTTAAATACACATACAAAGTAGAATCAATGAATGCATGCTCATCACTCAACTTCAACAATTAGCAATAAATAGTCAATGTTATTTCATCTACTCCTACACACATAAGCACGTGCACTTCATATGCCCATATATACATGTATATACTAAATTATACTGAAGCACATGGAAAGACTTTTAAATTCCCTTTTAAGAACCTTAAATCATAGGTCATAGATAGCAAAATATTCTATTCAGCAAACAATTCAGTAATAACTACTGTTATCACTTAAGGCCTTTACTTACATAAAGCATAAATTTTATGGAACAAGGTTATACAGGTGTAATCCAAATTTCATGCTGTGATACAGAACAGCTACTTAATAATAAAGCTGAGAATATAATGCATCCACCAGCTTTATGCATGATTTAAATGGTAATCAAAGCCATTATCTACCCACAAACACCAATCTCAAAAGTAAAAGGACAAGGGGAAAAGAGTTGCAAAGCTTACCCACAAGGCCAATTTTACCAATTTAGAAAAATATGTAACTTTCAAAATCTATAGTTAAATGAACAGAAGGACTAACATATAGAAGAACTGAAAGTAGTTTTCCCTAGGTTCATATTATGTCAAATAAAATGTCAGTTTTCATGAAAACTTTTCTTTTTCATTTTACACAAGAGATTAATATCAACCTGGCTTCTGTGCGAATTCCTTATTTTTAAAAAATCTGTCAGTTATATCATTACTTTCTTCCTGGGAAATGCCTACTCTCAGGGCTGCAGCCACAAACATCTGGAATTTTCTACCTACAGACCCTTTGAGTCTTAAGCAAGGTAAGGCCTCGCTACAGACCATGCTCCTGCCAACGGCACAAGGTCCTTGCCGTGCACTGCAGACACTCCCAGAGGAAGACGTGCAAAATCCCAGGCAATTGTAGTGTCCCCGCAAAATCACAAAGAAGAATTCTAGCATTATTCAAGGCATCTGGAGGAATGCAGGACACCGAATTCCAAATGGCAAAAAGACAAAGACTAAATCCAGACCACAGATGGAAAGACGGGGAAGCTTCGATGACCCCTAAGCCAACTTGCCAATTTTGAACCTGGTCTGTCAGCTCGGCACTCTGTACCGGGGGACCTGAAAGAGGCCTCTGAGGACAAACTGATGTTAGCCCTCCTTTCTGTAGGGAAATTACGCTTCATATTCACACGATTCAACACGAGTGAGTTTGAAAGATGGTGACTCTAGGATTTGCGGCTTTTCAAAATTCCACACTTCCCAGATAAAAACCTCCACCACCCACATGGACATCACCATGGATTTAAGAGTTATGAACTTCAGGTAAGAAAAATAGGACAATCCAAGAAAACAAGTGCCCAAAAGAGTTCCAAAGAACACTGAAATGCAACTAAGACCTGCAGCATTTCTTTTCCCTGCCGCTTCAAAAACAGAACTCAAAACCAGCAGCACTGGAGACGCTGCTTCTCAGGGAGACAAAACAAACCTGAGGTCTACAGGCCCCAGGGAGATAAGCTGGTCTTCTACTTCCATTCCAGAGCTCCGGTTTCCCGGCGGTGATGCAAACCTTCTGAGCAGAGCACCAGAGTATGGGACACTAGCTCCAGGCAAAGTTCAAAACCTTAGGATCATTTTAAAACTTCAGATTGCCAATGTTCAATTTTTCATTTATGGGGAAGCTACATCACTAAGATTCTGCTACCTCTAGATGCACATAAAATATAAAACTTATATTCATACGGAGGCTTTGTGCAAATTTCACTAATCCACATGTGAGGAAATCCAAAGTTATGATTCCCACAGCAAGTGTAATCTTGGCAAACACGTATACATGCGTTGTATTCTGTATTACTTCAGATGGTGGGGGCCCTAAAAGAAACTTAGAAGAAAGCATATTTTAATCACCACATCTAATTAATTACAAAGAAAAATTCTCAGAGATTAGAAAAATGCCTTTCTTCAGGAATAGTGGAGCTATTTCTTTGAGACAACTAACAAACCCTAGACCAAGCACTAAAGAATGTACTGGAAGAAACCATCCTTACCTGGCCTGAACACCATGGGCCAGGCAACTTAACAGGGTTTTCTCTAAACTCTCATTTCTAATTTAAGACAATCAGCTAGTGGTGTTTAAAACTTCATTTCAGGGGCATCTGGATGGTTCAGCGTCCAACTTCAGCTCAGGTCATAATCCCAGGGTCATGGGATCGAGCCTTTTGCTAGGCTTCACACCGAGCTTGGAGTCTGCTTAAGATTCTCTCTCTCTCCCTCTGCCCCTCTCCCCTGCTCACATACTCTCTCTCTCTCTAATAAAAAACTTAAAAAAAAAAAACCACAAAACTTCATTTCAAATATTTAACACTCCCCAAACGTACCTTATGTGCCAACTGGATGCAGAATAAGCTCAATTTTAGCTCCACTTGAGGCAACAGAAGAAACATTTTAAGTCACCACAAAATGGATTAGCTACCATAAGATAAGTCAAATAATATTTGCTTATGTCCACTAATATAGAAAACAGTTTCACTGGTCCTTAGTTCAAGGTTAAAATGCCAGTTTCTAGGGGCGCCTGGGTGGCTCAGTCGGTTAGGCGTCCGACTTCGGCTCAGGTCATGATCTCACAGTCCGTGAGTTCAAGCCCCGCGTCGGGCTCTGTGCTGACAGCTCAGAGCCTGGAGCCTGCTTCAGATTCTGTGTCTCCCTCTCTCTCTGACCCTCCCCTGTTCATGCTCTGTCTCTCTCTATCTCAAATAAACATTAAAAAAAAAAAATGCCAGTTTCTAGAAGGGTGAATGCTACTCAATAGGCTATAAGTTTAATGGAAGGCAGCAGAGCTTAAGTGGTTAAGAGACTTCTGCAGCCAAAATGCCCAGGTTTGAATCCTAGTTCTGCCACTGAAAAGCCGTCACTTTGGGCACATTACTTAACATCTCTGTGCCTCAGTCTCACTATCTAAAAGAGGCAATAACAGAGGCGCCTGGGTGGCTCAGTCAGTTGGTGTCCAACTTCAGTTCAGGTCAGGATCTCACAGTTCATGAGTTCAAGCCCTGCATCAGGCTCTGTGCTGACAGCTCAGAGCCTGGAGCCTGCTTCAGATTCCAGGTCTCCCTCTCTCTCTGCCCCACCCCTGCTCGCACTCTGTCTCTGTCTCTCTCTCTCAAAAGTAAATGAACATTAAAAAAGGCAATAACAAAACCTACCTTGTAGAATACTTGAATTCTAAATGAGGTAACATAGGTAAAGTTCTCACAACAGTTCCTGGCAGATAGTAAGCACTAAAAAAGTATTTGCTATTATTAATGTAAGGTCATTTATTTTACCTTGGCAGCAATCTTCATTTATTTGGAAAAGACAAAAAAAATCAGTCTCTGTAGCACAACAGTAATAAATGACCTTCCCTCCTCTTGCCTCCTTTCTCTGACCCTCTTGCTAACTAAAGACACAGTCCAAACTCCTTAGCTAAACATTTAACTTGCTTCATAAGCTGTTGGCCAATCCTAGCTGATTGTCTTCCCTACTCCTATTATAACCTTCTGCTTCAATCGAATTAGTTTTCTCACAGTCCTCTAAATAAAGCTTGTACTCATTCAACAAACATCTGAGAATCTGTAAAGCCAAGCACTGTGCTAACACCACATGCAAAGTTGAAGACACAGTTTCTGGCCTTAAAAAGCTAACAGGATATAACAGAAGAAGGCATGTAAAAAAAAAAAAAATAGTTTCAATAGAATAGAACTACAGTCACAAAAGGGCAAAAGTAAGGTAGCTGCAGGGACAGGGGCTGGTAAATTCTATTGGTGAAGAAGTCCCCTCAGGGAGGGCTTCACAGAAGGCTTATGAGAAACGCTCAAGGATAAAGAGGAAAGCACCAGGCTGAGCAGAGGGCCGGAGGGCAAACAGTGAAAAGCATGGGCAAAGAAATTCTGGGTAATGAGGTACAGCTGGACTGCTGGAGCACCGATGGAAACTAGACGTTGGCAAACCGGGACAGCCAAAAGGAGTCTTGTACCCAAGTCAGAAGCACTGGGGTTAAGCTCTGCCCAGGAATCACCAAAGAATTCTGAGCAGGTGCCTAACATGATCAGATCTGCATGTTCCCATGGTCACTGCAGTGGCAGTTCAGAGGCTGATTTGAAGGAGAGACTGGAGACTGAAAAACCTGTTAAGACAACTGGAAGGGTCCAGGTAGCAGTAGGGATGGAAAAAGGAGACGGGTTCAAAAATGCAAATTAAGAACAGAATTGGGGGTGCCTGGGTGACTCAGTAGATTAAGCATCTGACTTTGGCTCATGTCATGATCTTGTGGTCCATGAGTTCCAGCCCCACGTCAGGCTCTGTGCTGACAGCTCAGATTCTGTGTTTCCCTCTCTCTCTGCCCCTCCTCCTCCCCTCAAAAATAAACATTTAAAAAAAAAAAAAAAGAACAGAACTGTTAAGACTTGGTATGAGCATAAGGAGTGGAAATCTGGGAGGACTCAGAGGTTTCTAGCTCTAGTAACTGAAGAAATAAAAGAATGGTGACAACACTTAGGCAGGATGAAGAGTCTCAAATACAGAGCCTGAGTCTTTATTCTAACAGCGATGGAAAGCAGAACAGGACATAACTTTTAAAAAGGTAAAAACCTCAACAGATCTTTAATCAGAGAAGAAACAAGGAAGCACTGCCAAAGATCCACACACTCCCCCCAACCAAGTGCACCAGGCCAAAACAGTTTTAGAGACAGGTAATTTCAATGTTATTTAAGCTTTTCAATTTATTCTATGAGGCTAAATAACCCTGATACCAAATCTGACAAAGATAACACACACACACACACACACACACACACACACACACACACACACACTCTTTCACACAGAGAACTACAGAATTTTTGGGTTTTTTAATTTTTTTTTTATGTTTATTTATTTTTGAGAGAGAGACAGAGCGTTGAGTAGGGGAGGGGCAGAGAGAGAGGCAGACACAGAATCCGAAGCAGGCTCCAGGATCCGAGCTGTCAGCACAGAGCCAGATGCGGGGCTCAAACTCACGGACCATGAGATCATGACCTGAGCCGAAGTTGGACGCTTAACTGACTGAGCCACCCAGGCACCCCTACAGGATTTTTGTTATAAACATAAATGCAAAACCCAAAATAAAAAAATAAAATCCAACATTGAATTCTAAAAATTATGTAACATAAACACATGGTATAGAATGTTTATTCTAACATGATTCAAATCATGAAATCTGTTAACATATCCATTAGTAAATTAATGGAATAGAACTAAATCATCATGAAGATAGAAGCCAAAAGGCACTGACCAAGTCCAACACCCTTTTTTTTTTTTCACTTGTCACAAGGGTTACAATCAAACTCCATTCACTGAGCCAGAGACCGCTGTCCCTCATGTAGCACATCACCTACATTTGTGAGTTCATCCAGCAGCCAGTGGCCTCAACTCCAAGCTCTAACAATACGCACCCAACACCCATTCTTTTTTTTCTTTTAAATAGGCTCCACACCCAGGGTGGAGCCCAGTGCGGGGCCTGAACCCACAACCTTGAGATCAAGACCTGAGTTGAGATCAAGAGTCAGACACTTAACCGACTGAGCCACCCAGGTGCCCCACCAACATCCATTCTGAATTAAGACTTCTTAGTAAACCAGGGCTAAAAAGAAATTTTTCTAGTGCAAAAAGAAATTTTTCTAGTGCAGTAAGATGTACTTCTCAAGGAAACAACACCTCTTATGTGGTACTCAGGCCAAGAATAACACATAACTTGAATTTAATCATGAGGAAACATCAAAACAAACCAAACAAAGAACATCCTTTAAAAAAAAAAACAAGACTCTATTCTTCAGAAATATCAGTTTCATAGAAGACAAAGACTAAAAGAACTGTTGCAGATTAAAGGAGACAAAGGAAACATGATAACTAAATGCCATGTGTAATCTGAGATCTTGTGCTCGGGGAGGAAAAGACGCTAAAAGACGCATTACTGGATCAACTGAAAAAACTGTAATGGCAGATGGCAGATATGACCTAAGTTGTATCAATCTAATAACTTTTCTGTAGGTATATAAGAAAACATCTGTATTCTTGGAAAATACTGAAGAATTTAGGGGTAATCACATATGCAATTTAGTTGCAAGCAGTTGAGGAAAATTTTTTACCTTATAATTGTGTGTGTTTGGCTGAGAAAGTAAGAGAAAGAGTACAAATTATGAAGGAAATGAAACAAAATGTTAACAACAGATGATCTAAGCAAAGGGTATACGCACTCTTGGGTGTTCATCCCAGAGAAACAAAGACTTACATTCACACAAAAACCTGCTTATGAATGTTCATAGCAACTTTATTTGTAATAGCCAAAAACAGAAAACAACCCAGATGTCCTTCAGCAGAAAACAGTGAAACAAGGTGCCATACGTTCACACCATGTAATACCAGTGACAATAAACAGGAATGAACTATTGACACCTACAATAACCTGGATGAATCATAAGGAAGTTATGTTGAGTGAAGCAATCTCAAAAGTTATGTACTGTAGGCTTCCATTGACAGTATTCTTGAAATGGCAAATTAGAGACAGAAAAGAGTGTCATGGTTGACAAAGGTTAAGAAGGCAGAGAGGGAGGGGCACCTGGGTGGTTTGGTCAGTTAAGCGTCCAACTTTGGCTCAAACCATGATCTAACGGTTCATGAGTTCAAGCCCCGCATCAGGCTCTCTGCTGTCAGCACAGAGCCCACTTCAGATCCTCTGTTCCCCTCTCTCTCTGCCTCTTCCCCCACTGGTTCTCTCTCTCTCTCAAAACTGAAAGAAAGAAAGAGCAGAGAAGGAGGGAGATAGCTGTAGCTATGAAACGGAAGCACAAGAGATTCTTGTGAAGGACCTATTTTGTATCTTGACTGCACTGGTGGTCACACAAATTTACAGATGTGATAGAACTAAATACACACACGCATCAGTACAAATAAAACTGATGAAATCAAAATAAGATGGGTGGATTGTATTGACATCAATTTCCTAGCTGTGATATTATAGTTACATAAGAGGAAAATAGGTGAAGTATACACAGGATCTCTCTGTATTATTTCTTACAACTGCATGTGAATCTATGAGTTTTAAAAATAAAGTTTAAAAAGGAAAAAAGTTAAAACAAAAAATAGCAACAGAAAATAACTTACAAACAATGATAAAGCACTAGAAGCATTCCTATTAACTTTACGAACAGGAAAAGGATGCCAGCTATTACAGTGTTATTTAGTATCGTTCTAAAGGCACTAGTCATTACTGTAAACAAAAAAGGCCATATAAATAGTTTAAGAAGAGAAAAATGATCAATTATAAATGAAATCCTTGCTACTTAGAAAATCCAATACAATCAACTGAAAAAAGTAGAATGAGTTCAGTAGTATACAATATCCAAATATAATATATAAAAATAGTCTTTTTATTATATCTTACTAATATTCAATTAGAAAACTTTGTATAATAACTTCATTCTGTTTTTTCATTCTTTACATAAGTTACATATAATTATTGTTTAAATATTTAAAAATTGACCCAGGAATATAATGACTGTGGTTTTTTTTTTAATTTTTTTTAATGTTTACTTTTGAGACAGACAGACAGAACATGAGTGGGGGAGGGGTAGAGAGAGAGAGGGAGACAGAATCTGAAGCAGGCTTCAAGGCTCCAAGCTGTCAGCACAGAGCCTGACGGGGGGCTCAAACCCATGAACCACAAGATCATGACCTAAGCTGAAGTCCAACACTCACCCAACTGAGCCACCCAGGTACCCCTGACTATGTGTTTCTAACAAGCTTCTCCAAACAACATATTCTCCAATTCTCCCCACTGAGCACCGTATTTGTTTCTGATTTGTTGTGTTTCAGTCTCTAGTCCATCCTTCATTTTATTTTATTTTTTTTAATTTTTTTTTTTAACATCTATTCATTTTTGAGACAGAGAGAGACAGAGCATGAACGGGGGAGGGTCAGAGAGAGAGGGAGACACAGAATCCCAAACAGGCTCCAGGCTCTGAGCAGTCAGCACAGAGCCCGACGCGGGGCTCAAACCCACGGACTGCGAGATCGTGACCTGGGCCGAAGTCGGACACCCAACCGACAGAGCCACCCAGGCGCCCCCCCATCCTTCATTTTAGAAGCCAAAAGCTAGAAAGTAGATTCAAAAATGTTTTCCAGTCCCCCAGGGCCTTACTTACATACTTTCCCCAAATCTAAGACAGTTATAAGGGATGAGGTTCTAAGGTTTCTTCCAGCTCAGAAGCTCCATTTTGCTAGATGCTAGAATCCCATTAATAAGCTCCAAGAGACTAAGTGCACGTTCTTCTGCAGTCCTCAGGACCATCTCTCGTCTTCATGAGGCTACTCTATCCCAGGAATTCCAAGTTCTCAGTCAGCGAAGCTCACTCTAAAGCAGACCCGCATTAATCCACCCATTTTTAGTCAAGGCCTCTCACATTACCCCCATTTCAAACTGGAGCTGCTTCTAAACCACTACCAGGGGGCGCCTGGGTGGCTCAGTTTACTGTCCGATTTTAACTCAGGTCGTGATCTCGAGGTTGGTGAGTTGGAGCCCCGCATCAGGCTCACGGCACAGCACCTGCTTCAGATCCTCTGTCCCCCTTTCTCCCTGCCCCTCCCCCACTCATGTTCTCTCACTCTCTCGCAAAAATAAACATTTAAGAAAATTAGGAAAAACCAACACACCATCAGCCCAATCCATTTCCTCCAGTGTATATCCTGCACTACACATCCTATGTAAAAGCCAAGACAGCTTTTCATTCTTTAAAAAATAGTACTTCTAAAAAAAATAGAAGTACTTCTGCTAAACTCCAGGTCTTCAATATCCAAGAAAAACTTTAGTTAAGAAGCAAAAATAATAAGGGGGGGGGGGGGAGCAAAGACTGCAAAATCGATTTCCCTAGTACTTAAAGAGCATGGAACCTACTGTATTAGAGAAGGAAAGAATGACATACACTTTTAAGAAGGGAAGAATTTCTTTTACCAATATTTTTTATGTTTAAAAAAATTTTCAACTTTCTTGCAACATTTTCATTCCAGGAACAGCACTGAATTAAATTCTCAGGTGCAGGCTCTGGCCTACAGATGAAGGATGACAACTCAGCATCTTACAAATGCCAACAGTGTAGCATCGAACCATCTCTTGAGTCATCTTCGCCTGTCATCATGTGACAAATGAAACCGATTTAGATATACCACATTCATAACAATTCTCTTTAGAAAGTAGGATTACTAGGGATTCTCACTTTAAAGCACACATTTTAATACCGTTTAATTTTTTGTTTCTTACAAAAGTATGAATTACTTTTGCAATCAAACAACAATACATATACATACATATGCACACATATATCTTAGCTCTATTTAGCAACAGAACAGAGTCTATTCAGGCTATTGCTAAAAAAAGAACAATTACGCTTTATTATAAAATCAAGTTGGTTCAATGGTTTAAGAGGAGACACTAAGCAAAAATTTCAGCATGGTCTAAGAACATCCACTCGCCTTTCCAGAACCTATTCCTGCAGAATTACACACATTTTGTAATTACCAGCCCAGAACTGAAAATGAATGCCTCTTCATACAGTTAAAACGATAGCAGAGAATTTCTCATTTTAACAAATGTTGCCAGCATTGTTTTCATTTCTCTACATAAGATAAATTGATCACATAGGAAGTGTCACTTCGTAGCTTCCCTGCTTAGTTCAATAGGTAAAAATACCTCAAATTACTTATACGATTGCAATGCAGAACATCTCAGTAGTGTCACATCCAACACAATCAACACTTAACAGACTTTCCTTGTGACAGATGACACAGGGAAAAGCTACCAAGTTTGATTTAAATGAAGTAAAAAAGCCAATATGAAAAAAAATGGAGAAACCATGTTCCCCAAAGGTTTATTACTAATCCTTCAACCACGGTTTCCCAGGCACTAAGTGGGACGTTACGGTCAGTGCCACGCAAAGCAGAGACCAGCAGCAGCGCAGCAGCACTTGGGAGCTCGGTAAAAATGCAAACTACCAGACCTCAGCACAGACCAACCGAATCAGAATCTCTAGGAGTGGGGTCCTGAAATTTGTATTTTAACAAGCTCTCCTGGCCCTTCTGGTGCTCACTAAAGACTAAGAAGCAATGCACTAAGCTTCTAGAACTGGACTGAACACACCCCTCTTTCTTAACTCGCATGCACTTCCAAATAGTCACAACCATACTGGCAACGACGCTGGTGTGGATAAGGATACTAAATGTAACGTTAGAGAAATAACCTCAGGTAATCTCGGGATATCATCTGTGAAACAAGAGGGATTGTTTTAATGTCTAAACATCTAATTCACTGTGTAATTTCAGCCTAACAGGTAAAAGATCCAACTGGCTGAACAAGTGAATAGAACAGAACCTCATCATTCTATGAAATTCATATCTGAATTAGAAAGAAATCTTCTCCCAAAACAAAGCCTTCCCTGACCACCCAAACTAAAAACTAGTGCTTCTCAACTGGGGGCGTTTCTGCCCCTCCCCTCCAGGGACATTTGAGACTACCTAAAGACATTTCTGACTGTCACAACTGAGGAGGGTCCTAGGGCATCTAAAGGGTAGAGGCCAGGGGCGCCTGGGTGGCTCAGTCGGTTGAGCGTCTGGCTTCAGCTCAGGTCATGATCTCACAGTTTGTGGGTTTAAGCCCCGCATCAGGCTCTGTGCTGAGAGCTTACAGCCTGAAGCCTGCTTCGAATTCTGTGTCTCCCGCTCTCTCTGCTCCTTCCCCGCTCATGCTCTGTCTCTCTCTCTCCTTCAAAAATAAATAAAAACAGTAAAAAAAAAATTTTTTAAGGGTAGAGGCCCCAGGTACTGCTCAACACCTCACAATGTTCAGGACAGCCTTCTTTCCCAACAAAGAGTTACCCAGTCCAAACTGTCAATACTGCTGAGGCTGAGAAACCCTGATCTAAATAAGGTTCCCCAGTCTTCTTCTAGCCTAGCACATTTTTCTACTTCCTTCATTACACTTATCACTCCTGAAATGGCCTGTTCATCTCTGTGCACAGTGATTATCCCCAATGTCCACTCAAAGCTCCAGGAGGACAGGGGCTTTGTCATCACTGCAACCACAGTGCCTACAACAGGAGTGGCAAGTGGCAGAACTCAACAGACATTTGATGAATTAAGAATTAAAATATAAAAAGCAGGAAATTATCACCAGATGAAAGAATGGTATAGACTAGATTTCACCAAAGACATAAAACCTGTGAAAAACACTAGTGACTGGTGACTGACTATAACCAGGGCTCAGGAGGCTCACTGAGACATCCTCTCCAAAGATCTCAAACAAAAATTCCAAGAAAGGGATGTGAGTCTAAATATAGAAGAAAAAACCTAGAGCATAGTGTGTCTAACAAAGATGGATCAAAGTCTGAAGACATTAAAAGAAAAAAAAAAGTTTGCTTTTCAATGCAGGTTTCAAATGAGTTTGCCAATGCTTATCATTAAAAGATGCTTTGGCAGAGCACCTGAGTGGCTCAGTCAGTTAAGCCTCTGACTCTTGATTTCAGATCAGGTCATGATCTCACAGTTCACAAGATCAAGCCTCGAGTTGGGCTCCACCCTGACAGCACAAAGCCTGCTTGGGATCCTCTCTCCCTCTCTCTCCCTCTCTCTCTCTCTCTCTCTCTCTCTCTCTCTCTCACACACACACACACACACACACACGCACACGCACGCGCACACTTACGCTCTCTCAAAATAAATAAATAAACTTAAAAAAAAAAGATGCTTGAGTGGTGCCTGAGTGGATCAATCAGTTAAGCATCCAGCTCATGTTTCTGGCTCAGGTCTTGATCTCAGGATTGTGAGATCGAGCCCCACTCCGTGCTAGGCATGGAGCTGGCTTAAGATTCTCTCTCTTTCTCTCTTGTCCCTCCTCTGCTCTTGTGCACATGGTCTCACTCTCTCAAAAATAATAAACAAAATAAAGAAGTGAAATCTCTTATCTTAAATAAATTAAAAAATTAAAACATGAGAGAGAAAAACATCAATTCTAAGAAGTAACCAAAATCACAAAATGCCTGTGGATAAAACTAATAAGACAGATTTAAGATCTAAAGTAAATTTTAAAAGCATTTTCAAAAACTCAAAAGACAGAGGCACCTGAGTGGCTCAGCTGTTAAGCATCCAACTTCAGCTCAGCATGGAACTCTGTGCTGACAGCTCGGAGCCTGGAGCCTGCTTTGGATTCTGTCTCGCTCTCTCTCTGCCCCTCCCCTGCTCGCCCTTGGCCCTCTCCCTCTCTCTCTCTCTCTCCCTCTCTCTCTCTCTCTCAAAAGTAAATAAACATTAAAATTTTTTTAAAAACACACGAAAGACCTAAACAAATAAACAAACCCTGCTCTTGACCAGAAAGACACAAGATTATAAAGATGTCAGCTGTAAATTAGTCAAAAAATTACAACGTAATCACAAATTCAAATCATGATTTTTTTTTTTTGACAATCTCATCTTAACAATCAAATGGAAGAAAAAAGGCAAAGGATGTGAATAGCCATTATTCCAAAGAAGATATATTCATGACCAACAAGTTCATGAAAATATGCTCAACACCATTAGCCATCAAAAAAATGTAAATCAAACCACAGTGAGGTTCCCTTCACGCTCACTAGAAAGGCTGTAACAAAGCAAAACACAAACCAGAAAATAACAAATATTGGCAAGGATGTGGAGAAATTGGAACTTTCATAAATTACTGGTAGATACGTAAAATGGTTCAGCCACTTTGGAAAACAGTTTGGAAGGTCCTTGAAAAGTTAAACATAGAATGAGCATATGACCCAGCAACTCCAATTCTAGGTATATACCCCAAAGAGTTGAAAATAATTATCCAAACACTTATACACATAGGTTCATAGCAGCACTATTCACAATAGCCAAACGGTAGAAACAACCCAAAAGTCCATTAATGGATAAATAAATTGTGGCATATACATCAAATGGAATACTTTTTTGGCCATAAATAATGAGGTTTTTTTGAAAAATTAGCCCATGCTACCACATGGATGAATCTGAAAAACATTATGCTAAGTGAAAACAGCCAGACACAAGACCATATACGATTCCATGTATATGAAATATCCAGAATAGGTAAATGCACAGGAACATACAGAGATTGATGGTTGCCAGAGGATAGGGAGAGGGAAGAACAGGCAGCAACGCTTAGCAGGTACAGGGCTTTCTTCTGGAATTAGATAGAGGTGGTGGTAGGACAATACTGTGGATGTACTAAATGCCACTGAATTGTTCCCTTTAAGGTGACTGATTTTATGATGTGAATTTCACAGCAGCAAAAAAACTTTTAAGTATCAAATATAAGAGGAAAATGCACAGAATGATGGGAAATGTTTGCAAGAAAGAGTAACGAGAAAAGATCTGTTCTGGGGCACCTGGGTGACTCAGTCGGTTAAGCATCCGGCTCTTGATTTCCGCACAGGTCATGATCTCATGGTTCATGAGATCAAGCCTGGCATCAAGCCTGCCCTAATAGAGCAGAGCCTGCTTGGGATTCTCTCTCTCCCTCTCTCTCTCTGCTCCTCCCCAACTCACAGGCTCTTTCAAAATAAATAAACATTTAAAAAAAAGAAAAGAAAGTCTTCTTAATTAAGACAAAAAACACAGAAACCAGAGGAAAAGACTCAAATTTTAAAAATTAAAAACTTCTGTATACCAAAAGAAACCACAATGACCAAACAGACTGAGAAAAAATATCTGCAATATATAAGAATTCAAAGATTAATATACAGAAAATGTCAAGACCTACAAGTCAATATGAAAGAAGTAAACCAATTAACACAAAGTTAGGGGCACCTGGGCAGCTCAGTCAGTTGGGCGTCCGACTTCGCCTCAGGTCATGATCTCGTGGTCTGTGAGTTCGAGCCCCGCATCGGGCTCTGTGCTGACAGCTCAGAGCCTGGAGCCTGCTTCGGATTCTGTGTCTCCCCCTCTCTATGCCCCTCCCTGCTCATGCTCTGTCTCTCTCTCTCTCTCTCAAAAAATAAACGTTAAAAAAAAATTAAAAAATAAAAAGTTAAGTTAAAAAAAAAAAAAAGAACAGGCCAAAGATAGGAGCAATCACAAAAAGAAATATTCAGATTTAATTGGTCTTTGGCCTAGGCATGGGCATTAAATCTCCCCAGGTGATTCTTATGTGCAGTCAGGATAAAAAACCCCAAAATGACACCTATCTGAAAAACGGGGAGTGTCCAGGCTGCGCAAGGTAAAGTATAAGGGGGAAAGACACCAAAAATGAGCCATCTTCAAGGACTTCTACCCAGTCACTGAGGTACGGCCCTGAGAAATGGGTTCTGGAGTGCCTGGAGATGGAATACCCCAAAGGAAACCAGGTTATTTTTATCCAGTCAGAAAGCATTATCTTTTTTTTTTTTTCTAAAAGGCAGAAACATAATCTTATTCTTTATGAGACTAGTGAGGAAAATTATTAAGAAATAAAATTATGGGGTGCCTGGGTGGCTCAGTCGGTAAGCATCTGACTTTGGCTCAGATCATGATCTCACAGTTCGTGAGTTCAAGTCCCACATTGGGTGAGTTCAAGCCCTGCTTCAGGTGAACTTGTGCCCCCTTCGGGTGAGCTCGAGGCCTGCTTAGGGTGAATCCCACTTCTCTCTCTCTCTCCCTCAGCCCCTCCTAGGATTCTCTCTCCGCCCCTCGCTCACTTACACCCATTCTCTCGAAAGAAAGAAAGAAAGAAAGAAAGAAAGAAAGAAAGAAAGAAAGAAAGAAAATAAATTATGCTAAGTACAAGCAGCCCAGGATTAATTATTTGCAAAATGTGACCAAAGCAGACACCCATGTTCTAGGGAGAAGCAAATCACTAAAAAATATCTGCATTATGATTCCATTCTACAAACTTCAAAAACATGCAAAATTAAGTAACAGTTTAAGGATACAAATGATGTGACCCAAGTATAAAGAAAATATAAAACATAGGTTACTTCTGAAAAAGAAAAGGAGAGGTGGCATTACAAACAAGAATGTAGATCTTTAATGGCAACGGCAATTTTTTCCTACACTGGGTGGTTGGTTACATGGGTATTCACCGTCCTATTACTCTGTACACCTTACACATGTTTTGCATATGCTATTTTATAACTTCTCAGTATTTAATAAAAGACTACAATTTTAAAAAAAATGAACAATGTGGGAATAAACAGGCACAGCATACAGCCAGTGATCTTGTAGCAGCTTTGTATGGTGACAGGTGGTAGCTACACTTGGTGGTGAGCATAGCATAACATATAAAGAAATTGAATCACTATGTTGTACGCTTGAAACTAATGTCAAATGGTGTCAACTACACTCAAATTTAAAAAGTAAAACAAAGAAGACTAGATTCAATGTTTGCCACTGAAAATCTGCTGGGTTCTGTTATCCTTCTAAGTAGACACCTGTTAGGAGTTAGCAAAATCCTTGATTTTCCTCTTCTTCTAAAGTTGCATTAACAAGGAGATTTATGGGGGTAGGGAGGGTTTACAGTAAAGAATGTACTACAGCAATGTATTACATGCAATGTATTACAGCATGTAATACAGCAATAATGCACCCTTTGATCAAACTCACTGAGAATCACTAGCAATCACTTCGGGAACTCCAGCACAGAGGGCGCTTGCCAGAACTCAAGAGTAAAAAGGTTTGCAAAGAAAATTAAAAGCAATGCAGGAAGAATGATGTAATTTGAACGGTAAGATTATTTTTCCATTAATTAGTTTTGAATTGATTGAAACTCAATGAAACCCTGGTTGAAACTTCAGCTCTCGATTGAGATACTGAACAAAGATGAGAGTGAGCCCAGTTGAGCACGTGCAGTGTCAGAGTCAACGCTGCACGTAGTGGGCAGTTGTGAGTTCAAGGGCAGTACCGCGTGTATTCTTCCCTCCCAGCCAGAAGTGAAAAAGTCCAAGAGAATCAGGCTTGGGCTCTGCCCACAACACTATCATCTGAGCATTCCTTGCATTAGAACAGTACAAGATTACACAATGACCCTTAAGTTGAAGCAGGATTCTGGCTGCCTGAGGAAGTGGGATATTCTTTACGTATGGTAAGATGACTGCTGAGACAATCAATAGATGAATTAGCATAAAGTATGCTGACTTGTTTGGAAGGAATTTTATGAACACAGGATTTGAGACTTCTTATACAATAAGCAATGCAATCACAAGTAGTAATAAAGTATAATTAATGGTACTATAATGTTATTAATCAATCAATACCTGTGAATTATGTGCAAGACTATACTATGTAATGAAAACAATTTTTAAAGACACCATCCCTTTGTCAGAAGCATGCAGCAGTTGAAGAGGCAGGGATATTAGAAAGTGGTGTAAAAAAGAAAAGAAAAGAAAAGAAAAGAAAAGAAAAGAAAAGAAAAGAAAAGAAAAGAAAAGAAAAGAAAAAAAAAAAAGTGGTGTTAAAGCCAGACATCAAAAATACTCCACAAATTCAGGCCAACCTCCCTAGTCATCTGCTTTCCATATCCCTACCCAATTCAGCTAAGCGCATGCCCCAATCTCCCAACCCCACACACTGAAATACACTTTTCTCTCCTCCTCAAATGCTTCACCCTCATTAGAACAACCTCCAAAATCTTACCTGTCCTGAAAGTTTCATCCCAAATGCTTCCTGCATCCTTAGAAGTCTTTCTGACCTACATACTCTCTTAAGATCTTGCATAATTCTTCTCTATTATGATTCCTTCCCTACTCTTTTTAGTTCTGTATCTTATCCCTCCTATTGAGGCAGGAGTAACAGAAAGAGCAGAAGTTGTGAAAAACCTAGATTTAAATCTGAACACTAACTATCTAACCCTGACCAAACCAAACTACTTTTCTTTTTTTTAACTTTTTTTTAGGTTTATTTATTTGAGAGAGAGAGAGAGAGAGAGAGAGAGAGAGAGAGAGAGAGAGAGAGAGAAAGTGTACACGCATGCAAATGGGGACAGGACAGAGAGAGAGAGGGAGAGAGAGGATCCCAAGTAGGCTCCAGGCAGCACGGAGCCAGGTGAAGCCAGATGAGCAGCTAGAACTCACGAACCGTGAGACCATGACCTGAGCTGAAATTAAGAGTCAGACACTTAACAACTGAGCCGCCCAGGTGACCCCCAACCATCTAACTTTCTTAAGCCTGTTTCCAAACATACAAAATTAAAAAATTATTAAATGTCTTGCCTTACTTCTTTAATAAATAGGATATGTGAAAGAGAGAAAAAGAGAGACAGAAAGACAAAGATAATGTAGAAATGTTGGAAATAACAAAAAAGGACAGGAAAGTAACAAAAAAGGACAGGAAAGTAGTGTTACTAGAACTGTATTCTGTATGTTCAAAAAGAAGAAAGACTGAATGGGTTAAGAGACACTGAAGATATAAAAAAGATCCAAATCAAACATCTAGAGTTAAAAACTATGATGCCTGAAACGAAAAATACACTGGATGGGATTAATAGCAGATTAGACACTGCTAAAGAAAAAATTAATAAACCTGAAGATATAGCAATAGGAACTATCTAAAATGAAAAACAAAAAAGAGTAAATTAAGAGAGCATCAGTGAGTTAGGGGACAACTTTAAGCAATCAAATATATGTGTAAGTGAAATCTGCAAAACGGGGAGAGAAGGTGGAGAAAGAAAAAATATCTGAAGAAATAATAGCCAAAAGTTTTCCAAATTTAATAAAACTATAAAACCATAAATCCAAGAAGTTCAATGACACAATCACACACACAAAAAAAAAGAAAGAAAACTATGGTAAGAGATGCATCATAGTTAAATTGCTTAAAAGCAGTTTAAAGGAAAAATTGTAAAGGCAGCTGAGAAAAAGGCACATTAAGTACAGAGAAACAGAGGGGTGCCGGGGTGGCTCAGTCAGTTAAGTTCGGCTCAGGTCATGATCTTGTGGGTTCAAGAGGGGAGTCCTGTGCCCAGCTCTGTGCTGACAGCTCAGAGCCTGGAGCCTGCTTCAGATTCTGTGTGTCTCTCTCTGTGCCCCTCCCCTGCTTGCGCTCTCTGTCTCTCAAAAATAAACATTAAAAATTTTTTTAAAGGGGTGCCTGGGTGGCTCAGTCGGTTAAGTGGCCAACTTCGGCTCAGGTCATGATCTCGCGGTCTGTGAGTTCGAGCCCCGCGTCAGGCTCTGTGCTGACAGCTCAGAGCCTGAAGCCTGTTTCAGACTGTGTCTCCCTCTCTCTTACCTTCCCCTGTTCATGCTCTGTCTCTCTCTCCCTGTCTCAAAAATAAATAAAACATTAAAAAAAATTTTTTTTAATAAAAAAAAATTTTTTTTAAATAAAGTACAGAGAAACAGAGATAAGGATATCAGATCTCTTGTCAGAAACAAGCAAGGTAGAAGATACTGAGTCAAAATCCTTCCAACACCAATAGGAAAAAGCTGTCAATCTAGAATTCTTTATGTAGCAATTATATCTTTGAGAACCAAAGGCAAAACACAAACTTCTTCAAACGTGTGAAAGCTAAAAGAATCATCACCACCAAGTCTGCATTACCAGAAACATCATAGGACATCCTTAAGGCAGAAAGAAAAGAATAGATGCAAACTATTTCAGAAAATTAAAGGAAAAAGAATGCTTCCCAATTCATCCCAAGGTGCCAGCATTACTCTGATACCAAAACAAATTCAAAGATATTACAGGAAAAAACATCTAAACCAGTATCTTTCATAACCATAGATGCAAAATTTTTTTAACAAAATTTCAGGAAATCAATTCCAACAATATAAAAAAAAAACAATAATACATCAGGACTAAGTAGAGTTTATTTCAAGAATGCAATGTTAGTTCTGATATTTGAAAATCAGTATCATTCACCGTATTAAACTAAAAATGAAAAACCATATGATCATCTCAGTAGACTCAGAAAAAGCATTTGCCAAAATCCAACCTCATTTCGGAAAAAGAAAAAACAAAAAAACAAAAAAAACCTCTCAGCAAGACTTCTAGGAATGGAAGGAAACTTCCTCACTGACAAAGAGCATGTATAAAAAGTCTACAGCGGGGCACCTGGGTGGCTCAGTTGGTTGAGCGTCTGACTTTGGCTCAGGTCATGATCTCATGGCTCCACATCGGCCTCACTGCTGTCAGCACAGAACCCGTTTTGGATCTTCTGTTCCCCTCTCTCTCTCTGCCCCTTCCCCACTTGCACTCTATCAAAAATAAACATTTTAAAAAAATTTTAATAAATAAATAAATAAACATTAAAAAAAAAGTCTACAGCTATTATCATACTTAATGGTGTAAGACTAAGCACTTTCTTCCTAAGATCAGAACAAGACAAATATGTCTGCTCTCACCACTTCTATTTAACACTGTACTGGGAATTACAGCCAATGCAGTAAGAAAAATAAAATCAACAAAAGATTAGAAAAGAAGAAGTAAAATTGTATTCACAGATGACATAATCTTTATGTAAAACATCCAATGGAATCTACAAAAAAAGCCTAAGGAATAAGTGGGCATAGCCTAGTTGACAGAGAAGATCAATGCACAAAAATCAAGCATATTTGTATAAGGAGCAACAGTCAAAAATACAAATTCGAAAAACCATCATTTCAACAGCATCCAAAAATATGAAATATGCTATGTCGTACACCTGAAACTAATGTAACATTTTGTCAAGTATACTTCAATTTAAGAAAACAATTAGAAAATATATATGAGGGGCGCCTGGGTGGCTCAGTCAGTTGAGCGTCCAACTTCAGCTCCGTGAGTCTGAGCCCCACATCAGGCTCTGTGCTGACATCTCAGAGCCTGGAGCCTGCTTCAGACTCTGTGTCTCTGTCTCTCTCTACCCCTCTCCTGTTTACATTCTCTCTTTCTCTCTCTCAAAAATAAATAAATGTTTAAAAAACAGTTGTTTTAAGAAAATACATATGAAATATGTAGGGATAACATGACAAAAGATGTACATGATTTGCCCAGTGAAAACTACAATTTTCTCAGAGAAATTAAATAAAACCTAAATAAATGGAGACTACAGCATGTCCATGGGTTGGAAGACACAACATCATTAAGAGGTAGTTCTCCTCAAACAAATCTATAAATACAATACAATCTCAAATTCTCAGGCAGAGTCTGGAAAAGTTGACAAAGCTGATTCTAAAATTAATATAGAAATGAAAAAAACCTTTAAGAGCCAAAATCTGGAAAAAGAGCAGCAACGCTTACTCCAAGTCCTATTATAAAACTATAGTAATCTAAACAACGTAGTATTGGCATCAAGACAAATAGATCAATGGAACAGAAAAGGGAGTCCAGAAATAGAACAACACATATATAAGTAGATTTCCAACCTATGCAGAAGGCAATTTAGTGAATAGTCTTTTCAACAAATGATTCTAGAACTGGATTCTATATTCAAAAAAATGAACATTAATGGCTAAAACAAACAACTCAGGAAACGACAGATGTTGGCAAGGATGTGGAAAAAGGGGAACACTTCTGTACTGCTGGTGAGAATGCAAACTGGTGCAGCCACTCTGGAAAACAGTACGGAGGTTCCTCAAAAAATTAAAAATAGAACTACTCCATGACCCAGCAATTGCAATACTAGGTATTTATCCAAAGGATATAAAAATGCTGATTCAAAGGGGGCACATTGACCCCAATGATTATAGCAGCACTATCAACAATAGCCAAAGTATGGAAAGCGACCAAATGTCCATCTACAGATGAATGGACAAAGATGTGGTGTGTGTGTGTGCGCGCGTGTGTGTATAAAATGGAACATTACTTGGGGATCAAAAAGAATGAAATCTTGCCATTTGCAACAATGTGGATGGAACTAGAGTGTATTATGCTAACTGAAGAAAGTCAGAGAAAGATAAATATCATATAATTTCACTTATATATAGAATTTAAGAAACACAACAGATGAACATAGGGGAAGGGAAGGAAAAAGAAGATAAAAATAGAAGGAGGCAAACCGTAAGAGACTCTTCTTTTTAAATTTATTTTTAATGTTTGTTTATTTTTGAGAGACAGAGCATGAGCAGGGAAGGGGCAGAGAGAGCAGAAGACACAGAATCCAAAACTAGCTCCAGGCTCCAAGCTGTCAGCACAAGAGCCCGATGTGGGGCTAAACTCACAAACCACAAGATCATGACCTGAGCCGAAGTCGGATGCTTAACCAACTGAGCCACCCAGGCACCCCCATAAGAGATTCTTAAATACAGAGAGCAAACTGAGAATTGCTGGAGAGAAGGCGGATGGGGGGATGGGCCAAATGGGCGATGGGCATTAAAGAGGGTACTTGCTGGGATGAGCACTGGGTATTATACAGAAGTGATGAATCACTGAGTTCTACCCCTGCAACCAATACTACACTGTACTTTAACTGACTTGAATTTAAATTTCAAAAAAAAGATTATAAAAAAAAGAACTTTAATCCATACTTTGTACTATACATAAATATAACTCAAGGGACACCTGGGTGGCTCAGTTGGTTAAGCGTCTGACTTCAGCTCAGGTCATGGTCTCATGGTTCATGAGTTCGAGCCCCCATCAGGCTCTGCTCTGATGGCTCAGGGCCTGGAGCCTGCTTAGGATTCTCTGTCTTCCTCTCTCTCTGCCCCTCCCCCACTTGCACATGCAATACATACAATCTCTCTCTCTCTCTCTCTCTCAAAAATAAATAAAACACAAAAAAATTTTTTAAAAACTCAAAGTGGATCATAGTCTAAATCTATAACCTAACAAAAACTCCTAGAACATAGGAGAATATTTCAGTGATGTTAAATAGGAAAAGATTTCTTAGGTAAAGTAACAAAAACAGCAACAAAAGAAAAAAATTGTAATTTGGACTTCACCAAAATTAAGAACTTTTGCTCTTCAAAAGACACCATTAAGGGAATAAAAAGAGATAAGGAAAAATATTTGCAAATTTGAAAAAGTACTTATATCCAGAATATATTTAAAAAAACTTCTAAAATTCAGTAATAAAAAAACACAGAACCCAATTAAAAATGGACAAAAGATTTAAACAGACACTTCACCAGGGGTGCCTAGGTGACTCAAATCAGTTAAGCATCAGACGTCAGCTCAGATCATGATCTCACGGTTCATGGGTTCAAGCCCCATGTCAGGCTCTCCACCCTCAGCACAGAACTTACCTCAGATCCTCTGTCTCGCTCTTTCTCTGCCCCTCCCTTGCTCACTCATACACATGCCCACACTCTCAAAAATAAACATCAAAAACAAAACAAAACGTGGGGCTCCTGGGTGATTCAGTGGGTTAAGCATCTGACTCTTGATCTTGGCTAGGGATATGATCTCGTGGTTTGTGAGTTCAAGCCCCGCACGCATCAGGCTCTGTGCTGAGAGAGTGGAGCCTGCTTGGGATTCTCTCTCTCCCTCTTTCTCTGCTCTCCCCCCCCACCCAAAATAAATAAACTTTAAAAAAATAAAAAATAAAAAAAATAAAAACAGACACTTCACCAAAGAAGCTATGTGAATAGCAAATAAGTTCATGAAAAGATATTCAGCATCACCAGTCATTCGAGAAATATAAATCCAGACCACAATGAAATACCACTACACATCTATTAGAATGTCTGAAGTTGAAAAGACTGGCATACCAAGTGTTAACAAGAATGTGGAGGGAGTGAACTTTTTTTTTTAAGTTTGTTTTATTTTTAAGTTTGTTTATTTTGAGAGAGTGCACAAAAGTAGGGGAGTGCCAGACGGGTGGGGGGAAGAGGGAGACAGTGAGAGAGACAGAGAGACAGAGAATCTTAAGCAGGATCCATGGCCGGCACCAAGCCCAACGCAGGGCTCAACCCCACAGACAGTGAGATCATGACCCGAGCCAAAATCAAGAGCCAGATGCTTAACCGACTGAACCACCCAGGCGCCCCAAGGGAGTGGACCTCTTATACACTGCTGGTAGGAATACAAAATAGTACTTGGAAGTTTTGACAGTTTCTTTCAAAGTTAAGCATACAAAAAGAACAACAAAAGTATATGTTCACACAAAGACTTGTACACAAATGTTCATAGCAGCCTTCTTTGTTACCAGTTAAAAACTGGAAAGAACCAATATGTCCATCAATAAATGAATGTATTAGTAATCTGTGATACATCCATACAAAGGAATATTACTAGGCATGAAAGAGGAATCAATTATTGATATACTAAAAAACGGGAGTGAATCTCAAAATAATTATGCTGAGTGAAAAAAGCATAACTACATGCTGTGTGGTTCCATTTATATACAACTCTAGGAAATCCTAGGAAATGAAAATTAATATATAATGACAGAAATATCAGTGGTTATCTGGGATGGGGACCAAGAAGGAAAACTCTGGGCGTGATGGATTTATTCACTACCTTGTTTGTGATGATGAGTACATACATATGTCAAAACTTAACAAACTGGGAGCACCTGGCTGGCTCAGTCAGTGAAGTGTGCAACTCTTGACCTCAGAGTTGTGAGTTCGAGCCCCACACTGGGTACAGAGATTACTTAAAAAGCTTTAAAAAAATTTTTTTTAACTCAAACTGTATACTTTAAATATGTACAGCTTGTAATATGACAACTATTACTCAGTAAATCAGTTTTTTAAAAATATAGTCTTAACTAGTAATCAGTAATCCTTTAAATAAAAATTGGGCCCTAATTCATTCATGTAAAATTATTCCCTGTTAGTAATGTGCATTTTAGTCATAAAATTCATGGCTCATCCTTATTTCCGAGCTACTAAGAAAGACTGATTTAAACTAGCAAAATTCAGTAAATCATAAAGAAAACAAATGTCTTATTGGAGCAAAAGAGCTCTGAACAACTCAAATATTTTTTCATTTAAAAAAACTTAAAGGGGGAGCCTGGGTGGCTCAGCTGGTTAAGCATCTGACTCTTGGTTTCAGCTCAGGTCATGATCTCAGTGGGTCTCTTTCAGCTCAGGTCATGATCTCTTGTGGGTTCGAGTCCCACATTGGGCTCTGTGCTGGCAGTGTGGAGCTTGCTTGGGATTCTCTCCCTCTCTCTCCCTCTCCCTCTCTCTCTCTCTCTCTCTGCCCCTCCCCTGCTCTCTCTCTCTGTCTCTCTCAAATTAAATAAAAACTTAAAAAAAAATGATAATAAAATAAACCTAAAAGAACTAAAAAGAATAATAAGCCATGCAAACTGCTGCTTTTATTTTAAGTAGGATTAAACAAAAATAACAATGTGCTATTATCTCTTCCTTGGTATCGTAACTGCTGCTGTGGTTTCATATTCAATCCTTTAAAATGGATTAAAGCTGACCATGGCAAAGAAAAAGAAGCAACTATTTCCCACGTGGAGAAATGCTCTCTAAATGAGGAGAAGTTAAAGAGAAATGTCTGGGGCTTCTCTCTGGACCCCTCAGCACGGAGGCAATCACTACCAACCTCTCTTCCTCATCCAAGTCTAATGGGAGAAACAATCCAATTTCATTAAAGGCAATCTGCCCAGGAACCTCAAGAGCGGAGTTCCTCCATCAGCATCGCACGACGTTCTGCCTCCTCGAGGTTTGGTCATCCAAGCTCTCCAGTCTACCAGATAACAATACTTTCCTTCATTTAAAAGGTTTTTAAGACTTCCTACTGTATCAGCCTACTTCATTACTCGCCCTCTTCTTTATAGTCCCGCACTATTTATGTTGATATTCTCATGCCCACCGTTGATGCTGATATCGGAACACGGTTTACAGAAGTAGCATGATGCAGTGTCACGGAAGGAATGTGGGCTTTGGAATGAGACACGGGTCCATACTTTGGTCCTAACACATACTGCCTTACGACTTAAGTATACTCCCTGAGCCTCAATTTTCTTATCAGTCCAAGAATCAAATCATCTTTCTCATTGGACAAAACTTGGTATCAATGACATAATGCATATGAATTATTTGACACACAGGAGAGGTGGCTCCATAAATGATAAGCCCCTTCCTCTTCTTTACTTTCTAATTGGAAGGCATTTTTCTGAGGCAGGTACCTCTATCAGTCCTTATCAGTCCCAGGTGATTTCATGAGTGACATTTTCCCTGTACTCTGTGCCACATTACAGTCCTTCCCTGCCAGTATGAACACTGTCTCTTGTCTGCCAACGCTGGTGCATCCCAGAGGCAGCTGTATTAGGATGTAAGAAAAGAATCAAAAGTAGTTGGATGGTACACTCATGTTCAGAGCAGGATTATTCACAACAGCTAAGCCGTGGAAGCAACCCAAGTGTTCACCAACAGATGGATGGATAGGCAAAATGTGGTATAGGAGGAAACTCTGAGGCACCTGGGTGGCTCAGCCGCTTAAGCGTCCCACTTTGGCTCAGGTCACAATCCCACAGTTCATGGGTTCAAGCCCCATGTCGGGCTCTGTGCTGACAGCTCAGGGCCCGGAGCCTGCTTTGGATTGTCTCCCTCTCTCTCTGCCCCTCCCCCGCTTATACTCTATCTTTCTCTCTCAAAAATAAATATTTAAAAAATATTTTAAATTGAATTAAATTTAAAAAATTAAAAGGAGGAAATTCTGATATATGCTACAATATGGATGAACCTTAAGAATATTATGCTAGGGGTGCCTGGGTGGCTTGGTCAGTTAAGTGTCTGACTTTGGCTCAGGTCATGATCTTGTGGTTTGATTTCGAGCTCCGCATCGGGTTCTGTGTTAACAGCTCGAAGCCTGAAGCCTGCTTCAGATTCTGTGTCTCCCTCTCTCTGCCCCTACCCCACTCATGCTCTGTCTCTCTCTCAAAAATAAATAACATTTAAACAAACAAACAAATAAATATTATGCTAAATGAAATAAGCCAGTCACAAAAAAATACTGTATGATTCCACTTCTGAGGTACTCAGAGTGCCCAAAATCACAGAGACAGAGGTAGAATAGTAGTTGCCAGAGGCTGGGGAGAGGAAAGAATAAGTTGGTGTTTAATGAGCATAGAGTTTCAGTTTTATGAGACAAAAAATAGTTATGGAGATGGATGGTGGTGATGTTTCCACATCATGAATGTATTTAATACCACTGAACAGAACACTTAAAAATGGTTAAGATGGTAAATTTTACCACCATAGGAAAAAAAAAATAGAAAACTAAGTCTCTTTGGACTAATAGTTGACTAAACCCAACCACTTCCAGTCTCAACATGAGAGTTAATCTCATAATTGCAACTCTGGGACATCAAGTTCTTGCTATGGTTCCAAAAAATGCTATCTGAAAAGTTCTCGTCAAATCCTTCTATCTCCCTTGATGTGACACAAAGGAGCAGCTCTGTGGGGAATAAGCTTAGGAATAATTCCCTGAGCCTGCACTGATGGGTCAACAAGGCAAAAAGAATTACAAAGCCATAGGATGCTCACACCCAAGTGTGGGTAAACGAGATTGGGTAAATAAGTATAGACAGGGCAGAGGCCCCAAGATTGGGGGGGGGGGGGGGCAAAGGTATATGAGATTAGGTATTCAGGGCGAAAAGGCCCCCCAATTTAGTACTATAGCAGAAAGCTGCTTTCACAGGAAGGAAGAACCAAATTAGGTAAACAGGTAAATAGGGTGATAGACCACTGAGGGGTGAAGCTACCCAGAGCAGAGCTGATTAGCAAAAGAAAGGTGGCTTTTGACCCTGAGGTTGCATTCTCTGTCTGTCTTATCCCCTAGGCTGGCTAAGATAAACAGACACAGCACCTCAGGTCTACCCTTAACATCCATCTGCCCGGCACCAGGATTTTGGTTTATATAGACCCAAACCCCTAACACCATATATCTTCAAAACCCCCTTTCCCTCATGCCCATGAGTTAATGTTCACAGATTCATTATCTCTTTGTGCACGCCCATCACATTTGTAAGCCTTCTGATCTTAACAAATATGGAGCAAGGACCCTTATTTGGGGCTCTTGTCTTCTCCCAGACATTAGCCATCTCTCACATTTTAATCCTGGGTCCACTCTCTTGCTGGACCAGAGAGAACTTTAGACCCAGAGTCTATGACACAGCTCCACCACTACCTTCCATCTAATAAAGACAACAAGAATCTGGCTGTCTCCCTGATGTCACCAGTAATGGCATGGACAGTTGGACCTCAGAGGGATCTACAGAACCATTCCAGGCCCACAGTCTGATTTGTGCAAGTGCTCAGTAATATTTGAATGAAAATGAACTTTACTTTCCACAGCAACTCCCCATTTAAAGCAAAAAAAAAAAAAAAAAAAAAAAAAAAAAACCAATTTTCAAAAGGTTCAATGGTCATTCTAAAAGCTGGCTTCTAGGGGCACCTGGGTGGCTCAGTCAGTCAAGCGTCCAACTTCGGCTAGGGTCGTGATCTTGCAGTTTGTGAGTTTGAGCCCCGCATCCAGCTCAGAGCCTGGAGTCTGCTTCAGATTCTGTGTCTCCCCCTCTCTCTGCCCCTCCCATGCTCATGCTCTATATCTGTCTTTCAATAATAAATATTAAAAAATTTAAAAATAAATAAAAAATAAAAACAAACTGGATTCTATAAGGCTACTTATACAACACTACAGGAATACAAAGTCCGGGATAAAATGGGAAAACTGCAAAGAAAAGTTTACAAATCTTCCCCGTCTAAGAAAATGCTTTGTTATGTTTTTTTGTACTTAAAATATGGAACCATCTCAAAATTGTTTCCAGTCCAATACCCAAAATCAACTGACCTGATTCTGAGGTGAGGCATTCTGAGATAAGCACTACAAAATGTGATACAAATATGATTCTTTCAAAAAGCATTTAGAGCAATAAAACTCAAATCTACTAGGAGCTGGGGGGGGGGGGGGGGGGGCAGGTGCTGGAGGAAGAAACAGGAAGATGTTCATTGGGTACAGTTTTAGTTTTCCAAGATAAAAAAAAAGTCCCAGTGATCTGTTACACAACAGTGTAAATATAGTTAACATCACTGAACTGTATACTTAAAAATGGTTAAGAGGGTAAGTTTTATATTATGTGTTTTTATTGCAATAACTAAAAAGAAACAGGTCTCAGAAGTTAGTGCCCTAGCAGTCATACTGATGCAAAAATATTTCAAATCAACTAACTTCTAGTGTCCAATACTAATCCCTAAAATTCCTTTTCTCTCAATTAAGAAAAAAAAAAGTGGACACATCTCGCTGGTAGGACATGGAAGCTTCTCCAACTACAGTAACACTGAGGAAGCACGTTGGGGAAATGAGGAAGAAGACGATACAAATACTAAGCAAAGGTAGAAATACAAAGCAGGCTATATAAACACAATGTAGCAGTGTCATCCCCACCTGCAATCCAGCAGAAGTCTCTAAGTAAAACGGTATAGAGACTTCTCTTTACTCGAAAGATAAGAAAAACTCCTCAACCTGCTTACAAGGCCCTGTGGCCCACCTCTCCAGCCCCCTCCCACCAGATTCTTCCAACACTCTTCCTGTTCTCTACATAGAGCTGTACCCTAAATCTCCAGTCCTCCCCATGAATGCCTGTGCTGTCCTCTCCTGCCCTTTGCCTGTGCTGTTGGGTCTGACTGGAACACTCTTCCTTTCCTGTGCATCCTTCAGATCTTAGTTCAAATGTCGTTCCCGTGACTTCCCTAAATCAAAAAAAGAAAACAAAAAAATCTGCAGTTTCACATTCGTGTGATTATTTGGTAGCATCTGCTGAAGACAGGAGCCACGGATGTGTTCACTCTCCCCCATTTCCAACAAAAGCACAATACACCAAATAGGCACTCAAATACTTTGGAAAAAGTGAATAAATGGCCACTAAAACTATAAGAAAGCAATAAAACACTGTAAGAGGTCTCCTTAATGAATCTTTGAAAGACATCCAAAGCAACTGAGCCTAAAATCCCTATTCAACTCCTACAGGGAAAAAAAAAAAGTCAATTCAGATGCCTGTATCAATTTCTCCGGTCCTTCTATGTCTCTACGCAAATGCTGAGCATCAAAGGCTGATGGGTAAAACATACAAACACACACACACATACACTGCAGATAAAGCAAAACTACTCCTTGTTGAGTAACCTGTTTTTGGTATTTCTTGATACAATGCCTCCTACATAGGAAGCACTCTGGAAATAGCTGTCAAATATTAAAAGCAACATTTCACAAAACTCTTAAGTATATAGGAACTAGTAACTAACTTTACTGAAAACTGTGGTGTCTCATATAAAAGTAAGACCATCACAAAAGCAAAGGAATGAATCTCTTCAGTGGCAAAGCCTCCTGATATTAACCCTATTCATTTAGATCTCAAACAGAAAAAAAACGCCAGACTGATTTTTACTAAGAGTGAAATAGAATCAAGTGACCATAGAGCTTTAAATAAGGACTACAAAATGTCACGTGCACACTTAACATACGAAACTGTTTAGGATTCCCTGTCCCCTCCAATACAAACACAAATTGTACCTATACTTTAGAGATATAATCCATAAACATGTTACAGAAAACTCCAGCCCATACTGCTCTCTCCTCTGATTCTGTATTTAAACAAATGCTATTTTGTAGTTTTTCCAATAACGTAATGTGTACGGTCTCTTATTTTGTATCCTTTCACGTACCTAGAACACTGTGGGTGCTCGTTAAACACTTACTATACCGTGCTGATTAATGGATTTTGGTATCGAAATTCCTGTACTTTTATTCCCAAATGTCATTCCCGAAAATTGTTCGCATGCCTGCTTTAACTCTTTCATCATTAATGTTTATTTATTTTTGAGAAAGAGAGAGGGGGGAGGGGCAGAGAGAGAGGGAGACACAGAATGTGAAGCAGGCTCCAGACTCTGAGCTGTCAGCACAGAGCCCGATGCCGGCCTGGAAGCCAACCATCGTGAGATCAAGACCTGAGCTAAAGTCACTCAACTGACTGAGCCACCTAGGCGCCCCTAACTCTGTTATCATTAAATATAAAATTGTTATCTAACAATGTTCAAACAAGGTTTAGAGTTTTCTTAGTACCACACCTACAAACTCAATAAAGGGAGGTTTTCAGTATCACTGGGTCTTTTCAAATGCAAATCAGAGATATTAACAACACCTGCCCCTACTTTTTTCAACGTAGCAAAATTCACTTGAAATTTTTCCCAAAGGTAATCAGTCCCAGGGAGAGTTCCTTCCGTAGAAAATTGGAAGACACAAAATCTAAGCTACATAATACTAACCGCACATCACTAAAAACAGGAAACCTAATCCCCGGGAAACGATCAGTTGAAAATATTCAATTACAAGAGTCTCCACGATCAACAAAGCAGATAAAAGACATCGCTTTGGAAAGCGCAAAGCAGCAGGCAAACACCAAGCATTCTAATTAAGCGGCTGCCCTTCCCGGCTCCTCAAGGGTTCCATCCCTGCCAGTCCCAAACACCTGTATCTGGACCCATAAGAACGCGTCCACAGGTGACCCGAGCCTCGGGAAGCGTCCTCTCTACAGCAACAGGCTCTGCTTAATTCTGGTTTTCTTATCCGCGCCCCTAACGGGGCTACGAGAGAGGGCCGGCGGGACCCGGCGCGAGGAGCCGGGCCTGACAGGCCCTGTCGGCGGGGAGCGGGGGAGAGGGGGGCGTGTGGTGGGCAGGGGCGACGCCGGAGCCGGGGAGCGACGCCCGAGGCGGAGGGCGCTCGCCCAGGACCGGCGCCGCAGGTACCCCGCTAAGCGCTGCGGAGACGTGGCAGGTCAGACCCGGGGCCGGTCCAGGGAAAGGGTCGAGGTGGGGCGCGCGGAGCGGGGGCGGGGAGGCCTCACCGTCGCTCCCGGGAGGCTGGCGCCGCCGCGGTCCCGCAGTTGCTAAGGAGAATGCTCTTCCGGGTCAGGGGCGCCGCTGTATAGAAAGCAACGGTGGCCGGACGGGGCCAAGAACGCCGCGCGCCTCGAGAGCGCGGCGGAGACGGTGGTCGGCCGTCGTTCCTCTGCGGTGGTGGTGGCAGGAGTTGGCGAAGGGCCAACGCGACTTCTGTGGCCTCGCCTCGCGGGGGCGATGAACTGTAGCCGGTGGCTCTAGCTGGGCGACCCCGGCCGCCGCGGCCCCCTGCTCGAGAGCCAGTCAGCTGCGGGAGCCCTCCCGCCCCTGCGCGGGAGCCCTCCCAGCACGGGTTCGCGCCCTGCTTCTAGGCCCCCCGGATGTAGCCACGCCCGTCCTTTCCTGGCACAGGGCTTTACTCTTTCTTTCGTTTACTAGATACTTGGTTGTTGGACACCTGCTCAAGGCTCGGGGCAGGACTGACACTGGAGATGCAGAGATGGGCAATCCAGGCGGGGTCCCTGCCGCCAGAATGCGCAGACTGGTGGGAGCGCGGGCAGACAGATACTGCTTACCTGGGTGGGCTAAGTATGGGAAGCTGTGGGAGCCTACCCGGACACGGGTAGGGAAAAGGTTACTTCAAGCAAGTAAAAGGGTAAGGAGGAGTGTTTCAGGTACGAGAGTAGGCTCGTTTGAGACACCGACCGAAAGGTCAGTGTGGCCTGCCCAGGGAAGTGCGTAGAGAGGAAAGAATGGAGCCTAGAAAACATCAACATTGTAGTTGTGAACAAAGGAAAAGGAACCTCCAAAGAGCATTCAGAATGTTCCTTGAAGGGGGTACCTGGCTGGTTCAGTCGGTAGAGCATGTGACTCTTGATCTAAGGGTTGTAAGTTTGAGCCCCACTAGGGGTGTAGAGATTACTTAAAAATAAAATACTAACAAAACAAAACAAAATTAGAATGTTTGGTTGAAGGACTGCTGAGAAGACAGTGGGAGAGGAAAGAATTCCAGTAAGGAGGTGGTCACCAGTGTCAAATGCTGTGACGATCAAGTGCCTAGTGGTGACCATAAAAAATCAAAATTCAGGAATAGGGCGTCAAAGTCGACAGTAGCTTGAATCTGTGTAGTGAAGGAGTCCGCCACCATGTGCTCCACATTAACACAAGGAAAAGACATACATTAAATTGTTCCTGAATGCCTTAATGTTTTTTAAAGTATTTGTAAATTTCGGGATTCTTCTAATACCTGAAGTTCTTGAAGGTGGGAAATATTTGTTTAAAATTGGGTCTCCAGTGCTTGCCGCAAAGAAAAGCCTTAATCACTGTCTGTTTAAAGAATAAATGAACCCACGAGCCTTTGATTTTTAATGTGCACACAGGTCTGAATCCTCAGCAAGACTGTGATGTAGGCAAACCTTGTCTATTCAAACTGTAGATGATGGAAGAAGCCCAGCAGGGGCAGGAAGCAGAGGATGGCAAAGGATTCAATGGGTGGGAGGAGCCCCAACGGAGCCGGGGATGGGAATACCCAGAAAGGGAAAAGAACAAAGTTTTGATAACATAAAAACTGGGGTTTCAGAGCCAGAAATGGGAGATGAAGCCAAGGAAACCAAAAATATTAGAAGCAGGAATACAAGGGACCCCTGGGTGACTCGGTCGGTTAAGCATCCAACTTTGGCTCAGGTCATGATCTCGCGGGTTCATGGGTTCGAGCCCTGCCATTGCGCTCTGTGCTGACAGCTCAGAGCCTGGAGCCTGCTTCGGATTCTGCGTCTCCCTCTCTCTCTGCCCCTCCCCTGCTAGCTCTCTCTCTCTCTCTCTCTCCCTCTCTCTCAAATAAATAAACATTAAAAAGTAGAAGCAGGTGTAGAAGAACAAGGACAAGAGCAAAGGAAGGACAATTATTGTATGTAAGTTCCACAGGCAGATCCCATTTGGGGACAGCTGGCAGAAAGTGTGTCAGCTAGTGTGAAGGCTACAGGGCTGGGTGGACATCATCTAAGTAGAATGAGCTCTGGGCTTCCTCATGTGGGCAAAAGGAAAGGGTGAAAGGCTTGCCCCACAAGCATACCTCCAGTCCAGAACCAGTACATTCTCATTATATCAAGTATTACAACAAGCTCACCCAGAAGTGAAATATTCTTCTCTAAGAGACTACAAGTCTACCCACAATGGATGTGACCAACCATCTGTGAGAGTAAACCATGAAATTTGAAACGTGTGGCTGAAGAGTTTAGGAACACCCAAAATATCAGCCAAGGGACACTAGGTGTAACATGAGCACGGCAGGACCAGAAAATGGTTATAGTTAAATCAATTATTATGTGAGCGGAAGGGAAGCTAAATCAATTATTATGTGAGCAGAAGGGACGAAGTGAACTTGTAATATAGAAAAAGCCCCAAATCCATGAAGTACAAAAGATAAAGTCTATTCCCGCATCCTCCTGACAGCCTTGAATAGAGTATCAATTCTAAAGAACTGTGTTCAGTTGAGCCAAGGTGATTCATCAGGCTCAACTTGGCTGGGGTTCCAGGAGATTTCAGTGGTGCCTCAAGAGATGGAAACTTATCATTTCTATGATGGGCATATTTTTAGAGAACTGCAGGAAGTTGTGGGTGAACCCTGTACTTCCAGAATGGTGTGGGCAAGAAAGGTTCCAGGTGATGAGCTTTGTCTGACTTTGGTCTCTGGATGATGGATAGCCAATTAATGGTGCGAAATGCTTTGGGCAATACCCAGAATATGAACAAAGGACCAGGGTTACCATGCCATGTTGGTATATGAAGTGAGCCATCTGCTACCTCCAGAAGAATCCCATGCTGGCATTGAGAGGGATTGTGTCTATTATGAAATACAAGCCTTCCTGGGAATTTAGGGAGTATAGACAGCTACAGTGCCCCAGAGTTTTCCAGGTGCAGCCTGACCCTGATTCCTGACCACCACCACCCCCAACTTGGTCTTCTGTACTAATATCCACCCAGTCACAAAGGCAGACATCCAGACACCTAGGAATCATCCGTGACTCCACTGTCCCTCACCACCACACCCTCACCCTGATAGCCCAATCCAAAAACAAGTCCTGTAAACTGTCTCGTTCCCCCACGCAATTCTACTGCCACTAATTACCCTGAAAGTAAATAACCAAGCAACTCAGAATCAGTAAGAAGTGTTAGAACATCAAAAATGAAGCTAGGTGGGGCGCCTGGGAGGCTCAGTCGGTTAAGCGGCCGACTTTGGCTCAGGTCATGATCTCGCGGTCCGTGAGTTCGAGCCCCGCGTCGGGCTCTGTGCTGACAGCTCAGAGCCTGGAGCCTGTTTCAGATTCCCTCTCTCTCTGACCCTCCCCCGTTCATGCTCTGTCTCTCTCTGTCTCAAAAATAAACGTTAAAAAAAAATGAAGCTAGGTGATAAAGATTGTGTGTGTGTGTGTGTGTGTGTGAGAGAGAGAGAGACGGGGAGAGAGAGAGAACAATGTAATAACCAAACACCACCAGAACTTCAAGGAAGTAAGATGGAATAAATCCATTCAACAGTAACCTGTTTTGATTGTCTTTCACGTGTGAATCTCAGCTTGAAGGAACTAAAAGATAGCAAAAGGACTGTTAAATATGTTAAAGAAGAACTAAGGTAGAATTGAACATATTCCAAGGACCAACGTGAAGGAGGCTTTGCTGGCCTGGGGGTATGACTTTGGAAGGACCCGGCTCAGCTATGGGATGGAATCAAGTGCCACAAGCCTCATCTTTATCTGTGCAGGTGACAGAGCTGCCAGCGGAGAGTGTTATGGGTGAACAGAAAATATGTCTCATCCTGACCATATCAGTTGATCTTGGCCGCCTCAATTCGAGCAATTAGCCCTGCCCAGACTACTCTTTCCCGCTTGCAATCCTTGTCTGATTAGAGTCTGTTTTTGTTCTTGCCTCACTTTAAAGATAGCTTTAAAAAAATAGTACATTTTTCTTTTCCCTCTATCTTTATGGTATTATTTTTCTCTTAACTATTTAAATGTAAATCCTTCTAGATCATTCCCATTTTTTTGCCTTATGACTCTCAGCCTTTACCTTAATGTCTCTCTTACATTCTAGCTCCTGTGTAAAACTTCACCTTTTCAAATACTTCTAATTATTCATTTTATTTTATCAGGATTTATCAACATGTTATTCTTAACATTTTTAGTTTTTTTTTATTTTTTTATTTTCTAGTTCTTTGCTCTTCTTTTATTTTTTATTTAACATACGCTACTAAAAGCATGAATTTTGGAAACTTCTCATTTACAATGTTATCATTCCAGGGTTTTATTCCCCACATCTTCAGCTTTAAATTTGTCTTGATTTTTATACTCTCTTGTCCTCCCATTTTGATCTTTTCTTTCTTTGATCTTCCATTTTTTTTTCCAATTTTGAACTGTGTCTTTTAATCGAAGATCTATCTCCGCAGCTGTAAATGGCATCTAACAATTATTACACTTTGAAAGAAAAAGAATGACATCCAGGCTCATTAAACCCAGAATGTTTATACCTTTGTTTGGTTGGAGAATTCACTGCAGCTGGAGGTCTTTATAGGACGATACTTGACTTTTCTCCTGTACCTCAGCCCCTGCCAGATGCCAGCCTCACATGACGCTGGCAATTCCATTACAACAGCAGTGCATCGTGCCTCTTAAGACAAGGGGAACCAAACTGCCGGATTCAAATCCAACTCCTTCAGTCACTCACTATGTGACCTTCGGCAAGTTACTCAACCTCTCCGTTGAGGTTTCCCTACTCATAGAAAGTGAGTCATGATAGTACCTCATAAGGTTGATAGGAAATTTAAATGAGTCCATACCTGTAAACCGTTTAAAACATTGCCTGGCACATACCAAATACATGTTCATTAATACTATCATTTGACAAGAGGTTATCCTAAATCGTAGTCACTCTTAGGAGTGTGGAACAACTAAGTGTCTGGTATATGATGGTCCCGACAGAGAGAGCTTTTTTTTTCTTCCTTCTGTAGCCGATGCTGCAGCCTACCAAACTTCTCTTTTGGCACTCTCTCTTCCCAACACAACCCATTTTTTTTTTCCAGATAACAACTCTCCTCCAAGGAGTCATGTGCTGGAGGGGAGGGATGGGTTTGCTCTGCGTCTGTGTGTGTTTGGAGTGGGGGAGGAACAATTTCAATGAAAGGTAAGTCTATTCATCCCTTTCCAGCACCCAATGTTGAATGAGTCTCCTCATTTTAGACATATAGAGAGAAAACATGCGATTGGCTAAGGCCAGCCTATGGGTTAGGGGTCCATGGGAGCCAATCGGCTAACCCAGGGAAACAGACCCACTCAGTACAATTATGGCTGTTCAAGTCCATACCTTCCTTAGGGTCTCAGTGTATGTGTGTGTGCCGGGGGACCCACTTACTGAAGGAAAAGGGAGCAAATTTCAATGAAGGATATGTATATAGGCAAAGAGAAATGATAATCTTATGCAGTGTATAGCCTATCTACACAGATACATATAACTAGTCTGAAAAGCAAGGATATAAAGTATAGTTTTCATAAAATGTGATAATCATACTTTAAAATATTTAATTGGGGGCACCTGGGAGGCTCAATCAGTTAAGCATCCAACTCTTGGTTTCAGCTCAGCTCCTGATCTCCTAGTTCATGGGTTCAAGCCCTGAATTGGCCTCTGCACTGCCAGCACGGAGCCTGCTTGGGATTCTCTCTCTCTCTCTCTCTCTCTCTCTCTCTCTCTCTCTCTCTCTCCCTCCCTCCCTCCCCCCCCCCGCTTGTTCTCTCTCTCTGTCAAAAATAGATAAATAAACATTTATAAATAAATAAATAAAAATTTTAACTGGAGGGGCACCTGGGTAGCTCAGTCAATTGTGCCTCTGACTCTTGATTTCAGCTCAGGTCACAATCCGAGGGTGGTGGGATGAGCCCCACATCAGGCTCCATGCTGAGCACAGAGTCTGCTTAAGATTTTCTCTCTCTCCCTCGACCCTTTTTCCGTGCTCATGCTCTACTTAAAATTAAAAACAAAGTTTTTTTTAATTAAAGAAAATTAACTGGAGGTAAAACTTTTCAGAATGCCAAAACCAAAGCAAAAGGATTTGACTAAGGAGGACTTGGAGGTGAGTGAATGACCAAAAACAAAACAAACAAACAAACAAAAAAACTGAATCTATAAGAAAGAAAAGCAAGTTTCTTAAGAAAAATAGTTTTGAATCAGAACAAATAGAAAGAAATGAGCATATCTGTTTTTTGTTGGGTAAGTGAAAACATAGTAAAACACTAAGAAATTGGGTTGTTCAGAAAATTTTGAGAAAATCTCATCTCACTTGAATGAATAAAAAACGGCCTCCAATAGAAATCTTAAACTAAAGAGAAAACAAAGAATTTTATTAACTGAGAAAAATACAGAATGACAATCAAAATAATTATAAGATTACATGTAAATGGACTAAATTCTCCTATTTAAAAAAATAGCATCGTACACTGGATTAAAAAGGCAAAATCCACACCTCTGAATCTTTTTAAAAATACATTTAAAGAAAGGGGAGACAGAATAAGAGCCTGGCTCAGATAAATCATGCTTGCACAAAAGCAAGTGTAGCGGGTCCCAGCTTGACTGATTAAGTTATGTTCATCCCAGGATTCTGGCATACCTGGGCATGCCCAGAACACCCATGGCCGGACCCACTGGAGGTCTGTTTCCATGAGCAGGCAGCGTCCTGGGAAACAATCCCTTTTTTCAGGCGAGGCCAAAGAGAAGCCCAAGGACAACGGGTCAGTATGATGCAGTGCAAAGAAGGGAGGCTGCAGGGAGAGGGTGTGCACACAAGACAAGCTGCTTGGCCTCAGGCAGCCCTGCTCTGCAGCTTTTCAACAGAATGGGGCACCAGCAGGGGAAGGGTGCTGTTAGAGCATGTTGGTGTAAACTCTCCACAATGCTCCATTCATTGGCCACAAACACAGGCTCTGCCCCAGCCCCACTGAGAGGTCATGGGCAAGTCTCTGCACCTCGGGGGCCTCCATTTCTTCTACAGAAGGAGATGATTGGAGGAACTGGTCCAAAGAGGAAAAATTGGGAAATAGAGAGCTTTCTCAAGTGCACATTAAGCTTTCACAAAAATTAATTGCAATTTTGAAGATAAAGATATTCACAATAGATACACAAAGATTTTACACATATTTTCTCAGACTTCCATACAATGAAATTGAAGAAAAAGCCAGTACACTACCTTATATGCATGTGGCCAGGCAATAACGGAAGAAAGACTCTGTGACGGAACAACTGAGTTGAAAAAAGCAACACCAAATATGGGGACATTACTTTAAAGACCAAAAACAACAGATACCATTTACACAGTTAAAACTGTATTGGAGGAACTTTTGTATCTCCCATGCCTGTGCAAATAAGAAGTAAAAAGGAAAAAATAAACTAAATCTACACCTAAATTTTTTAAAGATAAAGGTAAAGCAAATTTAAAAAGGAAAAACAATAAATATGAAATCAAGTAAATTAGAAAATAAGACAGTATCTGCTTACTCTGCAAACTGAGATAAGAAATTAATATAATATTTGCAGACTAGTAGGATAGCCAATTAAATACCCAAGAAAATATAAGAGAAACAAAATGCAAAAATGAGAAAACACAAAAAAGTTTCAATTGTTAGGAAATATTATTCAAAGTTAAGCTCTACTAAGTTGTAAACATTAAAGGAAGTTAACAATTTTGAACACAACTTACACAAGAAGAAAACTCAGGTAGAGCAACAGGGAAAGATTAGCAAAAGGGAAAGTTCAATGAAGAAACATGGAAAACTTGGGACACCTGGATGGCTCAGTGGGTTAAGCATCTGACTTCAGCTCAGATCATGATCTCACAGCTTGTGAGTTCAAGCCCCACATCAGGCTCTGTGCTGACAACTCAGGGCCTGGAGCCTGCTTCAGATTCTGTGTCTCCCTCTCTCTCTGCCCCTCCCCCACTTGCACTCTGCCTCTGTCTCTCAAAAATAAATAAACATTTAAAAATTTGATTAAAAAAAAAAGAAACATGGAAATTTTATTGTAGAATGAATAAGTAAATTTTTAGAAAAAAAGCAACTAGAGTTGATAATGTTGTCATTAACATTTTCGATATCAAATAAATAAAAGCCAAGTTCATTTTGTGAGGCAAATATGGTTGTTCCCCCTATTTGTAGAGATAAAGATAATAAACACCAAAAAAAGTTTCCAAAAAATTTACTTCATACACAACTGTATTACTTTTGCACAATTATTTTCATTTTATTCTATTTTTCAGGACTAGTTCTGTATACTTACATTGCGTAGTTGTAGAATGTGCAACTATTTAACAATCCTTTTATAAATTTTATTTTATTTTCCATGTTTATTTTAGAGTTGTCTCTTATTCACTTTATTATACAAATTATAAATGTTCATTGGAAATAACTTAGATAACACTTTTTTTTTTTGAGAGAGAGAGAGCACATGCAAGCAGGGAAGAGGGGCAGAGAGAAAGAGAGAGAATCTTAAACAGGCTCCACGCTCAGCACAGAGCCCAATGTGGAGCTCAATCCCATATCCCTGGGATCATGACCTGAGCCAAATTCAAGAGGTGGACACTCAACTGACTGACCCACCCAGGCACCCCGATAATCCATTTGATTATGAAGAAGCAACTAAAAATGTATGTGTAATTCTACCACCTAGGGATAAACAGACAATCAGAGAGGTAGATAGACGTTTGCATTTGAATTGGAATATTCTTTTTGAAATTTTTAAGGTGAGATAGACAATTGACCCTTGAACTACGGTGGGGCTTGGGGCACTAATCCCCTATGCTGTCGAAAATCTGCATGTAACTTTTGACCCCCCAAAAAACTTTACTGCTAATAGCCTATTGTTAACCAGAAGCCTTACCAATACATAAAACAGTCAATTAACACATATTTTGTAGGTCATATACATTATATACTGTATCTTACAATAAAGGAAGTTAGAAGAAAATTTATTTTTTTTAAGTTTATTTATTTGGAGAGAGAGAACAGGGGAGGGACAGAAAGAGAGGGAGAGAGAGAATCCCAAGCAGGCTGTGCGTTGACAGCTGATAAACTGTGAGATCATGAGCTGAGCCAAGCTCAAGAGTTGAACGCTCAAACAACTGAGCCACCCAGGTGCCCTGAGGAAAAAAAGATTAAGAAAATCATAAGAGAAAATACATTTACCATACATATGTGTTACATTTCTCGAAAAGTTCAAAAAGTTCAAACCCATGTTGTTTAAAGGTCAACTGTAATTCAAATAACATCTAATTCACCATTTTTAAGTGTATACTTCAGTGGTTTTAGTATAATCACAATGTTGTTCAATCATCACCAAAATCAGTTTAGAACATTTCATCACACCAGAAAGAAACCCCATACCGATTAGCTGTCACTGCCCACTTCCGTCCCCTCCTCCCAGCCCCGGGAACTACCAATTTTCTCTCTCTATGGATTTCCCTGTTCTGGATATTTCATATAAGAAGAGTGTTCTTTGGTCCCTTGTCACTGGCTTTCACTTAGCATGTTTTCAAGGTTCACTCATATTGTAGCACGAATCAGTACCTCATCCTTTTTTATGGATAAATAATATCCCATTGTATGGATATCCATGTTTTGTTTATCTGGTCAGCAATTGATAACCACCTGGGTTGTTTCCACATTTTGGCCATTATGAAAAATGCAGTTATGAACATTCCAGTTCAAGTTTTTGCATAAACATGTTTTCAATTGTTTGCGGGTGTATACATAGAGGTGGAATTGCTCGGTCATGTGGGCCGGGTTATGTGGTAACTTCACCATTCTACATTCCCACCAGCAATGTATGAGGGTTCAAATTTCTCCACAACCTTGATGTCATTTGTTATTTCCACTTTTTTTTTATTACAGCCATTCTAGTGGAGTGATATCTAGTAAAATGGCATCTCATTGTAATTTTAATTTGCATTTCCCTAATAGCTAGTGATGGTGAACATCTTTTCATGTGCTCATTGACCTTTTTTATGTCTTTTTGGAGAAATGTCTGTTCAAGACTGTTGCCCTTTTTTTTTTTTTAAATGGCTTGTCTTTTTTTACCATTGAATTGTAAGAATTCTTTATATATTCTGGATACTAGGCCTTTATCAAATATATGATTTCCAAGTATTTTCTCCCATGTTGTGGGTTGTATTTTTACTATTTTATTAGTGTTCTCTGATGCCAAAAAAAAAAGTTTTAATTTTGATGATGTCCAAATTACCTATTTCTTCTTTGGTTGCTTGTGCTGTAGGGTGTCGTATCTATGAAACTGTTGCCTAATCCAATGTCACAAAGATTTATACGTATGTTTTCTTCTATGTTTTAGCACTTACATGTAAATCTTTGGTCTATTTGGGGGTAATTTTTGTAGATGTGGTGAGATAGAGATCTAACTTCATTCTTCTGCCAGTGGTTATCCTGTTGTCTAAGCACCATTTATTAAAAAGACTATTCTTTTCTCACTGAATGATCTTGACACCCTTGTCAAAATCGATTGACCATAGATACATGGATTTATTTCTGGGCTCTCAATTCTGTTCCATTGATCTGTAAGTCTAAGCTCAAGCCAGTACCATACTGTTGTGATTAGTGAGGCTTTATAGTAAGTTTTAAAATTGAAAAGTATGAGTCCTCCAAATGGAATATACTTTACAATTGTTTTGTAACTTTTTCACTTCAAAAACTTGAAAATATGTATCAATGTGTGGACACAAATAATTCTATAGCATCAATTTAAATAAACATTATGAATTTTCCATTAGTTATTTGACCAAAATTATACCATATTATTAGATATATAATTTCCAATCTTTTATCACAATGTTTAATAAACGTCCATGCAACTAAATCTCTGCACCTGAGTTAAATTATTTGCTTTGAAAAAATTATTTATTAATTTAAAAGACTGTAGAAATTCCAATAAGTTTATGTACAATAATTTTATTCAGTGCTTAAGCATTATAAATAATGGTGCAATATCATTTTTGTACATTTGGTTACTCTCCTTCTGGATAATTTCCTTAGACAAAATATACTAAGTAACTTGAGATTCCTCAACCAAACAGTATAAACATTTTTATGACAATTGATATATATCCAATACATACTCCAAATGTATATTCTTTCAATTTAATGCTGCCCTAAAGCAATGTATGCCAATTTCTTTTTTTTATTATTATTAAAAAAAAATTTTTTTTAACATTTATTTATTTTTGAGACAGAGACAGAGCATGAGCAGGGGAGGGTCAGAGAGAGAGGGAGACAGAATCCGAAACAGGCTCCAGGCTCTGAGCTGTCAGCCCAGAGCCTGATGTGGGGCTCAAACTCGTGGACTGCGAGATCATGACCTGAGCCGAAGTCAGACGCCCAACCGACTGAGCCACCCAGGCACCCCAATGTATACCAATTCCACTATAACTTTGTCAGAATTGGGTATTATACTTAAAGAAATCTATTTTAGTGATTGAAAATAGTGCTTTAGAGTTGCCTAGGTAGCTCAGTCAGTTAAGCCTCCAACTCTTAATTTCAGCTCAGGTTATGATCTCACAGTTAGTGGGTTCAAGTCCTGCATCAGGCTCTGTGCTGACAGTGTAGAGCCTGTTTGGGATTCTCTCTCTCTCTCTCTCTCTCTCTCTCTCTCACTCCTCCCCTGCCCTTCCCCCACTCACACACTCTGTTTCTCTCTCAAAATAAATAAATAAAATTAAAAAAAAGAATATAGTGCTTTATTTATATTTTAACTACATCTGTATGATTACTGGTGATGTTTTGACTTCTCATGTATGCTATAAATGTATTTCCTTCTGAATATATTGTTTTCTCATGCCTTCAACCAATTCTTTAACAAAGCCTCAATCCAACTAATTTGTAAGATCTCTTATTGAAGTGTAACAGTAACTGTTTTCTGTATTCTTGCTGTTAACAATTTCCTGTCCATTTTACCTCATTTATGTTTAGTGTACAAGAATGGAACAGCAGCCAGGGCATCATGCTGGGCTTAGAATATTTATCCAATGGACATTTTCATGGTGCCTGCTCTGTGTGATGGCAGTCAGATACAGTGGTTCGGAGAAGTTTGAACCCATCTCTACCACAAACAGTCCGTGGCCTGGACTGGGTCAAGCCCGTTTTCTCATCTGTGAAATGGGGATGATGACAACTACCTTGTACATCACTGAGAGGACGTATGTATAAAGGACCTGGCAGAGGCCTGGGTTCTAAGAACACCACTGTGAACAAGCCAAGTGTTTCTTCTCCTCAAGAGCTCTGTTCAATCATCTGTTTCAGGTCTGCTTCGTGGTTCTCCCTTCTTGCTTTTCCCCCTTCAGATTGGGCCATTTCTCTTGCTACCAACCTAGAATCCTTCATCATCTCCTACCACAAGAAGGCTAACCTTGCAGGGCTAACCCTGCAGTCAGTCAGGAGGTGTAAACCTGGAGCCTTCCACTGCCTCAGACTGTCTGTGGGATTTCTTAACCAAATCCTCAAACTTCATGTTCACCAGAATTATCTTTTCAGATACAGTAAACACATTTATACTTTTGCATCAACATTATGGATGGCAAGTGTTCCGCTATGGGGAAGAAGATTAAGATAAACAATGAACTCAGGGCACCTGGGTGGCTCAGTCAGTTGAGTGTCTGACTTCAGCTCAGGTCATGGCCTCACAGTTTGTGAGTTTGAGTCCCGCATCGGGCTCTGTGCTGACAGCTCGGAGCCTGGAGCCTGCTTCGGATTCTGGGTCTCCCTCTCTCTCTGCCCCTCCCCTGCTCATGCTCTGTCACTCTCTCAAAAATAAATAAACATTAAAAAAAATAAAAAACAATGAACTCATTCACTTTATTCAGGTGTCACTGTTTTTATTCTTCTTGAAGAATAATAGTCCCTGAAATCCGAAAATACTGGCCAAAATCTTCTCCACCAGCAATGTCTTCTATCTGCAGAGAAGAGCAAGCTTTTAGTCAGATAATACCTGCATCCAAACACATATTTCTTTTTTTTTAATGGTTTTCTTTTAATTCCAGTATAGTTAACATGCGGTGTTACATTAGTTTCAGATGTACAATATAGTTTTTCAACAATTCTATACATTGCTCAGTGCTCATCAAGATACATGTACTCTTAATCCCCTTCACCTATTTCATCATCCACCCCCCCACCTCTGGTAACATTCAGTTTGTTCTCTCTAGTTAAGAGTCTGGTACTTTGGGGGTGCCTGAGCGGCTCAGTTGGTTAAAAGCCTCCAACTCTTGGTTTCAGCTCGGGTCGTGATCTCACGGTTTGTGGGCTCTGTGTTGACAGTGTGGAGCCTGCTTGGGATTCTCCCTCTCCCTCTTTCTCTGCCCCTCCCCTGCTTGCTCTCTATCTCTCTCTCTCTCTCAAAATAAACATTTAAAAAGAAAAGTCTGGCTTTTTCGTGTGCCTCTTTTCCTCTTTGCTGATTTGTTTTGTTTCTTAAATTCCACATATGAGTGAGATCTTATGGTCTTTGTCTTTCTCTGACTTATTTCACTTAGCATTATATTCTGTAGCTCCATCCACGTCATTGCAAATGGCAAGATTTCATTCTTTCTTATGGATGAATACTATTTCATTATATATATATATATATATATATATATATATATATGTATGTATATATATACACACACACCATATATTATATATATATGCCATATCTTCTTCATCCATTCATCTATCAATGGACACTTGGGCTGCTTCCATAATTTGACTATTGTAAATAATGCTGCTATAAACATAGCGGTGCGCATATCCCTTCGAATTAGTGTTTTTGTATTCTTTAGGTAAATACCCAGTAGTGTGATTACTAGATCATAGGGTAGTTCTATTTGTAATTTTTTTGAGGAACCTCCATACGGTTTTCCACAGTGGCTGCACCAGTTTGCATTCCCACCAACAGTGCACAAATGTTCCTTTTCCTCCACATCCTACCTAACACTTGTTGTTTCTTGTGTTGTTGATTTTAGCCGTTCTGGCCGGTGTGCAGTGAGATCTCATTGTAGTTTTGGTTTGCATTTCCCTAATGATGAGTGATGTTGAGCATCTTTTCATTTCTCTATTGGTAAAACACACATTTATTATTTAACAAAATGCTTTCCCTGTGCCAATAAGCACACTAAAAAAAACCTCGAAGGAGGAGGACATTCTGAAGGGGTGGAGGAGTTCTTAAAGGAGACCAAGGCAAGAATTTGAGGAAGTATTAGTCTGGAAGCCAGCCTCTCCTTCCACTCCTCCCTTTGCTTCCTCCTGCCACCAGGGAGCCGCCACCTGGTGAGATGATAAGGCTGTCCCCAAACCACACAGCCTCAGGGGGAAGCTGAGAGCTGTTGTCCCCCTCCCCCCCCCCGCCCCCCCACCCCCACCCCGCGCCTCCTCCCTCCCCACCCAGCTCCTCAGCCCAATGTCAGAGGTGTAGGCAGCCCAGCCCAGGAGGGACCACGGGCCCTTCCCCTCTCTGGCACAGCATAATGTGCTTCATCCAGGTCAGAGGACTTGGACCAGCTGGATCCTGGGGAGACACTCCACCAAGAACTGGGGCTTTTGTGGAAACCCAGCTGCAAAGCCTATGGCCTTGTATATATCCAGGACATCCCCAGAATGGCTTCCCAGGGTCTAACGTTTTACTCTCAGAACAGGCCGTGAGCGACCCCTAAAGGGTCCATCTTTGCAGCCGGGTGCTATGACGGGTGAGCTGGCAGGTGAGCAGGGAGTGCCCAGTGCAGCAGCAGGAGGAGGGTCCACAGATTGCCTGGCTGCTCTGTGTAGCAGATGCCTTCATATGTGTCTGTTTTCTCTGATTCAGAGAATCAGAAATTTTATCAATGCACCGATAAGCAGCCTCCAGGCTCTGAACTGTCAGCACAGAGCTCAACGCAGCGCTCAAACTCAAAGACCAACTATGAATGAGATCGTGACCTGAGCCAAAGTTGGACGCTTAACTGACTGAGCCACCCAGGCACCCCAATTGTTATTTTTAAAATCTTTTTTAACATTTATTTATTCCTGAGAGACAGAGAGAGACAGAGCATGAGCAGGGGTGGGGCAGAGAAAGAAAGACACACAGAATTCTAAGCAGGCTCCAGGCTCCGAGCTGTCAGCACAGAGCCCGACGCGGAGGTTCAAACCCACAAAACCGTGAGATCATGACCTGAACCAAAGTTGGACGCTCAACTGACCCTCAACCAACTGAGCCACCCAGGTGCCCCGCCCCAATTGTTATTTTAAATCTATTTGTCTGATCCAGGTAGTTGAGACCTGCCCCTGTAAACTTGGTCCATCTCCAAATTCCTGTTCTATTTTTGTCAACCTAGTAACACATCCTTTACCAGTAACACATCCTTAATTAGTATTTATAACACATTTTTATATCTATAAGACTTTTTGCCTGAAGAATTTTCTTTAAAAAAAATCTTCTTGGGGAGCATGAGTGGCTCAGTTGGTTAAGTGTCCTACTTCGGCTTGGGTCATGATCTCACATTTTGTGGGTTCGAGCCCCGCATCAGGCTCTGTGCTGACAGCTTAGAGCCTGGAGTCTGCTTCAGTTTCTATGTCTCCCTCTCTCTCTCTCTGCCCCTCTCCTGCTCATGCTCTGTCTCTCTCCTTCAAAAATAAATAAAAACATTAAAAAAATCTTCTTGATCATTTTCATGAATTTATTATTCCTGAGAAAATTAATTTTTCAGCAATCACAAAGCCATTGAAGTTTTGTTTGGGATCATGTCAAATTTATGCAGTATGGTGGGGAGAATCAAGGTCTTTATAATAGTAAATCTTCCTATGGAGACACACGTATAGCTCTCCATTTAGTCAGGTGCTTCTTTTTGCCCCATAACGTTAAATTTTGTTTAATTTTTGGCACGGCTATTGTTAATGGGATTTTTACAGGTACTTGCCGGGAGGAGGCTATCTGGTGGGTTTTCTTTTTTTTAATATTTTTTGCACATAGCTACTCTTATATTTCCTTTAAATGGTCATTTCATTAAACTCAATAACAGCTGAAAAACAGGAATTGATACTATCATTATTTACCAGTGATTTGCTGTATACCGTGAAAACCCAACACACAACTGAACACAAGAAGAAAACTCAAGGGGGAGCACCTTCTGAAGACTAGAGACAGTTTCTGGCCAAAAACAAAACAAAACAAAACAAAAAAACAAGAGAAATAGAATTAAAAAGTATGAATTCAATAAGAAAATCCAGCTATTAATCCAAGTTTAAAATTAATATGTAAACAGGGGCTCCTGGGTGGCTCAGTTGGTTAAGCTTCCAACTTAGACTCAGGTCATGATCTCTTGTTGTGAGTTCAAGCCCTGCATGGGTCTGTCTACTGTCAGCCCGGAGCCTGGTTCAGATCCTGTCTCCCACTCTCTTCCCCTCCCCTGCTCACTTGCCCACACACACGTGCAATCAATCTCTTTCTCTCAAAAATAAATGCTAAAAAATAAATAAAATAAAATATGTAAACATTGTTTTATTTCTGTGTTAACAAAAACCAATAAAAAATAATAATTTTTAAAAATCCTCAGTAAGGAAACAAATATATGGAATTTTTTAAATCCCATTTATTATAGCCACAAAACCCGTAAAAATCCAGGAATAACTTAATAAAGATGTGTAGGACCTATATGTGGAAACTTCAAAGGTATGGAAAATGGAAAGATTTACCTCATTCTTGGGTAGGAAAACTCAGTATTGAAAAGATGACACTTTTTTTTTACATTTATGGGCAAATCCAATAAAACTCCATAAAATCATAGCAGGATAATTGGGGAATTTGGATAAATTATTCTAAAGTTCTTCTGGAAAGTAAATATGAAAAAAGAAAAAAGAAAATCCTGAAAAAGAAGAGTATCTTCAGAGTGATATGCCCTACTAAATATTAAAACATATTTAAAAACTACAGTGAATAAAACAGTATGGCCAGAAATAAGCAGGCAATGCAATAGAACCGTCCCAAATCGTACATGAGTATATATGAGAATTCAGCACGAGAAAAATGAAAGTATAATTTGATGGAAGAAAACCTTCACAAATGTGCCACAAAAGTCAGTAATGGTGTTGGGGCACCTGGCTACCCATTGGGGGAAAAGAGTTGTATTTTTCATTTTAAACCCAAATAAATTCCAGAAAAATCAACCGCGTTAATTTTCAAAAGTTGAGTGTACTGAAATAAAAAGCACATAAATATTTCTGCGGTCTTGTGTTAGAGTCACTGAACAATGGAAGATTTCTTGCCTCTGGGACGCCTTTCAAAATGCAAGTGGACTAATCATAATCAACCATTCTCTGCAAAATCTTGTACCGGATGGTCCTGAAGGGTTTTGTACAGGACAAGCCTGAGCGTGAAGTGGGGCTTCAGGGGAATGCTGATTTCCCTCCTCCTTCCATCCTGGGGTGAGCATCCTTGACTTTCTGGTGCTTTGATGCTCCTGTCTCCCACATCCTTGATGATCGTTCTCTGGTCCAAGCTCCTCCTTTCTCCCTCACAACACCCAGCTCCTTTTCCACCCTTGACTGAGCTGTCTCACTGCAAACTGCCTTTGGGGCAGAACTGGTGAGATTGGAGGCAGAGGAGTCAAACTACTCCCAAATTCTATTAGGAACTGATCCTTCTGGGCACAACTCAAGGGAAATATTTCTTCTCTCACCTCTTATCAATAGATAGGTGGTAAATTAAACACTCTTGGGGCGCCTGGGTGGCTCAGTCGGTTGAGCGTCCGACTTTGGCTCAGGTCATGATCTCGCGGTCCGTGGGTTCGAGCCCCGAGTCGGGCTCTGTGCTGACAGCTCAGAGCCTGGAGCCTGTTTCAGATTCTGTGTCTCCCTCTTTCTCTGACCCTCCCCTGTTCATGCTCTCTCTCTGTCTCAAAAATAAATAAATGTTAAAAAAAAAGAAAAAAGAAAAAAAAATAAACCCTCTTTCATCTGAATATGTAAGGTAAGCTCCTTAAAAGCTATCAGGCAGCCCAAGCCAACAGGCAAGCTGACCCTGGAGAGATACAAAAAACAGGGTGGGAAGAAGTCAGAAGCTGTCTCGCTCTTGCTGTAAACTCATGATTGCTTCCTCTGTCTCACTGGGGCCATTGCGTATCCATAGCATCAATTTGGCCAGGTTTTGGATGATCCTTGGAAGATAGCTTGTCCCAGTTTTATGAGAGGGCTTGGTTTACCAGGTAGTTTCAATTAACATGTGACACTCCTTTGTCAACCTCCCAAATACGTATATATGACAGATATTTTATTAATGGATACAAACTCAGGAACTAGATCCTGAGTTTGGATACTGCTTCTGCTATCCCTAGCTTCGTGACATTGAACAAGTTACTCAACCTTGCCGTGTCTCAATTTCCTTATCTATGAAATGGGAGTGAAAATAGCTACTGTACTTATTAAGCGTCCGACTTCAGCTCAGGTCATGATCTCTCAGCTCACGGGTTCCAGCCCCGCGTCGGGCTCTGTGCTGACAGCTCGGAGCCCGGAGCCTGCTTCGGATTCTGTCTCCCTTGCTCTCTGCCCCTCCCCCACTTGTGCTGTCTCTCTCTCTCTCTCTCTCTCAAAAATAAATAAACATTAAAAAAATTTTTTTAATAAAATAATAAATAAATATCCAATATGACAAATCGTCCCTTATGCTTTTCCCCACACCTTAGTCTTCACTGACGTCTGCACTGGAGAACCTCTGTAGGTTCTGTTGGGATATTTTCTGCAGATCTGTAGGGATATTTTCACTGTAAAATGTGATGACGAAAGAGTATCATGAAAGTATCTACAGTAAAATCTCTCCTTTAGACTTTACTACATGTATTTATGATAATTTATTATATCATGTTAGAGACTGGGATGAGTTTACATTTGTACAGTCTTAAAAGTTTGCTTGGACTACAGACAGAGAAAATACGAAGAGTGAAACATGTTTGGCCTACAAACTGTTGGCACTGGCATGTTATATGTGCATAGCTACGCTAAATGCAGTTAAATATATTGTTAATGAAAAATAATCCGATATCGTCCACAACATTGTTTAGCCCTTACCGTGATTTTTATTACTTAAAGACCTCTTACGTTCTTCACACCCACTGGGATGGCAATAATCAAAAAGACAGATCACAAGTATTGGTAACGATGTGGAGAAATCACAGCCCTCGTGCACCGTTGGTGGAAATGTGTGCTGCAGCTAGATTGAAATACAGTCTGGCAGGTCCTCAAAAAGTTAAAAATGGAGTTACCATACGACCCAGCAATTCCACTCCTTAAGTATACACTCAAGAGAATGAAAACATACGTTGACCCCCAAATGTGTGCGTACATATTCATAGCAGCATTATTCATAATTCTTAATTCACAATTCATTATGAATTCATAATTCATAATTGTTGGCTAGATATATTCATAATATCCAACAAATGGAAGCGACCCAAAAGCCCATCCACTGATGAGTGGATAAACAAAATGTGGTATGTACATACAGTGGAATGTTATGTAGCTATTAAAAAAAAAACAACCAAAGTACTGATATATGCTACAATATGATTGAGTCTTAAAAGCATTATGTTCAGAAGGCAGACCCACAGGGCCACATATTGTCTGATTCCATTTATATAAAATGCCCAGAATAGGCAAATCTATAGACACAAACATTGGTGGTTGCCTGGGCTTGGAGGGCATGGACGGATTGAGGGTTGATGGTTCAAGGTGGGGGTGAGGGGTTCAGGGTGGATTCTGGTGATGGTAGCACAACTCAGAATATACTAAAAGCCACTGAATTCTACATTTTATTTATTTATTTGTTCATTTGTAAATGTTTATTTATTTTGAGAGAGAGACAGAGAGACAGAGAGCAAGTGGGGGAGGGGCAGAGAGAGAGGGAGAGAGAGAGAGAGAGAGAGAGAGAGAGAGAGAGAATCCCAAGCAGGATCCATGCAGTCAGCACAGAGCCCAACATAGGTCTCAATCTCACAAACCACGAGATCATGCGTGACCTGAACCAAAACCAAGAGTTTGACGCTCAACCAACTGAGCCATCCAGACGCCAGAATTCTACATTTTAAGTGGGTGGATTGGTTATACCTCATTATACCTCAAAACGCTGTTTTAAAACTCTTACTCTGTTTCCAACAGGTGACAACTGCCTGTGTGTATTTAAGCTTGCTTATTACAATCCTCGATCCATTGTATTTACTGATCCTCAGATCGGATCCTTAGAATAAGCATGACACTAAATTTATTTTCATGCTCACCTTTACTATGGGATTTGACAGAAAGCATTAAACCAATTTCAGCAAACTCGGAGGAGTTGGTTCTTTATGGAGTAAATATTGCAACCTTTCAGGTGAATTTATTCTTTCCAGGAACATAAGCTCTTCTAGACATTGGCTTATAATACAAATTGGATGGAAGCCCTCTTTCTTGTGGGGACAGCTGCGTAAGGAGGGCTCTTGTAATTTGCTAACCTCACAGCTCTCAGAGAGATAAGGTGAATTTTGCTTCCTCGGTTTTGAATTAATTTCAGTGGAGGTACGTTTACAGATTTTACAAATCCATTCCTATTTCTTTCCCTAAGAAACATCAATTATTTTTCACAATATCAAAGGCAATGTAATGGGAAAGTCATAAACTTCACCTGCTTGGCAGACAAGTCAGATCACATTTACATTTATGCCTGTGACCCTGATTCTGGGACCTCTCAGCCTTCTCAGCAGGAAGGCTGGTCAGTTTGGGGGTGTAGCCTTCCCTAATATATGAAGTCTTCCTGCGGTGCGTGGCTACGTCCCCCAGTCTGTCCTTCTGGTGCTTCTCCGGCTGCCTGCTGGGGAAGCAGAAATTCAGACACCCTACCCACACTCCTACTCCAAGACCTCACTGGCTGGTGTTGCTGCCTCCATCCCTGTCCCTCTAATGTTCCAGGTAGACCCAGCTCACTGGCTCTGCTGGCCAGTGGTGCAGCTGATGAGGGAAACAAAGGCAAACGAAAATTTTCCTTACTGTCCACAGCCCGTTGACAAGTCCCTGAAACAGACAGAGTGACATTCCTCGAGGAGCTCAACTCCCTCACTGATGACACTTTGCTAAGGGCAAAAGTCAGCGTTCGCTTAACATCCCGACCTCCAGGATCCTGTAAGTCTACTTTAACATATCAAAGTTCCTTTGGAAATGTCCTTTATCTCTACCGCCACCCACCCCCAAGATATAGGTTGGCAATCATACTCCAAGCTTATGGCCCGCTGCTATACATCTGAAGGGTCTCATCACGACTGAGGTTTTACTAAATAGTGATAGGTGACCTTTTCCTAACAGCAGCCAGCCCCTCAAGGTCCTGGAAACTTTGCTTCCAAAATACCTTAGAGACTTACACTGTCCCTAACCACCTCCCAACCTGAAGGTCAGTCACCCATCACAGCTCTTTCTGCCCACGGGTCCTGTCCCCATGCCCATGTTTTAATTGATCACCTTTTTATACCAAAGACGTCTCAAGCACTCTTTCTTGGCCATCAGCTCCGAACCGCACCACTCCAGCCCTGCATCACAGCTGTAGGTCTAGCCACAGGGAAGCTCCCACGGGGCCTCAGAACAGCAGCTCCTGTGGTGTTAGTGCCTGTTCCACAACCTCTGCTGCAGGGGGGAGCCAGGCCCCACCTGTGGGGTCCCTTAGTTGAGAGGGGCAAGGAGAGGCTGTGACCCATGGTACCAGGTGTCCAAGGAGAGCACCAGCATCCCACGTGCAGCTTTTCCAATTCACACAGCACCAAGCCCCCTAGGCCCGCCCATGGTGCCAGCAGGCTTGGGTGACCACAAGGTGGGCGTGTGCTCTTACCTGGGAGGACTCAGTTCCCTAGACTGGGGTTAAGAAACACCAGTGTGGGGGCGCCTGGGTGGCTCAGTCGGTTGAGCGTCCGACTTCAGCTCAGATCATGATCTCATGGTTCGTGAGTTTGAGCCCCGCGTCGGGCTCTGTGCTGACAGCTCAGGGCTTGGAGCCTGCTTCCGATTCTGTTTCTCCCTCTCCCTGTCTGCCCCTCTCCTGCTCACATCTGTCTCTCTCTCAAAATAAATAAAGATTTAAAAAAAACTTTTTTTAATAAATAAATAAATAAAAGAAACGCCAGTGTGACCACAGCCTAGGGGTTCTTTTCAGCACCTCTGTAAGTCCCTATTCTGGTTATCTGTCATCTACCCCCTCACCCCCCAAATCCATTTTGCTTATTCTCTGCTCTGCTTGGCCACAGTTGTGGCAGTGGCTGTTTTTGGTGGTTAAAAGTGATGAGGGAGCCAAAGGCAAGCTGAGGGCCAAACACAAGCTAACAATCCCCCCCACCCTACCCCCCACCCCACCCCACCCCTGCCCAGGTGGGCTCTATACAACATTCCTGAGACCCTCCTGGTTGTCCAAGCAAAAAGGAAAGGGAAAAACAAATGGTTAACTGATAGAGATCACAGTCCCGCAGGACAGGAGTTTCCATCAGTTTGCAACTGTTTTAACAATTTACAAGAAAAAAGGCAATCTCCAGAAACCTATAGCCTCAGTTTTCTGGAGCCCTAACATCACCCTCCCCTCCATAGTGATGCGGGGAACAAAGGCAAGAAGAAAATGTAGATAATATTAAATTTCCTTAAAACCTGCAGCCCATTGATAAATACTTGAGACAGGCAGAGTAAAACATTCCTGCCAGAAACTCCCAACTGTCTTGTCTTAATGTTAAAGTCTTACTAGAGGGAAAATAACTTTAGCTCAACAATAGCAAGGCCTCCGGTATCTTATGAGTCCTTTTTAGCAGATGAAAGTCCTTTTGGAAACCTCCCTTTTTCCTTACCCCTCTTCCCCTCAACTCCATAGTATATAATCAGTCACTCCTCACAACCCCAGTGCAGCTCTTTCTGCCCACGAGTCCTGTCCTGTGATTTAATAAAATCACCTTTTGCACCAAAAATGCCTCAAGCATTCTTTCCTGGCTGTCGGCTCCGGACCCCAACACTCCAAAACCGCATCAGAAGTACTATTGAAAGGCATATCTTTCAGGGCGCCTGAGTGGCTCCGTTGGTTAAATATCCAACTCGGTTTCAGCTCAGTTCATGATCTCATGGTTTGTGAGTTGGAACCCTGTGTCAGGCGCTGCACTGACAGTGCAGAGCTGGCTTGGGATTCTGTGTCTCCCTCTCTCTCTGCCCTTCCCCTGCTCATGCGCACATTCTCTCTCTCTCAAAAGAAAGAAGAAAGAAAGAAAGAAAGAGAAAGAAAGAGAGAGAGAGAAAGAAAAGAAAGAAAGAAAGGAAGAGAAAGAGAGAGAGAAAGAAAGAAAGAAAGAAAGGAGGAAGGGAGGGAGGAGGGAAGGAGGGATGGAGGAAGGAAGGAAGGAAGGAAGGAAGGAAGGAAGGAAGGAAGGATGAAGGAAGGAAGGAAGGAAGAGAGAAAGAAAGAAAGAAGAAAGAAAAGAAAGAAAGGCCCATCTTTCATGCCCCAGCTCTCAATCTTCCCTTCGGGGTAGCTAGAGAGAGCAAAATGGAGTCACTCACGTCAAACAGCAGCTTGTGTTGAGCAGTGATGCAAGCAGCCAAGGGTGTTGCAGCTAAGACCAGGTATCTTGGAAACCAGCACAGGCTGACGACACCCAGAACTGATAACCAGCAGAACCAGAGGAAGTCTGCAAAGGCCCAGGACTGATTAAACTCCTTTAAAACGAGAGGGTTTTTGCAGAAAACCATCAGACTTTCTAGATGCTGACCTTTCATGTCTGACCACATCAAAACTGCTGCCGAAGCCTATGCCTGGTTGATCTCTGAACGGAGAGTCTCCACTGCTTGAACATAATAAACAGCACTCGCCCAGAGCCGACCCAGAGCAGAGAGAGGCCCTTCTCAACCTCGCGCTCACTGACTGACTTCGCGTTTGGTTTGTTAACTTCCTACCCCTTGTTGTATTTTGTCTGTTGTGTGACTTTGTATTGTGCTTGGCTTTGTGTGACGTATAAGAAGCCAAAAGAAACACACAGTCCTTGAGTTGAGAATCCTGAACCTGCTTATGTTCATGTTAACCTTGTTTTATGATTGAACTAAGCTGACATTGTAGAAAGACACAACCTGTGTGTGTGCTATCAAACCGTGTTTGTGACAGTAGTCTTCACTAAATTCTCCCAGTTAAATCTTCTGAGTTGCCATGAACCTGACTCCAATTGCCCCCCAGGACTCTTGGGGAATCCTATGACAGACAAGTTGTTCCTCAAAATGATGATTTTGACTTCCCACCAATAAGACAGCTGAAGACTGAGCCATGTTTAATCTGACTTAGAAAAATAGAAAAATGTAACATCTCTTATGCATTAGCAATGCAGAGCAAATCCACACTGTTACCCAAGTTTGGACCCCTGTGAGCAATTGGGCTCTCCATCACTTGGCCACTCAGGGCCCTCCTGTATTCTTCAACACTCTGTGAAGAGATATTAGGTGCATAAGACTATTTATCACCCTCTCCTTGACTTTGGGCTCCAGGAGCAGAATCAGTGAAGGTCTGAGCCCCATGTGCTCAGGTAGGAGCCCAGTTCCTGAGACAGATCTGAGGTTGGTGCCTTTACTCGACAAGTTCCTGGTCCAGGCTGTTTTGATTATAAAGGGACTCATTGATCAGATATAAGCTCAGGTAGGAAAAAGCCATTGAATTCTGCCCTCCCGTCTCATTAAATTGTATTTTAGTAACTTGATATCACTTTCTGGATAAGCTGGTTACTCACATCTCCCAAAGGCCACCCACAGAATGAATGCTTTCATGGTTGTGGTAGGTGATTGGTAACAACTGCTTTAAATTTTTTTCATGTTAAAAAATAAAGCTGAGGGGCACCTGGGTGGCTCAGTCAGTTAAGCATCCAACTCTTGATTTCGGCTCAAGTCATGATCTCATGGTTAGTGTGACTGAGCCCTGCATCAGGCTCTGCTCTAAAAGCATGGAGCCTGCTTGGGATTCTCTCTCTCTTCTTCCCCTGCTCATGTTCACACACACACACGCGCTCTCTCTCTCTCTCTCTCTCTCTCTCTCAAAAATAAATAAATAAACTTAAAAAATAAAGTTGGATCTCTACCTCACATTTTAGTAAATTCCAGTTATAAAAATGCACACATTTACCAACCTATACAAAACTCCATAAAAGTCCTTGGGGGGAAAAATAGGTGATGCTTATTAAATATTGGGAGGTGAAGGGGTAGGCTTTTCTAAAATGACACCAAAGCAAGAAACCATTCAAAAATATGATGGGTTTGACTATATAAAAATGTGAAATCTCCATATGCTACTATTCACATGGATTTAAAAGTCAAAGCAGAAACTGAGAAACAGCATTTTGACATGTGAGAAGCAAAGGCATCACGTTCCCAGTGTATGAATAACTCTCACCAACCAATTGAAAGCAAAAATAATATTCCCGTAGAAAATGTGCAATGGATATGAAGTGGTAATTGACCAAGCTTTGCGAGAGGCCAGTGGCCTCACGAGAGGATGTTCAACCTCACTGGTAACCAAAGGAAATGTTTAAAAAGAAGAAAAGGAAAAAAGGAGGAAAAAGCAAACCACACACGCGCAGCACGGTCACACAGAACCCATGGGGTGTCTTTCCTCACCTACTAGATGAGCAAAGGTGAAAAAGACTGTAACACCCAGTGTGAGTGAGGGCTCTCGCACAGCTTCCCACATAGGGGTGGGATGAGTGAAGGTATTAGCACTTTTTGGAGGCAGTCTGTCACTATGTCTCTCAGAAGCCTTAATAAATGGATACCTGTTGACTTAGCAATGCTCCTGTTACCCCTGATCTGGCCTTGAGGGAAGGGACACCACTGTCTCCCTTGGCCACTCCATCCAGAACATGGTACCAGCGCCTTCTCTTAATTCCCCCAGCAGAGCAAAGGCCAGGCTCTCCGGAGGTGCTGGAGACCAGCCAGCAAGCACAGCATAGGCAGCCCAGCGTCCCTCACCGGGAAGCACCTACTTCCTTTTGGCCAGACACACTCATCACCCACCCCCCCCACCCCCCCTGGGGATCACCCTAGGCCTCTCCTTATGGCCCAGCTGACCCAACCATCAGCTCCAGAGAGAGCACGTTTTTACACCACTCTCTCCATTCTTCACTTCCCGCCCCAGGGCAGCTGACAGTGGAAACTCCCAGTCACTGCAGAGGCAGCCAGGCCGCCCTCGCTCACTGGAACAGGGTCTGATTCTCCAGCCCCATTAAGATAACTACAATATATTGCAAGATCTAAGCTCATCTGTGGTCGTGTTATTACATTTTTAATAGTGAAAAGTGGAAACAACCTACAAGCCCATCAGTAAAGAAGCGACTGCATAAATGATGAGACCTCCATACATTAGAACGCCATGGAAAATGATGACACAAAGCTATATATAGTTGTGTGGGAGGAAGGGGTGGGAAGATCACCTGAGCCAATCTGTGCAAAGCGTTCAGGACAACACAAAAAATACTCAGGAGTTGTGGATAACTGGAAAAGGGGGCTACGAGGCCGTGTTACAATCCAATAGCATTTTATTATTTTCTGAAGTTTTTTTACTTATTTATTTTGAGAGAGGGAGAGGAAGAAAGAATGGGGAGGGGCAGAGAGAGAGGGAGAGAGAATCCCAAGCAAGCTCCTCGCTGCCATTGAGGAGCCTGATGTGGGGCTCAAACCCGTGAATCGTGAGATCATGACCTGAGTCGAAACCAAGAGTCGGACACTCAACCGACTGAGCCACCCGGGCGCCCCAGCATTTTATTATTAAAAAATATGTATCTTTATGTGTTTATATACCTAGAAAAATATATGGATGGGTGTAACCCAAAATGTTAAGAGTGCCTATTTCGAGGTGGTGGGCTTAGAGGTGGTCTTCTCCTTCACACCCATTTGTATCTTTTATATTGTCTGTGTTATAATGGTCATGTAATATTTTATCTTTTTTTTGAATGATTCAGGAAATGGACAAGAAAAAATATTTCAAAAATGCTCTGGTCAGCTTTATCTTAGCATGAGAAATCTTGACATATTAACTTGGTAATATAGCACAGTCTATGTAGTACTCAGAAAAAAAAAAAAAAACGATTTTCACTTTTTTAAGGTAGAATAAAACAAAAACTTTCATGTTTTTAAAAAACGTTACAATACTTGGGAACCATTTAGGGGAATGTGACCCCGGGAAGTTGGTCCTCCACCAGCCCCTGAGCTGGAAGGCACCAAAGTGCTTTCTTTGCAGGTACTCCTCTGGGGTCACCTGGCTGTGGTGACACAACCCAGAGCTACCTACAAGTAGCTCTAAGCTGACCACCTTATGCATGAGAGGAAAGAGATTCCTTTCTTGTCAGTTCCAGGTAGAGAAAAATAAAATCCCTGGGCTGGGCTTGGGTCCTATGCTGATCCCTGAATCAATCGTATGACCAGGGGAATGCAATGTGTCATAGACAACTTTGTTCTTCAAACCCCAGGACTCCTTTCTCTCTCTCCTTTGGTAACAGTAATCACATTTCCTTTGGAGGCCCATTCTGTCCTCATCCCTTGGGGTTCTACTGAGGTTGTCAATCTCTACACTCAACTCTAGGTCCCAGAGACAAGCACTTGAACTAATACTGGCCAACCCATGAAAAACCGTCCTCCTGGCCACAGGGCCTGGGGACTCAAATGAAACAGGACCAGTTGGTCCTTCTGCAAGATCCTGTCTCGGGATGCCTGCGTGGCTCAGTCAGTTGAGCCTCTGACTTCTGCTCAGGTCATGATCTCATGGTTTGTGAGTTCAAGGTCTTCATTGAGGGGCTCTTAGCTGTCACCACAGAGCCTGCTTCAGATTCTCTGTCCCCCACCTCTCTCTCTGCACCTCCCCCGCTCATGGTCTCTCTCTCTCTCTCAATACAAAAATAAATAAACATTTAAAAAAAGATCCTGTCTAGACATTGAAAGAAGATATCCAAGGACATTTCCCTCCTCACCTCCATCCCCTGACACATGGAGAAAGATGCCCTGCAGTGGGAGAGAATATGCTCACTACACAGAGGCAGAGATGAGCTACGGCAGAAGTAGGCTCGCCCTCATTAGAATCCCCATACCTGGTTTGATCAGCCGATAGCATTCCCCTCCCTAGACTTCCCAGTTATGCAAATGATGAAGTCCCTCATAGTTTGAGTTGGGTTTCTCCCATTAACCGATTAAGGGGCCTGGGCTTGGTGAGATCTGAACCATGTGCCCACGTCTATGATCAAAGAAATAGGTCATGGAGATTGGCACACCCCAATAAAACCACAGGGTTGGAGTGGAGGAGAGTCCCCCAGAGGAGGGGCTACTGAGCAGGGGCAGAGCAAACAATAATAGCAAATGAGTATTGAAACATCATTTATTGGGGCACCTGGGTGGCTCAGTCGGTTAAGCATTGGACTTTGGCTCAGGTCATGATTTCACTGTTCATGAGTTCGAGCCCCGCATTGGGCTCTGTGCTGACAGCTCAGAGCCTGGAGCCTGCTTTGGATTCTGTGTCTCCCTCTCTCTCTGCCCCTCTCTTGCTTGAGCTCTCTCTCTCTCTCAAAAATAAAGATTAAAAAAAAATTTTTTAATAAAAGTTCAAATGAAAGTAAAATACAACTAATTATAATTAAAATGAATCTTACAGAAGTTTTAAAGTAATAGTAACACTTATATGGAAAAACAATTGTTCAGGACATTTCTTTATTTTTTTTATTTTTTAAGTTTATTTTTTTGTTTGAGAGAGAGAGAGAGCACAAACAGGGGAGGAGGCAGAGAGAAGGAGAGACAGAAACCCAAGCAGGCTCTGCACCATCAGTGCGGAGCCCAATGTGGGGCTTGAACACATGAACTGTGTGTGAGATCATAACCTGAGGTGAGCTCAAGAGTTGGCGCTTAACTGACCAAGACACCCAGGCGCCCTAAATTTTTTTTATTTTAAGGCAAATCCAGGAGAATATCTACCAGTCTACAGAACACATATAGCAGTTGTCAAAACTTTATGGTAGGAGCAGTTGGGTGGCTCAGTCGGTTAAGCGTCCGACTTCGGGTCAGGTCATGATCTTGTGGTTCATGAGTTCGAGCCCCGCATCGGGCTCTGTGCTGACAGCTCAGAGCCTGGAGCCCGTTTCAGATTCTGTGTCTCCCTCTCTCTCTGCCCCTCTCTTGCCCAAGCTCTGCTCTCTCTCCCTCAAAAATAAATAAAACATTAAAAAATTATAAAAAAACCTTTATGGTAGAACATATATTGAACAAATATATATACATCTGATACATAAAAATATATTTTAATATACAACAAATCAAGTGAAACTTTTTAAATGAAGAAAGAAATAATTATCACTACATCCATATGGGAAATGGAAGGTAATAATGGCACATGAATAACAAATCCTTACTCATACTATTTACCACAGAACATTCCAGACAGGTTAAAGTTAGATATTCACATGCATACATACACACAACCATTTAAAAAAAACACACAAAAAAACAACAAAAAAAAAAAAAACCCACAACAGAAGAATAGAAACGTATAGGCTCACTCAGTCTACTGAGACATGGGGGTCAGGACAAAGTGTGGGTTTGAGAGCAGACAGACCTCTGAGTTTCGGTCCCACCTGAGGTGCTTACTCAAATACTTAATTCTATGAGCTCAGTTTGTTATCTGCTTTCCTACCTGATGTAGGTAAAAATTCACAGGAATCAAAGCCACTTCGTGGTGCCCACTTTTAGCTTCTGCAGTGGATTTTTCTAGGCTGGGTGCAGGGGGTGCACTCTGGCACCTTCCCAACAGATGGCCCCTGGGGAGAGAGATCTGAGTGAAGGAACCGCCCAAGCATGTAAGTAATGAAAAGTATAAGAGGCTATAAGAACAAAATACGTTTTTTAGATATTTTTTTGAGTTTATTTATTTTTGAGAGAGAGAGACAGAGAGAGAGTGCACGAGTGCGCGCACAAGCAGGGGAGGGGCAGGGAGAGAGGGAGACGCAGAATCCGAAGCAGACTCCAGGCTCTGTCAGCACAGAGCCCGATGTGGGGCTCCAACCCATGAACTGTGAGATCATGACCTGAGCCAAAGTTGGACGCTCAACCAACTGAGCCTTGAAAGCGGCCCTAAAATACATTTTTTCTAATTTGTAAACATCTGTATGTAACCATAAAGAAAAGCAATGGAGTGAAAGAACATTTCAGGGTATGGAGGAAAAATAATAAGCATATAAGCATATTTAACGGATTGATAAAAATATTTTTGAAAGCGCTTAGAAATGAGAGGAAGACAACTTAAGGCAACTCTGAGGGTCTTGGGCAAATACAAACAGAGCGGCAGCATTAGCAGGAGAGCTGGAAAAGAATTCACCAACTATGTACCACTGGCCCAGAGCTAGCATGAAGCTACCAAACCACAGGGCACTCACACCATCCAATCTTCCAACTAGCAATTCCTCTGATTAGAGAAAAAAAAGAAGAGGGGAAGGGAGGGAGGAAGAGAGAGAAGGCAGGGTAGAGGCAGAAGGAAGGGAGGGAGGGAAGAGAAAAACTCTATTTGCGTGGAGGTGTTTTTACCTGTATAATTTGCATACACATCACACTTAAGCAGCCCAAATCCTGACTGTGAACGATTACATCGCAAACTATACAGCTCCATGGAAAAGGTTATACAAAATACTGTTGCATGAAAAAGTTGATCACAAGATATCATATACTCTTGGATTCCAACAAGGCTCACATTTTCCCAGGAGGATCTGAAACCTGAAGAAAGCAACAGGCAGATCGTGTTATATTGGTGGAGGTATTTAAACATTTTGCTGTTGGTTTGACTTTTCTGTTGACCTTGCACTATAACATTGGGTAAATATATTATACACACTCACACACACAAAAATGGATTTATTTTTTTTTTAATGTTTTTATTTATTTTTGAGAGAGACAGAGCATGAGCAGGGGAGGGACAGAGAGACGGGGAGACACAGAATCCGAGGCAGGCTCCAGGCTCCGAGCTGTCAGCACAGAGCCCGACGCAGGGCTCGAACTCACAGACTGTGAGATCATGACCTGAGCTGAAGTCGGACACCCAACCGACTGAGCCACCCAGGCGCCCCACAAAAATGGATTTAAAAGAGAACATTTATCACTCCACCCAAATGAAGCTTGACTCTGCCCAGGCCATCTTGAGGCTACGTTCCTAGGCCTCAGCCTGAGGTTTCCAAGCAAGTGAGAGCATGTGTGCGGAGGGCAGAGGCTGGCAGGGCCAGCAGCCGGGGCTCCTCTGTGGGACACAGCTGCCCGCAGGGTCCTGGCCTGGCGAGGCCTGGGGAGCGTCTTATCGCATGAGCTCATGTGAAAGCCCCACGCCTCCGGGTCTCCAGCGAACATTTGCCATTCCTTTCCTGTCACCACCCCGCTCCGCGCTTGTGCCCATGAGCTCATCGTTGCTGGGCAAGTCCTCCTGGGGTCAGATAACTGCCAGGGGCAATTCCTTTCCCAGCCTCCTGCCCCTGCCCTGTGCCTCCGACAGACGGAGCGGGCCCTGACTCCCACTCTGTGGTTCCACACAGAACAGAGAATTGTGTGAGGTCAGCAGAAGTCTGGGGGGGCTTGACAGAGCTCTCCCACCCCAGCCCGGCCCCTGTCCCAGCCTCGCCTTGGTCTGGGAACTGCTCAGCCAGTGTGACCAGACAGACCCCACCTGGACGCCAGGCCCTGCCCATGTCTGAGCCACCGTCTTGTTTCTGTCTCAGTCCCAGACTCAGCAGCAACCTCGGGCCCAGGCACTGCCTCCCAGGTGGGTGTCAGCCAGAGGAAAGGCTGGGGGAGGGGAGTCCCAAAGCTGTGAGGATCCCCACCCAGAAACGGAGGCTCTGTCTGTCCTGCCGGTATGAGGGAAGGTTTCTCAGGTGAGAGCTGGTTCATACGCTCGGTCTCATACACGAGGGACCCCTGTGTACCAAGTCTCCTGCTGCTGAGAATCCAAGGTGAGGCTTACTCATCTTTCTCTCAGGGACAACCGAAAAGAGAATGACCACCCCTTTTCCTGTGAGTGTCACCCCTTCACTTTCAGAAGCTCGTCCCAGCCAGCTGAGGCCTCAGACCACCTAATTCATGCTGCCCCCTCATCCCCCGCGGACAGGTCTGGTTCCCCGATGCCAGAAGACCTCAGAACCACACTGTTCCCAACCAGTCTGGCCCCATCCTTTCCAGACCTCCCAGAAACTGAAGAAGGAAAGAATGGGAGGAGGGGACCGTGTGGTCCCAGAGAAATGGCTGCTGACAGATGGGACAAAGGCCCCAGAACTCCGAACACCCCCCCACGCACACACCCAGAAAATGGCCACGAGTGGCAGAGGAGCTGTGTCTGTTTCTCTGCCAAGCCGCACGCCACATTCCCACGGGAGCCACTCGGCACAGGGTGGAGACAGCTGTTCCCCTCAGCAGATGTTCTCGCGGGAGGCAGGGGAGCTCACTCCCAAGCCGGATCCTCATGACTCACCCCGTAGGCCTAAGCGGCCTGCTGAGCCTGTGACGAAGGCAGATCAGACAGCCAGTGGGGGGCCCCATAGCCTTCCGCAAAATGAAGCTACTAGTAGCTTTGCCGGCACCTTCCTGCTGCGAGGGCAGAGGCTATCTCTGTCCCTGCTGTCCCCCTAAGGCCGAGCACGATGCTGGCCTTAAATTCCTGTGCATTTATTAAGCACCTGCCTTGTGGCTGGCAGTATGCAAGGAACGGAGATTACTGAGGTAGACATAGGAGCTCCTCGCAAAACTGACAGATGGTGGCATTAAGGTTATGACAGTGGCATGCACAGGGGCTATGGGACTCAGGCTGGGCCCCTGTTGACTGTGCTGAACCAGAGGAGAAGTCTATGGGGCCCGTCAGGCCCAGGGAGAGCCTCGGCCCTCAGAAGGTTCATCACACCAGAAGATTCCCAGGCCCATCCCGCGTCGTTTCGGATCCTACCAGGTCCTTCTGCCAGAAACAAGCCTGTCCTGGAGGTTCTCCCACCTCAGCAAGGCTCAGAAACCTTTCCTGACTGTCACACACCCTTCTCCGTGAGGCTCACCTCCTGGAAGGTTCTCGCTGAGCAGTCCCAGCCACGCCACCCTAGTCTGCAGTCCACACTACGTGAAAACTCAAGGAGACAAAGAGAAGGTGGCGTGGCCAAGATCCAGGGAGGGTCTAGCGCCAGGGAGGGTATGAGGCCGGGATGTCCAGACCATGACGCCCAATCCCTCTGAGTCCAAGTTCCCTCAGGGGGTAATAGGAAGGGGCAGGATCCCACTGTCTGGGCTGCCGGATCCGGGCACTGTTCTCTGAAGCCAGGCACCCTGTCTCCCAACCCCTCTACCTCCATTCCTGGCCCAGCTACCTCCCAGCTTTCTGGATTTTCTCATAGCACATCACTCACCACGCTGTGTTTCTCTTAGTTGCGTGAAACCTATTCTGCCTGAGAAACTCATTTGGATTTAATGGGGTAAGAAGGTGTTGAAGTTAGAAATATTTGCTTAGTTTAGCAATATGTATAAGCTCATGTCACCTTCATTTTACTGAAGTGAAGCCTCCTCACCAGGCTGTGAGCTAGATCAGGCACTGATTGTACAGAGTCAATGTAATATTTTTAATCATCCCCTCCAATAATTTACAACATGATTTTTCGAGACAACATGGCCGGCACGGTTAGTCTGGACCCAGTCATTGAACATGGTCCTGATGATTTGCTTTGTTATTTCCTTAGGGGAACCACTCAGTCCCTCCACACAGTTTTCTTCTCCAAATATTGTCCCCTTTGTCCTTCTACCCATCTCTGAAAGTGCATGAGGAAGACCCGACGCCCCCAGATGTCCTCACCCTCACATCAGGGACGTCTGGGGGAGCAGCGGGCCTCTGGCAGACTGCTTATTCCAGGAATGAAAGTTTGGAGGTCCAGCAGTGGGCACCAAGGGTGTGGGTTGTCCTGGGGATCAATCAGGGTGCTTTCTTGCAAGTGACAGAAACGGACCGGCTGAGTAAAGAAGAGGGATTTATTAAAGGGCATTGGGCGGTCTGAGAAGGCTGGGAAACAGCTGATCCAGGACCAGTCAAGCTGCAGTGGGTCTGTTGAGGCCTTCCAAGATATTCCTGGCCACCAACACTTATGATAACACTGGGTCAATAGCAATCCTGACACAGGATGGTGGATTCTATCGCTACCACCCATCATGCCCTCTTGGATGTGACTAAGAGCAGTCCGCATGGCACGGACTTCTCTGAGACGATGGCTCCCGATTTAAAACCCAGGGGCTCCGAGTCACAAACCCCTGCTCATCTGCAGGTCAGGCAAGCAAGCATTTGGCAATTCAGCTTCTCCCAGGGGGCTGAGAAGCCAGGCAGCAAAAAATCACTGATATGCGTCCAGTACAACGAGACTGCCTCCCCTCCTTACCAACTCCCTAGAGCCCAAGATCCTGAATCATCTGTTTGATTAGAAGTTCTGAACCCTATTGAACTCTACGCTAGAGCCTCCCCTCTTACGTTATTTCACCCATGAGGCAAAGCCACCCTCATCTGGAAAGGAAGGAGCCTTCTCCTTGCCCATCCTGCGCTGAGACGGAGGGACCGTACCGAGCAATCCAGGAACAAAGGTTTGTTGTGTTCTGCTGCACATTGGGCCCAGAAACAATTCACACAGGCACAAGGGTGGTTTCCAAACAATATATGGGCTTTGGGTTTTTTTATTATTTTTAATGTTTCTTTGTTTTTGAGAGAGAGAGAGAGTGTGAACTGGGGAGGGACAGAGAGAGAGAGAGAGAGAGAGAGAGACGCAGAATCCGAAGTGGGCTCTAGGCTCCCAGCTGTCAGCACAGAGCCTGACATGGGGCTTGAACTCACCAACCAGGAGATCATGACCTGAGCTGAAGTTGGGCACTTAACCGACTGAGCCTCCCAGGCACTCCGGGCTTCAGGTTTTTTTAGGGTGGCAGGGCTTGGGCTTAAAAGTATTTTCCAACCCCTGGGGAGCCCAGATTGCAAGAAGTGTGTTCCCTCCAACCCCTCATTAGCATCTGGCTTGGTTGTGTGTCTCTGGCTAGTGTTTCTGGCCATTTGCATTTTGGAAACTGCTCACCAGAAAGTGGTTGATGATCACACACTCCTGAGACAGAAATCCACAGAGGACTTTCAGGCTTGGGAAACCCAAAGGTGGGGCTCCCTCAGCCGACTGGTGGCCCTGAATCCTGATAGACCAATCCTATAATCCCTTCTGTGAAGGGGCCAAGAGTCTTCTATAAGACCCTTGGGGCCCCTTCTACCCACATGGGAAAGCCCCCTTCCTTGAAGACTGTGGACTCCGACAAATCTGAAACACAATCTCCAAGACCAGACAGTAGAAGGCCTCCTCCAGGTACACTCCAAGAAGGCGAGCTCACTGTAGGGACCTCTATAGCAGCAAGAAGCTCTGCCTCTTTGGAAAACTCCATATGATCAACATTTGACCAAAGCCCAGCCGGGGCAAGCCAATCTCCAGGACACAGACCCTGGCAGCAGACCTGTCCCTTCTGGAAACATCTGGCGCTCGCTCCATACCGAGGTCAGGATGCTGAACCATCTTCGGTTCAGAGGGCCCCTCGCCTTCATCTCCCTCCTCACTTTCTCAGCGTTTAGGCCTCGGCCTCTACTCCCTCGCCTGCTTGTTAAAAGCCACGTGGGGAGCAGTTGTTCCCCCCCCCCCCCCAAGGAACTGAGCCTATCTATTGAGGCTGTCTGTCAACCCTATCTGTCTTTTATTTTTGAAAAGGGAAAAAAAAAAAAAAGGAGGGATAAACTCTGACGTCATGAGCTTGCGTGGGACAGTGGGCTTGGAGGCCATCTGGAGCAGGTGCTGGCAGGGCCCCTGGGAAAGAAGAAGAAGGGCAGCTGGCTCATCAGGTGGGGGTGTCCTGGGGTCAAAGACCTCATGGCACCATTAGGTTAAGCTTTCCTGGAATTTCTGGCCCAGGAAGGATAGATGAGTCTTCCTTGGCCTCCAGCTCCTCTCTTAAAGCCAAGTCCTGTAGGTGCAGGACTCCTGGAGGAGGCACCAAGCGCCGGAAGACCTGGCCAAGCTTTGATCTCTGTGTCTTCTGTGGGTCTCCCCATCAATCGGTTCTGAGGAATCTCAGGGGCACGGTGTCCTCCCCCTCCTCCCCGGGAGTGCGAGTGACATTCAGATGCTTCTTCTGGCCCAGCTGCTCGTCCTGCCTTTGTCCAGGGGTTGGAAGCCTCTTGTCAGGCGTCCTGGTTCACTCTGCCCCCGTCCAGGAGGCAAGGACAGCTTTTTCGCAATTACAGGTGGTGAAACTGAAGGCCCAGAGCAGTGATGGGACTTGGCCCGGGTCCCGCTGAAACTTCCCTGCCCGGCCTCCATAAGATCTGCTCACCGCCTGTTCAGTGTCCTCTCTGGGAAGTTATGCAGCTGGAAGGGGGCCCCTGGGATGAAATAATTGCAGAGAAAACAGATGGGCTGCTGAGGATTCCTCCCTTCCTCTGTGTGCCTGAGAATCCTCCCGCTTTGCCCCAGGGCCAGGAGGGGGCGCTGTTCCACATGGAGCTAGTTCCCACCCCCTGGGCAGTCTGGTCTCAATCACTCCTTCCCCAGCCTCAGATAAGCCCCTATGCACACCTTTCTCACCGGAGGAATACTCAAGGCCCCTTTCATGTTCCATAGGGTCCTGCTAGCAGAGTGGACACCGACTGTTCCCAGGAAGGGCGCCTTCTGTGCAAGACATTCGCCTTGCCTTCATGGAGGAGAAAAAGGGGAAAAGGGCCCACAGGAATGGAGCCTTTTCTCTCCCTGTCCCTGCCTTTCTTTCAGAGGCCCGGAAGGGAGGAGAGGGTGCCAGTCTTGTGACTCTCTGATGCCTGGGGTTTGGCACACTTCAAGCTGGCTCTGACTTTCCCCAATCCCTGCTCCCTCTCCGTGCCTCCCCACAACTGACCACTCTCCCTCAGTCCTAACCTTCAAGCTTGCTTTCTGTCATCACCCTCAAGAATACAATAGGCTCCCACTCTTGCCAGACAAGCCCCTCCCTTGGCTGACTCACCTCTCTCCCAAGCCTGCATCTTCTGGATACCCTTACCTGAAGCCCCCACCTCACCCCCAGTCTGGGCACGTAGGGCCCTGCAATGTCACAGGCTGCCCCCCTGCTTCCCTCAGTTTTCCCTTTGGCGAAGTCACTCATTTTCTTTTACTGCAGCCCTCTAAGTCTGGGTGCACTACATGGTTAGCCCAAAGGGCTGCTCTCCAACTAGATTTCCCTCCTTATCCCATCTGTCCTCCTGCCTTCTGGGTCTCCCTCCCCACCCCTCCGCCTCCAGCCTCCACCCTACCACCAGCTCTGCACAGACTTTTCCTCTCCAGGAAGCCCACCCAGCTAGCCCAAGCTGGGGGAGCTGCCCTCCCTCCCCACCGTTGTCCTTTTCAGCGTACAAACCTAGTGTCTGTTTCCTGGATTCCTTCCCTGCAGGGATGCAAACCCACAGGCTTCCTGGGTGCTCCATGGACACTTAGGGAACCAGTGGGCAGATAAATGACACATAACCAGATTCCCTACAGCACTGCGAGACTCCCAAGGCCCAGTGGACTTTTCTCTCTCCTTTGCCATCAGGAGGAGTGTTCACACTGAGCATTCCATAAACTGCCTCCAACAGCTCCTGTTCAGCTGCTCAGTGGGTCCAGCTTTCCCAGGCCTGGCCCCTGGGTCAGAGCAGAAACAAGCAGACCTCATGTGGGAAAAGCAGGAAGGAGGGACCTGAGTCCCCGTTCTAGACCCAAGAGGGAGAGAACTTCCTCTGCAGCTCAATGTGGGAGGAACCCAAGGCAGTTGCGTGCGGACTACCTCCTTTCCGGAAGGTTCCTCCAGCCTAGTCCTTCAGCTTCTATCCACCCCACCTCCCAGACCCCAGCTAAGTGAGATTGGCTCCACAGCCTGCCCCAGGGAAGCCTCGCTCTGCAGGTAACTCTTCCAGGATCCGGTCTGCCCCAAAGGACCATAGTCCAGTGGTCAGAAGCGAGGGCTCACCAGAAGTTTCCACTTCTGAATAGGAGAAGTAGAGTCCAGGGTGTTGGCTCTGCCCACACTGGGGTGGGGTTGGGTGGGGTCCATTTATTTAATTTAGTCTCAATGCTCAAAGAGAGGGGAGACTTAGATAGTTACCCAGCTGTCACTAAGTGCCTCCAAGGGACACCAAATACAGGAAGAACCAGCCTGAAGAAGAGACATTCAGACAGAAGGAGGTGACCAAGGTGCACCGGAAGCTTCCAACCTGTCCTTAATAAGGGGTTTCAGAGGATGTGGCTGTTGTCCCCTGGAAATGAGTTCAGTGACTGGGTCTAGACTCAATCTGCTCGGCTCCTTAAATAGATGTAAATAAAGCAAGTGTCAGAGACGTTCCAGATTGGTAACATTCCACTTTGATCAGTAGCCAAAGAGGAGAGAGGACTTCCATCACTCACCAGGAAATGCCTCCCTCTTCCTCCTTCTTGTTCCTCTTCCTTACCGCTCAAAGAGGTGCCACACCATGCTACCACGGAGCGACAATCAGAGGGGGCTGCATGGAAGTAGTGAATCAACTCACTAGAACTCCCAAAAGGTGTCCTGTCAATGTCTGAATCCTCTTCTAGACTCAAATTCTGCTACCCCCAACTGAGGGCTCGTGTCAGTTATTTCCTAAACAAAGGGAACTTGGGCTCCGTGGCTCTGCAATTTCTTACCCAGAGTGCCAGGTGGGATGGGGAGAGCCTGAAAAAAATGGTGGTGCTATTGCCTCCTGCCTCCAGACACGGGCTCCACTGCTGGAGCCATCCACATGGCACCTGATTCCTTCGGCCCTTATTTTTTTTAATGTTTATTTTATTTTTTGAAAGAGAGAATGCGAGCAGGGGAGGGACAGAGAGAGAGGGAGAGGAAGAGAGAATCCCAAGCAGGCTCCGCATTGTCAGTGCAGAGCCTGATGCGGGGCTCGAACTCATGAACCGTGAGATCATGACCTGAGCCGAAATCAAGAGTCGGATGCTAAACTGACTGAGCCACCCAGGTGCCCCCTCCCCCTGCCCTTCTTAACTGCCACCGCCCTCTGCCTCAGGCACAGCTTTCTCTCCCTGAAAAGACTCATCCAGACACCTGCATCCGGCTGTGGTCTTCGTGCCTAGGGACAACCACCATGCCCCTGTTGTCTGCTTTCCAGCAGAGTCCTGCTGGGTGGCTTGGGGGTCATACAGTTCCGCACCTCACTCAGTTCTTGAGGTGCCCAGCTCTCTGCCTCTGCTGCTCATCCCGAAGGGATTCCTCAGAGTCCGGGGAACGAAGACACCCTGCCCAAGGAGAGGGAGTTCCCAGCGACAGGTGTACCCGACTTTGTCCCTACAACTTTGACAGAGACCTATCTAAGACTGAAAAAGCAAAGGCAATCACCTGTCACCGCTCAGGGAAGCCAGACGGGGCTCCAGGCTAGGTAAAGCTCTCTCCCCGTGCGGTGCAGGTGCACAGGACAGGGAGAGAACATCCCCACCCTGAGGTTCCTCGCGTGGGTGCAGACAGGGTCAGGCGCGCGCCCGTGAGCGCACCGGGAAGCTATCCGCCGGGTCAGACTTTGGGCGGGTTCCACGCGGCAGACCCACGCTGAACGCGAGCTGCACGCACGCACCGGCACCGGGATCTCGGCCCTCCGAGCCCACCTCGTTTGCAATTCACTCTCAAACACACCCTCAGGCAAAAAAGCTTTCACTGTCCGGTGTAGGACTTGCGCTCCCCCCTGCGGCCCCCGGCAAACCTCGCTCTCCCTGCGCCTCCCGCCCGGACCTCCGCCCCATCCTCTGCCTCCCCAACTTAAAGACTTTGGTGCAATCTAAACTCCCCAGTAGGTGAGAGGTGGAGCCGCAGTACCAGGCCTGAGCCTGTCTGGTGCCCAGGAAGGAGTTTGGCAACAAGACAGATCTGCGTGGATTTGGGGCTGTGCCAACTTTCTGGCTCTGTGGCTTTGGACAAGGGACTTAATTCCTCTGAGCCTGTCTTTGCACCTGCAAAGGAGGGAAACTGATTCCTCCTAGGGAGAGCGCGTGTGTTGAGGTCCAAGCGTGTGTGCAGGGCACCGAGAGCGCCGACGCTTGGCATGCCTGGCACGCACTCGCTGCAAATGGAGTTTCCTGTGCGCGCCGCTTTGCAGCGGCGAGTGCGGCGGGAGAGGGCTGGCGGAGCAGCGGGATCCCTCGGGGGTGGGATGTAGGTGGGGGCAAAGGGGGAGCCCCCGCGGCCCCCTCCCGGACCTCGGCGCGCGTGCCATTGGCCGGGGCGGCCGGGTGGGCGGGAGGATGACATCAGCGGCAGGTTGGATTATAAAGGCGCGAGCGGAGCCGCGGGCTCAGAGCGCACCCAGCCGGCGCCGCGCAGCACTGGGACTCGCGCCCACACCGCAGCCCAGCCAGCCTGCTCCGCGCTCGCCTGCTCCGTCTCCCGCCGGACCCGTGCGCCCTCGCTGCTGCGGCTCTGCGCCCCTCGACCCTGCCGGCACGATGCACCTCTCCCAGCTGCTGGCCTGCGCCCTGCTGCTCACGCTACTCTCGCTCCGGCCCTCTGAAGCCAAGCCCGGGGCGCCGCCGAAGGTGGGTGCTGTTGCATGGACATCGGGACTGTGAGGGACCATGGTGGGGCTGGGGCCCTAGGAGGATGCGGAGCACTAGAGGGAGCAGAGGGCGGGAAAGTGGCCCTCTGCTCAGAGATGTGCATGGGTGAGTGCCGGGAAGCCCTCGAAAGCGACTCAGGGGGTCTACGTCCCCAGCCTCGGGAGCACGACGACAGATGCTGAGCCCCTGCCCCAATGTGGCCAGCCGGTCAGGGGGCAAAGGAGGGGAGGGCAAGGGACTCCCGGAAGGAGCGGACAACGGCGGCTGCGTGGCAGGTGGATGCAGGGCCGGCTGTCCGGCATCTGTGGGGGCGCGTCAGGGCCCCGAAGGGACAAATCGGGCCGGCGGGCGCGAGGGGCTGGAGCATCAGGGGTCGCGCAAAGTACTTCGGGCGGCCCCCGGGCGGCCCTTCACCTGCCCGCCCTTTCCCTCGGACAGGTCCCGCGAACTCCGCCAGGGGAGGAGCTGGCCGAGCCCCAGGCTGCGGGCGGCGGTCAGAAGAAGGGCGACAAAACTCCCGGGGGTGGCGGCGCCAACCTCAAGGGCGACCGGTCGCGACTGCTCCGGGACCTGCGCGTGGACACCAAGTCGCGGGCGGCGTGGGCCCGCCTTCTGCACGAGCACCCTAACGCGCGCAAATACAAGGGAGGCAACAAGAAGGGCTTGTCCAAGGGCTGCTTCGGCCTCAAGCTGGACCGGATCGGCTCCATGAGCGGCTTGGGATGTTAGTGCGGCGACCCCTGGCGGCGGTGAGTACCACCAACCCCGGGCGCCCGGAGTTTGGGCACACCTAGCTCCCCCGCGGCACCTGCCAGAACCAAGCCTGAACCCCTGCCCGCCCGCAGGCCGGTTCCTCTCTGATCCCCTGGCGCTGGGGTCCTTCCGCCTCCCAGCCGACCTTTGGAGGAGAGCCAGGCGATCCCAGCACGAGATCCAGTGTGTGTGCAAGGCATTTGCCCCCAACCCCTTTTATCGTCCCGTTTTACACATGAAAAAAGTGAGGGATAGAGTGGTCAGGGCATTTGGGCCAGGTCAGAAGTGGCTCAACACGGATGAACCCGCCTAGCTTCCTTTAAGAAAGCAGCGACAGCTTGGTGGGGTCCTGCCCACACCGGGACCAGAAGTAAACCGGCAGCACTGGTCCCAAATCGCCATTTGGGAGCGTTGAGGGGCAATCGGGGGTTTGTGGGAGCAGAGGAGGAAGGGCATACACACAAGTGGAGGGTAAGTTTATCTGCCAGACACTGTTTCATGGTGCCAGAGGTCAGGGCGGCTTCCTAGGACTGTGGTCCCTAAAGTAGGACAGACTTTAAAGTCCTGTAGACAGAATAGTCCTCTGTTGGCATCAGCAGGTTGCCTTTCCGTCCTAGAGCGGTCTGATTCTTGTCCCTTCTCTAAACCGTGGCTGGGAGCAAACTGGTCTGTCCAGGGTCCTGATGCTGCTTGCTGCCTGCCTGACTTCAGGGTGGAAACTCAGTGTTTGTGGCACAATTTCACGGCAGAGAAAAAGACTAGAAATATTTTATTATTATTATTATTATTATTATTATTTTGCCCCACTCTGAACCTATGTGCCCATCTGAGTTCCTCCCCAACCTGCCCACCTCCCCAACAGGGGTCCCTGTTTCTGGCATTGCCCCCTCACCCTCCACTAGGGCTGGAAACCCCTGTGCTACCTCCAGCCCCTGCCAGGTGCTGTATCCTGGTGATGTTGCAAAGATCCTCCCCCCTCTCCCCCTTTCTCTCCTTTCCTGGTGCCCATCAGTTCCCATGGTCAACCAGGGTGGTAAAACCACCTCTGAAATTGACATTCAAGTGCTTTAGGAAGGGACTCCTGCTGGTTTCCAGCCTTTCCCTGCAGCCTGTCTGTCCCACTCCCCGCTCCAAGCCATGGGGAAGCTGCTCTCTCGCCCAAGAAGCCTTGTCAGCGTCCACACTGTCTTCCTCCAGAGGGCAATGAGAGCGCCCCTCTGAAAATATCCAGCACGTTGCCTAAGCCGTTTTTACAGCACAGAACACTTTTTCACCTGAGCCATAGTTGCTTGGGAACCTGTTTACCACTCCCAGATGAACTCATGAGCAACTTGAGGGCCAGGTGCTAACCTAAGGTGATCTGGGACCCACGGCACCCCCAAAGAAGCTCTGAAAAATGTTTGTCAATGACCAAAGAAACATGCCCCACCCAGCTTAGGGGCACTCCTCTCACACCTGCCCTGGGTTTTAGCAGGGTTTCCTCTCTGTGCCAGACTTGACTGAGCTGTGAGCTCCTCCCCATTTCGGCAAGGGGCTTCATTTGTCTGAGGTTTTGACTCGCCCCTGCACAGGAAAAGATAATTCTAGCACATGGGGCCCAGCCTCTACCAGCTTCCACTATAATGGTTTTGCTCTCATCTTTCCTGTCTAAACAATGAAGAGATGGAGCCACAGGCCTCACATCTTCAGTTCACATTGTGATTTAAGCACCAAGCTCAAACTTCCCGATCTAAACAAATGTTGTCCAGTGGGTTAGCAGGAGACGAGATGAGGAAGAAGGCCTGGAAAGTGCCTGGCATGCACATCCCCCTAGGCTCCTTGCTCTTGGGTGTGGCTGTCTGGGGGCACCAGGTGATGGTCCAGTGGGTGGGGAGGTGCTGGGCAGGAGGCCAGATCGCTAGGACTTCTCAGCCCCTTTGACTAGGGAAGTTTGTCATCCTCCTGGAAGTTCTGTCCTTGAGCTGAACAGCCACCTCTAACACCCTTAACCTTCTCGACCCCACTCTCCCCCCCCACCCCCCCCCACCATGAGAAGGCAGAGCATCCTTCCCATTGCCCGCAGCCTCCTAGTGGAGATGCCCAAGGTGTCTCACTGTCTCCGCTTAAAAGAGAAAGACAGCTGAGATTTTTCACATTAATGGAAACTCGTCCCAGGCTGTGGCCACGTCTTCTTCACTCAGGAGTTGACTTTGGCTCTAAGCAGTCACCATAATGACTGTCGCTGATGGTTATAGTCTTGATTATAAAATTCTAATGACAGAGATGGGGTGTGGCCGATGCCTGAATGAACACCTTGCCCAGGAGCCCCAGGGACATCACAGACATCTATCATCTGTTTAAACACATGGGACGGCCAGAGACGGAAGTTGAGGGACAGTGCATCAAGGTGTTGAAGCCCGGGGTCCCTCCGCATGTGCTGGCCTCTGGGAGGGCACTGCACTGTCTCAGGAGGACTCTTCCCTCGGGCCCCAGAGCACTTACATGGCCATTGGCAGAGAGCTGGAGAGCCCTCATCAAAGGACTCTTAACTCTCCGCCCAGCACACCCAGCATGGCCACTCATTGCCCCAGGGCTGGCGTGAGACCCCGCTCCCCCTGTGTCTGAAGGGGACCCTTTCTGAGGTGAAGCCAGCTAGAGGAGGAAGTGCTATTTAATGAGTGGCAGCTGTGACCCAGACGCTCTGCCGGTGCCCAACGTGTGGCCCACCTGTCGAATCTTAAAGCTGGCCTGGGGAGGTGGCTATTATCCCATTTTATGGGTGAGGAAAGCGATACTCAAAGCTATCCAGGGCCATCCAGGAAGTGAATATCAGAGTTGGGATTTGAGCCCAGAATTCCCAACTCTTCAGATGTTTTTCTCCCCCTCCCCACTGCTGTCACGAAGACGCAGAAAGCCGAGGTGGCACCTGACTGAGGGTTTTTGTTGCAGCAAAAAAGGGAAAAGGGCATTTCTACTCTCTTTCCCTCATTGTGTCTCACCGAGTGCCAAGGGCAAGGCCTGTAATTAGACTCAGGGGGAGGAGGGCTGGCAGACATTCTGGGGCAGGAAGTGCCAAGGGCACAGCAGGAGATGAGGTGACCCCAGGAGAGAAGGACCCCTTTCCCTCCATAGGACCGCCTGCTCCGGGCTGGTGGGGCAAGGCAGGACATTGCTTCACGCTGCTGTGGAAAGGGACTGTCCTGCAGGCTGGGCTTTCTCTGCTAAGGGGCCAGAACTAAGTGTCCCGTGTCCCCTCTGTGTTTCAGGATTGGGAACTTGCTCCGTTTTGCTGAGGTCATTCTTGGTCATCAGCCTCACGGCATCTGGAAGCATCTCCAACGCAATGTGGCTTTTACATTTCTTTTTTTTTTTTTTTCCTGGTACTGGGAATACACAACACCAGCTGTTTTATTATTATTCGGGAAGGGGGGTATGATTTTATTGTTTGTTTTTTTTTTTTTTGAAAATGAAAAATAAAAAGTTATATATTATATATATATTATATACATGAAACACACACACCTACACCAACATGATGACAAGGGACAGTTTTTAAGAGACTGACAAAACCAGCTGTAAAACATTGCTGTTTGTAAATTCATGTCATGCATAAATGTATTTATGTTGTAAAGCTATTTATATTGTTTATAAAGAGATATTTATAAAAATTTTATTTATGTAACTAAATGAAAGAAGTCAATCATTGTAATGTTTTTGTCTTAACTAGTTGAAAAATGTAAAAAAAAAAGTCATTCCATGAACATCTTGAAAACTGTCTTTATTTACTTAATACATTTATTTTTCAGAAATTAGTCTTAGAGGGAGGATGTGAAGACAAGGCTTTTGCCTCTAAACAGATCTAACAGCCAGGTTCCTGATTCTGGATTTGTTTGTATCAGATTCCCCTGGGGATCTTGCTAAACGTACTGACTTCTGCCCCCACGTGCCCCCAATGAACCGAATCTGAGTCTCCCCGGGGGCATAAGACTTGCCTTTTGGATTTTGTCTCCAGTGACTCTGACCAGTTCAGCCAGAATGGGAAGCTCTGGTCAGAACACTTCACAGCTGGGAAGTCAGATGCCTGGAGTTAAATTAAAATTGAACTTAGCCCACTGAGGGTCCTGTAATTCTAGCCCATCTTCTCTCTGTGACCACAGGAGAGAAAGAACGGGAACCTTCCCTTTTGTTTGGGGGACATTTAGGTTTCTGTATATCTTGCAGAATTGGTCAGGTTACCTTGCGAACCTTAGCGCACGAAAGCCTACAGTGTGTAGTTGTTACCTCATATTGACTGTCACGGTCAACGGGGACCTGAGGCCGAGGACCTCAGAGAGAACAAGAAGGCATTAGCTTCCCTATTTGCACAGCGTGCTGTGCTTTGCCAGGGGGGTGTGGTTTTTCTTTTCACTTGAAGCTGCTAACAATTATGATTCCTATGCCCCATGGAGCCTGAATGTGAAAGCGTGAATACTTAAAATCTCTTCTCCTGAAACCTGCAGGAAACTAAAATAATTCCCAGATAATCTCACTGCATCCTTGGTGTGGTGACACTCTGTTGCCACCTGAGCCCATCTGTCTTCTGCCCCGTTTGGTGAAAGCAGGGACAAAAAGAGCCTTTCAGGCTGGTTACGCCAGGCGGCCTCGACCCTGTTCAGGGGAGTTGGGAGCGGTGTGGCCCCGAGGTCATGGGGTCAGCAGGCCTGGCTGAGTCCTTCCCGAAGAAAACTGGCAGGTGGGGGAGGTGGCCAAAGCACCCGGCCTTTCTGCTGGCCTCTGAGCTCCATGGCCTTTCTTCCCTACAGCAGCAGGTTCTCAGGACAACCAAGTGCCCTCGCCCAGGTGAGAAAACGGCTTTTAAGACAGATCCCAGCTGGGGAACTGCCTCCAACCTCCGCCACTGCCCCGAGGTACCCTTCCTCGGGCTCACTAGTCAGGGCATGGCTATCTTCCTTGGCCTCACCCGACCTCGGCGGCTCAGAATTCAGATCTCCGTGTCAGCGAGGGTGAGGGGCTCCAGCACTCAGGCGTCACCTGTGCCTCAGTTCACTGCGTGTCTGCAGACCCCGAGCCAGGGGATGCCGAGGGGGGGCTGCAGAAGCAGGGGGAAGGCAGGGGGTAGACCGTGGGCTTTGCTGGTGGCGAGACAGACACATCTCCCCAAAGCCCAAAGGTGTGAGGATGGAGAATTCTGGGGCTCAGGGGGTCACCAAGCTGAAGGTTTTCCCTGTGAACAGTGTCCGGGGAGCCAGTAACCCAGGGCTCCTAGGACCCTGCAGCCCAAGCCACACACGCTATCCTACCAAGCAGCTCTCGCCCCATGAATTAGCCGGCGAAGGGCACGCACGACTCTGTTGACAACTTCAGTCCCCACCAGGTGGAAGCCAGTCCCTCAACATGTTGGCTTCGGATGTTGCTAGAGAGCCAGTCCTCCTTTGATATCCAGACCTGAAGTCTGGGGGCTGCTTCCTCAGCAGTGACAAGGACATGTCACCCCAACAGGAATTTCTGCCGGAAAGCCATGAAGGATTGACAAGTATTCCATAAATAACGGGAAAAGCTTTGCAACCTCCAGAGATTCCCCAGGTGGTACTACCCAAGAGCGTCCAGCCCTCCGCTCTTGTGTTGGCCTCCTCCCTCACCATGAGCACCTCACCCCCAAAGCTGCCTGGGGAACCTGCCACTCCTCTTCCCCGTGGGGTGACCGCAACAGCTGGGCCAGCTGGAGGGAGCGGCCCCAGAGACCACCCCTGCGCCCACCGTGGAGGTGATGGAAGCACCTGGAAGGCAGAGAGACTCCAGGTCCTCTGCCAGGCGCGTGGTTCCAGGAGTCTACCCTCCCCCCACCACCCAAGACGTGGGAGGTCCTTCTGTGGCAGCCATGACCCCAAAACGGGGGGTCCGAAATGGGCTGCACATGAGCCTCTGCCGGTGACCAGAGAGACCGCATGTCTGGACAGGCAGGTGGTCGGGGGCAGTCTGAGGACCGCGGGAGCCACAGTCAGAGGGTCCCGTCGGAAATGGAATTTGATGGGGCACCTGGGTGGCTCAGGCAGCTGAGCACCTGACTCTTGATTTCAGCTCAGGTCATGACCCCAGGGTCGTGGGCTCCAGCCCCATGTCGGGCTCCGGGCAGAGCATGGAGCCTGCTTGGGATTCTCTCTCTCTCTCTCTCTCTCTCTCTCTGCCCCTCTCCACCCACTTAATCTCTCTCTCTCTCTGTCTCTCAAATTAAAAAAAAAGGAATCTGACCCAGACAGTTCACATGGAGAGGCTTTACTGAAGGGACTATTTACAGAGGCAGATGCCATCGCGGACCCACTGGGAAGCCAGTTCCTTCCCCGGGATGAAGGGAGGAAACTGTCCCTGCGTTGGAGCTGGGTGGAGGGGCGCAGGTGCAGGACGTGTTGCCAAAACAGGGAGTGATAAGGGGGGAACTAGCCCGACTCCCCTCTCCCCTCCCTCCTCCTGTCTCTTGCTGGCGCCTCACAGGCCCTCAGCCGAGGCCTGGGAGGTGTTTCTCTCTGGCACCTTATTAAGGTCAGTCCTTCCTGATTCTTCCGGATTCTGGCATCACGTCGTCTGGCAGTCACTTTGGAGAGCCGCGAGTCTGGGTCGTCATCGATACCTTCCTGTAAGTGTGGCACCCCCACCGGAAACAGCGTTGGACCCAGGAACCGTGTGCCAACAAAGCATTCAGATTTCTGAGGAGCAGTTCGTCTATTTCATTAATGTTTTCCCCTTTTTCGTGATACCAGGATGCAGGCTCTGAATTAATTTCATTATTTTGCTATTTTCTTTTTTTAATGTTTATTTATTTATTTTTGAGAGAGAGAGAGAGAGAGAGAGAGAGAGAGAAGGGAGGGGCAGAGAGAGAGGGAGACACAGAATCCGAAGCAGGCTCCACATGGTCAGCACAGAGCCAAACAAGGGGCTCGAACTCACAAACTGTGAGATCATGACCTGAACTGGAATCAAGCTTCAGATGCTTAACTGACTGAGCCACCAAGGTACCCCTTTTGCCACTTTCTAATCTGTGTATTTTTTACTTAATAATGTTATTCATATTGATTTCCCTAACACTTCTCTGTACCTTTTCTAAATTTGTGATTGAACATTTATTTCTGAGTCTGGCTGTGTTCACATCCCAAAATGTTGATATATGTCATTCCTACTTTTCTCTTCTCTGGAGTCTGTTGACTTGGTGTTTTTCCCTTGATGATCCCAAGTGGGATTTAATTTTTCCTTAATTTATATTAATTTTAATTTGATTGAGGCTAGACTCTGTGCTTATATACTTTCTGCTTTATTAAATTATTCGTTCCCATGTTTAATCAATTTTGTAAAAGTTCATGGATACTTTAAAAGTAAGATGAATATGTTTGCACCATTCGAAATCCTGTAAGCATTTAATCCATTTTGCTTTTTTTTTTTTTTAATGTTTATTTAGTTTTGAGAGAGCTAGAGAGCACAAGCAGGGGAGGGGCAGAGAGAGAGGAAGACACAGGATCCAAAGCAGTCTCCAGGCTCTGCTCTTAGCTGTCTGCACAGAGCCCCAGACGGGGCTCGAACTCACAAACCGTGAGATCATGACCTGAGCCAAAGTCAGACGCTTAATGGACTGAGCCACCCAAGCGCCGCGTGGTCTGTTTTGCTTTTTATGTTACTATGTTCAAATCTTCTAATCCTCTATTGATTCACTGAAGACTAATAATGATGCTGGGGAAATGCACTGTAATTTGATTTTTTCTATTTAAGTGACGCAGCCACGCCTTACTTTGAAGATCCTCCTTCGTGCCTGAAAATGGAGGAGACCCACAGCTGCGGAAGCAGGAGCGAGCTTGCACCGTTGGTGGTTACCACGCAAGGGATGCCTTCGTCGTGTGCCCTGTACTTCCTCCTACATTCTATTTTATCTGATACGAACATTAACAGTCCTACTTTATTTATTTTAATTTTTTTAATGTTTATTTATTTTTGAGAGAGAGACAGACACAGTGTGAGCAGGGGAGTCGAGAGAGAGGGAGACACAGAATCCCAAGCAGGCTCCAGGCTCCGAGCTGTCAGCACAGAGCCCCATGTGGGACTCGAACCCACGAGTTGTGAGATCACGACCTGAACCGGTCAGACGCTTCACGGACTGAGCCACCAGGTGCCCTGTGTCCTACTTTAATTTGTGCTTGACATCTTTGCCCAAGCTTTGATTCTTTCCCATGCTGTGTATTTGTTTTAATGTCGGTGTGTTCATAAAGTTTTTGATTAAAATATATGTAATTTGAGACATCTTGCATTTAGTGAGGAAACTAGATTGTTCGCATTCACTGTCAGTATTGCTTATTCTTGGGCCAAGCTCTTCATCTGGATTTGGACTTTGTTTTTAAGGTTCTTTAATTTTTTTGTTCCTTTGTGCTTGATTTTTTTTTTCCTGTAGATGGTTGTGCTTGCTTTTATCCTCTGCAATGATTTACAAAGTAGACATCCTGTTTTGAATTCTGTTAATGGTTCCCTTTAGTTTTTCATGAAAATCATTAAACCCACATTTATATTATTATCAAAATCAAAATCACAAATAATAACTTGAGGCTCCTTCCTAAGAGAGACCAAGAATTCCGCCCATTTGCTTTCCCCCTGGCTTCCTCTGCCCTTTCTGGGTCTCCGTTAACATAGTCTGAGAGCACTTTCCTCAACTGGACCGTTAAGACCACCAAAACATCCTCCCTCCAGAATTCCTTCAGCTTTCTGTTTGCTGCTCCCTCGCCATCAGATATTTAGACCTCGACCCTCACCCTCTTCCCCAGCTGGGGTCACGTTACACACTGTCTCTTCCCCCTGGGCTGGCTCCTCCCCCCACCTCCGGCTGTCTCCACGGCAGCCAGGCCCCCCCTGCAGGCCTGCGGTTTGAGTTTCAGCCCCAGGGTATGGAGTGTGGGGGGGGGGGTCGCATGTGGGGTGTGTATGGTGTATGTGTGGTGTGTGTGTATGTTGGGTATGGTGTGTGTGTGTTTGGGGGGTTGTTGGGCGTGTGTGTATGTTGTGTGTGTGTGTATTGGGGATGTTGGGGGTATGTGCATGTTGGGCATGTGGCACGTGTTGTGTATGGTGTATGTGTGTGTCTGTGCAGTGTGTGTAGTGTGTATGTGTGTGGTGTGTGTATAGGTCTGTTGGGGAGGTGTTGGGGGTGTATGTATGTTGTATATATGGGGTGTGTTGTATGGTGTGTCTGTGTGTCTGTGCAGTATGTGTGGTGTGTGTGTATGTGTGTAGGTCTGTTGGGGGTGTTGGGGGTGTGTGTATGTTGTGTGTGTGGGGTGTTTGCGTGTGTAAGTCTGTTGGGGGTGTTGGGTGTGTGTATGTTGTATGTGCAGGGTGTGGTGTGTATGGTGTGTGTGTGTCTGTGCAGTGTGTGTGTACGTTGTGCGTGTGTGTGTGTCTGTTGGGAGGTGTTGGGGTGTTGTGTGTGTGTGTGCGTGTGTGTGTGTAGGTCTGTTGGGGGGGTTGGGGGTGCTGTATGTGTGTGTGCATGTGTGTGTGTGTAGGTCTGTTGGGAGGTGTTGGGGTGTTGTGCGCGCGTGTCTGTGTAGGTCTGTTGGGAGGTGTTGGGGTGTTGTGTGTGTGTGCGTGTGTGTGTGTAGGTCTGTTGGGGTGTTGTGGTGTGTGTGTGCGTGTGTGTGTGTGTAGGTCTGTTGGGGGGTGTTGAGGGTGCTGTGTGTGTGTGTGCATGTGTGTGTGTGTAGGTCTGTTGGGAGGGTTTGGGAGTGTTTTGTGTGTGTGTGCGTGTGTGTGTGTGTGTAGGTCTGTTGGGTGTTGGGGGTGTTGTATGTGTGTGTTGTGTGTATGTGTGTGTGTGTAGGTCTGTTGGGAGGTGTTGTGTGTGTGTGTGCTGTGTGTTTGTGTGTGTAGGTAGGCCTGTTGGGGGGTTTTGGGAGTGGTGTGTGTGTGTGCGCGCGCGCGTGTGTGTGTAGGTGTGTTGGGGGTGTTGGGGGTGTTGTGTGTGTGTTGTGTGTGCGTAGGTCTGTTGGGGGGTGTTGGGGGTGGTGTGTGTGTGTGCGTGGGTATGTGCATGTGTGTGTGTAGGTCTGTTGGGGGGTGTTGGGGGTGGTGTGTGTGTGTGCGCGGGTATGTGCATATGTGTGTGTGTAGGTCTGTTGTGGGGTGTTGGGGGTGTGTGCGCGTGTGCAGGGTGGTTTGGGGTTTGCGCATCATCCTGGGCGGCACAGGGAGCGCTTCCCCCCACCCCGGGTTGCGGGTCCTTCCCTTGCAGAGCAGGCGCTGCGCTCCCCGCTGCCGAGAGGAACACGCAGCTGCTGCGCCTCGACGAACTGCGGATCCGGAACCGGACAGACTTGTCATCTCCCGGGCTGCTCGGCTCGCCAAGGCCTCTCTCGCGGGCCTTCACCCCGTTCGTTTAATCCGCGGGGGAGCCCCGTGAGGCCTTCGGACGTGCGCGGGACCAAACAAGCTTCCAGGTGTCCTGTTGGTCCGGCTCAGAGAAGGCGCCCCGCACCTGGGTGGACACCAGGGGGCGTCATCGCTCCGGAAAGATCAAGGGCTCCCTTGGGACAAAGGCCGACGAGGCTGAGCAGAGGGCAGGCGAGAAAGGCAGGGGCATCGAGGTGCCCTGTGGAGCACGTGCGGATTGGGGCACGGACCCCAGGCTTGAGTGCTCAGCGTGAGATGGGGGCCCCGGCCGAGCCTTGAGTCCCGCGCGCGGAGCCCGGGGAGGGACGACAGGACTCCCTCTCCCGGCTTGGTGCTCAGGTCAGTTGGTCTGTGGGCTCAGTTCGCACGTGCTTCCGGACCACGGAGGTCCGGTACTGGTGTGAATTCCGAGTGTGCGCAGAGAGGCCAGACCCGGCGACCGGCGGCAGCAGTCTCCTGGAGGCACACGGCCGGGAAGAGACTGCGGCAGGACGGCTGCCCCAGCTGCTCAGGATCTACCTCCTTTTCCCGCCGTGAAGTGGGGGTGTGCAAGTTTGTGAGCTCAAGCACCCCAACTGTAAAAACTTGGGTGTTATTTATTTGTGCATTAAATACAAGCACTTCCGTATTCACAAAACTGTAAGAGCCCGGGTGGCTCAGTCGGTTAAGCCTCTGACTCTTGATTTCAGCTCAAGCCATGATCTCACGGTTTGTGAGTTCCAGCCCCACGTGAGGCTCTGCCCTGACAGTGCTGAGCCTGCTTGGGATTCTCTCTCTCTCTGCCCCTCACCTGTTCGCTTTCTCTCTAAAATAAATAAACATAATAAATAAATAAATAAATAAATAAATACAATTGTAAGGTTGTGTGTGTGTATAGATATAGATGTAGATATAGATACAAATATAAATATAGATATAGATATACACTTTCCTCCCAGGCCCTGTGCTAGGCCCACATTCCCACATACAGTGCACGAGCCCAAAGATTGGACCTAAACTCAAGGAAAAGGTTTATAGATCATTTTTTGAGGCTGGAGATGGGGTGACATCTGGCAGGATGTTTGCCAAAGCTATTATCTTGAGATGAGGGGTTTCAGGTGGCTCTTTTTATTTGTTGTATTTTTTGGTTGTACTTGCGTTGTATGCAACGCAGAGGTAGTGTGCATACGTATGTATCTATGAGTGTATATATGCGCATGTATGTATATGTGTGTATGTATGTGTACGTGTATACACACACACAAATGTTCACAGCAGCGGTATTCATAATAACCAAAAAGTAGAAACGACCCAAATGCCCGTCAGCTGGTGAACGGATAAGTAAAAACGGCATCTTCATACGTTGGAGTATTATTCATCTGTAAATGAAGCAGTGACTCACGCTAATAGTATAAATGAAGCTGAAAAAAGGTCAGGCCAAGTAAAAGAAGCCAGACACGAAAGGTCACGTGTTGGATGGTTCCACTTACATGAAAAGTCCAGAAGGAGCACACCCCTGTAGGAGCAGAAGGTACGTTCTGAGAGGTCGGCTAGGGGCTGAAGTGGGAGCGTGAGGGGAAGCAGGGAGTGCCGATTTCTTTTCGGGGCTGGGAAAACCGTCTCAAATCGGTTGTGATGATGGTTCACAGCTCTGAATGTCTGGAAAACCACTGAATTATAAACTTTATTTATTTTTTGAATTGTATACTGTAAATGGGTAACGTGGGCACCTGGTGGCTCAGTCGGTTGAGCGTCCAACTCTTGATCTCGGCTCAGGTCATGATCCCAGGGTTGTGGGATCGAGCCCCACATCAGGTTCCACACTGGGTGTAGAGTCTCTTTGAGATTCTCTCTCTCTCCTGTCCCTCTCCCCCACTCACTCTCTCTCAAAATAAAAAATAAAATAACATAAAAAATAAAATAAATGGGTGAAGTATATGGTATGTGAAGTCGATCTCAATAAATTTGTTATTTAAAGAACAATAAAGTGGGGTGCCTATGTGGTTCTGTCGGCTGAGGGTCCAATTCTTGACTTTGGGTCAAGTCATGATCTCACAGTTCATGAGTTCAAGCCCCATGTCGGGCTCTGCACTGGGCATAGAGCCTGCTTGGGATTCTCTCTCCCCCTCTCTCTGCACCTCCCCTGCTCATGTATGCTATCTCTCTCGAAATAAGTAAATAAGCTGGGACATCCAGGTGGGTCAGTTTGTTAAGCATCCAACTTTGGCTCAGGTCATGATCTCACTGTCCGTGAGCCCCGAGTCGGGCTCTGTGTGACAGCTCAGAACCTGGAGCCTGTTTCTGATTCTGTGTCTCCCTCTCTCTCTCTCTCTCTCTCTGCCCCTCCCCCACTTGTGCTCTGTCTCTCTTGCTCTCAAAAATAAATAGACATAAAAATTTTTTTAATAAATAAATACGCTTTTAAAAAAAAGATTCTAAAAAACAATAAGATTATTTCAAAAGGGAGAAGAATTTCAAGAACCTCGAGAAAGAAAACTCTTATAATAAATCGGGCACTCAGAACGCAGCCCCATGCTTGGCTAGACCGCTGGCAGGAGTGGTGTTTCCTAAGCTGTGCACAGAGCTGGGTGGACCAGCCCAGGTGCCAGGCGGCCTGGCCCCCTTCCCTGGCCCCACCCCCACCAGCTGGGAGGCTTGGACGGTGATAATCTCAGCGTCCTCCTCCAGAAAAAGGGAGCAATCCTAGTCGTACCTGGTGGGGTGGCTGCGAGGACGCAAGGCCTGATGTCTGGGCCTGGCCAGCGGGAGGGCTATGGTTCCTATGAGACAAAGCGCACACCCGCTCCACCTCCTGGGTGCTGGGCTTCCCAGATTGTGAACAAAACCACAATCTCGATGACACTGATACTCGAATTACCTCAGCCTGCAGCCTCGGGCCACCCCTTCGTAGTCACTCCCAATTTCAGGGAAATCCCAGAGGCACACACTTTCTTCTCTTTTCCTCCAGGCTGACCGTCAATGGCTTCCAAGCCCAAAGGGGACATTGGCCATTGCCACACTGTCAATACCCGCCCCCAGAGATGCTGTTCTGCTGGGCACACGTGCTCTCCGGGCGCCTGTGTCTAGAACTGGGGTGGGAGGCAACACTGTGTCCCTAAGTGGTGCTGTTGGGCCAAATCTGCGGTCTCCAGGAGCTGCTGCGGGGAGCGACTCTGGCCTCTGGACCTTGAACTCAATCCACATGGGTGGAGGAAGGGCAGAGGTGAAGGGTGGCAGATGACCCCAAGCCATCTCCTCCCTCCTCATCACACTGTGTCTGTCCTTTTCTCTCATCCTTACAGGCCACCCAACACCTCTGCACTCCCCCAAAACTCTTCCTCCTTCAGCCAAGCACAAAGATCTTTGTGTTTGTCAACTTCTACTAATAGATGGCCAGAGAGGTCATCAGCTCCCAGGTCCATAAAAGTAGTCCCATTTGGCAGAGCCAGAATGCTCTGTGATGGCAAGTTCTTCCTGGGCAAGCATGGGGTCGTTCTTGTTTTGATGTTCCCAGTATCTAATCTAGTTACTGGCGTGTCCTAGATGTTCCACTGAAGTTTGTGGAAGGCCAAGGGCAAGCTGAAGGCTACTGCTCCCTGCAGATTGGAGGTTGGCTAACTCTCGCGGGTGAGTCCCTGGGAGTGACTCTGGGGGGCTGCTCACAGAAGGGCCGGGGGCCATGAGCAGGCCATATTCTGTTATCAAGTCAAACTGGAGAGGCTGGCCCGGGGGTGCTGGCTTTTGTCCCCTGGGATGGTCTCCGAAACAAAGAGTACTCAGGGCAGCTCTCATCCAAGGAGAGATTCCTCCAGGAAGTGCCCTTTCTCAGTTCTGGGCTTCCTCCCCGCACATCTCTGCTCAAAAGCAACAGAAGTGGCTGTTCAATCTCTGACGCTGCCACCATCAAAGTTTTAAGACTTCCTTTATGACCCTACAAAGCCCATTCTCCCTGGCTTACTGCTTCCATCTGTCCTCTGGCAATGTTCCCACTCCGTGGTCTTTTCCTGTGACGGGAAAGTCTCTCTGACCCTTTGCAGTTAAGACAACCATCTTAGGATATGTGTGGTTAAACAAATACCTTGGCTCCCCTGAGCCCCAGTTTCTTATCTGCAAAGTGGGGATACTATCTAATTCAGAGGCCTCTGGAGAAGATTGGTTGCCCTAATAATGTCTTAGCTGTTGGCACAGTTAATACTTAATAAATGGTGAGAAGAACAATAAAATGTGCATAGGCTTCTTTGGCAAAGTGCATCGAATACAGGGGTGAATTTGAAGCTATAGTCTTTCTCTTTTTCTAAGTTTTTATGTACTTACTTTTTTAGTAATTTCTGCACCCCACATGGGGCTCAATCTCACGACACTGAGATCAAGAGTTGCATGCTCTTCTGACTGAGCCAGCCAGGTGCCATGAAGCTATAGTCTTTCCTAGGTTGTAATTATTCCAAGCAAACATGTTTCGCAGAAACAGAATTTTAAAGAAGATACCTGACATCATTCAGGTAGAGGGGTGTTAATTCATCTAATACAGAAGCAAATGCTACCAACCCTATCTTCCAGGAACATCCTGACCACACCTGGCCAGTCTTCTACTCCCAGCCTGTTCAAGCCACCTGCATCTCATGCTGGACGATCAGCAGAGAATCCTAGCGAGCCTCCACGCACCTGGTCTCCCTCCCTCTCTTCTCTGTGCACAAGCCCGGGTAACCAGTCCCACCCCAGGACTTTGCACCTGCCGTTTGCTCAGTCTGGACGGAATACCATGTCCCCAGGTATTCTCATGGTGCATTCGCTTATTCAGATCTCTGCTCAAATGCCAACTGATCATCTTATCGGCGATACCTTTCCACGTTAGTGCCCCACGCACTGGTTACCCTCTTACCCTGCTTTGTTTTGCCTCTGACGTTTATATTACGTGCGTCTTTGTTTAGTGCTTGCCTTTCCCACTAGAATGTAAATTTCATAGGGCAGGATTTTGTCTTGTTTATACCGAAAGTCCAGTGTCTAGACTATAAAACACGGTAAGTGCTCAATAAATATTTGTCAAATGAATAAATCATCATGTTTACAGCCAAGTCCTGGATAACTGCTCAGTTACGAGCAAGTTTAAAAAACACATAAGTTGATGGAAGTGGCTTTTGCCAGTTCTGAAAATACAATCTGTCTTTTATTTTTTATTTTATTTTTTATTTTTTTTTTTTAATTTTTTTTTTCAACGTTTTTTATTTATTTTTGGGACAGAGAGAGACAGAGCATGAACGGGGGAGGGGCAGAGAGAGAGGGAGACACAGAATCGGAAACAGGCTCCAGGCTCCGAGCCATCAGCCCAGAGCCCGACGCGGGGCTCGAACCCACCGACCGCGAGATCGTGACCTGGCTGAAGTCGGGCGCTTAGCCGACGGCGCCACCTAGGCGCCCCTCAATCTGTCTTTTAAAATGTACCTCCCATACAAACTACAGTGAGCTATTGCCTCCCACCTGTCAGCATGGCTGAAAGCAACAACACACTAGAAACAACAAGTGTTAGCTAGAATGTGGAGTAAAAGGAACTCTCCTGCGCTGATGGTGGGCGTGCAAACTGGTGCAGCCACTGTGGGAAACAGTATGGAGGGTCCTCAAAAAGTTAAAAATAGAACTACCTTATGATCCAGCAATTGCACTACTGGGTATTTATCCAAAGAATACAAGAACACTAGTTCAAAGGGATACATGCACCCCTATGTTTATAGCAGCATTATTTACAATAGCTAAGATATGGAAGCAGCTCATGTCCATCGATAGCTGAAGGGATAAAGGAGATGTGGAACAGGGGCACCTGGGTGGCTCAGTCAGTTAGGTGTCCGACTTCGGCTCACATCATGATCTCGGTTTGTGAGTTCGAGCCCCACGTCAGGCTCTGTGCTGACAGCTCAGAGCATGGAGCCTGCTTCCGATTCTGTGTCTCCCTCTCTCTGTCCCTCCCCCATTCATGCTCTGTCTCTCTCTCTCTCTCTCTCTCTCTCTCTCTCAAAAATAAACAAACATTAGAAACATTTTTTTAAAAAGATGTGGAATATATATATATGTGAATATTATTCAGCCATAAGAAAGAATGATATCTTGCCGTTTGTAATGACATGGATGGAGCTTAGAGAGTATAATGCTAAGTGAAATAAGTCGGTCAGAGAAAGACAAATAACATATGATTTCACTTATATGTGGAATTTAAGAAACAAAAAAACAAGCAAAGGAAAAAACTGAGAGAGAGACAAATCAAGAAACGGACTCTTAATTATAGGGAACAAACTGATAGTTATCAGAGGTGAGGGGATGGGGGGGTGGGTTAAACGGGTGATGGGGATTAAGGAGTGCCCTTGTAATGAGCACCGCGTGATGTATGGAAGTGTTGAATTACTATATCGTACACTTGAAGCTAATATAACACTGTATATTAACTAACTGGAGTTAAAATAAAAACTGTAAATAAATAAAATGTATCTCCTATTTTTAAAAAAACCCTGCAAAGCCCTGTGAACAGGAAGAACAGCCCGGGTGTCTCAAGAAGGTGTCTGAGGGCTTTCCCAAGTACTCAAAGAAACCGCTGGGGTATGGCTTGCTCTCAGAAAAGGGAACTCAGGGAGCGCCTGGGGGGCTCATTCAGTTGAGCGACTTCATAATCTCAGGGTTGGTGAGTTCAAGCCCCGGGTCGGGCTCTGTGCTGACAGCTCAGAGCCTGGAGCCTCCTGCTCCGGATCCCGTCTCCCACTCTCTCTGCCCCTCCCCCGCTTGCGCTCGGTGTCTGTCTCAAAAATAAATAAACATTTTAAAAGTTAAAAAAAAAAAAGAAGAAAGAAAAAAAGAAAAAAAGAAAGAAAGAAAGAAAGAAAGAAGGAAGGAAAAGGGAAGTCAGGGCCATGAAGAAGAAAATCCGATGCTCCGGAGACACAGCAGGGAGCCGGATCCACGGAGTCATTCCTGGACCCCTGCCCTCCGGGAAGGCCCTCAGGGCACCACCAAGACCGCCTTCCCTGCCTGAAGTGCAACGTTCTGAAGGTGAGTTCAAAGCCCCTCTGGTGCTAAAGCCACAGCCAAACGTTGTGTTTGAAGGGGGAGTGGAAAGAGAAGGAAATAATTGGGTCTGTAAGTTTCATTTTTTAAAAAATCAGTAGAGTGGTGGCTGTATTTGTCAAAATTCATTGAACTATCGAACATCTCCAATGAATGAGTACACTTATATGTAAATTGTACCTCGGTACAGTTGAGTGGAAAATGACCAAAAAAGAGGTAACCAGAAGGAGGGGAGAGACAGGTGACAGCCATGCTCTCAGCCCAGGGGAAGCTGCCCGCGGAGGTAAGAAGCGAGGGCCTGCAGGAGAAGCAAAAGCGGCGAACCGGCCACCGTGCAGCTCTACCCTGCTTTTTACAGAATGTAAACTTTTATTAGGAGGTAATCTTTGTTGCTGACCCTCACGCTTGTACATTTCTTCACGTTCCAGACGAAACAAGCTCTGTCCGATAAGTTCTACCACCACCGAAACTCGAAGGGTCCTCAGTTAAGCGAGGATAGAACGACTGTACAATTTGCTCCAAACATGGTGACACTTAAGGTTACCCAGTAATTCTCGACTACCTTCAGTCATTCTTTATTAAAAAGGAAAAAAAAAAAAAAAAAAAAAAAAAGCCTGGCGGGGTCTTTAATATCCTTGCTAGTTTGGTCTTTAGGAAAGAAAAAGCTGGCAAGGAGGAAACCACAGCCCACTGGTGCCCTCTGGTGGGAAAGTGGGAGGACTGCATGGGATTGCCAAAGTTGGAGGAGCGCCGCCCAGACTACAGCTCAGGGGGTCTGCTACAAGGGGCGGGCTGGGCCCTACCCCCAGTTTCTAAAGGGGAAGGTCCCAGGTGGGTCCTGGGAATGCGCATGTCTAACAAGTTCCCAGGTGCCACTGCCTCTGGGGCTGCTGTTCCCGGGGCCACACGGAGAATCACTGCGTTAGGTTTGTCTACCTCAACACCTTGCTTTTCTCATACTAGACCGCTAGGAAATTAATTAAAACAAGCATTTTCCTACAACGCAACAGAAGTTTATGGGTGACTTTTTTGTAGGTTCCAAATTTTTGCAGCGGGGTTGTAACTTTTGGGTTTGTTTTTAGCAAAACCAAAAGACCTAAGGCACGTCAGTGGTTGGAGAACGGTTACCGCAGTGTCCTTCCAAGAGACGTAGGCGAGCCCACTTTTGCAAAGTTGGACTGTGCACTTCAGAGCTTGGGCCCTTCTTTGTCTTTTTAATTGCCTTCCATCAAAGGCCACGCCAGGAGGGTTGTGCCCAGACCCTGCAGTTGGGGCTCCCCAAACACAGGCTTGAGTCAAAGACGAGCCACCTGTTCCTCTAGGCTGGTGCTCTCATCCTCTGCCTGGGGGCTCCAGAGCCCTCTTCTCTTGCCACCCCAGGCCGTTGCTCTCATCTTCTCCCCCTGCTCCTCCAAGAGCTCTTGAGACCTGGGCCTGGCCCCTGCCCTGTTTGTCTGCTAATGGGTCAGGTTTGGGGCTGCAGATGAGGAGACCGTCAGCTCCCTCTGGCTTTGCAGAAAGAACTCCGGACACCTCACGGACCAAGGGAAAAATGGGCTGTGGGAGTGGGGTGGGGTTGAAGCAGCATTTCCAAGGCCACGGGGACTTTCTCTGCATCAACTCTGTCTCTCTCTAAGGGTCGGCCAGTTTCTCTCAGACCTGCTAGAACCATGAGCTTGGCAGTTCCCACACCTCTCACCTCCCAGCATTCCCATCAGAGACAAACTGGGGGCTTGGGGGGGGGCACTCTGAAGGGAAAAATCCCAGGGATGGACCCCATCTGGTCTAGCTGGGGTCAAGGACCCACCTCAGGCCCACTGACCATGGCCAGAGTCCAGGGGTCTTGTGATGCGGGCATCCCATCCCCACGAGGACCACTTGCATTCGGTTGCTGTGGGGCCGGATTCACCCTCCCGGTGGGGGCTGGGCAAAGTGCATGTCCCAGCAGCTGGGTGGGCCTGGGGTATAATTCCCCCGGCTCCCCAGGGTTGGTGCTTGCCATGGTCAGGCTGCCGCCAGCGGCTGGCTCTCCCTCTGGCTGCGGCAGACATAAGCCATCTGAGCTCTGCACATGGCTGCCTGCCCCTTCCTGCAGCAGGTGGGGGCGCTTAAGAAGGGCAGTGCCTACTGTTGAGTGCTCCGTACCACATGACCAGAGGGAAGGTGCTGGGGGAAAGGGGACTGTCCCCCTGGAGGACGGAGCCACCGGAGGGCCTCAAGGTGGCCAGATGACGGAACTGCCTCCAATCCCCCACCTTCTCCCTGGGAGACCATGGACACTCTCTCTCCTTCCACGGAGACTGGGGAGATAAGGGTCCTGCTCTGGCTGATGCCCAAGAAGTGGGCTTCCTGCTGACAAGGGCCGGGCCCTGACCAGGGTGGGGAAGACCTCTGGGCCTACAGGAGGCTAGTCTGTAAAAGTGCATTCACCTGCTGGAGGCCCTGCCTAGGCTGCACCAGCCCCAGACGGACACCCTGTTCTCAATCCCAGCAGCGAGCTTTCCTTCCCAGAAGCTTGGGGGTTCCTGCCCCCTCCCCAGACAGAAGCAGCCCTGAGGGTAGAGCACTGGGTGACTTTGCCAAGCAGCCCTGGGCTTGGGGCCCGGCTCTCCCAACCAGCCGAAAGCCTCCCAAAGCACGTGGTTCCCGTCCACAGATACCTTGCTGGGGTCCAGTGACCCACAAGACACCCCCTAGGGCGCTGGAGAGCACATCAAGAGGCCAGGGCTGACCTTGCCCACTGCCCACATGCCCCTCGTGGGTCCTGGAAAACCCATACTCTCCCCATAGGCCAGGTTGGGCCACTGCTAAGCCTGGCCCTGCCTGCCCCCAGGTGCCCCGGGTGACTACGAGATCTGCTTGGAAGGGCTCTGGACTTGCCCCAGCGCAGCACCCACGAACTGAAATTACTCACAGGCCCTCACCAAGCCCTGTGTCTCAAATGCCATGGGCTGCTTTTGGAAATGGGTGGTGGTGGTTACAGAGAGTGCCAGACTCTCCCATCATTTCCAGATTTGCTCAGCAACCTAACCATGTCTGGGAGGCAAAGTAATGGCCCTCTTAAAGAAGCCCACATCCTAATTCCGGAACCTGGGAGTATTTTGGCTTACGAGGCAAAGGAGACTTTGCAGATGTCATCACACCTCAAGGGTACAGACCTTGAAATGGGGAAATGATTCTGGATTATGTGGTGTGCCCAGTGTCCTCGCAAGGGGCCTTAAAAATGGAGGAGTGAGGGAGACGGGTCCCTCAGAGGGAGACATGAGCACAGAAGAAAAGCACGGAGATGCACTCTGCGGGCTTTGAAGGTAGAAGAAGGGGGTCACGAGTCAAGGAGAATGTGGGCACCTCTAGAAGCTGGAAAAAGTCAGGAAACAGATATTCCCCTGCAGCCTCCAGAAGGGAAGGCTCCCACGCCAACACTTCTGATTTGTTGGTCTTCTTAACCTACCGAACTGTATGGTAAATTTGTGTGGTTTTAAGCCACAAAGTTTCAGTAACTCGTTCCAGCACCACTAGAAAACTAATATGCCGTGACAGCCTGGCTGCTCAAGAGAGAAAATTTCAGAGCTGCCGCAGGGTTTTTAACTTTTTGTAACAGCTTTGTGGAGATGTAATTCACATATCAAGCGATTCTCCATTTGAAGTGCACAGCTCACCAAAGAATTTTAAGGGTTTGTTGGTGTTGCCGTTGCTGTTGTTGTTTACAACCTCTGAAGTAACCATCATTAACCAACTCCAAGGGGTGCCTGGCTGGCTCAGTCGGTAGAGCACGAAACTGGCCGTCTCGGGGTTGTGAGTTCGAGCCCCACGCTAGGTGTAGAGATTAAGTAAAAATAAAATCTTTTTTTAGAACACACTGACAACATTCCAAGTACATCTCAGGGGCCTGTGCAAAATATTTTGCATCTTATCAGTGGTTCTGAAACAAACGACTGATATCAAGTAGCTCATCCTCGTCCGGTTGTGCTTCCTGACGCAGAGGTTCAACATGAGGTGAGAGGAAGTGAACTTGGTCTTGGCTTACCAGCTGGCAGCAGAAGCCCTCTTGGGAGAGGAGCAGAAAAACGCCTTGACATGTTGGGGGAAAGGCGAGCTTGGAGAACATGGAGGGGACAAACATTCGGTCATCAGGGCTGGCTGAGCTGTTCCGTCGGGGACAAGGAGGGAGAGAATGAAGAGAGAGGGCCAGAGAAGCTGGGGCCAGAGGGCCGGCCATGCCAGCAAAGGAGGAGGAGGGACACTGACACCATCTGCATCAAAGGGTCCGTTTGTAGTTGTTTTTGCCAAGATGGAAATCCTCCTCCTGGTGGGTGGGCGTTTGGGGGATGGGAGGATAAAGGACTGAGCCGCACGCTTTGATCCTGGCCTGCAGAGCAGGGTCCACGCTCATCACTCATCGCTCATCGGTGACTTGGGGAAAGCACTAGGTGCTGCAGAGTCCCGTGCAGGACTGCTCAGGGCGCCCAAAGGACCCCAGGGGGCCAAGAGACAACCCCCACCTGACACGGACGTGCCAAGCTCATGTGTACTTGTGCATAGGTGGGGAAGAGTTTATCAAGTTCTTGCTGTGTCGCACAGCTTTTTGCCTTACTTGAGCCAATAATTAGTGTTCGCTGCAAAAAATGTGGTATTTTGTTTTTTTAAGTTTTATTTATTTATTTTGAGAGAGAAAGGGCATGAGCAGGGGAGGGGCAGAGAGACTGGGAGGGAGAGAGAGAATCCCAAGCAGGCTCTGCGCTGTCAGCACAGAGCCCGATGTGGGACTCGAACTCATGAAGCCCTGAGATCATGACCTGAGCCGAAATCAGAAGTCAGAGGCTTAACCTACTGAGCCACCCAGGCGCCCCCAAAATATGTTTTAAATCAAGAAGTGACCAGCATCCTCCCAGCTCCCCTCCAAGCCCCCATGCTGTGGATGGATGTTGGGGTCCCCGCCCCTTATTATATATTCTCCTCTGTGTGATCCCCGAGACTCTTAAGCGCCAGGTATGATCTGGGCTGACCGCCGCTGTTCAGGGAGTTTGGAAAGCATCTAGTCCTGCAGCAACCTGGGGGGGGCATGACCCGCTGGCTGGATTGGGCACAGAGGGCAGGAGCTGAGTCTGCAGTTCTGGCCTCTGCTCTTGGTTGAGCCATGAGGCCCCTTCCCCACCCCGCCCCCAAGCAGGCCCTGTCTGGGGCACATATATGACCACACCCCTGTGGGGGTGGGGTGAGGTGGCCCAGAAGGCCCTGTGTTGTTCTGAGGCCAATCTTCCACAAGCCCTACAACTAAGGTCCTCTGTTTCCCTCAGGGATTCTCCAAGGGGTTGGTCAGATTTTTTTCTTTTAACCTTTGAAACAGGAGGGCTGATTACAGCCGCTTTGCCCAGGTCATTGTCAGGTTCCCTCGTTTGAGATCAGAGCGCTCTTGTCTTGCCCCTCTCTTTAATGTAAACTGAGGCCAGGGGCAGGCATCCTTTCCCATTCTCCTAAGGTGGGCAGGGACTGCTGTCAATGAGTCCACGGAGGTTTTCCTGGCAGCTTCTTAAGAGTAAAAGGAACAAAATATAAACTTGGGCTCTAACAGCGTACCCTGACATTCCTATAATTCTAAGTTTAATTTTCAAGCAAAGACAGTAGTTACTCTAAACTGCAATGTGTGTTTATTAAATTATATGCCTGTATGCTATTTGGGTAATTTAAAACATCAGCAGCACAGTCATATATTTTGTACTTAAACTAGGACAAACGATATTTTATCATACATTAAAAATAAATTTAGAATTTCAGCTCTATGCAGAGTGATTTTTGTCCGTCATGCTCGCCCCTGCATTCCCAGCATCGAGAAAAGTTCCTGTCACATAGTAAGCACTCAATACATATTTGTGGAAGGAGTGAAATAACTAGTTAATCAATTTTTACAGATTTTAAAAATACATTAAAATATCTTTGGTGTTACACCTCACACCTTCCTCGCAATGCTAAAGAAGAATAGAATGCAGTCATTTCCACATTCTTTTAAAGATATTCCATCTATCAATCGTGCCTTCCTTTAAGTGTATTTAATGTTTTATTAGAACGAAGGGGCACCTGGGTGGCTCAGTAGGTTAAGCATCCGACTTCAGCTCGGGTCATGATCTCACGCTTCGTGAGTTCAAGGCCTGCGTCAGGCTCTTTGCTGACCGCTCAGAGTCTGGAGCCTGCTTCAGATTCTGTGTCTCCCTCTCTCTCTGCTCCTCCCCTGCTCATGCTCTCTCTCTCTCTCTCAAAAATAAACATTAGAAAGGAAGGAAGGAAGGAAGAAAATTGGAGGAGTGCCTGGGTGGCTCAGTCAGTTGAACATCTGACTCTTGATTTCGGCTCAGGTCTTGATCCCAGAGTTGTGGGATCGAGCCCCTGCTTCCTGAGCCTCAGTGTGGAGCCTGCTTAAGATTCTGTCTCCCTTTGCCCCTCTCCCCAGCTTGTGCTCTCTCTCTCTCTCTAAAAAAAAAAAGAAAGAAAAATGATTAGAGATCCCCATGGCATTACATTTATCTCCCCTGAAATGAAGCCATAATATATTTTCACTAATAACCCTGAAACTTTTGACCTGATGGAAATTCACGGGGAAAGACCAGAGCAAACCATATTGGCTCCAAGAAACCCATGATGTAATAAAAATTCAGAAAACCACAAGTTAACCCCTGATTTTACCACTTAGTATCTCTGTGACATCAAGAAAGTTCACTAAACCCAGGACTTCTCATTTGCAAAATTAATATAACAGCTCATCCTCTCACTTCATGCGGTTGCCATGAACATCAAATGGAATCACACATGGGAGCATTTTGTAAAACACCACTCAAAATTAAGCGATCCTAAAAAATAGGTATGGGTGCCTGATTACACATACCAAAAATGAGTATCTTAATTTTTAAAAAGTCAATCGGATAAACAAAAGTTGCTCAGACAGTTGTCATTTGTATTTCCTAAACCCCACTGCTTATATACATAAAGTTATGTAAACATATATATGTATGCATTGGCTTTTGATCAGTGCTTAAAGAGAGCTCTCTGACCTTAAGATTATAAAATATTTTACCTGTATTTTTCTTTTTTGATAGATTTATTTTTATATTTAATTAATCTATCTGTCATTTATTTCAGCATTTAAATTTTTTTTTTAACGTTTATTTATTTTTGAGACAGAGAGAGACAGAGCATGAACGGGGGAGGGTCAGAGAGAGGGAGACACAGAATCCAAACAGGCTCCAGGCTCTGGGCTGTCAGCACAGAACCCGATGCGGGGCTCGAACTCACGGACCGTGAGATCATGACCTGAGCCGAAGTCGGCCGCTTAACCGACTGAGCCACCCAGGCGCCCCTATTTCAGCATTTAAGATAAACAGCAGGGAATCTAAATAACTCATTTCCCCCCAATGATGAGCCAGTTGCCCCAAGGCCATTTATTGGCTAACCTGTACTTTCCACACTGATCTTTTTTTTTTTTTTCTTCCAGACTGGTATTAATTGCCTTTTTTTTCAGCTACTAAATTCCCATTTGAACTTGAAGTCAGATCTGGACTCTGTTTTAATCTGTTCATCCGTCTATCTCTATGCCAGCATGACACCATTTTGATTACCATAGGCTCAACAGAGTAGTTAAATATCTGATAGAGGGTAACTCTCAAGACATCACGCTGGGTGAAAGAAGCTGGACACAGAAGAGAACATTGTGGAAGATTCCACGTCGATGAAATCCTAGAACAGGTGAAACGAATCTACCGTGACAGAAAATCAGTGGTTGCCTCCATCAGGCCCAGTGTTGGGCGGGGGACTAGGGAGGGTAACCTTAAAGGGGCATATGGGAACCTTCTGTGGAGATGTTCTATATTTTGACTGGGTTGGTGGTTACAAGAGTACATACATTTGTCAAAACTTATCTAATTGTAACTTAAAATGCATTACATTGTATGTAAATTATACCTCATCTAAAAATTTCTAATAAGGCAAGTTTCCTCGTTTCGTCGCTGTTCCCAAAAATTGCTTTTCTCTGCTTATACAATTATTCTTCCAGATGAATTTTAGAACACCTTTATAAAGTTAAAAAAAATTCATCAGACTTGTGATAGGAATTGTGTCCAATGTGTTTATTAATTTGGGGTACAACTGACATTTCTATATTAAGACCTTCCATCCACAAAGAGGATGTATCTCTTCATTTGTCCAAGCCTTCTTTGATACACTTTTGTCATTTTGGTAAAGCTTTGTCATGTATGGCACATGTAGGCCATGCACATTTTTATGAAGTTATTTTAGGATATATTTTATATGTGGTTGCTATTGTCAAAGGGTTATTTTAAAAATTGTATTTCCGAACTCATTTCTGACATGTGAAAAGGCTCTTGATTTTTATGTATTTACCTTGTTTCTGGACACATTATATGAGTTTCTTATTGGTTTTTTTTTAAGTTTATTTATTTATTTTGAGAGAGACAGAGAGACAGCATGAGTGGAGGAGGAGCAGAGAGACAGGGAGACAGAGAGGATCTCAAGCAGCCTCCACGGTGTCAGTGCAGAGCCCCACGTGGGGCTCAATACCACAAACTATGAGAGCATGACCTGAGCCGAGATCAAAAGTCAGACACTCGGGGCACCTACGTGGCTCAGCCAGTCATGCATCTGACTTCAGATCAGGCCATGATCTCATGGTTTGTGAGTTCAAGCACCCACACTGGGCTCTGTGCTGACAGCTCAGATCCTGGAGCTTCTTCGGGTTCTGTGTCTCCCTCTCTGTCTCTCCCCTGCTCACACTCTGTGCCCCTCTCCCCGCCCCCCCCCCTCAAAAATAAATAAACGTTAAAAAAAAAAAGTAAGTCAGACGCTCAACCGAGCCGCCCAGGTGCCCCAGTTTCTTATTGTTTTCATATTCTGTTAAGTTGATTTTATTTTTTAGGTGGATAATCATATCATCTGGACATATGATGGTTTGTCTTTTATTTTCCAATTTATCCTCAACTTTTCTTTTTTAACCAAATTTAATCATCTGAAACATCTAGAGCTTTTGAATAGTTGCTATGATAATGGGCATTTCTGTTTATTCTTGATGTAATGAAAGTTGCTTCTGTTTTTCCTTGGAGTACAGTGTTTGCTGTTGGTTTCTGATAAATACTTTCAACCATGCCAAGGACTCACACTCCTGTTTTTAGAGTTCCCAGCATTTTGGTCAGAAATGGATGTTGAATTATAACCAGTGTCTTTTCAGCATTTACTTAAGTCAGTGGCTCAATATTGGCTTCACATTAGAATCACCTGGAATCTTTAAAAATACTGTTGTCTGTGTGCCCTCTTGCCTAGATTCTGATTTAATTGGTTCAGAGTGGAGCCTAGGGATCAGCATTTTTAGCTCTTCTCGCAATTATTCCATCTACCCACAGGTGAGAACGATCGATCTAGAGCTTTGCTTCTCAATCTTTATTTTTTTTTAATGTTTATTTATTTTTGAGAGAGAGATCAGGGGAGGGGCAGAGAGAGAGGGAGACACAGAATCCGAAGCAGGCTCCAGGCTCTGAGCTGTCAGCACAGAGCCCGATGCGGGGTTCAAATCCACGAACCATGAGATCATGACCTGGGCCAAAGTCGGCCACCCAACCAAGCCACCCAGGCGCCCCCAATTTTTTTTTCCTAATATTTATTTATTTTGAGAGAGACAGCATATGTGTGTGAGCAGGGGAGGGGTGGAGAGAAAGAGAGAGAGAGAGAGAAAGAGAGAGAGGAAGAATCTCAAGCAGGCTTCAAGCATCAGGACAGAACATGACATGGGGCTTGATCTCAAGAGCGTGAGATCATGACCTGAAACAAAATGAACAGACATTTAACTGACTGAGCCACCCAGGGACCCCTGCTTCTCATACTTTAATGTGCATAAAAATCGCCAGATAATCTTGATAAAATGCAGATTGAGATTCAGGAGGTCTGGAACTTGAGATTTTGCGTTTCTTGTACTAAAAGTGGCATCCTTAAACCACCAGCGTGGGCATCATCCAGGAGCTTTCTAGAAATACACACACTCAGCCCATCCCAGACATACTGGATCGGAACCTGCATCTTGAATGGAGCTTCAGGTAAATCTTGCGTGTATTAAAGTTTGAGAGGCACTGAAGATAATTATGTATAAGGTTTTTTTTTACTTTTATCCTATTAATGTAATAAACTACAAGACCAAATTTCCCAAAATTGTAACTACTGTTGCACTCCTGTAATAAAACTGGCTTGATATGCTGATGAATCAGATTTTCTAATATTTTATTTAATATTTTATATCAATATTCAAAAGAGAGATTGATCCGTATTATCTTTTTGTGCTGATTTGTCAGGTTTTGGTATCAGGGGCTGACTCAAGGGTTATTCTTGCATATTCATGCCTCATTATATGTACTTTTTCTTTGTAAAACTTGCCAGAAGGTTTCATCATTTGTTGATCTTTTCAAGGAATGAGCTTCTTTTTTCCCCCCTTTAATATATGTTGACTTCCCATATATCCCAAAGTCTATTTTTGAGAAATTCTTTTTTGACCCTTTGACACTATTTAATTTTTTTTAATTTATTTTTTAAAGTGTATTTATTTTGAGAGGGAGAGTGTGTGCGTGCAGCGCATGAGAGTGGAGGAGGGACTCAGAGAGGAGGAGAGAGAGAGAGGATCCCAAACAGGCTCCGTGCTGTCAGCACAGAGCCTCACTCGGCACTCAGTCTCACAAACCACGAGACCACGACCTGAACCAAGGTCAAGAGTCGGCCAATTAACCAACCGAGCCACCCAGGTGTCCTCATTTCACGCTATTTTAATTGTTGTAGCTCTGGGCGGTATTTTTGTATCTCTTACCAAGAGATTTTGGTAAATCCATGGAGCATTCTAAAACCTCCCTTTTGTCTCTAAGTTGGTCGCTCCCTCCAGGAGTCTGGTAGAACGTCAGGAGATGTGACATCACTTCGGAAAGGGTTCACCGTGTACCACTCTGTTGGCTGGCAGATGCTTGCCGTGTAGGTATGTGGGCCTCCAATCTGTCAGGCCTGAAACACATTCACCTTAATAAATGTCTTTACCACATGCTGAGAAGTCCTGAAAAGGAGCCTGGGACTCTGGGACCAACCCAGCCAAGAACACTCTGTTCCTTCCTCCATCTTCATAATGAAACGCTGACTGCTTGCTAAAAGATGCACAATTTATTTTAAATATATGAATAGGATGATTGTTTAAAAAGAGCTCCAGCTGGTTAAATTCAGGCCCCTGCAATAAAACTCCCCTCCGGCACATTCTCTGGCTTTGGGCCCCACGGGCTGCAGGTTCTCTCAACTAAACTGGAGACTGTGGTCTTGCGTGTTCAGGTTTTCCGGTGGTGTATTTGATGTTCTGAGTCAGGGCAGCAGGAACCGCACTGGCCTCCAAAGGACTCCCTCCATGATTTCAGTGATCCACTTGTAGACCACTCTTGCCAGTTAGGAAAAATGTCGTTTGGTAAAATACGTTCAGTGAACCATTGGGCAAAAAAACAAAAAACAAAACAAAAAACAAAACAAAAAACAGGTGGCTGCTTTCTTTTGCTGTGATCCGGCAGGTTCTGTCTCCCCCATCCTTTGTGTTCAAAGGACTGACTTCTTGAGGTCCACCTTCCAGGGACGGAAGGGCCTTCCTGAGCTTCAGGCCATCCCAGGTATCAAGTTTACCAGGGCTTTACCAGGCCTTCTTCAGCAGGTTCTCAGGTTCAGTTAACAGACTCAGCCTGGCATCCAAGTCAGTCTTGCCAAAGCCCCAAGGCTGCCTGGTCTCTTCTCTTTGTCTCAGTCACCCTGTGAGGTCTTTTTCCCTTGGCTTCCAACATCCTCTTCTCTGTATCAGGAGGCACCTGGGTCCTGTTCGCATGAGGATGGACCATGGAAAGTGCCCAGAGGTGGCTTGGGGTGACGCACGGTTGTCAGGACTGCATGTCAAAGAGTCTAGGTTAGGAGCAGGTAGGGCTGTGCCGACACTACTTCTAACACAGAGCGAGGGAAGACACAGGATAGGGTACCAGGGTGGGGCACCGGGGTGAGGGAGAGTCAGGGAGAGTGGGGGAGCATCGCTGAGCTCTGTCTCTAGTGATCTGTGTTGGGAGAGAGGAGGGATCAATGGTCCTGGGTTGGCTGTCTTCATGAAGTTTAGGACTTAATTAGGTGGAACAGAGGAGTTGGGCATACGAATGTACATGGGGTGCATGTGGAATGGAAGGTTAGTAGAGGGAAGAAGAGGAAGATGGGGCTGAAGTACTGGTTGCAGTTCAGGTGGGAAGAAGCTTCAATGCTGAGCCAAGGCGAATGGACTTAATTATCAGGCACTGGGGAACAGGAGTAACTTAAGAAGTCTATTTGGGCAACAGCTTGCAGGATGTCTGGAGCCATGAACTCTGCTCTTCACACTCTGCTTATCCTTGAGCTTGAGAACAATGTATCAGGCAGGTTCCCGATGAGTTGTACTGGGTAACAAATGAACTCAGAAACCCAAGTGGCTTAGAGCAGCAATCAACTATTTCACATTCATAGATCTGCAGGTTGGCTGAAACAGCTCTACTTCAGGCTCTGGGTTCCATTTAGTGTCCCTCCGTGTTTCTCATTCTGGGGCCTATGGCCACCTGAAGTATGTTCTTCCCATGGTGAACAGCAGGAAGTGCAAGAGAGGTGGGTAGCATCACACATCCTCTTTGGAACTGGAATATCTGTCATTTCTGCTCAGATTCCAATTGAATTATCTGAGCAGGTCCCTTTGCCCAGCCCAACATTCACAGAGCAGAGAAATTCACTTTGCTTACTCCAGTGGAAAGCAACTCAGCATCTCAAAGCAAGAGTACGGATGTAAGATTGGAAACAATGATTTGATTACCACCAACACCAACTAACTTCTTCAACAACTTTAGCTCCTGGTTCATGAGTGTCCACGTGGCATAACAGGAGTGCTGAATAAGGTCTGGGGTCCTGGGCTCTAACCCCAACTCTGCAAAGCATTTAGTATTAAAGACCCTCAATGTCCCCCTCTTCCACATAAAAGTTTTTTCTGCCTGCTTTTCCAGATCTCCTCCAGCTCCAGCCATCATGAGTCTTCGATGCTCAGATGGTTCCAACTGTCATAAGCATGATGGATTTGCTAGGGGTGAAGACCAGAGGCTGGAGATCATGAGATGAGCATGTAAGAGCGCAGGCCTAGAGTGGAAAGAGGGGAGTGAGTTTGCAAAGAAGAAGAAAGCTGGGTGTTAAGGAGATCCTGGTGTTGGTAAGCAAGGTTACACATTTGATTCCTGTTCCGTGGGCCAGTTTTCCACACTCTGCCTGACAGGTCCAATGATTCCTAACCAGGATTATGCGATACGTGGAAGGTTTGTAGAGAGAAAGCAGGCCCGAGAGATCACTTCTATGCATTCTGAGATGAAGAATCAGAATACAAACATAAGTTCTGTGACCTTTTCCTCATTCCACCAACCTTCCATCTGGATTCCAATTCGTAGGTCAGGAGCTATTTTGAAACCAATAGTGGCCTTCATACCTTTAATCTGTCAGAGTTGTGAAACCGAACAGCTCTCAGCGGGTGAAATTCAGCAAATGAATGTTGGAGGTCTCTGGTTGCAAACAAGGGAGTCTGTGTGTCTGGACAGAAGAAAGTATGTAGGAAGGCTATCAGATAACTCAGAAGGCTGATGGAAAAGCAAAAGAAACAAGCTCGAAAACAGCAGGGGACAGGGTGGCACTGCACCTGCAATGAGCCAACATTGATTCTTTTCTGTCCTGTGTCCCTCTACTTGTCCTCGTATCTCAGAGTCCCACGAGAGTCTGATGGATGGAGCATAGGTCCTATGACCCAAGGAGTCATGGGCAGTCTGAGTTCTGTGATGGGATATGAAGACCTCTTTGGTTTCCCCAGCAATCAGGTTGAGAACTTTCTGATTTACTGCTTCCCAAAGACTGCACCCAGTGGGACAGGGGTGTTTTCCCCCAAAGAGATCAAGGGAAATGGACATTGGATGGCCATAAACAAGTGCCCATGACAAATGTATGGAAAAGCACTGAAAAATGTACCATTGCAGTGGTAGAAAGACAACAATTCATAGAATTGCTCTCAGCCATAATGTTTGGAGAGGACTAAGACCCACAAGGGGATGCCAGCGTGGATATCCTAAGCCCCAGACCAGGCAATCCCATGGCATTCCTTTCTGTGACTTTCTCTGGAATGGCCAAAATTGCTAAGGTTTGTTATCCCAAAAAATGTCATTTAACTCCTCTCCCATCTTCTACTTTACAGTAAAAATAGCTAATATTTACAGGGCAGTTACTATGTGCTGGGCACTCTTCCAATAATTAACGTAAATCATCTCATATAATCCCCACAACGATCCTTATTAGGTGATTACTATACTTATCCCCATTTTATAGACGAGAAAACCAAGGCACAGATGCTAGCTCACTAGGCTGGCAAAAATTAGAATCAGGATCTAAACCCGGGTAGTCTTGGTTGGAATCATTTAATCCTTCCATGAACAATCCTTCAAAGAGGATGCCCTGGGTACAAGCTTGCCAGAGGGACTTAGGACAAAGAGAGGTCTTAATCAGGGGAAACTGGGGCTATTTTGCAGGTGCCTGCAACAGGAAGTAATCATGAGGCCCAAGGAGGAGAAAGAGACTGGGTGGGAGAAGGCAGTTCTTAAAATCCATAAAATAAAACACAAGGATGGAAAGCTTTAAAAACCCTGGAGGATTTCTCTGAAGTGTTGAACTGTGTGGAGAGTCGAAATGGCTGCTAATATCCTCGCGTTCCTACTTCTGCTCCTACCTGGCGAGGGACTTGCATTTCCTGCGGGTTCCCGGGATGGTTTCTATTCCATTCCGAACTCGTCTGTCACGCGGACTGGCCCGTGTGTGCAGCCAGGTGTGGAGGCTGAGCACAGCTGGCTCTAATTTGAGGGGCCTTCTGCCATTTGAAGATGACCTCACTCCATTCCCTTGACTTTTTAATATGCAATTCACGCCATTTTTCAAAAATTGGGGTAATGATTTATTGGCTTCTTTTCTTGCTATTATCCTGCAGTGTGAGGTTTTGTGTGTGTGTAAGGGCTTGATAACTGTTCTTGATAGGAGGATTGTAAATGTATCTACTACAGGAGTGATCACTTTATTTCCACCATGCTCGCTATATTTTAGTCCTGGCCAAGGAACTCCTTCCCATCATCCTGTGTCTCCCACCTCTACCTTTGACAGGTGAATGTAGAACAAAAGGGTGATGGTTAAGTGGCTTTGGCATGAACAGCTCTGTACCTTGCCTCTGACATTTAGCTGTATGACTTTGGGCAAAACAGGGGACTATACCACATGGTCTATCCCAGCAGCAGCAGGAAATACCCGCTCCCTCGGTCCCTTCTGTCCCTCCTAAGGCAGTGGTACTCTGTACTGCCCTGACCACAGCTGATGGGCCAGGGTAGGCATCTGACCTATGAATGTCTGGCATGAAAAGTGAGTGGAAACGAATGAGGCCAATCAGATTCCCTTTCAGAAACCTAAATTGGGAGAGGCACCTGGGTGACTCAGTAGGTTGAGCGTCCAACTTGGGCTCAAGTCATGATCTCTAGGTTGGTGAGTTCAAGCCCATGTGGGGGCTCTGTGCTGACAGCTCAGGGCCTGGAGCCCGTTTCGGATTCTGTATCTCCCTCTCCCTGCCTTCCCTGCTCATACTCTGTCTCTCAAAAATGAATGAACATTAAAATAAAAATAAAAAGGAAAAAAAAAGAAACCTAAACTGGGATAAAGAAGCAGCTTTAATCACAGCAGCTGGGTCTCAGTGGGCAGTGGTGAAACCTGGCAGGGAAGCCCCAGATCATCTTTTAATTTCTTTTTAATGTTTATCCATTTTTGAGAGAGGGAGAGAGACAGAGCGTGAGTGGGGGAAGGGCAGAGAGAGAGGGAGACACAGAATCTGAAACAGGCTCCAGGCTCTAAGCTGTCAGCACAGAGCCTGACGCGGGGCTCATACTCACAGACCGTGAGACCATGAGCTGAGCTGAAGCTGGACGTGCAACTGACTGAGCCACCCAGGTGCCCCTTAGATCTTTTTTTTTTTTTTTAATGTTTAATTTATTTTGGGGAGGGAGCAACAGAGCTCAAGCAGGGGAGGGGTAGAGAGAGAGAGGGAGACACAGAATCCAGAGCAGGCTCCAGGCTCTGAGCTGTCAGCATAGAGCCTCACACGGGGCTTGAACTCACCAACCAGGAGATCATGACCTGAGCTTAAGTTGGACGCTTAACCGACTGAGCCTCCCGGGTGCCCCTTAGACCATCTTTTTATCAGATGACAGAATACCTGGTCCTAGAGCTACCTTAAATCCACAGCTCATCTCCAGGGTGCGGGGACACAACGGTCTCTGTGTTAGAATGTTGGGGGGCACCTCTCCATCTGATTATAAATGAAAACAGGAGGCTGCAGCCATGTTTGCCCGGGAGGGGAGGGGATGGAGGAGGCAGCCCACTCATGTCGGTGGGGAAAGAAACCTTTACACAGCTCTCCTCCCCTCGTGGGGGCTTGTGGGGAAGGGATAAAGAAAATCAGGGAAGAAAGAGACGCCTCTGGTAGTTCTTCAGTCCCCTTCCAACGTGTGTGCTCAGCAGATACTCTGTTTAGCAGAGTATTATTGGGGTTGGGGCTGCCTGGGGAGGCCCGGACCCCAGTGAGAGAGGAAATTAAACTTCTCGGCACGATGTGGAGGAGGAGTTTGGAGGAGGCACAGAAAAGACCCCCAAAACGGAATCAGGGTGTGTTGGGAGCGCCTCTCCAAATGTCCAGGAGGCTGCAGGCTGCCAAGAGAGGTATACAGGGGAAGTTCCCGATGATGGACACCTAGAAGATTTTTAAGACAATAAAAATATTGAGTCAAACAGTTTGCATTCCTGTGAGGTAAACACCTTTTACCATCCAGCACGTTCAGTAAAATAGCACAAAATATCCATTAAGAAAATACCCCAGAAGACAGAGTGCCTGGGGGTTTCTGGATCCCTCAATGAACACCCACTGCTCGAGGAGCTGGGGTGAGCCTCTTGTTTCTAGAACCAGAAGAGTCTGCTACAGAACATTTCCCGCAGCAGGTCACAAGGACTGGGGCGTGGGGTGCACGGAGTGCCCAGCACGGTGCCTGGCGCGGGGAGGGGTGCAGCCCATAGCATCACACAGAAGCTAATCGGCACCACCCCCAAGTGCCCACTGGGTGGAACACGCAGCAAAGATGGAAACAGAGACAGGACTTCCTGTTGGGCTGACAGCCACAGCCTTGTTGATCCAAGGGCTGAGGGGACACAGGCATTTGTCAGGAGAAAATGAAATGGCCCGGAGGCAGCTTCATCAGGTGGTAAATGCCTTGAAGGGACCACAGTATCACCTGAAAGACAAATGAGCTCTGGATTTTGTGTGGCCCAAGCTTCCCAGTCCCACCAGCCCTCATCACAGGCATGGAGGTAACCTGTGCTACCATGGGGACAACCCCCATTTACTCCCAAGGACCCTCTCCCTTTGCACAGTTCCCTGCGGCCGTTTTCTGGGAGGCCACAGAGGTAGTCACACATGAGCTCCTGGACAACCCCATTCAGCTCCTGCAGGGTGTGTGACGGCCTCCCCACTTGTACCTACCACCGGCATCTGTCAGCATGGCCGTCGATGCCCCGTACATCTCGAGGGCCCAAAGCTCTGAGCCACTGTTCAGAGCTGAGTGTTGAAGCTCATGCTCTTTGACCTCAGCTCTCAGGACAACTAAGATGAAAGGCTGTCAAGGCAGGGCATGAGGGAGCAAGCTTTCATACTGCTAGTGAGTTTGGTCCAAGGATCACAACATAAACTCATTTCCCTACAAGAGAAACGTACTGTTCACGTATTCGGTCATCGAAAACAAAAACAAAAGCAAACAAACCCCCATGTGTTCCAAGGACTTGGACATTTTCACATTGAACTTGGCATCTCCAATCTAACTTTTGCGAGGGGCACTCTGGGTCTCTTGTAATAATCTGTGTCCTGTCTGGGACACATACTGTTATCTGTTCACTAGATGATTTCCACCTCATCTGGACTTCACTTCCCAGCCTCCTTTGCAGTTAGGTGTGGCCATGTGACAGTTCAGAGCAAAGGAATGTGGGCAGCAGTGACATGTGCCACTTCCAGGCTGGCCCATGGAAATCTCCCACGTGTGATCCTCTGTGCTCTTCACCCCCCCCCCCAGTCAGCTTGATGAGGACAAGCATGGCGACCCTGGAAGTGACATGAAGACAGCAAGGCCATAAGACGGCAGGGTCCTGGGCCCAAGAATCAGTGCCTAGAGGAGAGCCAGCCTGCCAAGCACAACACCCACTTTGGACTTTCCATCATGTTTGAGCCCCATATATCATGTTTCTTTGTTACAGCAGCTAGCATTCCCTTAAGTAAAGCCAACTGGAAGATCTATGTGACCATTAGGGAAAATGTTGTCCTGTTCTGAAACTTGGAAACTTAGATGTGTTTGTGGTATCTGCTTCCTTTCTTAAAGCTGCACAAACGAACTTGATTTTGTCAAATACTAAAAATCAATATACGGTGCTAAACACATGGAGAGGAACAGCAAGACCTGCTTCAACAGCTTAGGATAAAAAGGGAGTCACGTCTCTACTGAATTTCTAGTTACATGTCTACAGCTTTTATTAGCAGGAAGTTCAGTATGTCCATCTTGAGGCCTCCCCAACACATATCTGACACCAGGCAGAGAATCACTGCCGTCTTTGCCTCTGATGCTGCCACCCACTGTCACTGCTAACAAAGGGTCCCCAAATCTGCAGGATGCTTTGGACCGCTGCAGTGATGCCCCTGCTTATGCTGACCCTCGTCTGAGCTCCAAGGCCTCAGTTTGTTTGGGTCATCTTCATGAGCTTGGGACGCTGCCCAAACCGCCATGCCAGCAGGGTGGCTGAGTGGGGGACTGCCAGCCTCAGCCCACACTGTGCACAGAGCAGCACGGCCCTGTCAGCATAGCAACCTTGGCCAGAGTCCGCTAGATGACCCCACGGGCCTGCCTAGCTTCGAATCTCAGGGAGAAGGGGCTCGGGTCTCAGTTCTTTCCTCCCCGGAGGCTCTTGGTTTGCGTGTGCCAGAACTCTGCACGCCAGGGAGGCCAGCACCTGCTAAGCCTGTTCTTCACTGACCCCCACCTGGAAAATGAGAGCCCACTCTCCTTCCATTGCAAAACAAAGGGGCCACCCAGTGACTCTCAACAGATCCAGATCGACTCTAAGATGTCCTTCTGTTTCGGCTTGTTCAAAAAAGCAGCTGGGAGCTTTTTCTTCTCTATTAAAAAAAAAAAAATTGCTGCTTATTACATTGAGTTGAAGGGAATAGATGATGAGCCCCTGGGAAGATATTAATTTCTATTTTGTTACAAAAACATCCAAGCAGACTGCTGAGAATCTGATCCCCTCATTTTGCTTGTAAAACATGTTTTATATTAGTTCATGCTTTTTTCCAGAGTATATTAATTTGCATTCGCTCCTTCTTAGAATTTGGCTAATGGCTTATTAATTTTTTTAAGACTGTCTATAAAGGAACTTTCCCTTCAAATAACCATAGTATTAAATCCTCTAAAGAACCAGCCCAAAAAGAATTTGTGAGCCCAGCATAGCCAGTCTCCCCGCTCTGTGCCCGCATTTGTCACCTGTGACTGGGGTGACTTCACCCAGCCTGTGGTATCCGATCCCCAAATGCTCTGTCCTGAGGGCAGGCAAAACCAAGAACTTGTCCTTTTCTCACTCAAGATGAAATCCAATTTCTTCTTAAAATTAAAAACAAGATAAGACAGAGGAAAAGGAGGACCCTTAAGCAGCGTAGGACCACACGGATTTATGAAGAAGGGGTGTCAGGCCCACGATAGGGTGCACTTGCCTCAAGTTGTGTGCCTCCCTCTCCCTGGCTGCAGGGTCTGCTGGGCGCTTTCCTGATTTTGAGCATTCTCTATTCCACCCCAAGTACTTCTGATACTGATTAGGGCGAGAACTCCCGTCAGGATCCACGGCCAGTGGGTGGCCACAGGGCTAACTGAACCCCCTTCCCCAAGCCCACTTGCCCCCAGGCATCTGATGGGAAGGAAGAGTGGACTGCCTGGAGAAGCCAGGCCCCTTCCTCCATCCTGTCCCACTTTGCCCCACTCTGCAGAAGGGTCATTTCCTTCCACGTGCTATTGATTAAGTTTATCAATTCTCTCTCTTCTTCCTCCATTTTGTTTAAATTTATTACTTCCTTTTTCTCCTTTCTCTTGGTTTGTAACTTAAAGGGAACAAAGTTCATCAGGTATGGACTTGATTTATTGTTTCTCTTTTTTTCTCTCCATAATATAAGCCCTGGGAGCAATAAATCTCCTCTAAGTACTGCATTGGCAGCATCCCAGAAATTGAGATATGTCACTTCCATGGTTTTGTTCTTTAAATATTCTGTAGAGTCCTAAATGTCTTCCCTAACGAAAGGTTTATTTAAGAAAGGATCTGCTCCGCTGAACACAATAAGAAACAGCTGAAAAAGAGGTTCAGCTAGAGGAAGGGAAAGGCCGGAGATAGAATGATCATTTGTTGATAATGTGATTTTATTCCTAAAATTACCAGATGAAAAATTCTTAGGACTAATAATAGTTTACTTAAAGTGAATGGATACCAAATAATTCACAAATCAATTCCTTTCCTCTATACTAATAATCAGAAGGCAAAAGGGTGGGGGAACAGTAAAAGTACATACACTATAGCAACTGTAATAATATACCCTAAAATTAGTTTAACAATAAATGTGCAGAAACTATATAAAAACTGAGAGTTACAAAACAAGAAAGTAAAAATGCATGCCATGTTCATGGTAAAACTCAATGTTGTAATGATTTGAATCTTTTCAAATCGACTGTATAATGTCAATCAAAATATCAATGGAAATTTTTAGGAAAAGTGCCCAAATGATTCTGAAGCACATCTGGAAAACTAAAGAGACACAACTCCCCCCAGGTCTCCTCCTGGGGAGGAGAAGGTCTGGGCTGGGAGAGTTGGGCATAAATGGCAGGGGTGGGAGGCAGGTAGGGACAGGGCAGTGGCCACTACCAGGCCTTACAATCCCTGAGCTTTGAAAGTGGTCCCAGTTGTTAACTCCCAGACGTGACTTCAGGCATTTCCCACTGAGGAAGACGCAGTTCCAAAAATATTTACTGAGCATCAGGCTGCAAAGGGAGCAAGCATACTCTTGGTGAAATTGGCTGTTTTGTTGTGTAGCGCTCTGACTCTTCTGTTCGTGTTGGAGGGCCATGTATCTTCTAAGAGCCATAAAAAGAAACCTTCAGTGACAGATAAACTTTAGAGTGTCATTCAGTGACAAAGATAAGGCAGTTTCTCGATGACAATGTTGAAGTATAAGTGGAGTATTATTTGCCCATATAAATTATGGCTGAGGCCGGGTTAATTTTTCCAAAGGTTATATATGGATGAGAAAAAGGGTGTTAGCATTTTTATGAGGTCATGGAATGTCAGGACTGACTAATGTTTCTGAATAAGTATCTCATGCATGGAACTTAATCCTCTCCCAGCTCCCTCGAAGAGGAAAGCCCAAACGGTCGGACAGCCACCTATGATCTGCCATTCCTGTGTTAGAGCACTTGCTAAAAAACTTACTTTGCAATGTGGAGGCCATGGACTCATTCTTCAGGGCAGAGAATGACTGATCACCACCCTCCTGTCTCTTTGGGATGCTTGACCAGTGAGAAGTGCACATGCCTGTAGCCATACTTATTGATTTCATAGGATCATAGTCACTCTGCAGGCCCCATACCCAGAGGCCCTGCTGTAGAGGTAGATTGATTATAGATTCGTGTTTGATGGTACTCCTTGGGGCTTACAATAAGGCTTCTTCCAACTCTCCAAAAATGTGCAAGAAGGGGAGAAAAGATTGCCCTCCAAGAGTGATCAAAAAGAGGCTTGTAAGAATAGCCAGTTAGGACTCCACCTGACCTATGTCTGACCACCACCCTCCCCCACAGAAAGAATGGCTTATATTTGTGTTAGGCTTCTGTGTGGACATGATTCCCATTCTCTCGGTATATACCTAGGAGTGAAATTGCTGGGTCAAATGGTAACTCTATGTTGAACTTCTTGAGGAACGACCAGACCATTTTCCAAAGTGGCTGCACCATTTTACATTACTACTAGCAATGTATGAGGGCTCCAATTTCTCCACATTCTTACCAACACTGTTTTTTCGGTCTTTTTGATTATAACAATTTTAGTGGGTGTGGGGTGGTATCTCACTGTGGTTTTGATGTGCATTTCCCTGGTAAACGATGTCGAGCATCTTTTCACATGTATTGGCCTTTGTATATCTCTTTGAAAAATATCTATTTGGATCCTTTGCCCATTTTTTAATTGGTGAGAGGCTATTTTCCCCCCTCCTGACACCAGATACATGGTATCTTTTCCAACTTCACTTCTTCAACTCTCCAGCGCCAACTGGGTGTCCAACAATTAATCCTATTCTAACACTGCCTGGAGTTAGCACCAGACTCCACAGGTTTAAGAGCTCAGTCCCACAAGAGTGCCTCCACTTCAGAAGCCACCTGCAAGTATTAGGTCCCCAGGTTACCTACACGTCTGTCCAACTTGGCTAAAAGTCAGGGGTTCCCACCCACCCCAGGTTCAATAATTTGCTAGGACAACTCATAAAGGTCAGAAAAACTCCAATGAGTCCTGAGCATAGACGCCTCGGTCCTCATGGAGTTGGGCTGTGCCACCCTCCTGACCTATGGATGCGTTGGCCTACTCAGAAGCTCTCCAAACCCTGTCATTTAGGGGTTCTCGTGGAGGTTTTATTATGTAGGCATGACGGTGCCATTGGTGATTATCACAATCCCTAGCCCCTCTCCCCTCCCTCGAGGTTGGGGGGTAGGGTTGAAAGTTCCAAGCTTCTAAACAAGGCTTGGACTTTCTGGAAACCAGTCCCTGTCCTAGATACCAAGAGGTGGGCCCCTCTTCCAGTTTCCTCCCTTGCTTCCCCCCTTCTCCCTCCTCCCTCTCTCACACACACCCCCCTTTGGGCCTCCTTTCTATGACTCCATTTTCTCTGCTGCCGCCAGGGGCCAGGGTCTCCTGCGGGGAGCCCAGCCGGTACCCCAGGTCTCCCTTCAGGGCTGGGGTGAACCTCCGGGAGAGCCAGGAGGGGAGAGATGGGAGAGGGTTGGGGCAGAGGGAGCAGCGAGCCCACCAAGTTTTGGGGGGGGGGCGGTAATCAGACGGGGGAGGGGGCAGTAATCAGGCAGGGGGAGGGGAGGAGCAGGGAGGAGGCCTCAGGGCCCCCCCACAACTATGGAAGAGCAGCTGCTGGGGCCTCCCCCTCCAGGTGGGGGCTGGGAGCGCCTGGGATTGGTGGGTGGGGAGCCTGGGGACCCTGATGAGCCTCCTAGTGGCAGAGACCCTGGTGCGGGGAGGGAGGGGGTCCCGGGAGGTCGATGGAAGCAAGACATCAGGGACTTTCTGCAGCAGATAATGACCATAACCGACCAGAGCCTGGACAAGGCCCAGGCCAAGAAACACGCCCTCACCTGCCACCACATGAAGCCTGCTCTTTAGTGTCCTGTGTGGAACCAAGGAGAAAACCGGCCTCGGCATTCGAAGCTCCCAGAGGAGCCGGTGGGCCCACATTGGATGCGCCCAGACAACCCGCTTCTGGCATGGGTGTGGCTGGGCCTGAGAAAGGAGGGGGCTCAGCAGCAGCAGTGTCCCCCTACAACTCCATCCAACACTTGGGCTATGGCAGCAAACCTGCTCAGATCTGCCACATCTGCCATTGGGAGCTGGAGAAACGTGAGCGGCGGGCATGAATCGAGTTCACAACCACGTCACAAACCTGCTGAGGGAACAGAGCCGCACTCGGCCTGTGGCACCCAAGGAGATGGAGCACGTGTCATCCATGGAAACTTCCGTGCCATCCAGATGCAACTCAGGCAGAGCACCTGTGAGGTTGTCATGGCCCCACGTTCCCGCTTCTTGGATGGATGGCAGAAGAAAAGGCTGCAACTTGAGCACACAGGCTACCGAGGTCTCAGTGAGTATTTCTACTGGCATCTGAGTAACCCAGAGCCTAGTGATGAGGCTGAGGAGGAGCTTGGCAAGAAGTGTGGAGGTGTCTCGGGTCTCCAACTGGTTTGGCAACAAGCGGATTCGGTATGAGAAAAATACTGGGAAGTTCCAAGAGGAGGCCAACACCTATGCTATCAAGACCTCCACATCAGTCTCCCAGGAGGTCCACAGCCACACCAGCTCCCAGATACCCCCTTCCTCTGCAGGCTCTGGTGACTCTTTCAATCTCTCAGGATCTGGAGACATGTTTCCGGGGATGCCTGGGCTCAACGGAGATTTCTACTCTGCTCCCCAGTGGAATCACTCCGGCACTCAGTGGGGTCAGGGGGCTACAGGGATAACCTTGGGGGAGGCCAGATGTACAGCCCTCAGCAAGTAAGGGCAAATGGTGGCTGGCAGGAGGCTGTAAGCCCATCCTCAGTGATGTCCCCAACAGGGGGACCAGGGAGCATTCACTCTGACACCTCCAACTGATCTTGCCCTCAGGGCCACAGGGGTGGGGGCTCACAAAACGACTTTTGAAGAGGACACCGGCATCCAGAGGACAAACCCCAGACACAGGAGAAGCACAAGACAGAGAAGGGAGAATGGGGTCATCCCTTCCCCAATCAGACTCTCTCAGTGCTGGGGGTGCTGTGCTGACTATGTGGCAGGGAGAATGGGCTCCCCTAAGGGGAGAGTGGGGTCTGTTGTCTCCTTTTTTCAAGTCTTTTTCTCTTTCTCTCACAAATACCCAGAATCCCATTGTTCAGATCCCTTTCCCTTCTTCCTGTCCCCCAACCACAAACCATATTCCATTTCTTTCTTTCTTTCTCTCTTTCTCTCTCTCTCTCTCTCTCTCTCTCTCTCTCTCTCTCTCTCTCTCCCCCACTCTCCCTCCCCAACCTTATCTGCCTATCTGCTCTGGGATCTGTGGAGAAGCCAGCCCTGCCTGACCAGAGATGCCAAAACTGCAGACACACCTTCTGGACAGAGGACATGGGCCACAAACCCCGTGTCTCCCCACCCCCTACCCCTCCAGATGGCTTTATTACCTCATATGCAGCTCATCTTAAACCAACAGAATCGCTCAGTGGACTAGGGGGAAAAAAAGATACCTAGAGGTGGATGAAGAGTCACCCCATTAGAACAAAAGAGGCTCCTGTCACACTTATCACTCAGGAAATCCCAAGGGTTTTAGGAGCTCTGTGCCAGGAACTAAAAACAAGGACCAAATATCTTTCGTGTTATACCACAATTAAGTTATTTGCCTTTTTGTTATCGAGTTATGAGTTCTGTACACAATCTAGATATCAGTTCCTTATCAGATGTATAATTTCTCCCATTCAGTAGGCTGTCTTTTAACTTTCTTGTTGGTGTCTTTAGCGCAAAAGATTCAATTTTGATGAAGTCCAATTTACCTGTTTTTTGTCTTAGTTTCTCACGCTTTTGGTATCATATCTAAGATGCCATTACCACATCCGAGGTGACAAGATTTATCCTTATTTTCTTCTAAGAATTTTATGGTTTTAGCCCTTATATTTAGGTCTAAGATTCATATGGGGCTAATCTATCTAATGTGAGACACATCCACAACTTCAATTTTTTTTGCAGGTGGATATCCAGTTGTCCCAGTGCTGTTTGTTAAAAACCCTATTCTGGGAGAACCCCTCTACTTGCTAGACGGGATGCGGCCTGATTCATGAATCACTTAATAAAGCCAATTAAGATCTTCAAAACAAACCAACGAACACGAACACACACACACACACACACACAGCGCCACACTATTCTTTCCCCCATGGACTGTCTTGGCACCCTTGTTAAAAATCAGTTTGACTACAAATGTGAGGTTTATTCCTGGACTCTGAAATCTATTCCATTGATCAATGTGTCTATCTTTGTGCCACTACCACATTGTCTTAATCACGTTTTTTTCTTTCTTTTTTAGTAAATGCTGAAATTATAAAGTCCTCCAAATTTCTTCTTTTTCAAGATATTTTTGGTGTTCTTGGCCTCTTGAGTTCCCTACGAATTTTAAGATCAGTTTGTCAATTTCTGCAAAGAAAACAGCTGGAATTCTGACATAGATCACATTGAGTCTATAGATCAATTTGGGGAGTATTACCAGTTTAATAATACTAAGCCTTTTGATTCATAAACAGGATGTCTTTCCATTTATTTGGGATTTTTAAATTTAACATTTTGCGGTTTTAAGACTGTAAGTTTTACACTTCCATTGTCAAAGTTATTCATTTCATTCCTTTTGGTGTTACTGCAAATGAAAATTTTTTTTTAATGTTTGTTTATTTTTGAGAGAGATAGAGAGACAGAGTGTGAGCAGGTGAGGGGAAAAGAGAGAGGGAGACACAGAATCCGAAGCAAGTTCCAGGTTCTGAGTTGTCAGCACAGAGCCTGACATGGGGCTCAGACTCACAAACTGTGAGATCGCGACCTGAGCTGAAGTCGGAGGCTTAACCAACTGAACCACCCAGGTGCCCCTGAAATTGTTTTCTTAATTTCATTTTTAGATTATGCATTATAAGTATATAGAAATTCAACTGATTTTTTATATTAATCTTGTATCCTGCAACCTTGTTGAATTTATTAGCTCTAATAATTCTTTTTAAAAAACACTGTATACTAAAATGACAGAAGTTAGGAACTCTTCCTCAAACCACTTCATTCCAAAAGTTCAGAGAACTAATTTCACATTAAAAAAAAAAAAAAAAAAAAAAAAAAAAAAGAGGAACACAAAGTATCAATGTAAAAGTCCCACCCAAAGTATCTGTAAGAAAAAAAAGATAAGCAGAACATCCATACAGACAGTAAGTGAAACTATACCAAATATTCCAAGTCAAGAAAAAAAACATTACAAAAGTCAGAGTTAGAAAAACTCAGAAGTGAGAGCACAGCACTTAGGATAGATTTAGAAATAAAAGAAACAATAATTTCAGATATGAAGTCTAAATTAGAAGAAATACAAGAGCAAATCAGATGATGCCTCATGAGACATAAAATGTGAAAAGTAGGAATTTTTTAAATCAAAAAAGAAAAGCACACATAAAGGAGTTCAAGAGAAAATGACAAATACTGGAAGTAAGCAAAGAAGTCCCTGAAAATGAAACTCATAACAAGGGAACATAATACTAAAAACAATAAAAATTAAATTAAAAATTAAAAATAAAGAGCATGGCAGAGATTTGATATTACATTGCATTAGTCAGGATCCACTTAGAAGAAAGAAACCACAAAGGGGGACACCTGGGTGGCTCGGTCGGTTGGGCGTCTGACTTCAGCTCAGGTCATGACCTCGTGGTTCGTGAGTTTGGGTCCTGAGTCGGGCTCTGTGCTGACAGCTCTGAGCCTGGAGCCTGATTCGGATTCTGCGTCTCCCTCTCTCTCTATGCTCCTCCCCTGCTCACACTCTGTCTCTCTCTCTCTCTCTCAAAAATGAATGAACATTAAAAAAAAATTAAAAAAGAAAGAAAAAAGAAATCACAAAGGACTCTGAGTAGGAAAAGTCTTATATAAAGGATTACTAACTGTAACAGGAGGCTGGAATAATGGAGGGATGACCAGTAAAGATTAAAAGGAACTTTAAAGAACACGGAAGCAGTAAAGCCTCTACACCTAGGGCTGAGACAGAGGAACCGAGAAAAGGGCCTCCTTCCCCAGGGTTGGTACCAAGACCCTGGTAGGAGACACAGCTGTGACTCACTGGATGGTGGCCTGAAACCAGCCAAGGGGATGCCAAGGGAAGCTTTCCAGGGGTGGCGCCCTGTAATGCTGACCACCAGGCTCTGCTGGAGCTAGCTCCGGGAGCTGCAAACACTGCATGAGCCTGGTGCAAGAGGCACCCTAGGGTCAAGAAGAGAAACCCCTTCCTCCTCCAGTGCCCCTACAGCGCCCTCTACTGACAAAGTTCAACACTGGGCCAACTCACAAAGGGGAACTAGCTTTCCGGTTTAGCTCCATTATTGCAGAGCGGACAGTGAAGATGGCTTTGGAAGCTGAGACACTATAGATTAATAACTGGTGCCTATATATTAAAAAAGAACACAATATGCCTGAGAAAACTGACTCAGAATGAGCAACACCAAGACATATTTTGGTAAATTTACTGGATATTAAGAGGTGGAGGGGATCCTTTAATCATGGAAGTGAAAAAGAACAAGTGACTCACAAAGGAAAGAAAATTAGATTATCATCAGACTTTTCAACAGCACTTCTTTGTATGAGAAAAAAAATGGTGTGACCTATCTAAGGCAAAAGTCTGAGCCAAGGATCTTATATTCAAGAAAAATGACCTTCAAGTATAAAAGGTACGAACTGTAATCAATGTACAAGAACTCAGGGAATATTGTTCCCATGAGCATTTCCTGAAGAATTTACTAGAGAACAAGCCTCAGACTGCCAAAATTACTAGCTATATCAGCAGAAGAACTAGCAGAGAGCATTAAATACATAATTACTTGTAGAACCAAAACTGTATGACATTTAAGAGAGGATATGGTATATGAAAGCTATACGCTCTATTGATGTAAATACAGAACAGCTAGGGGTGCCTGGGTGGCTCAGTTGTTTAAGTGACCCGACTCCCGATTTTGTCTCAGGTCATGATCCCAGGGTTGTAGGATCAAACGCATCAGGCTCCATGCTGAGCATGGAGCCTACTTGGGATCTCTCTCTCTCTGCCCCTTCCCCACTTGCACTCTCTTTCTCTCTCTCTCTCTCTCAGAATAAATAAATGAATATTGTATTTAAAAACACAGGGGGGTGCCGGGGTGGCTCAGTTGGTTAAGCGTCCGACTTCAGCTCAGGTCATGATCTCATAGTTTGTGAACTCAAGCCCCATGTTGGGTCTGTGCTGACAGCTCAGAACCTGGAACCTGCTTTGGATTCTATGTTTCCCTCTCTCTCTGTCCCTTCCACACTCGCACTCCCTCTCCCTCTCTCTCTCTCTCTCTCTCTCAAAAATAATCATTAAAAAAAATTTTTAATACAGAACAGCTATAAAAATTAGGGTGAGAACCTTTTTTTTTTTTTTTAATATGGAACGCTTCACAAATTTTGTATGTCACCCTTGCACAGGGGCCATGCTAATCTTCTCTGTATCATTCCAATTTTAGCATATGTGCTGCAAGAATGAGCACGAGAACTTTCAAACTCTTCTCAGTTATCATTCTGGTGGTAGCAGCATTAGTATTGATATTCCCTGTTGTGTGTGTAATGTAGCCTAAAACAAGTGAGTAATTATGAGCTATTTTAACTATCATCCCCCGTGTCCTAAAAATCAAGATTCTCAGTGTGGAAGAAAGAAGAGACAGCTGTAATTTTTTCAAAGATTAAATAAAAAAAAATCTATAGTCCTGAAACTTAATTGGAAAAACAGTATGAACTTATGACGTTTTCAATCTATCATTTTATCTCTATCGAATAGCTCTGTCCGTTGAAAAGGCCTGGAAACAATGACCAACTCATAGCAGCTAGTATCCCTGGAGTCCACACTGTGGACATGTGGACATTTTATGACTGTGGTCATAAAATGCCATTTCCCACTGAAAGTCAGAGCTGCATGCAGAAATGACTGACTGCAGGTCAGAAGAGGAAATACAAACGAAGTCTAGAACATCTTGACATAAACGACAGCACACACGCCATCACAGACAGGCTCATCGAGCCCAGGGTAGCGTCAAAAGAACACCGAAGCCAATTCACAAGGGTTCCCACTGGCCAAAGACAGGACAATTTGAGCTTCGAACATAGTACCAATGGCAACAAACTGAAACTCACCAGGTTTATTTAAATCCGTGAACTCATAATGATAATGAAAAAGTGAACTGGTCACCTCCAGAGGATAAGGAACCAGTTTATTATTTTGCAAACTGATAAACACAAGGAATAAAGGCATTTATCCTGCCTCTTCTACATGAGCTATACCACTGGGTAACCTCATGGTAGATGAAAGGAAGCATCTGTTTATAAAGAATTCCAGCAAATAAATGAAAAAGAAATGACGGAATTAAAATATCATCATTTTGTAGTGGTGGCAGCTGTGGTTCTTCTCATTACCTCATGTAAAACACTGGAACAGTCTCATCAACGTTGCCATCATCTGTTTAACATTCTCAAGGTATTTTCTCAAAGCCTATTTACTTATAAATTGTGTGGAATGACAAAATTAATAAGCAATAAAATGTGAATCATACCACAATGAAAACGATATATGCCACCATTTTGGACCCCCAGGGAATTAAGGATCTAGGGACTGAGCATCCATAGCTATGAACACCACCAAAGGAGAGACAGCCTGACATTATGTGGCCCCTGATGAAGGAACACATCACCACCTAGAGTCTTGCCAGAAGACAGAAGCTGAGTCTGATCGAGCTTCTCAATCCAGCTGACAATGCGTGCGGCACAGGCAAAGGGCAACGGAGCATGCTGAAATGTCCCATGCGTGGGCAGCAAACAAACCCCGCACTGTGGGAAATGCTACAGTCAGATGGCCTGGATTCAACAGACAAAATGAAAGGAAAAAGATGAGAGGGGACTCGAAACATGAAAAGGAGGTAAATAAAGATACATTTTTAAAAGTGGGCAAGACAGAGCCATCATTTCTAAAGATGCACACTTGGACGCTAAGACCATAAACATAAGGAAGTGATTACTACAGAAGCCAGGCAGTGGTTACTCCTGGCGGGGGGTATGACTGTGACTTGGACAGGGAACATGAAGGCGTTTCTGGGGTGGATGCAACATTCCACCTCTTGGGTTACAAAAGCATTTGGGGTGTTTGCCTTATACTTCGTGAAGCTCTTTGTTTTGTGTATTTTTCTGTATCTCTATTCCAAAAAAAAGTTGTAAGTACAAAGATTTAAAAAGGAATATTAAAAAACTGATGCACGTGTCACATAACACCATGGTACAAAATAGTGCGCTTTGAGAAATGTTGAGCTTTTCCATAAGCTCGGGTACTGAGAGGCACTAAAAGCCACCTTGCCACAGGAAAGTCCCTCTCAAAGATCTCTGTGCCCATCTGGACTGGGTGGACTTCACGGTGGGGGTAGGGAAGAGTAGAGCAGGAAAGTGACGTCCGTACCGGACAGCCTGAGCAACTGTCCAGTGAACGCAGTGTAGATGGGGTGGGGCAGGGAGGGAGGGCTCCCACCTAAATACATCCTAAGCCGTGCCTAGCAGATGCAGCTGAGACCCAAGACCCTGCCTCAACCACAGCATCTCCTAAGCGGCCCACCGGGCTCCTGCAGACCTGTACCAGGCCAGTGGGGACGGCCAGAGATGCCACCACCAGCTTAAAATCTTGAGGCACGTGGAGACCCGCAGAACAGGGACTCGGAGGCATGGACCTCTATTGTGGTAGAAACCTCCTAGGGTATCTGTCCAGCTGTCATCCCCGTTTATGCAAGAACTGCACCCCCATCCCAGTAGACATGCCTGAACTATATGATCCTGTCCTCCCCATCACAGCTGATTTGACCAGAGAGGAACGCCCCGTGCTGGAGGCAGTAGACCCCTGTGGTCTTACTGTCCAGCATTTATTTCCCCTCCCACTCGCAGCAGCCCCTCAATTCTTTTCAGACACCTCCTGTCTCCCATGTGGTCAGGGGATGGGATGATCTTATCTCTAGTTTAAGTTTAAATTAAACCAATAAAATATCCCTATATCCAAGTGTTCAAGGAGCAGTTAGGAGTCCAGGCACAAGCCAATCAGTGAATGTCATTCCCTTGGCCCTGTGATTGGTTGAGGGATAGGCACTGAAACTGGTCCAGTTAGAATGAACCTTACAACTCCTGTAGGAAATGATGAAATCCCCCCAGTCCCTCACTTCTGTGTCACATGCAGTGAGGATGAAAGGTCCAGGACTGCTGCAGCTTCTGTTGATCTTGAGGGAAGGTGCCTGAGAATAAAGCCAGAACTCAAAAGTATGCAGAGCCATGGACATTCCAGAGAAATGGAGCAAGATTTCTGATGGTACTTTGAGCCTCCGGGACCAGTTCAGTCATTCCTCTGGATTTTATTACATGAACCATTATTCCTCCCTTTCCTTTTTTTTTTTTTTTTTGAGAAAGAGAGCATGAGAGTGGGGGAGAGGGAGCATGGGGTAGAGAGAGAGAGAGGGAGACAGAATCTCAGACTCCACACTCAGCACAGAGCTCAACTTGGAGCTCGATCCCATGACCCTGGGGTCATAACCTGAGCTGAAATCAGGAGTTGGATGCTTGGGGCGCCTGGGTGGCTCAGTTAAGTATCCCACTTCGGCTCAGGTCATGATCTGGTGGTTCGTGAGTTCGAGCCCCGCGTCAGTCTCTTGCTGACAGCTCAGAGCCTGGAGCCTACTTCGGATTCTGTGTCTCCCTCTTTCTCTGCCCCTTGTCAGATGCTCAATGCCACCCACGCGCAAACTGGCCTGGTTTGCAACAGATTTTCTGCACTTTGTAATGGTGTGTATGTTAGGAATGTTATGGCTGAAAGTAACAGAAAATGCTACTGACATTTGACTTAAACAAATATAGGTATACTATTGCACAAAACAAGAAGTCCAAAAGATGGTGTCTAGGACTATTCATATAGCTCAGCAATGCCATGCACACACATGAATGCATGTAAAAGTCATGGCATCTGAATAAGGCCTGGATTGTACCAATATCACTTTCCTAGTTTAGATACTGTGCTAACGTTATGGGAGATGCCAGCACTGGGGGCAACTGGGTGAAAGGTACATGGGGTCTCTACTTTTTGCAACTACTTCTACAGCGGTATTTGTAATTATCTCAAAATTAAATGTTTTTCAAAAGAAGACATGTAAGTGCATAGACAATTCTGCATAAGATTTCAGGGCTTCCTATCTCCCGGAGGCTCATCTAGCTCCTGGAGCAGCATTCACAAGTCCCCTGCCCTTCATAATCCCACTTTCCACAATCGTCACCAGGCCATCCCTATTATGCTGTTTCAATTTCTCAGTGAGACTAAGAACAAGACAGCTCAAAGAGAGTGCCTGGCATACACGACAGTGTATTCAACCATGCGTGTGTGCATATACACACCCTTACTCTGGCAACAACCTGGGACTCACAGTGCCACAATGACAGGAAAAGTGCCTTCCGCCTAAGGGCTCCTGGATGTCTCCTACCAGACAGAATTCATCTACCACTCTGGGACCTACAGTCTTGGCCTTTAAAAGTCATCATCTTGTTCCAAACCCACCCATACACTTTCAGACAAATCATTCACTTTGGATAGGAAAGTAACCATCTTGTCTAAGTTCCCCCTGAACCCATTGACGCCAACACCCCAGGACCCAGGATCTGACTGTCAAAAATAACACTGTTAAGGTTCGGGTTTCAACACCATGTCTTCAGCACCCTGGTGCACTGCTGCACTCTGCTGGTGACTTCTAGGTAGTACTTAGAAATCCTAAAAAAGCAATGGCCCCAGTGGAGAAATGAAATAAGGGACAAGAACAAGAAAGTCACAAAAGAAGAAATGCAATGGGATAATCAGCATATAAAAAATATTTACCTTCACTGGTAATTAAAGAAATTCAAACTATAACGTCAAAAAGATACTATTCCCTCTTAATCAGATTGGCTATAATGGAAAACAATGGTAAGGTCTTGTGCTGTTCAGGGCTTGTGCCACGAGGCACACACAGAAAGTACTCAACACCAGCAGGGCACCCTCTGAAACCACCAGGGCTCGGGCACCCTGTGGTGAAGCTCTGGCTCACACAGCTGGACAGAAGTAAGTCAGCAAGGCCTTTTGGGGGAGTTTGGTTCTATGTACCAATGACCTTAAAAATTCCAACTACTCTCTCAAACATTTCACCTCTAGGAATTTCTCCTAAAAAGTCATCAGACAATTGAGTGAAGAAATTATAACCAGAGGAGCCAGTCTTCATATTGCCATGTTCTCAGACAAGATGCCCTCATTCTTCTCCCAGAAGTGAACCAGGCAACCATTTCAAATTTAAACACTGCTCACCCAACCACCCCCCCCCTCCCCCCCCCCCAACAAAACTAGAACCAAGCCTGTGGTTCCTTTGAAGCCGACCCCCAAGAGGCTGTTGCGTGAAACCTTTCCCCACACTCACAGTAATGGGGCCGGTTTTTACCTCTTTTACTCCTTTACTACCTCTGCACGAGAACAAAAGCTCTGTGAAGTCAGATGTATCCTCTGGTTCCTTCACAGCACTCAGAACGTGCCTGACACACTGTAGACAAACAATACTTGTCGAATGAATGAATCTACAGGCATCAGGCACGGTCTGGAAGCAAGAAGGTGAATAAAGGGGACTCGCTGCTCTTTAACAATGGCAAGTGCCACCCACCCTGGAATTGTGTTGAGTTTAGGGAATTCTTTTCTTTAACAGAGATCTAGGAAGGCAGTTCTACAGACCTGCTGAGAGCAGAGACCGCACCATTTTCTAGCTGTATGACCTCGGGTCGTGTCACCTCTCTGACCTTCAGTTTCATCATCTTAATAAAAAGATAATGATGCATGCTTCAAAAAGTTAATGTCAGAATTGAATTATGTGATCCATGCAAAGTGCCAAACCAAGTGCCCCGAACAGAAAAGTTATTCAATAAATGTTATTTGTTAGTAGTCTTCCTTACTGCTGAGAATTTGTATTTTTCCTTGAGAGATGCGGAGAGAACAGCCAAGAAGATCGAGGCCTCAGCACTGTACTCAGGTAGGCAAGGCCAAGTTCTCTGCAGAGGGGTGAAGAGAAAGAGGGGATCATTGAATGTCCAAGGAAGAGGTCCCCAAGGAGAGCATTACCACATGGATGAAGGCAGGCCAGGAGTTCCGTGGGTAGGAGGGAGCTGAGGCCCAAGGGAGCCAAAGCAGCATGGAGGAACTGACCCAGGCGGATATGAGACAACACCCCACCATCCCAAAATGCTAGGTGAAGGGGACAATCGTCAAAGACAAAGGGCTAGTATCTGTTACGTGCCTATAAAACTCTACATGAATAGGGAGATTTTTCACATAAATACTGTATGACCAATTGTCCAATGGCTATACAAATTGATGCATTTACATCATGGACAAAACTAGGGCCTAGCACTATTCTTGCTGATATCTCTTCCAATTAGCTAATGCTGAGTAACAAGCCACTCCCAAGCCAGAAGCCTAAACAATAGCAGCATTTACAGACAGTACTCGATACGTGATAATTCAACTTACGATTCTTTTGATTTTACGATGGCGCAAAAACAATACACTCTCGGTGGAAGCCATATTCCAAATTTTTGATTTGGATCTTTACCCACGGCTAGTGATGTGCACTGTGATCCTCTCATAATGCTGAGCGGCAGCAGAGAGCTGCAGGTCCCAGTCAGCCACCCAATCAGAAGAGCTAAGGGGCACCTGGGTGGCTCAGTTGGTTGGGTGACCAACTTCAGCTCAGGTCATGATCTCATGGTCTGTGGGTTCGAGCCCCTTATCAGACTCTGTGCTGACAGCTCCTCCCCACCCCTTGTGTTCAGTCTATCAAAAATAAACAAACGTTTAAAAAAAATTAAAAAAAAGAAGAGCCAACAACTGATATATACAACCATTATGTGTGTCATTTTCACTACAGTATTTAATGAATTACATGACATAGTCAACACTTTATTATAAAATAGGCTTTGTGTCAGATGACTTTGCCCAACTACAGTTAATGTGAGTGTTCTGAGCACGTTCAAGGTACACTAGGCTAAGCTATGATGTTTGGTAGGTTTTTTTTTTTTTTAATCTTTGTTTTTGAGAGAGACACAGAGTGTGAGCAGGGGAGGAACACAGAGAGAGGGAGACACAGAATCCGAAGCAGGCTCCAGGCTCCGAGCTGTCAGCACACAGCCCAATATGGGGCTCGAACTCACCGACTGTGAGATCATGACCTGAGCCAAAGTCGGATGTTTAACCGACTGAGCCACCCAGGCGCCCCGGTAGGTCAGGTGTTTTAAATGCGTTTTCAATTTCTATTTTCAACTTACAATGGGTTTATCAGGACATAACCTCAATGTAAGTCAAGACAGATCTGTACCGTATTTTCCTCACCAGTCTGCAATCTGAGGGCTCGGCAGGGAGAGCTGGTCTCCGCTCCAGTTTGACACCGGCCTCCAAAGTTAGGCACTGGAATTACCTGAAGACTTGCCCGTTCTTAGGTAGCACCTGTACCAGGCAGATGCCTTGGCGTCTCTCTCTCTCCCTTCTGCCCTCCCTCCTCCTGCCCCTGCCCCTAGGGGTGATCTCCCAGCAGGGCAGCATCAGCAAAGCCAAGGATTCCAAGGCACGCATCCCAAGAAAGAGGCAGGGGGAAGCTGTATTGCCTTTTCTCATCCAGCCTCAAAAGACACTCGGCCGTCACTTCTGCCACAGTCTATTCAACAGCAATGTGTCACTGAGATGGACCCATTTTCAAGAGGAGGAAAATCAGGCTCCACCTTTTGTGGGAGGAGTAGCAAAGACTTTGTAGACATACGTTAAAACCACCACAACATGGAAAGATGTTTACAATACATTAAGAGAAAAAAAATTACAGAAGAATAGGAACAGCCTGGGAGAGCAAGAGCCCCTTTGCCGTCTATGTACACCCAGTCCTGGGGCCTGAAGCTGACCTCCCCCAGCCTCCCAGAGGTACAGCCATGCCTTAATTTCAGGTGCCGTCTGAGTGTCAGGTCTGGATACATAAATCCCAGCTCTGCCACATGGGAACTCAGAGCTCTTTCCTCAGTAGTAAAACCAGAGTAAAACCAGAGTAGTAAAACCAGTAGCGCTCACCTTACAGTTCCTGTGAGGATCCAGCGAGCTACCCGTGAGGAGCGCTCACCTCAGCACCCAGAACACGGGCGCCAGCTGCCCCACCTGGACAAGCCTAGACTGACGCAGGCCCGTGCGCCGGGAGCCAAGATCCTGCTGAACGTCCTGGGGCAGCGACAGGATGCCATTCTACGTTCCACTAGCTCCCCGTGACAGCGCAGCGCGCCTCCGCCTTCCGGGGCTCCAGGTAACCACAGCAGCCGCCTCCACCCACACCTGCCCGAGACCGTGCCTCTGCCAGTTCCTGTGGCACAAGCACTGTGGGCTGGGGAAGGCCTCTCCCTAACTGAGCACCACGGAGGCATGAGAAGGGAGCACAGCCCCTGCTCTGAAGAAGCTCATGGTCTAGTTGGCGGGGGGAGGGGCAAATCAATCACAAAGGACTATAATGCAAGAAATAGGTGGGAACACCAAAAAAAGGAGTAGGGTACCAAATGGTGCAACTGGGGATTGCCCCTGGCAATGGGAGCTTTTGTGGACGAGCGTTTGCCAGGTGGAGAGGGGCAGGGGAGGGAGGAAACCCAGACAGAGCAAAGAGCACAAAGGTAAAGAGGTCCAACGGTGCAGACGGGCACGGCGCTTTCTGAGCCACAGAAGTTCAGGAAGACTGGAACATACGGGGGGAGGAGGGGAGGGACACGTGACAGGGTCTGGGCCCACAGCGTGAGGGGGCTTCTCAAGACCAGACAGAAACTTGGATTTTATGGAGGGGATGCCATGTAGTCTGCAACAGGGACTACTTACTTGAAAGATGACGAGGGAGGTGGCGAGAGGCTGCACTGATGGCAGGAGAAACTGCTGCCACAAACAGGGAAGGATGGAGAGGCTGAAATTTATGTTCTCCCCAAATCTGTGTTGAAGCCCTAACCCTAATGTGACTGTACTCGGGGATAGGCTTTAAAGAGGTAATTAAGGTGAAACGAAGTCATAAAAGTGGGGCCCTAATCCAATATGACTCGTGTCCTTATAAGAAGAGACAGAGACAACAGGGATATACATGCACAGAGAAAAGTCCACGTGAGGCCACACGAGGCCACAGTGAGAAGGGGCCCATCTGCAAGCTGAGGAGAGAAGCCTCAGGAGACGCCAAGTTTGCCAACACCTTGATCTTGGACTTCCAGCCTCCGGAACTGTGAGGGAATACATTTCTGTTCTTTTAGCCCCCAGTCTGTGGTATTCTGTTATGTCAGCCCTACAAAATAGTACACTTGGCAAATGGTAGGCACCATTTATGGCCTACCTGAGTACAGCTGGAAAACAGCACGTACAGATGCCCACTTGGCCGCTGACCACACAGGCTGGGAGAACGAGTGGAAGTAGATTGGGGTGTTAGGCAATAGACACGGAACCATGGGAATGAGTCACAGAACTTATGGAGAACGTACAGAAGTAAAATAAGAAGGTCACCATGGAACCCTAGCAAACGCCTACAACTAAAACCAAAGGAAGAGATGCCCCTGAAAAACATTTAGAACAGACAGGAAAACACAAGACAAATCTAGAGACAGGCCATGAACACTAAGAGAACACTTAAATAAGTGAGCTCAACAGTGTGAACTGTAACATAAAGATGAAGGCAGGTAAAGACTGAAGTGATCAGGGAGCTGGAGATCAATGGTCTCCTTGACAAGAAATTCATCAGCAGGTGGTTCGCAGTAGGCATCACGTGGCAAACAAATGTAGGTGTGAGGAAGGAAGTAGAGACAGGGTAGGCAACTCTCCAGCCTGACTGTCAAATAGAAAAAAGGTGGTGGCTGGGGACATCAGGTTCAGGGAGAGTCTCTGAAAGTATACAATTCCTCATCACACACAGCCATTAAGATGAAAGGCGACAGAGGCAGAAAACTCCAGGGACAAGAGAGGCGGATCGATACAGCACAGGTGGATGAATTACACTCACATGGAAGGAGGGTCATCCTTTCCACTGTGGTAAGAACAAAGGATGTAAGGCTGGAAGGTGGGGAGACCCTAGTGTTTTCTTTCCACTACAAAGCCGGAAAATACAGTCACCCGCTGAGAGTGACGGGTGATGGAATAAGCTGCTTCAAGAGGATGGTGAAACTCGAACAGCTGTAGGCCATGAGCGTGTGCTGCCTAAGGACAGATGTTGGGATGGCCCAACAGCTCTGAGGACTCAGTTACATTTAGAAACAATCGTGCAGTGGCACCACCTTGCAGTCGTGGGACTTCTCCAGCAGCAATAGGAGGTGCTACATGAGTTCTCAATCTCTTCAGATTTTCCTGTGTTTCTCTGCCCATGCTAAGATTTCTTCAGGGGCATCCCTCTCTTCCTTTAGTTTTTTTTTTTTGTTTTTTTTTTAACATTTTTAAAAGTTCTTAACTTATTATTTATTTTTGAGAAAGACAGCATATGTGAGCAGGGGCAGGGCAGAGAGACAGGGAGAATCTCAAGCAGGCTCCGTGCTGTCAGTGCAGAGACCAATGTGGGTAGGGCTCGAATTCATGGAAACTGTGAGATCATGACCTGAGCCAAAATCAAGAGCTGGACGCTTAAATGACTGAGCCACCTGGGAGCCTCTCTCTCTTCCTTTAGAGTCTAGCTGGGAGTGTTGCTAGGGTTCTGTGGTGACCTTCTTATTTACTTACATACCCTCTCCATAAGTCCTATGATTCACTCGATAGTCTGGGAAGGTAACTAGATGAATGCATAGTGGGGTCTGGCTAGGGAAAAGCAGTATAAAGACAGGCATAAATGACCCCAAGAAGAGTTAGGCTGCACCCTATCTTTCCTTTCCCCATCACTTACCTCCTTGTGGGTTTCAACCTTAACTAAGAATAGTTCTTATCCCTAAAAGACTCAACATTCCCTTTTGATAATAAAGTTACCACCCACCTTTACCGTCCTGAGGTCAAGTCATACACAATCTGCCTAACAAACATAAAGTTTAAAAGATCCTTTTTAAGGTCCTCAGGATAACGTAAAGGAAACACAAAGTGAAATTTCTAATAAAAAAATAGATTTCAATCTGTAAATCTCAAGCATAACTACAAGAAAAGACTTAATGAAGCAGTCAGATGCTCATAGCTGTATACAGGACCCCCAGGAAGATACCGGTATAATCACAGAATGACCAAAGTATGCTATACTCAAAATTCAAAATACATGAGTATGCGACAGTCCTTCAGGTCCAGTAAAAATCAATCAATTTTCAAAAAAATGTTTGAAATCTCAGGCTGTTAGAATACGACTCTAATTCTAACAACCAGAAGGTGGTTTGGTTTCCAGCAACCAGCACATCAGACAGAGAAGACAGCAAATACATCGTACATCACAAGCTGTTGATCACCTTAGTTCTTTGGTCATCACCCCATTTTCTAAGGCTGAGAAGCACAGGGTGAAAAAGAAATCTACCATCAGTGGTGGTCATCTCAGACTTACAACATATGAACAGCCTGTACTGGGGGCTTTGACCACCTCCCTACTGCTTCCCAAGTAGGAACCAGAATGTGTCTCGTTTGGACAGTAAAGACCAGAGGACTTCAGGAAGCAAACAGCTGAGGCTTAAAGAAGGTGGTTAGAGGCACTGCTGCCAAGCTGATCCCGCTTAATGCTGCAGCGTCTCCCGCCTAAGATGTTGCCCTGTTGATGACGACACTCCTTCTAACACCATACGTTAAAACCTTCTGGTGATTTCAGTCCGAAGCCCAAGCCATCACAGCATGGCAAGTGGGACACCCAACAGAGCAGTGAACATCCTAGCTCTTCCCACCATGCCTGAAGACCCACCACCATCCTCTCTGCGTCCTTGCAAAGTGGCTAAGTGGGTTTGGGAAGCAGAGGCTGTGGTGCGTGGGGTGTCACTTAAAACAAGATGAGCCCTCGGAGGAACAAGGAGGAAAAGGATGCCAAGGGTCTGTCTGGGGAGCGGACAAATTTTAGTACATGTGCTGTTGACACAGCACTGGGGGGCAGACGCTAAATCAGAATGTACCAGAGAGAAGATGGCGGGATGTACGACTCAGATCTAGGAGTCTGTCTGCCACTTACATCAGGGTACTTCGGGTCTCTGAGTCGCCACTTTCTCATATGGAAAGTGAGGATGACTGTGGTAATACCTACTTACTTACCCTTTACCGGCCGGAGGAGACTGAGTGGAAAGTATTCAATGGCTTATTGTACATGGAGACACTTTACAGAGCACTTGACAAATGTGTTCTAAGTGCTGCCGTTACCATCTTTAAGGAAGCAAACAGCAGACTTGTAAAGATGAACCTAGAGCTCCTTAGGGCCCTGGGGCAAACATTTCACACAAGTCAAGCCAGCTTCCTGGTCTACTTGCCAGGTGGGAAAGATAAGGATGAAAGACCACCTGCCAAGAGCAACATGCCTGTTTCAGGTATCGAAAGAGTATCTGTAAAAACCTAAGAGGCTGGAAGGTGTTTCTGAGAAACAGATAATGTTTCCAAAGATTTCCTCAAAATGTGTTCCACTAGCTATTACCAAGAATTTGGAGAGATCAGTGTGGGAATAGGTTTCCTCACTCAGGCCTCTTCTGAGACCTTAAAAATGAATTTCCAATGTGGATGTGGGATACAGGATGTGCCGTATTTATTTAATAACGGAACCCCTTTTCCACAGAGCATCTGTCAGGGGTTTCGTGGAACATACTTTGAGAATTAAACTCTCCAGTCGGGCACAAGGTTAGATGGGCACACAGACCAGCTGAAAAGGGAAACGAGAATACTTCACTGACATTCAATCCAACAGTCGACACCTGCTGGACAGTTTGGAAAAAGGAGAAACCCATTTTTTCACCATGGTACTGAAACAGTGTCACATTTTCCCTGAACCACCCTAACTCCAGACCCTCAAGATCCACCAGCCATGCAACCCCGCACTCCACAGTCACATACGTTAAATCTACACTTTTATTTTTTGTTCTAAAATGTGCTTTTACTCCCAATGAACTTGAATAAGTCGGTCCAGGACCACCACCTCCCCTTTAAAAACAACAACAACAACTACAACACACGCACACATACACACATGCCACCCTCCAACCAGGTGAAAAATCCCCGGCGATTAGTCTGTAACAAATATTGACACGAAGGGGAAAAAAAAGCATGTTGAAATGTATTAGAATCAGAACCTGTACAAAAAAAAAAAAAATTAAAATATAACCTGAAACAGTCAAGTTCAGAAAGGCCAGTCAAGTCCTTTTCTCTTGCCAGGAGAATGTCGTCATCAGAGGGCCCTGGGTCATCAGCCAAGGAGGGGCAGAAAGAGAGAAACAGAAGCAGCAACAGGTCCTTCACCAGACAGAGGGGCCTGGGCACTGCCATCCCCAGCACGGACACAGCCGGGAGGGATTAAAGATCTCGGGGGGGGGGGGGGGGGGGGGGCAAGTGTCGGCAGACAGTCCCGGGCGGCAGCTGGGGCCTTCGCACCGAAAACCAGTCTGAGTGGTCAGGGGCAGCAGGAAGCGAGGCCAGCAGAGAACACCAACCCGGAAGAAACTTCTGCCACCCAGCAGACCCACAGCGCCCTCCACTGGTGCTCAGATTCCAGAGGTTAGTGCTCCCAATGGATGAGAGATTGGAGCTGGGCTTAAGAGGCTGAAAACCCGCAGGTTTAGTAAACATAGCCCAGCATCACATCCCTCCGTGGCCTGATCGGAGCTGCCAACAAGGGATAAGGCAGGAGAGGGGAAACAAAGCATTTGATACCTGGCTAGAGATCACCTGCACCAGTGTGGGAACTGTGGTACATGGGCTGGAGAAGGCACACCCCCCTCCTCACGCAGAGAGGGGCCTCCTCCGCAGTCATCCCTGTGGGCCGGCTAAAGCTGCCTCCGGCTTATGACCAGCCTGACAAAATGACATGGAGCAAAAGAAAAACTGGGAGGGAGACAAGCCCTTACACAGAGACGAGAACCTCCTGGAGGAAAGCTGGGCAGTGTCTGACCCTGTTGGGATGGCATCAGTGGAGCCCCTGAGTCTGAAGGAACTGGGGGAGGAGGGAGGGGGTGAGGGAAGGGTTAACGGTTCTTCTGGAACAGTACCAACAGGGTGGGAGGCGCTGGTGAGGGGACGGGCAGGTCTGGAACTCACTGAAGGTAGAGAGGGGAGGAAATAGGCCCTTGGTGTCCCCTCCCCACCTGACCCAGGCCTGGTGAGTGCCAGCTGCCCCAGCCGGCCCTAGTGGCGGCTGGAGACCAGACCTTTCACTTTGGACATCTTCTTGGTGGGCTGCCTCTGCTCAGCGTGAGGGGGACACTCCCGTTCAGCCAACTGCTGCTCCATCTCCTGAGCCGAGGAGGAGGCGGTGGCTTTGAGTGTCTTCTTAATGTTGGTAACCTGGAGGGAGACACAGGATTAAGGTGCTCAGCCTCTAAGTGCCAGAAACTCACTGAAACCTGTTCTCATTGTACTGGGGGCCACCCAGGGAAGAAATCAGAATCCTCTGCAAGAAAATCTGAGATTATCTTCAGAAACCCAGATGAGGAGAAACAAGCAGGGGCCACTCATGAATCACGCAAAAAAAGGAACTAACACTTTCTTGGTTGAAAAGAGTGAATATGGGGCGCCTGGGCAGCTCAGTCAGTTAAGCATCCGACTCTTGATTTTGGTTCAGGTCATGATCATGCGGACAGCACGGAGCCTGCTTGGGATTCTCTCTCTCCTGTCTTTCTGCCCCTCCCCCTGCTCGCTTGCTCTCTCAAAATAAACAAACTTAGAGAGAGAGAGGATAAACCAGTGGAAGTGGACCATCTGACAAAGAGGTACAACACACCAGGTTAAAATGGCCTTAGAAACAAAAAGGAGGTCCCAAGAATGCAATAGTCAGCTAACCACTGGCTCATGTATGAAACTAAAAATGCTTTCATAGGAACTTTGGGAATACAGCTCCACGAGCCTTCTGGAATAAACAACTAGTGGATGAAATTTAGCCAACCAAGTGACAAATGATGAAAACACAGCAAAAGGACCGACAGACAAGATTACGCTAGGTTTCAGCATACCTTTCTTCACTTAACAAAGGAGGGCTCAAAAATATTTAAGCAACTTCTGAACATTTTCCACATCGGAATATATGTCCTTGGTAACATCTGCGTATTGTTATTAAGAATGTTCTACAATTTTTAAATTAGTTCCCAGTTTGCTTTGCACTTAGGTATAGCGCTGCTATGAACAGTCTCCTATATGTTTACCTGTTCGTACTTGTGTGACCAGCTCTGGAGGGCATATTCCTAGAAGTGAGCTTTCCAGATCAAAGGGTTGGCACATTTTACATTTTAACAACTATCATTATCTTGTGGAAACTGATTGCACCACCCTGTACTTCTACCAACTGTGTCCTCCTGTGCCTGTTTATATACACATTCCCCAACAGCCGTTCTAAAAGATCCTTTATGGGGCGCCTGGGTGGCTTGGTCGGTTAAGCGTCCGACTTCGGCTCAGGTCATGATCTCATGGTGAGTTCGAGCCCCACATCGGGCTCTGTGCTGACAGCTCAGAGCCTGGAGCCTGTTTCAGATTCTGTGTCTCCCTCTCTCTCTGCCCCTCCCCTGTTCATGCTCTGTCTCTCTCTGTCTCAAAAATAAATAAACGTTAAAAAAAAATTAAAAAAAAAAAAAGATCTTTTGTGCTTTTGCCCTTCAGCCAGATGAGAGGAAGAAAAACGGGAGGAAAAGCATTGGAAGGAAGAAGAGAAAGTAAAGATGTTTCCCCAGTTTGACGGCCCCCATGTTTTCTGGGAAGCAGGCCTGGCTTGCTATAAAGAAGGGAATTGTGGGGGTCAAAAGTTCTCAGCAGTTAGACTACCAGGAGCTGGAATAAGAGGCAGTTCAACCCAGAGACGAAACAATCCTGTGACTGAGGCCAACACCAGGCTCTTGCAGATCTATCATCTGCAGAATGAGCCTTGACTAGATTAAAGCTCATCATTTATTTTGGTTTTTGTTGTTGTTTTGTGATGAAGGAACAGCCACGCCCTAAACTGATGTCACCCTGATCAACATTATAACCTTTCTGAAAGGACGGTGAACAGAGGGCTGTGGGCTGGGACACTGAAGACACAGGGCAGCCTAAGTCAAGTGTGGCTTCGTCCTGTGTCCAGTCAGTCCAAGACATGCCATCTCGAACCCCAGGCGGCACACGTCCCAGGGCGTCACTGCCTGCTTTGGGATCTCTTGTTCAGGAGAGTTACTTGGGGATAGAGTAGAGAAGAATCTGAAGCAAATGGATGGCCTGCCACTTTTATCTTGTAAAAGAGATATTTAGGTTTTGTTTGTTTTATTTCAAGGCGTATTTTGGCTGCCAAGGTAGGTCCACCAATTAAACCTGTTGTGGCCGCGTGGAACAATCAGGACAAGTCCACTTCCTCTTTCACAGAGCCACCCTTCAAATGATGGCAAACATCCCCAATGACTTGTCTTTTTTGGCCTAAGTGTCCCTGGCCCCTTCCAATTTTCTTTGAGTAGCTAGCTGGCAGGCCATCACATCTCATTTACCAGATGACCTAGAGTTTGTCAAGCCCCACAAACCATGGGCCTCAGGAACTTTCAAATGGGACTGTACCCGCTAACAAGACTGCAGCCTAACTCCATCAGAGACCTTAAAGATTCAAGCCAAAGGAGGGAGAAGAGCCTCCTGGGGGAGGAAAACTTTTGGCTGTGGGGCAAAGGTGGACGAGAGGAAGCAGAGTCACAGCTGGGAAGGTCAAAGATGAGGAGAGCAGCGAGTGGTGAGAATGAGCCTCCAGGAGGAAGCAGGGGCACCCTGTACTCTGGCAGCCGCCAGACTCAATATCCATCACTAACTTAACCCCCTGGGATTCTCTACAGAATGGAAAGCAGCTTACTTTGCCCAGTTACGGTTTTTCACCTACATGCCTGGAACACAGCCTATTTTGTGAATGTAGCAAGAGCTATACGCTGACATTCCGTAGAACATCAGACATAAGCACATTCAAATGTAAAGAAAAATACATTCCAAAATCAAATATAAATGAAAAGGTGTTTCATATTGTTTCAGCTAATCATTACCTCCCCTCCAGATTGTTGGCTGCGAGATAAGGAAATAGCTCACAATGTTAATGTTCTATCTCCCCCAGGTATGCTGGAATTGTAACTAATATGTATCACTTCTGTGAAAGGCAGAAAGGAGAGAAGACTCCTAAGCAGTTTATGATGGGACTGACTTCACTAATAGGGAAGGCTCTCAAAACTAATATTCACCAGAAAAAAGCTGCTGTTATAAGATTTGGGGGGAAAAAAACATCAAGTTTTTCCCTCTGAGAACAAGCAATCTAATTTAAGGAGAAATAAAAGATCAACTTAGTTGAAAAAAATGCCAAAAAAAAGTTGGGTTGAGGGTAACAGAAGCATAAGTACAAGCAGAATATGACAGAATTACACATTCATTCTTAATAGATTTGTTTTCAAGTCAACAAACTGGGATGCCTGGGTGGCTCAGCGTCCGACTTTTGATTTCGGCTCAGGTCATGATCTCATGGTTCCTGGGATTGAGCCCTATCGGGCTCTGCACTGACAGCATGGAGCCTGCTTGGGATTCTCTCTCCCTCTCTCTGTCCCTCCTCTGCTCATTCTTGGATGTGCACGCTCGCCCACTCTCTCTCTCTCAAAATAAAAACAAACAAACAAACAAAAAACAGCTAGCCTTCCATGTGCCTTAAGCTGGGGAATGGTAAGTATCCTACACAGAGTATGCATGTACTGAATGGAAAACTGACAAGGCTCTGGGTTTTGACCATGTTCCTTCTCTCCTCATACTGGTCTGTTCCAGGTTTTCTAAAAGACTGTTAAGTCAGTAGACTGTTTTAATTGGTGGTGGAAGTGGCCTTGGTATTTTCCTCAAATTTCTTTCTCTCAAAATTTAATTAAATTATCACCACCACCTGGTGGCAGCATCAGGCTCTGGCAGCAGGAGTAACCTCAGCTGTGGTTTTCCAACAAATCCATGTGCACAGGTCCTTTTTTTTTTTTAATGTTTATTTATTTTGAGACAAAAACAGAGAACATGAGTGGGAGAGAGCAGGGGGAGAGGGGGGAGAATCCCAAGCAGGCTCCATGCTGCCAGTGCACATCCTGACGCAGGCTACATCTTTGCAAACTGTGAGATCGTAACCTGAGCCGGAATCAAGAGCCAGACGATTCACCTACCTAGCCACCCAGGCGCCCCTCTCTTTTTTGTTTTAATATCTGTAATTTAAGGAACCCACACTGTTCTCAAGTATTGGTCATGGCTCAACATTAGTCAGTGCCTTCTTTCATCAGATGCCATTTGTCACAGAAATAAACTTGAACCACTCAAAATTCTAAAATTAATATCATTCATTTTTGCTAGTGACCACACTCCAAGCCCACCACCTACCACACTATGAGCAACAGTCTGGGCACAATGGGGCAGCCAGCTACTAACCAGGTTACAATATGGTTTGCTTCACACAGGCCACCCCAAGTCAGGTGGGCACGGTTCACCTCCAAACCTCATGTTTCCACGGTTTGATTTACAGAGAAGTATCAAGGATAGGAGAGAGTGCTCAGCCCTTCCTACTTTGCTGAGACATCAGTCTCAGCTCAGAGAAGAGGTCACCATATTTAAGAGGGGAATTATACAGATTAGAGAAACAGCAGGCTTTCTATCCTAATTGTATATGTTGTTGGCTAGTGCTAAATTAAATGTAGTTCATACTTCTATGGCTAGAAGTAGGGTTAAAAATTAATGCACTGGGGGCATCTGGGTGGCTCAGTTGGTTAAGCGTCCGACTTCAGCTCAGGTCACGATCTCACGGTCTGTGAGTTTGAGCCCTGCATCGGGCTCTGGGCTGATGGCTCAGAGCCTGGAGCCTGCTTCCGATTCTGTGTCTCCCTCTCTCTCTGCCCCTCCCCCGTTCATGCTCTGTCTCTGTCTCAAAAATAAATAAACATTAAAAAAAATATATTTTAAAAAATTAATGCACTGAACCAATTCACAGACTTGGTAGGTATGTACCTACAAGCATGTAGGGGGCTGTGTGTACCCAAAATAAATTTGTTCTAGTTCATGAAAAGTCTAGTTCAGCAGTCCACCAACACATAGGGTGTACCAGAAATATTCAGTACAACAAACATTTCAGCACCTACTACGGGTCAGGCATGTGACAAAGAGATGGTCTTACATAGACAAGAGAGGTTTTATTTTCAAGGAACACATATGACAGAGTAAGGGAAATCTTCAAATTCCACGAGTTCCCCTTTGAAACCTGACTGAGACTGGGTGGCTCAGTTGGTTAAGCATTCGACTTCGGCTCAGGTTCATGATCTCACACTTTGTGGGTTCAAGCCCCATGTCAGGCTCTGTGCTGACAGTACACAGCTTGCTTGGGATTCTCTCTCTCTCCTTCTCTCTCTGCCCCTCACCCACTCACACTTTCTCTCTCTCAAAATAAATAAATAAACTTAAATTAAAAAAAAAAAAAAAAAGAGGAGCGCCTGAGGGGGGCTCAGTCAGTTAAGGGTCCGACTTCTGCTCGGGTCATGATCTCACAGTCTATGAGTTCGAGACCCACATCATGCTATGTGCTAACAGCTCAGAGCCTGGATCCTACTTCGGATCTGTGTCTCCCTCTCTCTCTGCCCCTCCTCCGTCTGTGCGCTCTCTCTCTCTCTCTCTCTCTCTCTCTCTCTCTCTCTCAAAAATAATAAAAAAAGAAAGAAAGAAAGAAAGAAAGAAAGAAAGAAAGAAAGAAAGAAAAGCACATCTACATCTACATATTTCTTATGTTTCTTAAGTATAACTCTGGGTCCCATTCTGCCATAGTCTTGGCCACCTGATTTATAAAACCCATTAAATAACATTAACACTTCAAGCTCCATCACACTAGAAAAGGACTTTCAATGCTAAAATGTTTATCTTATGGGCTCCAAATTCTGAGGTCTCCCTACAGGTGTCCCGGCCACAGGCACACAAACTCCCATTAATCCAAAGGCTAGAGCCTATGTCTTTCGGACAGGTTAAAAGTGTCAGGAACAACTAGGTGTCACTAAAACCACAATCACACACTTTTAACTTCACCTGCTTTTCACCTGCCAAATGTTTTCCCTTTCTTCCTTTTTTCAATATGAAATCTATCATGCATGTCAAAAGGTTATCACACGTATAGTTTAAAGAATAAAGTGGACACTGTGAGCCTATCACACGGCTTTAAGAAGCAGAACAGAACCAGGGCCTTGAAGCTCCATGCGCCCCTGCCCCCTGCCCCCCTCCTCCATCCCGCCAGCTAACCACCATCCCCTCACCCATCTCGAAGACCTATCCCCAAACTCGTTTCTTTTACTCCACAGCTGCAGAATGCATGTGTACTGCGGAAGGACAGCATTCTCCACTCTCCCAAGCCTGCTCACCCTCTGGTAACCAGGAATCAGAAAGGAGACAGAGAGCATCAAAAGCAGGGACCACGTCATACTCATCTCTACCCCACTAGCCCAGTGCCTACCTGTTGGTGACTGTTTCACCTGCGCCAAGAATCGCAAGATGAAGGAGCAAACAGGGATACCCTGGAGCAAGTAACAAATGTTCTCTTCCTTACCTCGGCCTCTACCTGCTGCTGAGTTCGGCTGTGGTTCTCCTTGTACTGGTTGGCTCTCAGAACTTGCTGCTCGATGCCCAGCAGAACTGCTTCGCAGCCATCACACCTACAAAGGAGATAATGGGCTCTGAGCCACAGAAAGGTCTGGGAGCTCTCCACCTCTCCCAAATCTCCCTCCCTAACCCCTTATGGGGACTTCCTTTAACACCCTGTCTGCCAAGGAGGGCTCTTGTGCTTCACTCCTTCCAAGACCAGTGTTTCTGAATACAAAACACAAGGCACCTGGAGACAAACACGGAGGATGTGGGATGGTTTCCTAGAACACAGCTTGAATTTCAACCTTTGTCTCCAATGGGAAAGGTTTACAGAATGTGCCCTTAAAGAGACTAGGACAGCCCTTACAGGTAGAACAGATTCACCGCTTTCCTCAAAGGAAATAATGATTTTCTAAAAGCCTCCCATTTTAAAGATTGCCCCTTTCCTCAGAAGTTTGTTACTTCCTAATTGCCATCCCCCTTATTTCATTTCCCAACTTTTTATTTTGAAAATGTTAAAACCTAAAAAAAAACTTGAAAGAACAGTACAATACCCATTTACCCTCTACCTAAAAGTCAACAGGTGCAAACATTCCGCCATATTTGGGGTACTGTTCTACCTAACAATTTTGTTTTAAATCTAACTCAGTGCTTTAACATAAGCTTTAAGAACCTGGACTGGCAGGGGCGCCTGGGTGGCTCAGTCGGTTAAGCGTCCGACTTCGGCTCAGGTCATGATCTCGCGGTCTGTGGGTTCGAGCCCCGCGTCGGGCTCTGTGCTGACAGCTCAGAGCCTGGAGCCTGTTTCAGATTCTATGTCTCCCTCTTCCTCTGACCCTCCCCTGTTCATGCTCGCTCTCTGTCTCAAAAATAAATAAATGTTAAAAAAAAAAAAATTAAAAAAAAAAAGAACCTGGACTGGCAAACATCTTGGGATGGGGTTAGGATGGCACCTCTAGGTGGAAACGCAGTGAAGCCAGACTATGGATGTGAGAACAGTGTCAGCCATCTCAAAGATGGAGTAAGAGCCAACACCGGTAGGGCTAGAGGCCTGGATTGTACTCCAGCTAGAGCACTTCCACACAAGGGGCGTTTTCTAAGTTTTTTCCCCCCATTTACTCTGACTGAAGACTTTTACAGTATTTTGAAAGTTCCTGCCTGTGTCAGAAAGGTGTTTGGGGTCATACCTGGGACAGAACCTGGGGTAAAGGGTAGACAACACATACCCTGGGGTCCAATAGTAGCTGAAGGAGGGAAACTTGGGGGGCTCTGAATGTGGGGTGGGGGTGGGAAGTCAAAGCTGAGCCATTCATGCCTGGAAAGTTTCAGTCTGTTTTAAAGAAGACAATTTCAGGGGTGCCTGGGTGGCTCAGTCGGTTAAGCATCCAACTTCAGCTCAGGTCACGATCTCACAGTTCATGAGTTCGAGCCCCGTGTTAGGCTCTGTGCTGACAGTGTGGAGCCTGGAGCCTGCTTCGGATTCTGTGTCTTCCTCTCTCTCTGACCCTCTCTGGCTCGTGCTCTGTCTCTGTGTCTCTCTCTCTCATAAATAAATAAACATTAAAAAAAAATTTTTTTTAAATGAACAAAAAAATAAAAAATAAAGAGGACAATTTCCCTATCCCTTGCACAAAGCTTGAGTGCTCTGCTTCGTGATCTCCAACAACACCACGTGCCTGCTTGGGGACATGCTCTCCTGACCTCCAACTACGCCCTAACCCTGCCCTCCTTCAAAAGTCAGCTAGAACCTCTTCTCCAACTAGTCCCACGTAGCTTTGTAAGCTCCAAATCATTTCAATAACTCCATAACAAATCCTTCTAGAACATGCAAAGCTATTGCAAACATCAAATCCTATTAACAGAGAACATGCAAAAACAAAATAAAATACAGAACATGCAAATGCCCCCCTTCTTTTTACATACCAGAAGTTATCAAACAGTCTATGTGTACATCTTGTGTTCCAACTTAGAATAACCCATTCCTTGTCTTCATGATCCCTCACAATGTTTTGCCAACACTAGCCCAAGGTTACTGATGCTGAACATGGGTTCTCTTATCCAAGGAATCTGATCAACACTAACTTCCTGAGCTTCATCAAGCTCAGAGGCTGAGTTTGCAAAGCACTGGATCCACGTCAGAAGCCAGGTCTCAGAGGCTCCAGCTGCCAAGACTACCATTCAATAGTCCCCCCACTGCAACAGGACAACCAAGGCCCTGGGAGGCCTGCAGTGACTCCTGCTGCCACACAGCTTTAGTCACAAATGCAGCCCAACCCCCTGGCTTACTGTCCCAAGGCTCCAGCTCCCAGGCAGCCCCAGCTGACACTGGAAGACATTTCCCCAAGCGGAGGCACGAATGGCACACCCCTCCTTCTTTCAGCCTCACCATTCATGCAAGGTCTTGACAATATTATTGATATCCTTCTTTCGGATGTCACGGCCAATGCAAAAATCCACTTCCAGCAGCTGGTTTCTCTGGTCCAGCTTGCCCTGGATGATGTCGGTATAGACAGCCTCAATGATGAGGTCTTCCAGTTCCCGGAGATTCCGCATCTCCAGGTCCTTCAGCAGCACGGAGTAGGGGATACACTGTAGATAAAGCCATGTGATATTTACAAAAACTGCTGACAAGCACTAAAGAAAATGCAGGTGTACACCTGCCTCGGGGCTTTGGGAAATGCAGTCTGGTTGTAGTTATTAACATCTATGGCAATAAGACATGGATAAATGAGCTGTGAGACCTATAGGATCCAAACAAGACCCAGAGCCTCTAGGAATGCATTCTCCTAGATTCTCTACCCCTGGACTTCACCCAGACTTTAGCTTTCATGTTGTGAAGCACTCTTAGAAAGTGTCCGAAACAAGAAAGGGAAATACTCAGTGTGTGCCACTCTGCCACCTTCTGGAAGCTTGCAGACTTGACATAAAATGCCAGATCATCAAAAAACTCCAAACAATTTCAGACACTGGAGAGAACTGGCTGCCTGCCCAGGAAAGCACAAGCAAAAAACATTTGCAAGCTAACATATCCACCTACAGGTAGCCAGTGGGTACTGCATCTGTTTTCTCAGACTTGCAACCAATGTCAGTGCCCCAACAAGAGTCCCTTACTGGGGTACACCAACATCTTGCATTTCTCCAAGACAACTGTATATCTAAATATCCACTTTTGTGGACACATCACTACTAGTGTGGAAATTAACACAACAATCAAATCTGCAAAATCAGACAGGAGGAAGAGGTATACAAAAAAGAGAGTAACAGCAAACACTGCTAGGGAGATTTTTAATAACTAAAGGTATAGATGGGTTTATAATGACAGGTTGCAGAAAGAGGAAAAAAAAGTTACCCCTAAAATTTGCTACACTTGGGAAGTCCATGATCAGGACAAAAAGAAAGATCAGGTCCTCATTTCCTAACAAAACAGCCATCCCACCTGAAATGCCAGGCTGAGAATCAGAAATTTGTGACTAGACCAGGGAAAATGATCTCAGCAACTGAAATGGCAACGCAAGAACAAATCTACATCTCTCAAGCTCAATCACAAAGGGGAAATGTAAAGGGCAAACCTCTTCCGATGGCAAAGCACTACAAAAACTTTGACAGTTATGCCAAGGTTGGGCAGAGAGCCAAAATCAACTATAAATTAATGGAATCTGGATCTTCTTTGTTAACGGCTATGAGAAGCTGGCTGCAAGGCCTTTTCTAAATTGAGTGGGGCAGAGACCTCAGAGAGATGATGAAGTAGTTTTCTTATAGAAAGTTAGGGTCTAAAGATAGCATATAACGCAAAAATCCAGCTTAGTATAATTAACCTTGACAATCCCCAGAAGAAGGCCACATATTAAAAACCTAGTCTTGGTAAGTCCAACAAAGCCAGTTTTTCCTCCAGCACTGGCACAATTCACTGTGCACTGAGCAACAGATGGAAGTGGTTAACCTGCCTTGAGATGTCCTGCTGTTTGAAAAACTACGTCTCCCTTTAGTACAGCAAAATGCTCACACGGAGTGAGTCACCACAGCATGCCAGAACTGAGACCTGCTGATTCACAATGTCTCCTGGGCATACTTTTCCTGAATGAAACGGTGAGTAGTTGTCTAATTGTTATCTTTTCTTCTTTTGTCCTTTGCCAAGCAAATTTTATGCATTTATGACATGACTACCGTGCACAGCTAGCAGCTCGCACACTGATGCCAGTGCGACACCCGCCTGAGGGTGAGGAGCAAGACGGGAAAGAGTTCAGGACTGTACCTTCATTCTCGACGCCAAGCTCACGATGGTTAGGTGCTTCAGCTTGTTCTGCTGAGCTGTGCTCAATTCTGGCAGGCTCTCCTTGTTGGCTGCTCAGTCCCACCCACCACAAAAATCAAGACACAAAATAAAATTAGAATTTCTTTACCGAACAAGCTTACCAACTCCCCACATGAAATCTACTATTGATTCACTGTCATGACTCTGCACTTATTCATGAGACAAATGTTCCACGAGCACCTCCTGTCTTCTTTGAAGGACTATGTGCTCCTGAAAAGCCAGGCATGAATGCACAAAATGACAGGACAATCATCTTAATCTATCTGTGCCCTTTGTGACATTCAACCAAGCTCAACATGTCTTCACTGGGAATCTGTTACGTGCAATGCACTGTCCTAAGTGATTCAGAGACGTCAAGGATAAATTAGATGGGCTTTGTCAGGGCTGCTGCGCTATACAACCCCAGGGATAATAACCACCAGACTCGTGCAACTCAATGGCCTTGGACTTGTCCTCGGTCTTACAATCAGGTATTTCAACAGCTACAAGTCCAAGACAGAAATACTAGAAGAAAGGTACAAACCACCAGAAGAGAGCCAGAGAGTGAGGAAGAGGAGGAGAGGCAGAAAGGGAGAGAGAGGCAGGCAGGGGAGAAAAGGAAAGAAACAGAAAGGGAGAGAGCAAGTGAGTGCAATCACATTGAGGAGGTACAGGAAAGGAAAACAAAGATGGAGTTTGAGATGAGCTTTGAAGACTGGGCAAAATTTTAGTAATAATAATAACAGCAGCAAAGGCAGCAGCAAAGACCATGTGTACACACACACATGCAGTTAATCCTTCACAACGACCTCACAAGATAGTTCCCAAATGCCTTCAATTCCTTATCTGTAATCCTGGATTCCAAAAAGGTGAATCCAAACTAATTTTTTTTCTTGAGCATGGTGCTGAAATCCATCTGGTGGCAATTCCTGACCTGAATTGATGCAGGCTTTTAATCCTACTTGTTGTAAGTATCCATTTGTTTAGCTGAAAAACTGAATGTGTTTTGACTACAGGTGCTGTCCACGTCTTGAAGCGTGTTACATAAAAAGGTATATATGTGGGGCGCCTGGGTGGCGCAGTCGGTTAAGCGTCCGACTTCAGCCAGGTCACGATCTCGCGGTCTGTGAGTTCGAGCCCCGCGTCAGGCTCTGGGCTGATGGCTCGGAGCCTGGAGCCTGTTTCCGATTCTGTGTCTCCCTCTCTCTCTGCCCCTCCCCCGTTCATGCTCTGTCTCTCTCTGTCCCAAAAATAAATTAAAAACGTTGAAAAAAAAAATTTAAAAAAAAAAAAAAAAAAAAAAAAGGTATATATGTATCATATTACCTCTTTAGAGTCCCCAAAATTCTAAATTCTGAAACATCTAGCCCAAGGAGTGCATGTTCAATTGGATTTTCCCCGATCTTTCAAATTATTAGTAACCCAATCTAATTTTACCCCAAGTTGAGATAAAAATATTGACTAGAAGGCGCCCAAGACATCATCCTTGCTCTCTTTCCCTCTCCCTCCCCCAACTTCCCATTCCTGCTCACCAGTGCACCTCACAAGTCCACAAAGCTTCAGCCCTGAAATTCCTTGGAAACCAAATAGAGTGACATAAGAAAAGTCTTTGGAAGATCTTAACCAACTCACCTATGTAATCTGGGTATGTTCCATAGGCAAACAGGTTCAGCAACTGCAAATATGCAGCATTAGCTCCTTCTGCAAGCTGAGGAAGAAAAAATAAAAGAGTTCACAGACGTCTACCAGTCACTGCAGGGTTCAAGCAAAGGATGATGATCGTGTGCCTCAGTTGACTGTTTCACTAGATGGTCCCTGAGGTTCCTTCCAACTCTGATTCTTTGGAAAAAAATAAAATTTAATTTTAAATTTAATTCTTCTCTCTTAGCAATACGTGTTTTACGCACTGCACAGCATACCCAAGTAACTACTTCTGTCTGTCCATCTCTCTCTCTCTTTCTCTCTCTCTCTCTCTCTCTCTCTCTCTCTCTCACACACACACACACACACACACACACACACACACACACACACACAGGAGTTAGTACTGGAAGCAGTGCAGGTTTTCTCAGGATTTCCTTGCCATTAAAACAAAGAGTGGAGCAGCCTTGTCTACATACCAGGTTGGTGGGTACAACACTAGCCACTATCAGTCCAACCTGAACAAGGTGTAAGGCAGGTTCCGAGGTTCGGGACCACGCAAGTAGAAGGAGCGCTAGGAAAGATTAGCACAGCATAAAATGTAACACAAGAGCCCAGGTGGGACAGGAAACCACAATATCAGGCAGCTTCAAATAAAAACATTCACTAAAATTACTTATTCCTCACTAAAATGGCAAAGAGTCATCTGTGGAAGTAAAACAGAGATACTAATCTGTCTGGAACTGCTCTGCTCTGTTGTTGGTTAACTGGGTGTTTCTTTTACTTACAAATGTGTACCTGTTACTCCATAAACTCCATATACCAAACTCCATAAAGTAGTACCCAAGGAGTATTCTGTTGATACTGACAGTAATACTACTTAATTTGACCTATCTTTTTATTGGGACGCCTGGGTGGCTCAGTCAGTTAAGTGTCCGACTTTGGCTCAGGCCATGATCTCTCAGTTCTTGAGTTCAAGCCCCGCGTCGGGCTCTGTACTGATGACAGCTCAGAACCTGGAGCCTGCTTCAGATTCTATGTCTCCATTCTCTCTGTTCCTCCCCAACTTGCTCTCTCTCTCAAAAATAAACATTAAAAAAAATTTAAAAGAAAATAAACTTTTATTTTATTTTATTTTGTAAGTTTATTTTGAGAGAGAAAGTGCGAGCAGGGGAGGAAGAGAGACAGGGAGAGAAAGAATTCCAAGCAGGCTCCACACTGTCAGCACAGAGCCTGATGTGGGGCTCAAACTCACAAAACCATGAGATCATGACCTGAGCTGAAATCAAGAGTCGGTTGCCTAACCAACTGAGCCACTAAGGCGCCCCTAACCATCTTTAAAAAAAAAAAAAAAAGGTTCCAAGAACTACATCCATAATTTCAGATCACTGAAAAACTACTAGTGTTCCCAGCTCACATACAGAAAAACAAACAAAAAAAAACAAACTGTGGGGAGATAGAGGTGATTTGCTCAGCACCCGCATGAGAACTCTCACATCCTAATAACCTAATCTACCCTATCAGGGTTATCAAGAACTTCTTGAGGTCCTGAATCAGAGGAGGAAGAGATCATCAAACGTAGCCCCTACTTTTCAGACAGATGATTACAAAACTAACCCTAAAAGACTATTTTCTCTAGAGTAGATACTCCAAAACTGCTCCCACTGGCCTAAATCAATGTCTTTCTCACTTTAATTTCCATCCATCTCCTCTTAGCCAATCTTCCTTAGTTACGAAACCACCACTTGACATATTCATTTAGGCTTTTCATGAACCTGAAGGAACATATTACCCCTTTGTCATCTCTTCTGCTGATAAAATGATGAACTATCAAACCATAAAAAGACACGGAAATTTAAGTGCATATCCCTAAGTAAAAGAAGCCAATCTGAAACAGCTACATACTGTATGATTTCAACTCTACGACATTCTGGAAAAGTCAAAACTAGGAAGCCAGTAGAAAGATCAATGGTTGCCAGGGATTAAGAGGGGAGGGAGGGATGAAGAGGCGGAAAAAGAGGATTTTTAGGGCAGAGAAATTACGCTACAGGACACTGTAACGGTGGACACATGTCATTACACATTTCTCCAAATCCACAGAATGTACAACATCAAAAGTGAACCCTAATGTAAACTACGGTGTTTGGGTGATAATGTGTCACTATAGGTTCCACACTGGCTGGGGATACTGGTAATGGAGGAGGCTATGCATGTATGAGGGCAGGGATATATTGAAAATCTCTATACTTTCCTCTCAATTTTGTTGTGAATCTAAAACTGCTCTAAAAAATAAAATCTATTAAAAAAAAAAAAACAAAAACAACCTAGCTTTAAAAATTTTTCTTCACAGGATTCCTTTTACATCACTGGTAAATTAAAATTTGACTATAAGCCAACTGTGTGTCAAGCTATATATTAAGTGCTAAGGAAACAATGAGGAGCACAAGAGACCTTACCCTTACTGAGCTCACAGTCCAGCAAGCAAGGCTGACACTAAATAAAAATTCACAATTAAAAAATAAAAGCGGCTCTTTCGGTCTCCGGCTGCCATAGGAAGACAAGATGATGCAGGTCCATACATCAGCAATGGACAGCCACGGGGAACCGCTCCAGTTTCCTAATCAAGAGGAACAGCAGATGTGCAGCAGTGAGTCCCACAGCCTGACGGCCCACACCTCTCCTACGAGGGGCTGATTCACCACAAGGCTGTGGACACGGAGCCAGCAACTGCCAGCCAAGGTGTCCTAGTGGTCATGAAGTGAAGAACCAGTCGGCAAGAACCCACTACCTCCTATATGTGGACCACCATCGACAAGAATGCCGCCCTCAGCAGCACGGTGCACACAGCAAGGCGCACGCAATCCACAAGAACGAGCACCACACAGATCTGTGCACGGCGGCCATCCGTAGAGCCAGTGGCCGTCCACAGAACCAGTGGCCATTGGCAGTGCCAACACCATCCTAGGCAGCCAGAGAGAAGTTGTGATGGGGAAGAGCAAGCTCACCCACCCTCCAAGAGCTTCTGAGCACAACCCCCAAAGTAATAAAGATGTCACCAGACTTTTCAATCAATTAGTCAACACAAAATTATCAATCAATAAATGTAAAAGTATCCAAAGTGAGAAGCAGAGATTGAAAAGTATAGGTTGCTTCACAACTCTTTGTTCTACCTGGTCATTCTTCACCAGTCTTCTCATTTTTAAGGCACAGTAACCAAAATTAGATACCCAAAGTTTTAAGGACAACAATCAAAAAAAAAAAAAAAAAGTAAACAAAGCAAAAAGGACTACTTCCCAGCTTTTCATGTCATATTTTTTTTACATACCAACTTAGCATAACATTGTCTTTTTCATCAGGACAATATATTCCTTCTACAATATATTCCTTCTTCATGCCCAGCTCATTCAACAGCAACCATCTTCTGCTACGTATGTACCTAACCAATCTTTGTCTATATTTGCCCTAGAGGTTTTTGATCCCTGCAAATGCCTGAAACAACCTCTGTTAAATATCAGCCGGTGCTTATACTCTACTTTCCTTATTTATCAGGTTCAATTGGATTTTTCCCCCTACCTTTCAAATTATTAGTAACCCAATCTAATTTTACCCCAAGTTGAGATGAAAATATTGACCAGAAGGAGCTCAAGACATCATCCTTGCTCTCCTTTCCTCCCCATCCCCCAAATTCCCATCTCTCCCTCAACAGTGCACCTCACAGGTCCACAGAGCTTCAGCCCCGAAATTCCTTGGAAACCTGGAGAATCACAGGAAGGTTTAGATCAAAGAAGACAGAGAAATTGTTTGGAAACTGCTCTTACCTCCTGCACATTGGCCAGCTCCAGCAGTTCTCCAAAGACATACACTCCAGGAGCCTCCAAGACTTGGCTTATGAGAGCAGTGAGGGCTGAGCCACTGGTACCTTTGGCTAGTAAAATAAACTGTTCTAGGAGGTTACTTGATGGTTTCTGTTCACCTGCCATTCTCTGGCCTTGAGATCTGTCCAAAAGAAAAGTGTTTCAGTCATTCTTCCTTCTCCTTTGCAAAGTCTATGCTTATTTAATGCCAGATCAGACATCAGTAATACTTTAATTTTATAGTATTCAAAAAGAGGGGCGCCTGGGTGGCTCAGTCGGTTGAGTGTCCAACTGCGGCTCAGGTCATGATCTCATGATTTGTACGTTCGAGCCCCGCATTGGGCTCTGCGCTGACAGCTAGGAGCCTAGAGCCTGCTTCAGATTCTGTGTCTCCCTCTCTCTCTGCCCCTCCCCCACTTGCACTCTGTGTGTGTGTGTGTGTGTGTGTGTGTGTGTGTGTGTGTGTCTCAAAAATAAACAACTAAAAATTCAAAAAGAAAAACAGCTCCTGAGTCCGTATGCTACAGCCACTTTGTGAGACGGACAGGGTTCCACCTAGAGTTAATGGGATTTTGTCCTTGCTCAAAGGTTTGAAACACATTTAGGAAAAACCACTTCATCCCCATCTGGCCCTCTCCCAACAGCAAGCAGCACCTTCTAAGCCCTTAAACCTGACCAGACCCAAAGAAACACACAGGAGTTTCTCAGGAGCGGTTTTATCTACCTCACTTACAGACTCTAGTTAAGAGAGAATCTGGCCCGTACACAGAGGCAGCAGATGTAAGCAAAAGCAATCAGTTACAGCTTTCAGTGTATCAATGGAATCCCACCTACAGCCAGATACAAATGAGGAAAGCCACAAAAAGTAGACAAGACCTCTCATTAAGTCAAAGAAGTCATTTAAGCATAGAAAAAGGGGGGAAATCATATTGAAAGATAAGCAACATATTCAAACTCAGAAAATACATGCTGTGTAAGTCCATAAGGAAAATGCCTCTATTTGACTTCCCACTGCCATATGATTTTACCAACTATGACTTCAGAATTTGTACAAAATCCTAAGAAAATAAAAAGGTTTGAGAAAACAATGAAGATACTGTACTGCAATCCTGAAGATATCCGGGAGGACGGCCCCTCAATTGTACAATCCAATTACATGCTGGGTGTATGTGAACACACACTGCATACCTACACTGCAGGAGTCCTGCATAAGAAAAGACTACCCCTCCAAGAATGACACATTTTGGGGGTACTAAGACAAAAAGAAGAGAACAATTCCAAGAACTGTTTGGTGCAAGAGAAACTAAGTTTTCCTGTGGAGGCAGGCATAGAGAGCAGCAGCCTTTTCAGAGTATGACAGAAACAATGATGTCGCCTCACTTAGGGTTACATAAGAACGTCTCGTCGGAAACAGAAAAAGTGAAGTGCTAAGGGAATAAAAGTTGCTGAGGAGAAAAGAGGAAAGAGGAGAGGGATGGGGTAGGGTGGGAGAAGGCGGGAGAGAGGTGATGGTTAGGAGAGTAAAGAAAGAAAACCTCCCCTCCAAGCGGACACGTGTGGAGGCTGAATGGAAAGGCCTGGGGTGGAGAGGGAGTGGAGAAAAGACAGAAACTTCAGTCCCTCAAAAAAATTCCGGCCTAAGGCGCAAAGCCCTTAGGGGCAAAGAGGTAAGAAGACGCAGAGTCGCTTTTTTGTGAAGTGGGAGGGGCGGAGGAGGAGGGGAGAAGAATTCGCGTCGTGGGGGGGCGCTATTTTGATGGACAGCAGAGGGGCAAAGAGGCAGCCTGTGGGGGTGGGGAAGCGAGAGCAGCCGCGGGTTAGGAACTGAAGGTCGCAGGCTGGGGTGGACTTCAAGGCGGACGGCGTGCTCCAGGCAGGGCCGCGGGTGCGGAGTGAGGGGCCGCGGGGCGCGCTCCCCGGGGCGGGGCCGGAGCGGTGTGGCCGCGGGCTTTCCTGAGGGCTGGCGCTAAGCCAGACGGCTGGGACAAGGCTGGCGCGCCGGGCTCCGCCCTCTCGCCAGCCCCTACCTACCCTCGCCACCTCTCCGTCCTCTCGGTCGCTGGCTCGGCCTCCCGGCGCCTGTCCGCAGGTTGTCAAGCGTCCATGATCGGCCCGGCGTCCGACGCTTTTCTGCCTCCGCCGACCCGTTGCCCTTGCGGCTCCCCCGGAAGCCTCCTGCCGCTGCACTCGAGTTCCGCCCACACTACGTTCCCCCCGCGGCGTAGGCGGCCTCAGATCTCCCGTGCGGCCTGGGCCTGGGCGAGACCGTCAGAGGCGGGTCGTAGCCCAGGAGCCGGGTGGAGCGGTGTCCGAGGAGCGCAGCCTAGGGCAGTACTGGGGCCCAAACCGTCGCCATCACCATCTTGGGCCCGAAATTCACCTCTTTGGCCGAGCTACCCCTCAGGAGCTCCCTATGGCGACTGCGGCTACCCAGGGGTACAAAGACCTATTAAGTCTAACAACAGCTACGGCTTATTGTGCCAGGCGCGTACATTGTCTTGTTGAATTATCAAAACTCTATGGCCTGTAGCAGTAATCCGATTTTTCAGATGAGTTAACAAAGCTTAAAAATCCAAAAGCCGGTAAGTAGCAAAGGTTGCTTTGGAACCCAGGCTTCGGAAGCCAATGACCATATTCGTGACCTCTTCAGAATACGTTTTAAAATAAGCAAGAGACGGGTTGAGCCAACAATGGTTCTGTGAGCAAAATGACAGAGGTTGCGTTGCATTTGGTACTCAGCAACTCTCCCGGAAGATGGCTAAGGGATGCGAGGCAGCTGAACACTTAAGCTGGTTCCTTTAAAGCGTATACCACAGACTTTCGAGACTTGAAGAGCCCTGTTTGCCTTTGGTGAAATAGAGTGCAGAAATCAGACAGATGCAAAGGAGCATAGCACCAACTCACTGATCTATTCAAAAGATGTCTTGTTCTAATTTCTATGTTCTGGAAGATTTATACAAAGAGAAGACAAGGTTCTTGCCCTCAAATGGCTTCAATGTGGGGGCGCCTGGCTGGCTCAGTAGGTACAGCATGTGACACTCAATGTGTGGTGGTGAGTTCAAGTCCCACGTTGGGCATGAAGCCTACTTATAAAAAAAAAAAAAATCAATGTGTTATGAGTATGCTAGGGAAGAGAAAGGGATCTTCCAGGCAAAAAGGCAAAAAAAAATTTATTTTAAGGCAAAAAGTTGGCAGACCATAGTCACAGAGGTTTGCTCTGTGTAGCATACACTAATGCAGAAAAGAAACACGGAGTGTCTGGAACCCAAGGTTCAGGGGTGAGAAATGAGGGCTACAGACCCGGAGTCAGGTCATCAAGGGTCTTCTAAACCATATGCAAGGCACTATACCCAGCAAAAACCTTAATACAGCAAAGTTCCTACCTGGGGGAGCCCACAGCCCCTGAGACAGACAGACCTGTCTGGCTATGACAAACAGTTGCCATAGGCACCCTAGTGATACAGATAAGGCTCTCCTGCCTCTGCTCTGGGAAGAGGTGAATGAGGCAGGGTTCTAGAGGAGATGAGGCTTGAGTTGAGCATGGAAAAATAAGCAAGAAAATCACAAAAAGGGTAAGCCATAGAAAGGAGTTTTTATTTTATCTTAAGGGCACTGGGGAACTATTTAGGAGTTTTAACCTGTTAAGTGTGAATGATTGCCACTTTAGAATGATCACACTAGCTGCTATAGGAATGGATTGGCTATGCAAAGAGCTGGAGGCCAGGAAACTCTTGAGGGGACACAGTCTAGATAAAATATCATGAGGTCTTGAACAAAGGCAGTGGCAGTTGGGCATGAAAAAGAAGGGATGTTGTTGGAGACATTTAGACCATAGAATCTATTGGACTGGGTGACCAGCTGAATGCAGGTATAGGGGAGGAGGATATTACCCAGGATTCTGGCTGAGTAGGCCAGACAGAGCTGTCTTGGAGGTGGTGTTAAGTGAATAGGGCGGCAGAAAAGAAGAGGCAAATTTGGCGGTGGAAGGAAAACAACTAAGTTCTGTTTGAGTTCATAAATATTCTGGCAGTGCCTCCACTTCCTCCAGAATAATGTCCAGACTGCAAGGCTGCAGTGAAAGCCCTTCTCAGTATGCTTCCCTCAACATTTCCAGCTTTGTCTCACCCCACCTTCTTACAGTCCAAACTCCAGGCCTTCCCATGCCCATCACAAGAGGTGTACCTTCCCTCTGACACCAGGGTCTATGCTGAAACTTGCTCTCTCTCTTTTTTTAAAAAAGTTTTATTTATCTATTTTGAAAGAGAGAGAGAGAGAGCGAGAGCGAGCAGGGGCAGAGAGAGAGGGAGGGAGAGAATCCCAAGCAGGCTCTGCCCTGCCAGCGTGCCCAGATGCCCCAGCTCTCTCTTCTTTTTTGCAATGCTCTTCCTTCGTATTTGCCTGTTAAAATCCTACCAACCCTGGCGTGCCTCGGTGGCTCAGTCAGTTAGGCGTCTGACTCTTGATTTTAGTTAGGGTCATGATGTCACCACTGTGGGATCGAGCCCAGCATCGGGCTCTGTGCTGACAGCGTGGAGCCTGCCTGGGATTCTCTCTCTTTCCCTCCTTCTCTGTCCCTCTCCAGCTCACACGCATGCTCTGTCACTCGCTTGCGTTCTCTCTCAAAATAAGTAAATAAACATTAAAAAAAATCCTACCAACCCTGTAGGCAAAGATTTCTTAAACTCAATGCAAAAAGGCACTAGTCATAAAACACTGAACTATTGCACTGCATTAAGAATCGCTGTTTACCAAAGACACCAGTGTGAAACTGAAAAGGCAAGCCACAGACTTGGAAAAGATATTTGCAAAGCCTATATCAGACCAAGAACTCCATACCCAAACTTTATAAAGAACTACAAATAAATAAGAAGACAAAAAGCCCAAACTAAAGAGTGGGCAAAAGACTTGAACAAGCACTTCACAAAAGAGGACATTCAAATGGTCAAAAAACAAATTAAAAGGTGTTCAACACCAGAGACCATGTAAGAAAAAAACTATAAGAGACCACATTTAGCCAAAATAGCTAAAATTAGAAAGACTGACAAGACCCTGTTTTGACAAGGATGAAAGACAACTAGAATTTTTTTACATTGCTGGTGAAGGCAAAATGATACAAACCCTTAGGAAAACTGGCAATATCTAATGTTGCTGATCATATGCATACTGTACAAGCCAGCTACTCCTCTCCTAGAAATGAGTGCAGTCTACAAAAAGGAAACCTATAAGAATGAGCATTGCAGCTTTGTTAATAAAAGCCAAAAACTGATAGCTGACAACCTAAATACCCATCAACAGAATAGATAAATATTGCTACATACATACAATGGAATACTAGTAAGCAATTTTTTAAAAAAGGCTGCTGTTACATATAACATGGATGAATCTCACAAAAATAACTGCTGAACAAAAAATGCCACTTACTCTACATACTAAATGATTACATTTAAATGAAATTCAAGACAAAACTAATTTGTGGTAATAGAAGTCAGAAGAGTGGTTTTGGGGGTGGGAGGATGCAGTGCTGATTGTGGAGGGGCACAAGGGTGTTAGAAATCTTGATTTGGGGAATGGTGACACAGGTGTATACATATGCAAAACCTGTGCCCTTCCTGCATATGCCATACCTCATTAACAACAACAAAAAAATTTAAGAGTAAGTTTTTCAGCAGAAAAAAAATCCACCCGTCCTTCAAATTCAAATGCCACCTCCTCCATCAAGTCTTGTCAGCTAGAATTAATCTTTCCACAGAACCCCTGTGGCATTCCGATGACCTTTCCCTTATGACATTTATTGAAGCCCATCTTAAATCTCAGCAGAGTCTCCTTTTTTTCCTAACTAGATGGTTATCTTCCTTGTGGCAGTGACAATGCCTTTCACCCTTTGCCGGAAACCTGAAAAGGCTTTTTGTTGAATTACATGGAAGGAAAAATTGGGTGGGTGAAAAAGGGACAGGAAGAGGAAGGAAGGCCTAGGAAAAGAGATAGGAGATCTCTAAGGAAACCTTAGCTTACAGTACAATTTTACCTAGTTCCTGAACTGAAATCACATTAAATGTCACCTTGAGCAACAAAGAACAAATCAAAACACCAAGTCCTTCCTAGACTGAAGATAAACATCACACTCCTTCACTTGCAGGAAATTCACCAAATAAATGCTTACTTAACCTCTGGGTATTTCAACCTGGATGGGGAAACTTCACCAAGCAGAATAATAATCACATAGCCATGCTGCTAAAAATATCGCCACCTTAGTGTGGTGTAAACAGCCCAGACTGCGGATCAGGAGACTTAGGGCCGAATTCTAACTCTATCCCAACTTGCTGTAGCCGGTGGACAATCTCTGAGCCTCTCTGGGCCTCAGTTTCCTCATATGTAAAACGACAGGGGTTGGATTGGCAAATTCTCTTAATATCCCTTCCGGTATGGATATTCTGAGTATACAATCGATATCTCTCCCAGTCCAACGCAGTAGCACACCAGAAACCCCTGCAAAACAAGTAAAAAGCGCCCCAGACCAGCAAACAAGCACAATTTGAAGGAGTCATTTTGTTACATTATCTTCCATGGTTTAATCAGTGTTTTTGTTTGTTGTTTGCAGTCTTACCATGATTTGCAGGAGATTTCTGAGTTCCATGTAAACAGATGTTACCTCTCTGTGGGCTGTCATCTTCTTCTGAGAGTTAACGGGGTCTTCCCGCCTAGTTTCAAGTCTCCGAATTCAGAAACCCCCAAGGCGGAGGACGGTTTATGAATTTGCGCACACTGCGCGGCACACTGGAGTCTAAGTTACAGAGGAACGGGGTGCAGGGAATGCTGGGATTTGTAGTCCCTGGGCCTCTTTGTTGCGTGATGGGATCTGTGGTCCCCCGAGCACTCTCCTGGAATGCTGGGAAATGTAGTCTCTTTCGCATCGCCCAGTGCAACCTGCTGTCATCCCAGAACCTTAGTGTGCCCAGCGGCGGGAGCGGGCCCCTCGAGCCTCTGCAGATTTGAAGCCAACCCTCCGCTGGGGCAAACTCTAGGCAACAAGACCTAAGAAACGATTTGTCCTACGGGACTTCCCGGGGAGGGCCCTTCCCACTGACGCTCGTCGTCCCCCCCACCCCCTCCGCGAAGCCGCTGAGTATTTCTATTGGCTGGTCAGGTTGCCAGTCGGCGAGGCGGGCTTTCCATTGGCTTCGGGGCGGGCACTCCGAGGCTAGGGGGAAGGAGAAGAGATCAGGAGCGGGAGCTGAGGGGAGGGAGAGGCCGGTCCGGGTCTGGCCGCTACCGCTGCTCGCCCGAGGTCTCCAGGCCGGGCTGCGGCTCCGTCCTCGGCTCCTGGGCACCGTCTGCGAGGCTCCGCCGGGCCAGCGTGGGAGAGCCGCGGGCGGCGGCCGCCGCATCATGTCAGCCAAGGACGAGCGGGCCAGGGAGATCCTGAGGGGCTTCAAACTGTATCCGCCCGGGAGCGGGGCGGGGCCGGGAGGACTTGGGAGGCGGTCGCTCGCTGAGGAGACTGGCGGGGGGCGAGGGTCGCGCCAGGTGGACACCGGACGGGAGTGCGGCGGGAGGCGAGGGAAAGAACGGCGTCCATGCCCCCGGCGGGACCGGGCGCTGGAGGCGGGGCAAGGGGCGTCCTGAGGGAGGAAGGGGACGTTGACGCGAGCCCCGGGGGCTGGAGGCGGAGGAGACCCGGAATTGGGCCGGGAGAAGCGCGGAGCGTCGGACACGGGTGTCGGGGAGGCCAGCTTGGCTCCGAGCTTCGGCCCGCACCCAGAGGCCGGGAAGGGGTTGCGGCCAGCAGGGGAGGGCCGAGGGGGCGCGGTGGGCTGGCCTCGGAGCCCAGCAGCCCATTTGGCGGGAAGCACCGGGGGAGCAGGAAAAAGTGACTTGGAGCGAGTGACCTTGTGTGGGACAAATGCAGATGCTTGTGTGAAACTCTCCTGGGTTCCCCCATCCCATCCCATCCCATCCCACCCCACCCCACCCCATCCCATCCCATCCCACCCCCGCCTTGTTTCCACAACTTCTCTGCCTCACTTGTGGCTCCTTCCAGGACTGGAGCCGAGGAAGGTGGGGAAAGAGAAGTCCGGGATCGACCTTATCTTAATTCTGGCTTGGCCTTCTGAGGCATTGGATGGTGGCTGCTGCTTTCTCAGCTTTTCACTTTTCTGTCCAGCGAAATGAGGACCCTAAACTCGTGCGTGAGATGCCTTCAGGTGTTTGGGTTTTGCCCTGGGACTCCCGGCCAAGGTATCCGCTGGATCGCGTCGGTGTGGTTAACGCGTAGACAGGGTGGAGCTGTCCAGCAATTATTTGATTACGTTGGGGACACGGTAGGATTTAGCAGGATATAGAAATCATTGCCTCGGGCCTGTTGTGGTGCCGCCTGTGCAGCCTCTCTCCTTCACGTAGTGAGGAAGCCTCGTGTTTTAACGGAGTGTTGGTCGGTAACCGTATGATGCGGATGAAAAAATGCAATCCCGTACATTCCAATTTCACATCTTCCTGCTGACCTTAATCTCTTTTTTACATCCTGTGCCTACGATACGGAACATTCTTAAATTCCTCTCTCAGCGAAATCGTAGTCGTCCCTTTCGGTCTCCTCCCCTAACAGATTTGGCGGAGACTGTTCTCTGAGCCGCCTGTGTGTTTTCACAATGCCCACTTCAGCCCTGCAGGTTTTAATTGCTTTGTCACAGTCAGAAACCCAACTTGGTAGTAAATGTGAGAACCAGAGATGCAAAAAAGTTGCAGGATGTTTTGGATGTACCAATGAGAAGTTTCACACGGAAACTGACCTGCTGTGCTTCCTTGGAAAAAACAGCGGGCATCATCACCTATGCGTACTGCCATGCGTTGTAAACTTTCCTACTTTCACGTGGTGAAGTTTAGTGACAGCCTCTTTCATCGCTTCATGCACCTTTCCTTGTTTCTCTTCATAATGGCACCTAGAAGTAAATAGGGATGGCTGACGTGTTAGAAGAACTCTGACACAGATTTCATTTTTCCCTTAAGGAATTTGTATTGTTACTTAACAGGTATGCTGTAGACAGTAAAGCCAGAGACTGTGGAGAATTGGGAGATTTCAGAAGCAACGTTTTTATCCGATAGGAATTGATGTATTGCCGAAAACAAGAAAGAATTTTTTAAATGGCTTTCAGACAAAGCGGAAGGGGAAAGTTTAACTTCTCACCTCATTCTGGGCTCTTGCAGCTGTCTTTCTTTGCAGAAAGAAAGCTTTGTCTTTCTTGCAGAAAGACGCTAAGGGACAAACAGGGAGGAGAGTAGAAAGAAGAACCTGCGACAGCCCTCTAGAAGGGCAGGTGAATTAATCAGTTCAATGATGACGCTAGTGTGTCAAGAAACAGGCTTTCAGAGAAGGTTTGACCTGAGCTGATTAAATCTCAAGGGAAGCAGCCACATAAAAAAGTTAGCATAGGACCAATAAGATGCCATCGTCTGGTACCCTTTATTGACATCTGAGGATTAAGAGAGAAAAGGAAAAGAGTTCTAATATTTGCTAGTACCTTCGAGGAAAAAAAACCAATATTTTAGTAAAACAAACGACCTGTCGCCCACCTTTTATTGGGTAAATTGTTTTTCTAAACTTTCCTTGTATCTGTTTCTGTAAGAGTTTTTTCTACAAAAAGAAAGTGCCGAGATATTCTCCTACTGACCGTGTTGACAATACTCATTTTTCACATTGACTGTGTCTTTTTTATTTTTGCCAATTTAGACAAATGAAATCTTGTTTTAATTTGTATTTCGCTGGGTACCTAGATCCCTGGACAGGCAATATAGCATGGTGCTTAAGAGTGATTCCGAACTGTAGAGCTATATGCTGTCTGCGTTGGAATCCCAGCCTTGCACTCTTGGTTGTGTGTCCCTGAGCAACTCCTTTAACCTCTGCCTCAATTTCCTCATCTGTAATCAGGGATAAAAATAGTACTTATCTCATAGGATTGTTGTGAAGATTGAATGAGTTGATAGCTAAAAGCATTTAAAAAAAACACCTGATCCCTAGTAAGCATTATGTATTAGCTATTGTTAGAGAAGTTGCAAAATCTTCCGTTTGGCAATTTCTTTTCTGTGAATTGCTTGTTAATTTGCCCTTTGCCCATTTTACTTTTGATTTTTTTACTTTTCTTATTGGTTTATAGGTGTTTTTATTTTAATATCAATCATTTGCCTGTTCTGTATATTGCAACTATTTTTTATCAATGTATTGCTCATCTCCTTTTTTGTTAAGCAAATTTTAAATTATCATTTCAAATTCATCAATATTTTGCACATGGCTTTTGCATTTTGTGTCTTAAGAAGACCTTCCTGACCTTGGGCTAGTCATTCAACTCTCATTTTGCATCCATTTTTTTAATATTCAAACTGATAAAAATCATACAGATTAAGTGAATTGTTATAACAGACAGATAAAACAAGACCTTCCTTATCCCAAGATTAATTAAATACTCTTTATTTTCATCTTTTTTTAATGTTTAGCTCTTTCATCCACCTGGAATGTATTTACACAGATGATATGTGGTAGAACTCTAAGTTCTTGTGCAGTTTTAAAATAGATTTAGGGGAGCGCCTGGGTGGCTGTGCATACAGCCCACTTAAAAAAAATATTTAGTGGGGGGCGCCTGGGTGGCTTAGTCGGTTAAGCGTCCGACTTCGGCTCAGATCATGATCTCACAGTTCGTGGGTTCGAGCCCCATGTGGGGCTCTGTGCTGACAGCTCAGAGCCTGGAGCCTGCTTCTGAATCTGTGTCTGCCTCTCTCTCTCTGCCCCTCCCCTGCTCACGCTCTGTCTCTGTCTTTCAAAAATAAATTTTTAAAAAATGTAAAAAAAAAAGAAAAAGAAAAGAAAAAGAAATATTTAGGGACACCTGGCTGGCTCAGTTGATGGAGCATGCAACTCTTAATCTTGGGATTATGAGTTTGAGCCCCACATTGAGTGCAGAGATTACTTAATATATATATAATCTTTACAAAGTAAATAAAATGGTATTTAAATTTTCTATTACAAACTCCAGCCACCTAGAAATGACCTTTATTGATAATTTAATACAGCCTTCCAATGTAGCTAATGTAATGTATTTGCTTTTATAAAAATAGAATCACAAGCATTATTTTGTAACTTACTTTTTTCACTTAATTTACCATGTTCGTAATTTCCAAAGATAATTATTTTTAATTGCTTTCCATGACATAGACGTATCACAGTCCTTTTATACTAGTTTTCTAGGGTAGTCTGTATAATGCACTGTTCTACCTATTCAAACTGCTCCTCCTCAAAATAAATATAATTGATCCTTGAACAACATGGGTTTGAACTATATGGGCTCACTTATGCGACAATTTTTTCAATAACTACAGTATACAGTATTGTAAATGTATTTTCCTTATTTTTTTGCATTTTCTCTTACAATTTTCCTTTTTGTTTTAATTTTTTTTTTAATGTTTATTCTTGAGAGAGAGAGAGAGACAGAGCTTGAGTGGGGGATGGGCAGAGAGAGAGAGACACACACACACACACACACACACAGAATCCAAAGCAGGCTCCAGACTCTGAGCTGTCAGCATAGAGCCCAATGCGGGGCTGTAACTCACCAACTGTGAGATCATGACCTGAGCCGAAGTCAGATCCTTAATTGACTGAGCCACCCAGGGGCCCCTCTTATGACTTTCTTTTTTTTTGTTAAATTTTTTTAATGTTTATTTATTTTTGAGGGAGGGGAGGGGCAGAGAAAGAGAGAATGAGAGACAGAATCCAAAGCAGGCTCTAGGCTCTGAACTGTCAGCAAAGAGCCCTATGCGGGGCTTGAACTCACAGACCTCAAGATCATGACCTGAGTGGAAGTCAGACACTTAACTGACTGAGCCACCCAGGCACCTCTCTTACGATTTTCTTAATAACATTTTTTCCTCTTGCCTTACTTTATTGTAAGAATATGGTATATATTCATATATATAAGAATGGGTATACAGTGTATATGCTCTGTGTGTGTATGTGTATGTATATATATATATATATATGTATATATATATATATGAGTATATACCATATTCTTATACATATATAAGAATATATGCCATATTCTTATATATATATGTGTATATATATATGTATATATATATATAAACACATGAAGCACGCATTGACTGTTTATGTTGTTAGCAAGGCTTCTAGCCAACAATAGACTATTAATAAGTTTTGAAGAGTCAAAACTTATATACAGATTTTTGACTGTGAGGAGAATTGATGCCTCAACCCCTGCATTGCTCAAGAATCAACTGTACAACTTTATTAATATCAAGAAACTGACAGACTACCATAAGAAAAATTATGCTTTTATGATTTTATTATTTTTACTCCATCTGGAATTTGCTTTGGTCTAAGGTATGAAGTAGTAATTTAACTTTTTCTTTGAAGATTAGCTAATCATTCCTATTTACTTATATTCCAGAAGTTAATATAATATCTAGAATGTAAATGACTGCCTCCAAATCAAGAAGATATTTAACTGAAAATGGACAAAGGCTATGAACAGTTCACAGAAGAAAAATAGCCAATGAATAAGTTAAGAGATATTCAACCTTAATAACTCAACAAACTATCCCTTTTTCCCAATTAATTGACAAAAATTTAAAAGGTTGTCAATAGGGGTGCCTATCTGGCTCAGTTGGTGGAGCCTGTGGCTCTTGATCTTGGGGTCATGAGTTCAAGCCCCACGTTGGAGTATTTTTAATAAATAAAAAAATTTTTTTTAATGTTTATTTATTTTTGAGACAGAGAGACAGAGCATGAGCAGGGAAGGACAGAGAGAGAGAGAGAGAGAGAGAGAGAGAGAGAGAGAGACAGACACAGAATCCAAAGCAGGCTCCAGGCTCTGAGCTGTCTGCAGAGAGCTCGACATGGGGCTTGAACTCCCAAACCATGAGATCATGACTTGAGCCAAAGTCAGACATTTAACCGACTAAGCCATCCAGGGGCCCCTATTAATTTTTTTAATGTTTATTTATTTTTGAGGAGAGAGAGACAAAGAGAGACAGAGCATGAGTGGGGGAGGGGCAGAGAGAGAGGGAGGGAGACACAGAGTCCAAGCAGTCTCCAGGCTCTGAGCTGTCAGCACAGAGCCTGACACAGGGCTCAAACCCACAATCCATGAGATCATGATCTGAGATGAAGTTGAATGCTTAACCAACTGACCTCCCAGGTGCCCCCTCAAGGCCCCACATTGGGCGCGGAATCTACAATAAATAAATAAATAAATAAATAAATAAACAAACAAACAAACAAACAACCAACCAATCAATTGATAATATTCAGTATTGGCAACTCTTGATGGAAAGGGACTTCATTTGCTTCATTTGCTGTGTATGTATAGCTTTTATGGAGAATAATTGAGACCTACAAAAGTTTACACATAACTGAAGCAGAGCATAGAGCAGTGGTTAAGAGTGTGGACTCTGGGTTCAGACTTAATGCCTCCACTATTGTTACCCTACACAGAGCATTCAAACTCGGAACCTCGGTATCCATTTAATTTCCTCAGAGGGTTGTTATGAGCCTTAAATGAGACTGCACATATAAAGTACTTAGTACAGTGCCTGGCACATAGTAATAAATGTTAACTGTGTTATTTGTTTTATTAATAATTACTAACATTATGATAATAACCATGATGTTAGTATTACTGGAAAGCCATTTTTTTTTCCTGAGATAAACCAATGCCTTCATGCTGTTATTCTCCTTATTGAGAAACCATAATATTTCTGTTTTGCCTCTTTGAAGAAATGATTTAGTTAATAAGCAAATATGTATGCCTAGTGTTTTCTTGTTTTCTAGGAACTAATTACATTTCAATTTATGACAACAGAAAAAGAGCTAGTTTGGCTCAGAAGGTTTCTGAAAGTATTTTTCACTTGTGTTTTTGCATTTCCTGTCCATAGTTTGGTCCTGGATCCCCCATATCCTCTTTCTCATAGCACCTTGATCTTTGACTTTACTTCCAGTCAAAAATAGTTGGCTTTAGATCTTTTGTTCACTTAGATTTCCTTATTAAAAATAGTTGACTGGGGCACCTGGGTGGCTCAGTTGGTTAAGCATCCAACTCTTGATTTCAGCTCAGGTCTTGATCTCAGGGTCATGAGTTCAAGCCCCACGTTGGGCTCCACGCTGGGCATAGAGCCTACTTTAAAAAAAAAAAAAAAAAATAGTAGACCGTCAAACTTTTCTTGAATATCAGTATTCCCTAATAGATGCCTTTGCCAAGTGTTAAAAATGAGTTTGTGGTTTATGCTTTTCTAAAATACAGTTTTGTTTGTCAACTGAAGCTCTGGGAAAGCAACCAAAACAGAGCATTCATATAGCCAGTGAACTCTGTGGATCACACATTGTCTAGTCATAAATTTCAAGTAGATTGTGATTGCTAGTATGTTTTCCAGGATCCTCAAGCATGGACTCTGAGAAGTTGTTATTATTATCCTGAACGGATTAAATGAATATAATGTCATATTGATCATGTTACTTAGAATTTTAAAATGGGTATTCCTACTTTCACATTTTGGGGAAGACTTTGGAATATAATTAGATATTTATAGTCTTCTTCAGACCTTCTAAATTTCTTTCAGGATTCTATATATGGTTTATAGTGAAAATTATAGTAACTTCTGGAGAAATGGAACAGAACATGGTAAGACTCCCATGAAAAATTCTAGCTGTATTATCAATGTATTTGATAAAGAGCTAGCAACAGTGCTGAGGTTTGGCAGCCCTAAGTTCTTATTAAACTTGACCTCACTTTTGGCTCACAAGCCTTCCTTGTCAGCATTCTGCATCCTCAAATCCCCATGACAGAGGAGAACTTGACTTCTGAATGTATGGACTTGTCCCTATTCCTGAGCTTTAGCATCATAGGAAGGTAGTTTAAAGGCCAGTCATTGCTTGAATACTTAAAATTTAATTTTTAAGATTTTTAAGAGCAGTGTTCTTTATTTGCTTTTGACCTGCTGATAATTTTGGAGCTGAGAGGAAAAGCAAATCTATTTTCTTACAGTCCCATGTCCATAAAGATCACAGTGATTGGCAAAGAAGGTAATAGTCCCACACGTGAGGAATTTGTTTGGTCTACAATGAGGGGGTCATGGTTAAGTGGTGCTGTCCCAGAGGAGAGGCACTAGAAACATGTCATACATACAATGATCTGAGAAGTGGGAAGGTTTGACCTAAAGATGAAAAATGAGGCAAAGGATGTGAGTGTTCTCTTCTGAAGCTTAAGATACTGTTCCAAAGAGAAGTAAACATGTTCTGTGTGGCTCTCAGAGAAGTATGAGACTCAAGGGTAGACATTATAGGGGACAAGGTTTACTTAGCCCAGTTTCTAACAATTAGAATTACCTTGAGGGGAAAAAGAAAAAAAAAAATACACACACACATATTTTCCAGAAAGTATTTTCAGCAGCACATGGGTGCTCCTGTCCATCAAGAGTATTGCAGCAGGAGATTATACATGCATCAGAGAAGGTGTTAGAGTAGATGGTCTCCAGAAGGACTCAAATCCTTTTCCAATACCGCATTTCTTTGATTTGGTGACAGTCATTCTTAATTAACAAGCATTCTTTTCAGCAAGTATTTCTATTCAGATATATGCTACACCTAAAATAGGCAAAACATTTTTTTGTAATTTGATATAATTAAACAAGATATCATTTCCATTTTCTTTTTCAGACCACTCTTCCTAGATACTCAGTACTGATGAAGTATTCTGTTCAGTGCATTGTGGATCCACTGATTCAGAGTCATGGAGAGCAGTTATTGTCTCTGAATTTAGATGCGGCCTACAGAACTAAACAAAAAAGCTCTAATATAAATAACACTTTAACTATGACAAGAAGAAAAGGGGTGGCCTAATAATATCTGACCTTCCTATAGTCTTTTTCAATTTTTCAAAGTACTTTGATATATTATTACATTATGACAACAATTCTATACATTACTATCCTCACTTTCTAGATGGGAAATTAAAGATTGATGAGGTTATCACTGAGATAAAGGCAGAACCTTAATTTAAACCTTGCTTTATCTTTGTATAAACTGGTTTTTTCTACAGTGTACCATGATGTCTCTCTAGAGAAATTTTTTCTGTATTACTGATTTTGAGTTTAGAAACTTGCCTCGGTATTTAAGTTACAGATTTATTTTTCACTTGAAAATCATTCTTTTCTATTGTGGTCTTCTTTGTTTTTCCTCAACTCTCAGTTACAGAGAGTAAGGTGTAGCTTGGGATTAGAGTTACTTGAAAAGGACATCTTCCAGAAAGTTTTAAGCAGCATGTATTAGTCTATTAGAGCTGCTATAACAAAATACTGTAGACTAGGTAGCTTAAACAATGGACATTTATTTCTCAACAGTTCGGAGGCTGGAAAGTCCAAGATAAGATACTCTCTCATTTGGTTTCTAGAGGGGTCTCTGCTCCTGGCTTGCAGATGGCCATCGTCTCCCTGTGTCCTCACATGGTGGCAAGAGAGTGGATGGGCAGGTGGTAGGACAGCACAACTATACCATATGTGGCACTGCTACCTGGGTGACAGTTCTACTTGGAAAGGGTGGTTCATGGACAGGTTGTTGCTAAATGAAAGGGTTTTTAAGAGAGACTAAATCTGAGAATCTAACCCGGCCACTTTCATGGAATAAGAAATAAGGAATTTAACTCTAAGCCTTTGCTTTTGAGCCATCTTCTGTGGAAAGAGCAAAAGCAGAGGAGCTCTGGCCTTAGGCTGCCACTTAACTGGCCATTCATTCAGACACGTGTTAGCAGGATCTATAAGTGCCATGTAAACTGTTAACTGAATGCAAAATGATAAACCAGTTTCCATATCCAAACAAGTTGTATAAGGGAGAGAGGAAGGGACAGTAACAGGCAGAACACAATGTGATAAGTGCCTAGTAGCATAAAGTGCTGTGGAATCTCAGAGGAAGAATGGCTGCTGCTGGAGGTGTTGTGGAGGACTTCAGAATTGTCATTTGAATAGGATCTTGAAAGATGAGTAGGTGTTGAGCAGTTTAATTTTGAAGACATTGGAGAGTAACAGGAAGAAAAATGATGATGTGAAAAATTCAGAAAGAGAGTGTTTCAGCGGGGATTTGGGATCAAGAAGGAGGAGGAAGGAGGGTTAAAAACAAGTCCTTGGAATTGCTGGAAACTATTCATTGACTGAATGAATATTTGAGACTCTACTGAACATCTGATGATCCCTTATGATCATTGGTGAGCCTTTTGACAGTACCTGATATTTGGGGAAACAAATTAACTATAATCTGCCAAGATTTGAAAATGGATAATAGATGAGGAAATAAAGTCACCAAGCATAGATTACTCTATTTTTTTTTTAAGTTTATTTATTTTGAGAGACAGTGTGACCAGGGGAGGGGGAGAGAGAGAAAGGGAGAAAGAGAGAATCCTAAGCAGGCTTTGTGCTGTCAGCACAGAGCCCAACACAGGACTCGAACTGACAAACCTTGAGATCATGACCTGAGCTGAAATCAAGAGTCAGACGCTTAACCAACTGAACCACCCAAGCGCCCCAAGAATAAATTGCTTTATAAAGAATCTGGTGACCTAGGAAAGCAGAGATTAGAGAAGTGGCTTTAAGAGCCTGGGTGGCTCAGTTGGTTAAATGTCCAGCTCTTGATTTTGGCTCAGGTCCTGATCCCAGGGTCATGAGATCAAGCCCCATTTTGGGCTCCATGTTCAGCATGGGATTCTCTCTCCCTCCCCCTCCCCCTCCCCCTCTCCTCTCCCTCTTCCTCCCCCTGCCCCTCTCCCCTGCTCAAGCACACTCTTTCTCTTTCTCTAAAATAAATAAATGAATGATGGGTGGCTCAGTCCGTTAGATGTCCGACTCTTGATCTTGGCTCAGGTCATGACCTCATGGTTTCATGAGATGGAGCCCCCTGTCAGGCTCTTTGCTGTCGTCCACAGAGCCTGCATGGGATCTCTCTCTCTCCCTCTCTTCCTCTCTCCCTAATCCCTCCCTCCCCGTTCCCCTCTCCTCCATTGCCCATGAGTGCTTTCTCTCTGTCAAGATAAACATTTTTTTAACAATTTTAAATGAATAGCTGAATGAATGAAAAGTAGCTTTAGTAGATAGATCTTTATTAAAGAATGGAGGGGTGGAGTGCCTAGGTGGCTTAGTCAGTTAAGTGTCCGACTTCGGCTCAGGTCATCATCTTATGGTTCATGAGTTCCAGCCTCTTTTAGAGCTCTGTGCTGACAGCTCAGAGCCTGGAGCCTGCTTCGGATTCTGTGTCTCCCTCTCTCTCTGCCCCTCCCCTGCTAGCTCTCTCTCTCTCTATCTCTTTAAAAAATAAATAAACCTTAAAAAAAAAAAAAAGGAGGGGCACTTGGGTAGCTCAGTCAGTTAAGCTTCCGACTTCAGCTCAGGTCGGGATCTCACCATTCGTGAATTTGAGCCCCGCATCAGGCTCTGGGCTGACAGCTTGGAGCCTGCTTCAAATTCTGTGTTTCCCCCTCTCTCTCTGCCCCTCCTCCACTGACACTCTGTCTCTCTCTCAAAAATAAACATTAAAAGAATTTTTTTTAAATAAATAAAGTATGGAAATCACTATGGTGCCTGACTGGCTCAGTTGGTACAGTATGAAACTCTTGATCTCAGGGCAGTGAGTTTAAGCCCCACATTGGGCATAGAGATTACTTAGTTTAAAAAAATGGAAATCACTTATTTAAGCTATCTAACCTTGTGCAAGTTGCTTAACATCTATAAAACAAGGAAAATGCTTTGTCTGCTTTACAGAGATGTTAGGAAATTTGAGTGAAATAATACATGCCTACTCACTTTAAAAACCATAGCTCTACAAATGCATTATGCTTACTATAGCATTGTTTCAATTATTTATTTTTGCTTTAAAGTTCAGGGTTGCTTTCTCTTTTGTAAATGTGTAGGTTTCATGTTTCAGGGTATTAATAAAAAGCCAGAGTCTTAGTGATTCTTTTTTACTCCAGCTTAGAAATCTGAAGCTTTGTTTTCACAGTTCTGGGAGGTAGTGACTATTAGAGTGATAGCAAAGGAAGCCTTCTACATGACACTTATGTCCTATTTGAAAACCAAAATCATCTTTGCTTTTGCTTTTCTTTTTTTAAGAGGATTATAACTTGAAGAGGGTACCTGACTGGCTCAGTCTATGGAGCATATAACTCTTGATCTCAGGATTGTGAGTTCTAGCCCCATGTTGGGTATAGAGATTACTTTAAAAAATAAAATCTTTAGAGGTACCTGGGTGGCTCAGTCCATTAAGTGTCTGACTTCAGTTCAGGTCATGATCTTGGGGTTTGTGAATTGAAGCCCTACATCGGGCTCTCTGCTGTCAGTGCAAAGCCTGCTTCCAATCCTCTGTCTCCCTCTCTCTGTCTGCCCCTACCCCTCTCTCTCTCTCAAAACTAAATAAAACATTTTAAATAAAGTAAAATCTTTAAAAAAAAAAAAAAAAGAGGGTTATAACTTGAGGAAGTTGATTTCCCTCTCAATACTAGCATTTTTTAAAATCTAGGTAAAATTCACAGATCTCTGAATGTGGCTTTTGGTTAGATTCAAAGCAATATCCCTCTGCCTCCAAATAGTATATAAGAAATAGTGGCTGATACTTTCAGGAACATATCCTTGGGAAAGGACCTTGTATTATCTCTTCTTCAATCAGGAGGTTCTGGGAAGCAAATAAAAATGCAAAGTGGATCTCTAAGAATCTCTAGGGCTATGTCTATTCTAGCCTGTTTCTGACCAGTTTTAGGCACATAACTGCACACATCAGTAGAGTAATTGACCTGTTAGAAGAAAAAGGGTTTGTTTCATTTGACTTTGCTAGTGAGAAGACTGTGTTATATTTCAAATAGTGATCTTTTTCTCATTACTAAATTACTTGCCTCCACTGTTTCCCAGGCCAGTTTGAATTTTGATTGTATGCTTTCCAAACACAGCGCCTTTGCCAGGGCTAGAGTATTATTTCACAGGGATATCATCACCACTGATTACAGTGCTGCATATTATGTTTCAAGGATACTGAAACCTGGTTTCTCAGGGATCCATTTATATTTTCTCACCTTGTCCCCCACAAACAGGAAAAAATGCCACAGGGAAAATCACTGGGAAATTTTGGGGCAGAGAAAGATGTGTAAATGTCTGTGAATTAGAATTGGTTCTTATAAATGTAAGGATATGTACAGATTGCTCTGTGTAACCAGTGCTAGTGCAGAAAAAGCCTACAAGAAGGGCTTTGAAAGAAGTGATATTTAAGAATTATTGAAGGTTCGGGGTGCCTGGATAGCTCAGTCAGTAAAGTGTCCAACTTCGGCTCAGGTCGTGAATTTGCAGTTCATTAGTTCGAACCCAGCTTTGGGTTCTGTGCTGACAGCTCAGAGCCTGGAGGCTACTCCAGATCCTTTATCTCCCTTTCTCTCTGTGCCCTTCCCTCACTCATGCTCTGTCTCTCTCTGCCTCTCAAAAATGAAAAAACGTTAAAAAAAAAAAAAAAAGAATTAACAAAAGTTTGGGGCACCTGGCCCACTCAGTCAGTAGAGTACGCGACTCTGGACCTCAGGGTTGTGATTTCAAGCCCCATGTTGGGTGTAGAGATTACTTTATAAATAAATAAATAAATAAATAAATAAATAAATAAATAAATAAAAGTAAAAGAATGAAGGTGGGAGCAAGAAAAGGAAATGAGTTCAGAAAGTGAGCATGGAGAGAGTTTGAGTGGGGAGAGATCATAAAGGCAGAGTGTTAAAAGCAAGCACGAAGAAGAAAGAAAAAGAAAAAGCCACAACCCAAAACTAGGAAAGCAGAGCAAAGAAAGGCATTCCTATGATGAAAATGCTTAGGATACCACCAAATAGAAACTCCCTTTGTTTATTTCTGGTCATTGCAGCTGCTTCCAGCCCAGAGAAATGAGAAGAGAGAGGTTTTTCTTCATGCCTGTGACCTTGGTGTTGAAGCTTTGCCTCCTTTTGCTCTGGCCTGCCATGGTAGACATTGGCATATATCAGTATGTGCTGAGTCAGGCACTTTGCCTGGAAATTCTACTTACCTTGAAATTCCTCAAACTATAGGTAATGAACCACATGCCCATATATAATTTACAGATACTCTGCCAAGTCATGAATTCAACTTCAAGTAGAATGGGTTTTTAAATTCTAATGTGTTTTTACCTGCAATTCGCCTGCCTGACTTAGCTGTTCTCCTTAGGGAGAAGGGGGGTTTTTTGGTTAGTTGGTTTGCTTCTTGTTTTTGCCGAGCTCCAGTTCTAAGTAGTCCTTTCGACAGCCTTCTGAATCCTCAGTGAGCAGTTCTCCATGTTTGGCTCCTGGATACTCTTCACTGAGCCTTGCTTTCTGGTTGCTCAGCCTGAGAGAGAGAATTCTAGTCAACCCCTCTGACTTGCTCTCTGATACTCATTGTGGTTCAACACACATTTGAGTGCCAATTATGGGCTGAGCACTGAGAAGGGGTAAATAATATTGCGCCAGTGGAATTTAGCTTGCATTCTGGTAAGTACTGTGATGCAGGTGTAAACGTGTACAGGTGCACTGAGAAGGGATCAAATAGCCTTGCCTCAGGGTGTATCAGGGACCACAGTTAGAGAGGAAGTTGGCGTAGCACTGTGGCTTTAAGGAGCATGCTGGGAGTGGGATGCATGTTGTAGGCGGAGTAGAGCAGCATGTGCTAAGCGCTGAAGCACAAGAATATACCGTCTTTGGGAAATGTAGCAACTAAACATGGCTGGAGGATAGGGTGCATCTGGGGGCTCAAGAATGGAATGAAAGGCAGAGACCAGACTCCGTGTCTTTCTTCCCCCCAACAAACCTTAATTTACCCTCTTAACTTCATTATCCCAGGGTTATAGCACTTAATTATACCTGCTACCCTCTGAGTTCTTGTTCTTTATCAAATTGTCCTTTCTACTTGACACTACCTTCCTATCTCACCCCTCTCTGTTGTTCTTTTAACCTACTATTAACTCATAACCCTTTAAAAAGAAAATCGGGCGGCTGGGTGGTTCAGTCAGTTGACTTTGGCTCAGGTCATGATCTTGGAGTTTGTGAGCTCAAGCCCTGCATCAGGCTTGCTGCTGTCAGCACAGAGCCTGCTTCAGATCCTTTGTCCCCCTCTCTGTCTGCTCCACCCCCGCTCATACTTTCTCTCTCTCTCTCTCTCTCAAAAATGAATAAACATTAAAAAAATAGTTTCAAAAAAAAAATCAACATTCCCCAACCCTGTTTTTTACAAAACCTGAACTTTATATGCCCCTCGGAAAGGTTTATGTCTGAAAATGGAAGGACTTTTTTTTATTGGACATTGACATAGGATTATACTGAGACCATGTCAGGACCAGAGGTCTTATCTTTGTATCTAGAACAGTCCTTAAACTATTACTGGTAAAAATCCAGGCTTTTACTTCTAATCCTTCACAGACCAATATTTTCATAAAATAAATAAAAATGAGTTATTAGAAAAATGACATACAAAATAAAAGCTGAAAAATTTTATTAGAATCAACAAATTACTCTGCTTAATTGCTATTAAAGTTTTTAAACACTTAACCTTGCCACAGACTGGTAACAGACCATTCACAAACCAGCTTCACTGGTCTGTGGATCACATTTTCGGCAGCACAGCTATAGAATCCTCAATACAGCTTGTGGGTAAACAGTAGGACTTCAGTGCATGTTTTGATTTGTAATGAGATGGCTACATGATTACAGTAGAAAAGAGAAAATAGCAGTAGCAGCTCTCCTTGGGGGGTGGGGGGAAATGATAAAGGGAGAAAGAATGCTGCATGTTACTCTCCATATAAAACAAACTCTTTCTCATCACTCTCTCTGAACATTGTCGTTCCTTTGTTTCTGTAGCAAGAAGAAACATATTAGTAAATCACTTGTGTGGATTTCTGAGAAATGATAGTTTGATCTTGCCGATTATGCAAAACTTAACTCAGTGTTTGCAGATGTCAACCCATGTCTCTGAACTAGCTCTCATGAGCAAGCCTTCAGTTGGCTAGGATTGATTTCAAATACTAACCCCTGCTCTTTGAATCAAAGCATTATTTCTCCATTTTGTAATATGGACCATACTGCCAAATGCTTTCCCTGCCTCAGATTTTCGCTTCCTTTGGTATCGTCTGAATAGGGTAAGAAGTCTTTTTTTTTTTTTTTTTTTTTTTTTTTTAAGTACACCAGGCATGGAGCCCAATGTGGGGCTTGAACTCATGAATGACTCTGAGAGCAGACTGGAGCTGAGATCAGGCATGGGATGCATAACCAGCTGAGCCACCCAGGCACTCCAAAAGGTCTTTTTATCAAAAACTTTGTAACAAATTAGCCTTCAATGTCAATTAACATAATTTTAGCTTGCTTACAACACTGCAAATTCTCAGTTCTTAAAAGCCAATTGTAAGGTCTTGAATCCCTTTCAAATAACAGGGATTCATGGTATCATTCAGAAGATAGAAAAGCAGGTCTGTTTTTTAATATTCAGACATTTGGCTGCTTTTGAAGGATATTGTTATTTTGAAATATTCAAACTCAATATTTGAATGTAACTTATAATAGGGGAGTTTTATTCTCATAAGTAGAATTTTGTATCCATCATGGATCAGTACAGCATCAATAACTCAGTACATCATCCTCATTCTCTGCTAAACATACCCCAGGAGAACATTGTTAGCAGACCAAAAAGATCACTTCCATGGCATATTTGGGGATCTGGCTGCCTTTCGTACCCTCTTATCAGTTCCCTCAGCTCTTCCAGCTCTGGATACCTGTCCTCACAAAAAAATACCTAGGACCCTGCAGCTGCCTGAAGCCACTGTCTTTCTAAGAATATATAATGTAGACATATCTCTGAATGCTAGCTATGTTATTTACTAGCTGTGGGTTGCTTAGAAAGGTATTTAACTTTTGAGAGCACCACTGTTTCATGTGAATGTGAGTATTAAATAAGATTGGAAAATTTAAAAGAAAAAGAGCTCTTCCTACTGTGCTTGAGATATATATATATATTGAATGTAGGGACTCAAATATTAGTTCTTTTACCCTGCCTCATCTTTCTTTGAGTACTAGCTTTAAGCAATGAATGTAGCCAGCTGCCAGATAAGGCTGGAGGTACTGTTTACCTTTTCCCTGGCCTCATACTGTCAGCAATTACTAAGTTGAGCAAGACTGTTAGGAAGCCAGCTCTGAGAAATGCAAAAGAGCTAGGACTTCGTCTGCATTAGTAATGAAGCACTGATGAAGAATCGTTGACTTTGAGACATCTGGTTGGCTCAGTGGGAAGAACATGTGACTCTTGATCTCTGAGTGGTGAGTTTGAGCCCTACTTTGGGTGTAGAGATTACTTAAATAAGTAAAACTTAAAAATAAAAAGAATTCTTAACCCTTTTAGCCATCCTTAGGCTAATGCAGTGAGTGAGGTTTTCCTTACCCTTGGAAGGCTTTATAGAAACTCAGAAGAGAGACCAGAACCTTAATCTTAGACTGATCTGTTTTCCCAATTTTAACTAGGCCACACGCCTTAGCATTTGAACGTGGAAGAGACCAACCCTCAACTGGTACTAGATCTGTTACTTGGACATTGTGGCTTTATCAATTTTATATAGTTTGATGTGGTTCGATAATTTCCAAAAAGTTTGACTAAGCTAGAATATGGTGTCTCTAGTCACACAAAGTGTCATTTTGTAAATATATTTTTTACCCATCAAAGATATATAAAAGATCAAGAATCAGGGACCCCAGGGGTGCTTGGGTGGCTTAGCCTGTTGAGCTTCCTGACTCTTGATTTCAGCTAAGGTCATGATCCCAGGGTCATGGGATTGGGCCTTGCATCAGGCTCTGCACTGAACATGGAGCCTGCTTAAGAGTCTCTCTCTTTCCCCCTGCCCCTCTCCCCCACTCACGTTCTCTCTCCCTTAAAAAAAAAAAAAAAAGGGGAGAGAGAGAGAATCAGGGACCCCAAGAGTAAATGAATTCTGACCTGGGGAAAACACTAGCAAGCATAATCCGAGCTGGCATTCTGTGATACCAAAGACAGCTGTATCCTGCAGTGTTTCGAACTGCCTTTCTAGCCTCTGGTCCTGGAAGGACTGCTTACCCTGTACCATGAGCTTAAATATCATGACTTACTCATCTTCTGTCCCCCTGTCTTACGTATAGTCTCTCCCTGATACAAACTGGGCATGCAGGATAGCTGATCTTGTCATAAATGTTAAGAATATAGACATTAAATCAGGTGGTCAAAAACTAACTTTACTGCTTACTGGCTTGCTGACCTTTGAGCAAGGTACTTGCCATCCCTAAACCATAGATTCCTCATTCATATACCAACTCTAATAATCAATGCCTATTTCATAGCATTGTGAGGATTGATTTAGATATGGATAAGGCACTTAGCCCCATGTCTGGCACTCAGTAAATGTTAGCCATTGTCATTATACAGTAAATAAGTGCTGAATGTAAAGATCAGCGGTACTGTTATGATTGTCTATGTTTCTGCCAAAGATCCTTACACTCAAGAAATGTGTAACATGAATTATCTGGCAAAAGAATTCTTTTCATTTCTTAGTAAAATCTTCCCCTTTCATTTCTTCTGTTCATTTAAACAGAAATTTACTTAGAAATGGCCCCCTTTAGGGGCACCTGGGTGGCTCAGTCATTTAAGCATCTGACTTCAGCTCAGGTCATGATCTCACGGTTCATGAGTTCGAGCCCCGTGTCTGATTCTGTGCTGCCAGATCAGAGCCTAGAGCCTGCTTTGGATTCTGTGTCTCCCTCTCTCTCTGCTCCTCACCTACTCACATTCTGTCTCTCTCAAAAATAAATAGACATTACAAAAAAATGGCCCATTTAATAAGGAATGTCTGATAAAGTATACCAGCTGATTCTTATAACTGCTCCAGGTAATCTTATATGAAAGTTTTCATATTTTATTGTTTTTAAAATTACTTTGGAAAAAGTAACAGCATGGTAGTGACATGAATATTTTTATATTAAGTATTTATTAACTTTGTCATGCTAAAGAAATATCCTAAACATTTCCAATTTCCATGGGGAAGTCCTCAGGGAGAAGAAATTTTTCCCTTTTTTTTTTGTAATACCTCTAGTGACGTTTAGAAATTCAAAGGGTATTGTGGAGAAGCCGCAAAGAGACCCCACGTTTGAGTTTCTTGATGTTCTTTCTGTGCACAAAGAGAAACATTTGGGCAAATAGTCCACTGTTTGTTGTTGGTTCCCAAAGCACTGCCCAGGGAGACTTAATACTCTTGGGGTCTCTTCTTAGGCTCCCAGGAGGGAGTTGATGGAAGACGGTTTTAATCTACACCACCTTCAGTTTATTAGCTGTAGTGGTTCCCAAACATGTTTTTGGCAGAGAAATAAACGCTGCAGGTCTCCTTGCAGTGTTTCTCTGTCCCTTTCTAGCACTGCAGCCAAGGGTTTTCTTTTTTCCGTAACAATTTTTTAGACATTTGATCTTTTTTTCTCACTGCCCACCTCTCTTCTTCCCCCTGCTTGTTTGTCCTCCTTTGTGCACACAAAATAGATAAGCTTCAATGACTGGTTTTCCTCTGAAAAATGTATTATTGCGAACTTTTTTCCAGTTCTCTAAAATCTTAACTTCCTAGAAACATCTTTTAACAAACGGCGTCAGTTCCTTGTTCATCCCCTGTTGATCACCACTCCCTGTCTTATGGTGTAAAATATGGGCTTCAGGGGCTACAAGTTGTTCTTTACATTCTTAAAAGAAAGGTTCTTTCCCAGAACCCTAAATCTCCAAGCACAGTCCCTGAGCCAGTAGTCTTGGCATAACCTGAGAGCTAGTTAGCAACGCAGCATCTCAGGTCCTACCCCAGACCTACTGAACAGGAATGTATATTTTAACAAGGTCCCCAGAGGATTTGTATGCACATGCCAGTTTAAGAAAGCACTGCTATCAACCATGATGTGTTCAAAGCAGGGGAAACTGTCATGTAGTTCTCAACCCTGGCTGTTCAGTGGAATCACCTGAGGAACTTTGAAAAATACCAATACTTGGACTCCATCTCCAGAAATTCTTTATTTTCTTAATTTTTTAAATGTTGATTTTAGAGAGAGCGCGCGAGTGAGCGTGAGGGGGGAGGCACAGAGAGGGAGGGAGACGCAGAATCTGAAACAGGCTCCAGGCTCCAAGCTGTCAGCACAGAGCCTGACACAGGACCCGAACTCAAAAGCTGTGAGATCCCTGAGGCCAAGTCAGATGCTTAACCAACTGAACCACCCAGGCACCCCAGTCCATCTCCAGAAATTCTGATTTAATTGGTCTGGGAAAGGTCCCATTGGGAGTTTTAAATGTTCCCCAGGTCAATTCTAATATGTATCCAAGGTTGAGAACGACTGTTGTACATGAATCTTATAATTTGTCCTAGATTTTTAGAATAGCATGTATATGTAAATCAATGCAAAACTAATGAATAAAAAAAAAACAAAAAAACCTATATTTTTTAAAATCACATCTATTGGGAGGAAGTATATATGCATAGAAAAAATACTGGAAATACGTACACCAAAATATTAAACAGTAATCTCTGGGTTATAGGATTTATACCTTTCTTATTTTTTGTCTTTTATTTTTCAAACTTTTTAAAAAATTTTTTTATTAATGTTTATTTTTGAGAGAGAGACAGAGCATGAGCAGGGGAGGGGCAGAGAGAGAGGGAGACACAGAATCCGAAGCAGGCCCCGGGCTCTGAGCTGTCAGCACAGAGCCTGACGTGGGGCTCAAACTCACGAACCGCAAGATCGTGACCTGAGTCAAAGTCGGATACTTAACCAACTGAGCCACCCAGGCGCCCCTAACTTATTTTTGAAAGAGCATGCACAAGCAGGGGAGGGGCAGAGAGAGAGAGAGAGGGAGGCAGAGGATCCAAAGCAGGCTCTGTGCTGAGAGCAGAGAGCCCGATGCAGGGCTCAAACTCAAGAACTGTGAGATCATGACCTGAGCCGAAGTCTGACTTAACCAACTGAGCCACCCACGTGCCCCATCTGTTTTGTTTCTTAAATTCCACATTATTGGAATCATATGGTGTTTGTCTTTTTCTGACTGACTTATTTCGCTTAGCACAGTATACTCCAGCTCCATCCACATTGTTGCAAATGGCAAGATTTCACTCCTATTAATGGCTGAGTAATATTCCAGTGTGTGTGTGTGTGTGTGTGTGTGTGTGTGTATACATACATACATACCACATCCTTATCCATTCATCAGCCAATGCACATTTGGGCTCTTTCCATAGTTTAGCTATTGTTGATAATGCTGCTATAAACATCAGGGTACACGTACCCCTGCAAATCTGTATTTTTGTATCTTTTGGGTAAATACCTAGTAGTGCTATTGCTGGATCATAGGGTGGTTCTGTTTTAACTTTTTGAGGAACCTCCATACTGCTTTCTAAGTGGCTGCATAGTTTGCATTCCCACCAACAGTGCAAGAGGGCTCCCCTTTCTCTGCATTCCCGCCAACATTTGTTGTCTCTTGTGTTGTTAATTTTAGCCATTCTGACAGGTGGCTCTTATCGTGGTTTTAATTTGTACTTCCCTGATGATGAGTGATGTTTAGCATCTTTTCATGTGTTAACCATCTAGATGTCTTCTTTGGAAAAATGTCTATTCATGTCTTCCCATTTCTTCACTGGATTCTTTGCTTTGGGTGTTGAGTTTGATAAGTTCTTTATAGATTTTGGATACTAACCCTTTATCAGATATGTCATTTGCAAATACCTTCTCCCATTCTGTAGGCTGCATTTTAGTTTTGTTGAGCTCTGAAACCCAATAAATAGAACTTGACTTTCCTCTTGCAGAATATGCTGCTCCCAGGGAATTCTTAATGATGTTTGGATTGCAACCTGTGTGTCCTATTGGAGGGAATTATATTTCTAAACTTCCTTTTTAGGTTAGTTGGAATTGTGCTTCAGGACAGTATCTCTTACAGTTTGAGTTTCCTGTTTATCAATATGTACTTTATGATATGGAAAGCTGGCAAATTCTTAGAGCAACATCTTGAAACCTCAGTGGTGTGGAATTGGCCAAGCTATGTAATCAAAGAAAGTCAAGTACATCCTCTTTCCCAAACCTTAGGAATAAAAACTGATTTTACAACTTCAAAACAATGATCTACCTCTCAAACTGTTCTGTCCTTAACCCAGTTAAGTTGTATCATATGGGAAGAGAATAATTTTGCTAGTGGTCTCTGCAAGAAAGACACAGTCTGCATTTGGGGAAACTTTCAAAGATGCACAGTAGCTTGCACTGCAGGAGAAAAGCTTTATTTGGCATCTTCTTTACCTTATAACCTTTTCTCTACCAAAATCTGTATATGAAACATTCAGAAGTGTGCAGTTTTGGAAAAATAGGCTTAATATTTATTCACAGAATTGAAGTTCTGACTAATAGAGCTTTTAAACTTAGCATTTCTTCTGAAGAGAAAGATTCCCAAGCACTTCATAACCTAAAGACTTCAGGAGCTGTACCTGTTGACTGAGGTCATGGCATGATGTATATTCTTTAAAGTACTTAATGTTTGGTCTGAGTTTTACCCTTAACCTGAGATGGTAGCACACTATCAACCTTGGCTATCTTATCTGAATATGCAAATCAGGAAGAGACAAGATAGCACAGGGACAGGGTATAACACTGTATTGCAAGGTGATACAGGTTAGCGAGTGTGTGTTCAGCTTTGGAGTCATGTTTTAGACACTGATATTTATCTTATCTAACAAGACTTGATCACAAGTAAGCTGAAGATGGTACTTTGTACAAGCTTCCCTTATGGACAGTCCTTCTCACATGGCACTGTAATTATTATTTTACCTGGTGGTTTTCCCTTCCTGGAGGAGAAGCTCCAGGGAATATGTACAGGTATTATGTATTATTAATCATAGTATATCCTGGCCCTGAGCCCGACACTTATAAATCTTCAGTAGATGTTAGACAATTGGAATGTCCAATTCAGCCTTGTTATAATCCAAAACCCTCTGATCGTATTCAAATCTGAGTTAGCTTTGGGCACCTGGGTGGCTCAGTCGGTTAAGCATCTGACTTTGGCTCAGGTCATGATCTCGTGGTCTGTGAGTTTGAGCCCCGCGTCAGGCTCTGTGCTGACAGCTCAGAGCCTAGAGCCTGCTTCAGAGTCTGTGTCTCCCTCTCTCTCTCTGCCCCTTCTCCTCTCGTGCTCGGTCTCTAAAAAATAAATAAATGTTAAACAAATTTTTTTTTAATCTGGGTTAGCTTTATTTTTTATTTTTTCACCAGTTATAACTTGATCATCACTTAATGCCAGTGAGTGATTAACAACTGTAAAGTTGATGACTATTCTGGACATTCTGGAAGCAAATAATTATGAAACCTTTTATCTAAAATTACATCAATATTGGGGCTTTGGGGGCACCTATCTGGCTCAGTCGGGGGAGCATGCAACTCTTGATCTTAGGGTTGTGGGTTGAAGCCCTATGTTGGGTGTAGTGATTACTTAAAATCTTTATTTAGAAAAAAAATTTTTTAATGTTTATTTTTAAGAGAGAGACAGAGTGCAAGCAGGGAGGGGCAGAGAGAGAGGGAGACAGAATCTGAAGCAGGCTGCAGGCTCCGAGCTGTCAGCACAGAATCTGACGTAGGGCTCGAACTCACTGACCACGAGATCACGACCTAAGCTGAAGTCAGACACTCAACCGACTGAGCCACTGAGGCGCCCCTAAAATAAAATCTTCCCCCAAAATCGGGGAATTTAAATTTTAGACCACATTTGTGTCCAGAATGAACATGTGTTGGAGTATGTGTGTATAGTGCACTGTCCTCATAGTGCTTTACCTCTTAAATAAGATGAAAACACAAAGAAAATGATTTCTCTGGCTACTGATGTTAATATATTAGGTAAACTGAATGTTTGATATTTGGATGCCTAGCAAAGTTATTGCCTGAGAGCATTATTTTGACCTCTTAAGCGTTAGTATCTGTGGTAGTCAGCTTGGAATTTGTTCAGCCTGATAGTTTTTTATTTTTATTTTTAATAAATGAAATATATATGATTGAGATTAGTGTAGAATATATATTATACTGTATTTTTAACTGTGTTTTAGTATATACCAAATTACTATTTATACTGAGTTCTAAATATTGTATGTAAGAGGAATATTCTTGGGGCACCTGGCTGACTTAGTCAGTAGAGCATCCGACTCTTGATCTTGGGGTTGTGAATTCGAGCCCCACATTGGGTATAGAGATCACTTAAATAAAGTTTAAAAATAAAGGAATATTCTGTACAAAAGAGCATTTCTTCATAAGCTTAAGAGGTGGCTTAGTAGAGGTAAGACCTGGGTTCTAATGTAGTTCTACCTCTCACTAGCTATGAGGCTTTGAGTCTGTTAATGTCTCTGAGGCTGTTTTTTAATCTTTATTAATTTTTTTTTGAGAGAGAGAGAGTGCATGCCCATATGTGCACAAGTGGGGGAGGGGCAGAGAGAGAGGGAGAGAGAGAATCCCAAGCAGGCTCCCCACTGTTAGTGCAGAGCCTGATGCAGGACTCCAACTCAAGAACCGTGAGATCATGACCTGAGCTGAAACCAAGAGTCGGACACTTAACCAACTGAGTGACCCAGGCACCCCTGTATTTTAATCTTTAATATGGGAATGATACCTACTTTAAGAGGGTCAGCTGAGAAAATATGTTTAAAAAAAAATTTTTTTTTTTAACGTTTATTTATTTTTGAGACAGAGAGAGACAGAGCATGAATGGGGGAGGGTCAGAGAGAGGGAGACACAGAATCTGAAACAGGCTCCAGGCTCTGAGCTGTCAGCACAGAGCCCGACGCGGGGCTTGAACTCACGGACCGCGAGATCATGACCTGAGCCGAAGTCGGCCACTTAACCGACTGAGCCACCCAGGCGCCCCGAAAATATGTTTAAAAATGATTTATAAACTTTAAGGTGCTATACAAATGAATGATGGGTTTCATTGATGGCCTTAGGTTTGATAAACCAATTCTGTATCTTTTTGTTATTGCGTAATCATAATCTAGTAAAACAATGGTTTGGAAAACATTTGGTTGGAAGGTTTTCTTGGTCATAAAAAATAATTACCACTAAGCTTTTTGTATATCTACAGAGTCTATATGCAGACTAGACTCTTTTTTGTAATTTATACAATAATACTGCAAAGAAAGGTGGAACAGGTTATGTTAGACTCTCCCTAGTTTTTCTTTTAATATTTTTCCAGTCTTCTCACAATATAATCAACATGTTTTTTCTTTTTCTTTTTTTTTTTTTTTTCGGAACAAATCCAGACCAAGAATATGTTCTTTGTTCTAGACCCTTTCCATTCCTATAGATCCCTTTTTCACATGCTTACCAAGTGTCTCTCTGTTCTTTATTGGATTTTTGCTTTTGAAACATTTTATGACCCTTTTATTAATTTTGAAAGTCTTTTTTTTATATTTCTGTAATTTTTTAAAAAAATAATTATATATTGTTGATGAACATTTGGGTTGTTTCCACTTTTTTGATTATTATGTATAATGCTGCTATGAACATTCATATACGAGTTTTTGTGTGAACGTATGTTTTTATCTCCCTTGGGCATATACCAAGGAGTGGAATAGCTGGGCCATATGGTAACTCCATGTTTAACTTTTTGAAGAACGCCAGGTTCTTTTCCAAAGCGGGTGCCCCATTTTACATTTCCAGCAGTAGTGGATAAGGGTTCTAATTTCACTACATCCTCATCAACACTTATGTCTTTTTGATAATACCCCTCCTAGAGGGTATAAAATGGTATCTTTTTGTGGTTATAATTTGCCTTTCCCTAATAACTAATGATGTCCAGCTTCTTTTTATGTGTTTATTGGCCATCTTTGGAGAAGTGTCCAGATTCTTGCTCACTTTTTAATTGGGTTATTTGGCTTATTATCGAGTTATAAGAATTCTTTATATATTCTGGATACAATTTCCTTGTCAGATCTATGATTTGCAAATATTTTCTCCCATTCTGTGGATTGTCTTTCTACTTTCTTGATAGTATCCTTTGAAGCTTAAGAGTTTTTAATTTTGAATAAGTCCAATTGGTGGGATTTTTTTTTTTTTTTTTTGGTCACTTATGTTTTTGTTATCATATTTAAGAAGACTATGCCTAACTCTAGATCACAAAGAGTTACTCCTGTATTTTTTCTAACAGATTCATAATTTTTAACTCTTACATATGGATCTGTGATCCATTTTGAGTTCATTTTTATGTATGGGAGAGTTGGGAATCCAGTTTGTTTTTGCATGTAGGTATCTGTGGTCTCAGCACCATTTGTTGAAGACTCTTCTCCCATTGAATTATCTTGGCAACCTTAGCAAAAATCAATTGACCATATATGTGAGGTTTATCTGTGTATTCTCAATTCCATTCCATTGATCTATATGTCTGTCATTATGCCAGTACCACACTATCTTGATTACTGTAGCTTATAGTGAGTTTTGAAATCAGGAAATCTGAGTTGCCCAACTTTGTTCTCTTTCTTGGGATTGATCGGCTGCTATGAGACCCTTGATTTCTATATGATTTTAGTATCAGTTTGTAAATTTTCGTAAAAAAAAAAAATCCACCTGGGATTTTGATAAGAATTAAGCTGAATCTGTAGATGAATTTGGAAAGTATTGCCATTTTAACAGTATTAATTTGTGCCATCCATGTAATTCTTTTTTGATCTACAGGAGAGAATAACAAAAAGCATCATGGAAGAAGTTCTTGCTCTCCTTCCACAAGTAAAAAGCCTCCAGGGAGAATCCAACAAGTGGATGGATAAAGAAAAAAAACCCTCAGAACCCTGTTAGTCATCCATCTTTCCCAGTTTCCTAGCACAGGAAGTTATATAACACTAAGCCTTGGAGAATCCACACCTAGGGTTTCCATAGGCTGACAATGGGCCTCTCCCCTACTGATGGGGATGTATATTTTGCTCCTTCTGACCTCTAAAGTATCCTAAGTGATCAGACACAGTAGAGCAGGGGAGACATGTTTGTTTCCTAAGTAGATGAACCCGTTGGTTTTGTCTCCTTCAGAACTTTCACTTTCCTGAACATGAGAAGATTGCTTTTCGTTGTTGCCATTTTGTCTTATGGCTGTTAGTTTCTTTTGCTTGTCTTTTTGGAGGAGTTCTTTAAACTTTATCAACCAAAACATTTTGGGAGTTAGCAAGATAAAATTTGCAGGTTTAGCATAGACGCCATGCTTCTTCAGTCTATAAACTGTAGGCTTCTAAAGAAGCAATGTGTAATGATTCCATTGGAAATCAGTTTGTAAACCTAAATACAAGATGAGTTAATGGCTCATTTTTATGTTCCTTCAGTTCTTGCCCCCCACCCCCCCGCCCTGCCAAATTCTACTTGTATGTAGTTGCACTCTCATGTAATAGATCAGAGTAAAGAATACACAGTGGTAGGGTTTGTCCTTCCCATGCCCTTGAGGGTTTTGTCTTTCTTACTCTTAAGATTCACACTCTTTTAAATGTTACCTTTGGGAAAATTTGGCCTCTTCTCTGCTCAGGAGGCTTGGCTCTTTGTATTAAGAGCCTCTTTTTTATCCTCAAAAAACTAAAGGAGGATAAAGGATGCCTTTTGCTGATGGAAACCTGGTTTTTGTTCTTGATCCCTGATGGCATGATTTCTGACTCTGGAAATGATCTTCCTCTCTTCTAACAAAACATGGTGCTTCTAGTATATTCTCTGTCTGAAAGTCAAAGGGTAACAAGCAGTCCCTGGAGGAAAGCATGGGCTCTGACTGTTTGCTGAGTGATGTTGAAGCCAGATCTAGTGACAATGCTCAGTTTTCCCTGGGGAAATCTCTAGGTAAGGGAAGAATGACAGAACTGGCTCATTAGGACTGCCCAGTGATCATTTGTAGAAATCCTAGGCAATTTTTAATCTTAAAAAGAAGTCAATCAAAAAAAATCACTTGCATCTTTATCCCACTGTTTGCTAGCTGTTTAATATTGGGTAAGGTTTTAATATCTCCAAAACTTCATTTTCCCATCCAGAAAGTGAAGTAATAGAGGTAACAATACCTAAATCATGGGGTTTTGTATCTGTAAAGCCCCTAAAGCACGGCTTGGCACACCCGACTGTTAATGAGATGAAATCTATAGTATAGGAAACAAGACCTAAGTATAAAAAGTTTAAGTGGGAGATAAAATAACAATGCACACAAGCTATTACCAGCTAGTGAAACAGACTTGACATTCAGAGAAAAGAGTGTATTTGGACAATAATATTAATACCGATCTAGTGAGTACTTCCTATGTTTTAGGCACTGTCATTTAATTCTCATCAAATCTTCAGAAAAATCATGTAAGAACATATTACATTTTGGCTGGCAGAGCCATGGTTACAACGTTGGCTGTGAGACTCCACACCTGTGCTTTTTTTTTTTTTTTTTTAATTTTTTTTCAACGTTTTTTATTTATTTTTTTTGGGACAGAGAGAGACAGAGCATGAACGGGGGAGGGGCAGAGAGAGAGGGAGACACAGAATCGGAAACAGGCTCCAGGCTCCGAGCCATCAGCCCAGAGCCTGACGCGGGGCTCGAACTCACGGACCTCGAGATCGTGACCTGGCTGAAGTCAGACGCTTAACCGACTGCGCCACCCAGGCGCCCCTCCACACCTGTGCTTTAACCACATGTACACTGATGGTAAGAGAGGGAATGGAACCAAATATGAGAGAATGCTAGAATATGGAGAAGTAAAAGGGAAAGAAAAGAGGATTTCAGGTGCAGTGTCGGGCATAGGAAGACATAGAAAAGGTTTCAGGGGGTGGTGTCACATATAGAGATAGGTCAGTGATTGAACCAGTAGACTGGAGCAGATATTTTTTGAGGCAAACTGGAGGCATCTCAGAGTTAAGGGTGTTGGATGAGGGCTGTGTTTATACTTGATCCAGTGACTGTAGAAAGCACTGAAAGGTTTTGAAGCAGAGAGATGGCAGGATCCAAGTGAAATTTTAGAAACAATAGTCTGGCAGTAGTGTGCAGATTGGGTTGAAAAAACGTGCAAATGCATTTCAATGGGAGAAATAGCAGGGCTTGGTGACTGACTACAAAGGAAGGTCAGGAGGTCGTGAAGGTCAGTGCCCAAAGAGACAGAGCCCTCAGGCAATTTTGACACCAAAATAGCTTTGTCAAATTTGGAAACCTTGAGAATAGGCTAAAAATGTCTCCCTGACTCTCATTCCTGTAAACTTCCTGTACTTCCAAAATTCAGGCTCCTCCTGGCCTCAGCCCCTTGTGGTGGCCTCAGCCTTTTGCTTATACTCCACCCATTTCTCTCCAACAGCACCCTGTCTGAATGCCCTTTTCCATTCTAAACAAAACCCTTCCCTCCTGGGGCTCTTCACAGAGTCCTCCCTCCCATTCCTACCTCCCTGACCCTACCTCCCTGACACCTGACCCTTCCCCAGGAGGCCACGTCCTTGGGAGGGCTAGGGAGGACAGCTCTTCCCCACCCGCTGAGGGCCAGGCTCAGGGTGCCAGTTTGACTGGTGAAAATTTGCATTTCCCCCATGTTTTGCCTAATGTTCTTTTGAAACGTTATTTTTTTTCTTGTATAAATGCTCCTTGTATAGTAAAGACCCTGTTCCTTTGCTTGTCATAATACAAATATTTTTCTAGTTTTTCATTTGACTTGATTTATGATGGCTTTAAGGTGTAGAAGGTGTTCTGTTTTTACTTTCAGAAATACTTTCAGAACTAAATTAATTCAGGGAATACACAAATATATTTTACTTGTAAAAACTTAACAACAATTTGAAGAAACTTGTCTCTTTTTGTCTGTATGTACCCAACCCTAGTCCTCTTTCCTTTCTACTGAAACCACTCAGGTTCTAAACTTTTTCTGTGGAATCATATATATTTAGTTTTTTTTTTTTTTGTTTTTTTTTTTTATGATTTCTTCTTTTGTTTTTCTGCTCGGGGAGGCCTTCTTTATCCTTAGTTCATATCAAATATTCACGTCTGTTTTCTTTATATCTAACTCTTGAGGCCACCTGGGTTAAGGGACCCCCTGCTTTTCAAAAGTTCGTGTTTGGCCACTTCACTTTTATGAAAGACCTACATCAGTACTTGTTTTCACTAACTGAAAGAAATCCAAAGAGAATCTTCACTTCTATGGAAAAAGGTAAAAAGCAACAATAGCGTTGAGCGTTTGTCCAGCCGTGAGCCATTATGGAAGCAGTACCCACCCCGAGCTGCGAGCACAGCGCCATCCAGCTCCTACCCTGGAAACTACACCCACCATAGCTTTGAACTGTGTCTGTGAGAATCTGTGCTTAATCTGGATTTACTTTGCGCATCTGTTGGCAAGATGTGTTCTAAGGTATCAGAAAAGCCTAAGAGAGATGGTTTTATAGGTGTAGAAACACTCAGAACTTTTTCCACATAAACTCTAATTATTTCTTTGCTTTTTGCCATTTCGGCTTACGAAAGGTTTTATAGGAACGCTGTACTTTTGGATAGTGGGGGAAACTTGTCTATTACAGTAAGCAGTTTGAGATAATTAACTTTTTTCACTGATTTGGAATTTAGCATATATAAAAGTCAGTATATGCTAGGGCCACAGCTAAGTTTTTTGGTATATCAATCTGCCTATTTTTATGCTAGTACCACACTAATTGTAGTTTGGAAAAGTATACTTTAGTGTACTTCCCGCCACTACCACCTACGCGTTCTACATTACCTTTTTTCCCCCCATTCTTAAGGTTTGTGGAGGGCCTTCCTGTTAGCCTCCTTCTTTACCAACCCTTTCCAAAACCCTCCTCTCTAAAGTAAAATCCGTTTTCTCTCTTGAATTCCTTGTTTGTTTGTTTTTCAAGTAGGCTCCATGCCAACGTGGGGCTTGTACTCACGACCCTGAGATTGAGTCCAGTTTTCTACTGACTGAGCCAGCCAGCTGCCCCATTGAATTCCTTAAGTTTTAGAAAGTTTCCTTATTTTTCTAGCTACCCTGGTTCCAAACCACCACCAGCTGTTTACCACTATTAACTTTTCTTAATTTTTCTCCCACCCTGAAACCTGTAATTGTCAGGCAGAGAAATGAACCCCAGTCAACGGAGGACGAAAAACAAAACAAAACAAAACCCTCCTCCCAGCCTTTTCCGTAGTTTCCCTTTAATTTCACGTGGACTATACTCCTGGCCTCTCTTTGCCTTTTTTCCCTATTGAAATTTTTGTTATACTACTGGAATATCATTTGCTCTGATATTACTAAGGAATAAAAACTAAGTGATAAGGTTTAAAACATAAGTAAAGTAAAACAACAATGGGGTATTGAAGGCCATAAAGAAAGGCACAGCTGTAAAGTCTTGAATGTTTTAGAAACTAGCAATGTGGGTGTACATGTGGGTGTCTTTGTTAATTTTTTTTATTTTTAAGCTTCATTTTGAAATAATTTTAGCTTACAAGAAGTTGTAAAAATAGTACAGTGAATTCCCGTAAACCCTTTATCCAGTATCCCTCAATGATAACATCTTACATAGCCATAGTATATTATCAAAACCAGGAAATGGACAGTGGTAGAATACCATTAACTGCTGTTTTACCTAGATAACAGACATTCTAGAATTACCCTGAGAGTTCACTTGGCAAATAACCATGCAAAACAGTCATGGAACCGGCAGCTTTTCAAGTATCTTATTTACATTCAGGCTTGGTGATGTACATCAAAAGAAGCGAGAAGTTGAACAAAGAAGCAAAGGGTAATAATTGGACTTTGTTGTCAAAGCCAGCTCTTCAGAATTTCCTCCTGATCCTCCTCTGACAGACATTTCCATGTTCCCCAAGTAGCCAACCAGAAGTTTCATGGAATAGCAGATTACTCGTCCTGTTTGGTATGTTCTGTCTCCAGCTCTATCCTGTTTCCAGGGGAGGAGCCAGGAGTCAAGTTAGGCAGGGGAGGGAATCCATAGCCTCTGCTGTTGTTACAAGTCAAAAGCAAACCCCGTAGCCCTCCCCTGTGGCTTCTGACTGAGACAAAGGAAAATAATATGACAGGAACAAGTTGACAGTGGCCGCATCTGCCAGCAGTTACTAATATAGCCTAGATGTCAGGTTCTTTTGGTCACACAAAGTTTGTGCTGCCCTGGATGTTTCCCATAGATAGTTTGGTCTTCGCCCTTGCTTGAGGCAATATTGGAAGGGTATGCTTATCATAGAGTGTCATCGGTATATATGACAGTGCTACATTTCAGGTTCTTTGGGGAAAAAAAAACAACTAACTTTAGGAAGACATCAAAGGAAATTTGTTTTTTTGTTTTTGTTTTTTGAGAGGTCCTGTGTGGCAAGGAAAGGTGTATTACAGTGGTATGACAAATTAAGGTCTGGCTTTTTAGGGGAGTCAGTATCTGCAATGTGATTAGATAACTCATTTGGTACTTTTAATTTTTTTTTTTTTAAGTAGGTTCTACACCCAGTGTGGAGCCCAAAACAAAGCCTGACACAGGGCCCGAACTCAACACTTTGAGATCAAGACCTGAGCTGAGATCAAGAGTCAGGCACTTAACTGATTGAACCACCCAGCAGTCCCCATTTGGTGCTTTTAAAACAGAGCTTTTTAAATTGTTTAATTTACCAAAACAAAAACAAAAACAAACTTCATTTTCACTGTTTCTTTTTCTTTTCCCACCAACTGTTTTTAATGTCTTAGGGGTTTTGGGTTGTTTTGTTTTTGTTTTTGTCTTTGTTTTTAAGAAAGAGAACATGGGAGGGGCAGAGAGAGAGGGAGACAGAGGATCCAAAGCAGGCTCTGCGCTGAAAGTTGCAGAGCTCAACGTGGGGCTCGAACCCACGAACTGTGAGATCATGCCCTGAGCCGAGGGAGATGCTTAATCAACTGAGCCACCCAAGCACCCCTCCCACCAACTGTTTTAAGTTGCTAAAATTCGCCTGTATAAAAAAGCATTCTTTCTGTGTTCCTCTTTTTTTTTTTTTAATGTTTTTATTTATCTTTGAGAGGGAGAAAGACAGTGCATGAGTGGGGGAAGGGCAGAGAGAGACACACACACACACACACACACACACACACACACACACACACAGAATCCGAAGCAGTCTCCAGGCTGTGAGCTGTCAGCACAGAGACCGACGCGGGGCTTAAACTCCTGAACCACAAAATCATGACCTGAACCAAAGTCCGACACTTAACTGCCCGAGCTACCCAGGCAGCCCTCTGTGTTCTCATATTAAGGCATCTCATAGGCTCTTAGATGCGGTATCTTTTTCTAGTTAAAAGTGTGCATTCACATGACCAGCAAGCAGATGTACCTGTTTATTTTTAAAAGCTAGCAAATCTCCTGTGATCCTTGATTTTGGCTCAGGTCATGAGCTAACTAACAGTTGTGAGATTGAGCCTCTCATCAGGCTCCTGTGCTGAGCATGGAGCCTACTTAAGATTCTCTCTTCTCCCTCTGTCCCTACCTGCCTCCCCCCTTGCGACCATGCACATGAACTTGTGTGTGTGTCTTTCTCAATTAAAAAAAAAACAAAAAACAAAAACAAAAAAAACCTTTAAAAATAAATAAAAGCTAACAAATCTCCAAAAATAGTATGGAAATCTAAAAAGACTCTGTTATTTATTTAGAACAGTACCCATTTTAAAAAGATCCCTTTGTTGTGTGTCAACTATACTTCAATAGTAAAAAAATTGTAAGTAAATAAAAATACAAAAAAATTTTCAGCGTAAAATCCTGTGGAATATTTATGTCAGCAAAATTCAAGGACTTCCAAATGGATGTGCCTATTATTTGAAAGTGAATTGAAGACATTTATAAGATAAAGATTGTGTGTTTATGGTTTCTACACTTAATGGGAAAAATCATTCTAAATGAGATTTATTCATTAAAAGCATTTAAGACCAAAATAATGATTTATTTGTGCTTGTTCCAGATTTATGCTAGTAGAGGGGTGCCTTGGTGGCTCAGTTGGCTAAGCGTGCGCCTCTTGGTTTCAGCTCAGCTCATGACCTCAGGGTTTGTGAGATGGCGTCCCCACGTCCCTGCTGTCAGCACACGGCTGCTTGGGATTCTTGCTCTCTCCCTCTCTCTCTGCCCCTCCCCTGCTCATACGCACGTTCATGGCTTGCTCTCTCTCTCTCAAAATAAATAAATAAACTTTAACAAAAAAATATTTATGCTAGTTGAGCTAGTGATCTTTGTTTTTCTGGCGTAGCTTTAGGAATGTGCCCCTGTTTTGACTTTGGTAGTATCTTTAAGAGATTTCATTTTCCAAAGTTTATAATTCTAAACTGTCCTTAAAATGACAGGAAAGGATTATTTCTAGAATCTGATTATTTTTTAAATAGACTAAAAATAAGAACTGTACAACAACTCTAAGATACCTGTTAATAAGTGCCATAAGAAGGAGATCATTTGGACTTTACAAAGTAGAATAAAAATAAAATACTGATCGGGGCACCTGGATGGCTCAGTCTGTTAAGCGTCCAGCTTGGCTTCGGCGCAGGTTATGATCTCACGGTTTGTGGGTTTGGTCCCCAAGTGGGCCTCTGGGCTGACGGTGTGGAGCCTGCTTGGGATTCTGTCTGCCCCTCCCCCACTCATGCTTTTTCTCTCTCTCTCTCAGAATAAGTAATAAACTTAAAAAATGATAATAAGGGTGCCTGAGTGGCTCAGTTAAGAGTCCAATTTTGGCTCAGGCCATGATCTTGCAGTTTGTCAGTTCAAGCCCCGTGTTCAGCTCTCTCTGTCAGCACACAGCCCACTTCAGATCCTCTGTCCCCACTCTCTCTGCCCCTACCCAACTCGTTCTCTCTCTCTTTCTCTCTCTGTCTCTCAAAAATAAATATTTAGGGGCGCCTGGGTGGCTCATTTGGTTAAGCGTCCAACTTCGGCTCAGGTCATGATCTCACACTTCTTGAGCTCAAGCCCCACATCCTGCTCTCTGCTGTCAACACAGGACTGGATCCTCAGTCCCCTTCTCTCTCTGCCCCTCCACTACTTGTTCTCCCTCCCTCCCTCCCTCTCTCTCTCTCTCTCTCTCTCAAAATAAATAAACTTAAATTTAAAAAACTAAAATTAAAAAAATTTTTTAATGCCGATTAAGAAATCAGTCCCCTTTTTGCCTTAATTCAAACATAATTCTAAAATGAAAAGCTTTCATTAAAAAAATAAAATAAAAATGAATAAAATGAAAGGCTTTCCTAAGAAAATGTACCCTGGAAAAAACTGATACTGACTATTCTTATACAGTGTGCCCTAAACCTAATAATCTAAAAATAGTTTCTCTATCATTTGTCCTTCCTAGCCATATTATCCAAAAGAAAAATAAAATCTTTGGTAAGTACCTTCGTACACCAGAAAGTTACCGATTGACGTAGCTAAATGCCAGAAACTCATAGTCAAAGATTTCCCTGCTTTTGCTGTCAGCTCAACGAGAGGAAACACCTCTGCCCTCAAGAAGCACCTGGTCAAATTAGGGAGACAGTAACTAGTACACAAAACCCCCACTGAAAGCACTATGAGTGTTGAGAAGTGTAAGAGGGAGCAAGTACTAGAAAATCACAGAGGAAGAGAAGAAACAGGCACTGAGGAGGGGCCATTTGGCAAGTAGAAGCTGATTTTTAAGTGTTATTAGTTCAGAGATGCAGAATTATAGTGTCTTAGCTGGGAAGTACGTGTATATGGCCTGATAATTCTGCCCCTCTCTTTAGAGAGGCTGCATGCACACCTCTGCCTTCAGTGAAGTGACACCAGTGACTCCAGAGTTGACATGGTAGAAGGTGCACAGGCTAATCTGATCAAATTCAGTGGACCCTGCTGGACTCTTCTCCTTCCAAAAGAAGTTGGTGTATATTAGACTGATTAGGAACCCAGACCCAAATCATCACTAAAAAGAAAATGAAAGAGAAATTTAAGTGACCTAATGTTAAGAAAGGACTAAAAGCTATATTTTAGGGGCACCTGGGTGGCTCAGTCGGTTGAGAGTCTTACTCTTGATTTCAGCTCAGCTCGTGGTACCAGAATCGTGGGATTGAGCCCTGCATTGGGCTCCATGCTAAGCATGGAGTCTGCTTGGGATTCTCTTTCTCTCCCTCTGTCCCTCTCCCCCACTTGCACTCACTCTGTCTCTCTAAAATAAAAAAAAATAAAAAACAAGAACTTTATTTTTTTTATTAATTTTTTTTAAGTTTATTTAAAGAGAGAGAGCATGTGTGGGGGTGTGGGGAGGTGTGCAGACAGAGAGGGAGAGATAATCCAAGCAGACTCCGCACTATAAGTGCGAGGAGAGTCTGATGCTTAACTGACTGAGCCACCCAGGCACTCTTCAAAAAACAAGAACTTTAAACACTAAGACATTAGGACTTTACTCAGTGAAAATCTTTTGAAAGTTTTTGAAGGGGAAGTAATGATATGATTCAGCTTGGATTTTAGGAGCGTTACTCTAGTCACTGTGTATTCGATTATAAAGGCTAGATGAGTGGTACTTCAACTTTACTGCACATAAAAATTGCTTTTTACAATGGCACTCCCAGGGCGCCTGGGCAGCTCAGTCAGAAGAGCATGTGGCTCTTGATCTCTCGTGAGTTCAAGCCCCACATTGGGCATAGAGATTACATACAAACATACATACATACATACATACATACATACATACATACATACATTTTTAAATGAGCATTCCCAGACCTCACTTGGGGAGACTCTAAGTAGGTTTGAGATGAAGCCCTAGAAACAGCATTTTTAACAAGATCATCAAACTATGCTTTGAGAAACAATGGACTAGAGATTGAAGGAGATAAGTTAGTTGAAAGGCTATTGTAACAACAATAGGGACACGTGGGTGGCTCGGTAGGTTGAACTTCCGACTTTCGACTTAGGTCATGATCTCGAGGTTCATGGGTTTGAGCCCCACATCAGGCTCTGTGCTGACAGCTCAGAGCCTGCTTCAGATTCTGTGTCTCCCTCTCTGTCCCTCCCCGGCTCGCACTCTGTCTGTCTCTCTCAAAAATAAACAAACATTAAAACAATTGTTAAAAAAATAAGAGAAAAAATACCTTAAGACAACTGGCTAAACTACAAGTGCCAACACTGGGGGGAAATCATTCTTCTCTAGTCCTTTTTCTCAAAGAAATCTACTTAAGTCTCTATTTTAGTTAATACATATCAATCCTGATTTCTATGTGAAATTGGGTAAGGTAGAAAATCAGGACTTAAAGTTAGGTTTTATTGGAAATGCTAAAACTAGGGAGCATCCCTACCTTTAAATTGTTTTATGGTTAAGATAACTCAAACCCCTCAAATGCAGTTTTTCTCTCTATATCTGATATGTAGAATATAAGTTTTTACAAACAAAAGTAGAATTAGGTCTTATGTGTACTTGGAAACAGATGAAGGGATGCAGATTAATATACGAGCAACACAAAGGACTGCAGCATATTTTCTGGGAATTAGAAGATTTTGAGTGAATAAAACCAAAGTCAAATATTCATACAACTAAGTTTTTGGTGACTTTTCCCTTATTGAAAATTACAGAGTATCTAAGATAATATGTTCCTTTCTTTTTTCTTTCTTTCTTTCTTTTTTTTTTTTTTTTTGTGGGAGAGAGCCCAAGCAGGAGAGTGGGGGTAGAGGGAGAGAGAAAAAATCCCAAGCATGCTTCATGCTCAGTTCAGAACCCTACACGGGGCTTGATCCCACCACCTGGAATTATGACCCAAGCTGACATCAAGAATCAGATGCTCAACCGACTGAGCCACCCTGGTGCCCCAAGATAATATGTGCTTTTATTAGAGAATTTGAAATAGCTTGTAAAAAGTTACTTCGTCAAGTTTTTTTGCTTTTTCCAGTCCTGAATAATAATGATATAATAATGTCCAACATTTGCATCATGTTTTACAATGTATAAACCATTTTTGTAGGCATTTCATATAATGCCGCAATAACCTTAAGGCTTTGGTATTATCTGTGGTTTATAAACTAAAACTCTTGTAAGTTAAAAGACTTATCTAAGATCACAGCTATTATGCAATAGAAGCAACTCCAACCCAGGTGTTTTGCTCCAAACCAATTTTTATTTTCCCCTCTCTCAGCCTTGCCTTATGACTATATGCTAATATATCCTGTGGTCTCTCTCTTCCTCCCACAGCCCAAATGAATCCCTGAGACTTATAAGTGAGCTTTTTTTTTTTAAATTTTTTTATGTTTGTTTATTTTTGAGAGAGCACATGCATGCTTACACAAGTGAGCAAGGGAGGGGCAGAGGGAGGGAGACAGAGTTTCCAAAGCAGGCTCCACACTGACAGCAGAGAGCCCAACATGGGGTTCAAACTCCTGAACCTGAGCCGAAGTCAGATGCTCAACCTGCTGAGCCACCCAGGCACCTGTATAGATGAGCATCTTAACTAAATATTCTTAAGCAGATTGCTTAGTGTTGAAATATTTTCATGTTGGGAGATAAAAATTTAGGGATCTGAGCACAGTCATTTGATAATAAACAAATGGCCTGATATAAATAAATAATTGAATCAAAAATGGGAGGGGTGACTCAGTCAGCTAAGTGACTCAGTCTCAGCTCAGGTCTTCGTCTCAGGGTCATGAGTTCAAGCCCCACGTTGGGATCCACGATGGGTGTGAAGCCTACTTTAAAAAATAGAAGAGACCGATCTCTACTGCAAAATTCCAAATAACTCATATAGTTATTCTTACCTCAAGGAGATGGAGAACTCCCCACTCATTAGTTTGGGCTGCATATAGTGACTTCCTTCCAAGAATACAACGTGGAAAGGAGGGGAAAAGTATATTTACAGTGGAGAAACGACAAGCACCACCTCAGCCAGGTGATCAAGATCAACATCAACAGTAATAAGTCACGTGGATAGTACGTAGCCATGACGTGATGGGATGAAGATGGCATTTTACCTCAGTGGGTCTTCCTCCTGAAAACCCACAGCTCCAGCCTCATCAGGAGAAAAACATCAGACAAACCCTGATTGACAGACACCCAGAAAATACCTGACCAGTACTAAACACGGTCAAGGTCATCAAAAACAAAGGAAGTCTGAGAAACTCTCATAGCCCAGAGGAGCTTCAGGAGACATGACAACTAAATGTAATGTGGGATCCTGGACCAGATCCTGGGACAGAAAAAGGACACTAGATTAAAACTAAGGAAATCTGAACAAACTGTAGGCTTTAGTTACTGATAGTGTATCCATATTAGCTCATTAGTTGTGGCAAATCTGTCTCTAATAGGGGAACTAGGTGTGGGGGTGTATGAGAACGGTGCTATTTTATAACCTTTCTGTAAATCTAAAACAGTTTACTTCTTAAAAAGAGCTAGAACAGAATAACACTTGATAAACCAGTTCCCTTCCTGGTGAATTGTTAGGAATTGAAATGATACAGATCTTCCATCCCTAGATGAGTAATCAGGATCTGAGTTAATATCATTAGAGAGTTATCTCAGTATCACTGGGAATTATCCAGCTTGAGTATGAGTTGTTTTGAAGGGCATGAATAAATAAGTTTTTTGGCCATATATATAGAGGAAATCCACAAAATTAGTAGAATAATGCCCAAATATAAGGTGACCGTGAATATAAGGCAATCTTTTACCATTCCAATGAAAAAATATTTTTTTAAGTGATGTGAGTGGAATAGACAAATATATATTTTACTTCTCTAACACCATAAGTTTATAAAATAATGTATAGATATAAAAATATTGTGCTTTATATGTCTGTCACTTTTTATGAAACCGTATTGCCCAAATTTTTTACATGCAACTTTGATGTCAATACCTGGCACATAGGAAGTTGTTAATTAGTACTTAGCGAATGAATGATAGTTTGAGGGGCACCTTGGTGGCTCATTGAAGCATCCAACTCCTGACTTTGGCTCAGGTCATGATCTCATGGTTTGTGAGATGGAGCCCCAAGTAGGGCTCCACGCTGACAGCACAGAGCCTTCTTGGGACTCTCTCTTTCCCATTCTCTCTGTCCTGCTTATGTGCTCACTCTCGCTCTCTCTCTCTCTCTCTCTCTCTCTCAAAATAAATAAAAAGGGGGGGGGATGCCTGGGTGGCTCAGTCGTTTGGGTGTCTGACTTCGGCTCAGGTCATGATCTTACAGTTCGTGAGTTCGAGCCCCGCATCGGGCTCTATGCTGACAGCTTGGAGGCTGCTTCGGATTCTGTCTCCCTCTCTCTCTCTCCCTGCCCCTCCCCGGCTTACACTCTCTCTCTCTAAAAAATAAACACTAAAAAAAAAAAAAAAAAAAAAAAAAAAGAAAGAAGAATAGTTTGAAATCAGATATATGGAGAGACCTGGATCAGTCTGTGAGGATCCTTAGAAGGTCTTTGACCAGGAAAGTAATACAGCAAAGCTGAAGTGGTATTTAGTCTCCTCTCAGGGGAAATGGAGATAGCACAGACTGCTCAGGGGAAGCCAGGTTGTGGTCAGGGTTGGCATGGGGGCACAGAAGGAGGGGGGCCAACTTAGGAGGCAGCAAATCTAGATTCAGAGATCACTGTAGACTGAGTGGTCCCAAGAGTGTGGGGGTGTGTAGAGTAAGGGCAAGAGCACTCAGGTGACATCGTGAGCAGAAGACACTAGCGTGTTGAAGAAAGGAGACTTATGGCTGGAACGTGGCAACTGGGGAACTTGCAAACCATGGAAAGGACTTGAGTTTTGTTTTTAAGTGCAAAGGAAAACAAGGGATTGCCGTCTAATTCACAGTTTTTAAGAAACTGCCTTCTGTGAGGAGTATGGATTGAAAGAGGAGGCAAGAATGGAAGCAAGGAAAACCATCAGGAGACTAGGTAGGAGATGATAATGAATTTGTAACAACACTCTGTTCACTAAATGCCCGGGCACTGTTCTAAGCACCTTACGTGAACCAACTCATTTAAGTGTGCTGTCCAGTTAGCACCCTCTTTCATTCTCAAAAGTACAAGTTTGGATGACAAATTACAGGAATCTATGAATCAGCCAATTAACATTTTCAGGGAGGCAGTCAACCTACCCATCAATTTCAAATCATTGTATGAAAGCCACTAACCAAGACAACTCTACAATACACGATTCAAGCAGGAAAAACTAGAATCTCATCTCTGAACTTCTTCCTTATTGTTCCCATCTGTTCTGGGCCCGTCTCTTGGTTATCAGTTACATGTGGGCATTTCTATTTGTCTCTTTCTCAGTATCTTTTTTCTTTCACTCCATCTGTTGTGTATGCCTCTCTGTGTGTTTATGTGTTCTATGTTTCTTTCCTCTTTCCCCTTTTTGCCTTCCCCATTCCTCCTCTCTCCTTCTCCCCCTCCCCTAATCACCCTCTTGTCTCTCCTCTCAACTGGCCAGTGAGGTACTGCCATGTATCTGTTCTGTTTAATATGTAAAAATTGAGGTTGACCATTTCCATTTAAAACTAAGCAAGAGCCAGTACTCATTCCAAAATGCTTCTAGATGATTGTCACTAAATATTTTAAATTCTTTTATCCCAGTTCCTTCATTCACATCTGAAGGAAATTTACCTAGTACCTCATTCACCTGACTAGTTTCTTCCAGCCCCCAAGCCTTCACTTCCCACTCCACCACCACCTCCCTGGCTGTCTTCTCTACCTCAGGTCTGTCCTCAGCTCCCGCACTGGATCGAAATCATACCAGGTCACAGCTATTTAAAACATAAGAGGACTTATGTAACCTTCTGTGTTGAGCCAAGTGACTCTCACTCTTCCATGTTTATCTTAGTTTATACTTCCTTTTTTACCTTTCCTAAAAGGCTGGACACTTTACCATCTATTGATTTTTTTTTTTTTTTTTCTGGAGCTTATTGTTTCCAGGCCGAAGCTTATTTTTAAGATGCTCTTACATATGAGAGTGCTACTTTTGTCTGCCTGGTTCCAAATAAGCTACCAGGAACAGCTCTCTGAGAGAGGCTTCCCATAGTAAAGGAGTGTTCCTTTGTGCTCATCTTGGGTATAAATCACCTGGGAGCTTTTAAATGAGAAAAGACCTGGCTGACCCAGAAGGTGGTATTTATAAATAGTCCTCCAGCCCCCCTCCTTAAAGCCTGTCTGCCTAATCCTCTCCTCTCTCAAGATTGGAAGTGACTTGACCTTTGAGTCTTAAAACTCAGGCTCTTTTTCTCTGAAAAATCTAGTTAGCAAAAAGCTGTTAAAAATGTTTTCAGCCAGATGATCAGCCATCAAAGCTTGCCTTTCGTTTCCAGCATTTTTAGCCAAATATGCTGCTTCTTTTGAGGCCCATCTTTTGTCATTGTTATTATTTTAAGATACCTACCTTAATAATTTTTATTTCTGGGGCACCTGGGTGGCTCAGTCCGTGGGGCTTCCGACTTCAGCTCAGGTCATGATCTCGCTCTTCATGAGTTCAGGCCCCGCATCAGGCTCTGCTCTCAGTTCAGATTCTGTCTCTCTCTCTCTCTCTCTCTCTCTCTCTCTCTCTCTCTCTCTGCCCCTCCCCCACTTGTGCTCTCTCTCTTTCAAAAGTAGATCAACATTAAATAATAATAATAATATTTATTTCTTTTTGCTATTGGGCTGTTATGGATTTGTATTTTTATGATTTATAAAGCTGTTCCCAAATGGCTGCATCTCTGCCATGAATTAAAGAGTATTCCTTTGTACCTCTGACTTACAGAACTTGGAGGGGTTCTAAGCAGCCTCCACCCCAACATCACTGGATGGAACTCTGTATGTATTTCTCTCATTTTGTGTGACTTATTGAGGGTAAAGTCTTACAGGTTTTCTTAGGATTATAAAATGAAGCACATGACATAGACACTGATAGGTTTCCAGACTAAGGTACACGTAGGAAATGCCTAGTTGTTGAACTAGCCAAAATATTTTTTTAATCTATTTCCCAAAAAGATAATTAAAGTTCTTAAATTGATTATTTATAAAGAGAAGAGGTGCTTATGTTAGGGAGATAAGCCATATATTTTTAGCAGCTTATCTCCCTTGCTATAAAATGGAGGAAGCTTAAATTCACTATCCACTAATTACCGGAGAGAACACTCATTTTCTTTCTATCCTCTAATAGACCGAAGAGTAAGTTCTGGTGCCAGGCTTTTCTTTGCTGACCTGGGCAAGCAGCAATAATGCTTTTTCTGAAAACTGCTAGGTCTGATCTAGCTGTTGCTTTATGAAGGGAGCCCCTGTTCCCAGGCTTTTCTTGCAGTTTTGCTAGAAAGCTCCACTTGTGTGTGAGCCTGAAACTTGAAGAATAATTTTAGTATTGTCGTTTAATTGAAGAAAATCTGGTGTCCAACGTAGCTATATTGGTACACGTGTCTATCTGAAGAGAAAGAATGAAAAGCATGTATACGATAGGTTAAATGAGTACCGTGTCTTCTGAAAACCTTGAGCTTAAATGTCTAAGGCAGTTCTGTTTAGATCTGAGCTCAAGAGTGGACTTGCTGGACAGAGCGATAGTATACATTGTTTCGTTTCTCCAGTTGGGGAAGCTTTCTCTTAATATATGGAGACCCCAGAATACATAAGTGTATTTGTAGTAATTGGAATTTTAATACATGATCTAGGGGCATCTGGCTGGCTCAGTTAGTAGACCATTTGACTCTTGATCTTGGGATGATGAGGTCAAGCCCCACATTGGGTGTAGGACCTACTTTAAAAAAAAAAACAACAAAGTGATCTAATAAGTATGTATACTTTTGACTTGCTTTTGAATTTAGTTGTTTTAAAAAAAAAAAGTGGAATTTCAGGGATGCCTGGATGGCTCGGTCAGTTAAGCATCCGACTCTTGGTTTTGGCTCAGGTCATGAACTCAGGGTCCCTGAGATCTAGCCCTGTATTGGACTTAGTGCTGACAGCACAGAGCCTACTTGGGACTCTCTCTCTGCCCTTCCCCCCCACCCCCACTCTCTCTCACTCTCCTCTCCAAATAAACATATAAACATTAAAAATAAAGTGGAATTTCAAAATATGAAGCAGGGAAGAGAACACCACATAGGTGTATAAGAGCAGCAGTATCTGATGATACAATGAGCATACAAGGAGACGTGGTTAGGATTGCACACACCGAGAGGAGAGTAGCACAGCAGTGGTAGGTTCATGTGGGAGGGTGGGGGTATAGTGCACAGGCAAATGGAGGGCCCAGGAGGCTTGGGTACCCCTCACATTCAAGGCACTCTACTGGATAACCCCTGGCTACCTTTTGTGACTTCTCTCTTACCGCAGCAAAACCTAGAAAGAATCTCTCCAGAGGGTTAAATGTACCATTACGTGCATAGTGATGCTAACCAGCTGTGCCGCTTGGGGTTCAACACCGCAAGCTGCCCAAACAGTGGGAAAAGCCAAAGGCTCCCTGGGGTTTCAGAACTGACTGGCAGTCGGACCAGAACCTGCAGCAACAGCCACACTGCAGGAAAGGTTGGCTTAGCACTACCTGCTGCCCCGTTCTGAAGAACGGCCGCCTTTTCCTCAAACCCTTGTGTGACTGGGCCCTCGAACTGGTGCCCAGGCGTCCAAGCCTAGGCCATGTGCTTGCCTCCCGCTGTTCCAGGCTCCCGAGAGAAGGATTTGGGTCTGCTAGTTACAGTACCGCCGAGCAGTGGCTGTCTCCCACGAGGGCATGGAGGCTGCAGGGTGCTGTTGGGAAGAGGGTTTGGTTGCTAGACGGCAGAAAGAGAAAACACAAGACCTGCAAACCAAACGCTATCACCTGTATTTAGCTGAAGCTCAGTCTCTTTACAAATATGAACGATTTTTCTCAGACTTAGCCTCTATGGATAGATAATATTAATTTTCTTTTTCTGTAATTATTTGTCCATTGTTAAAAAAAACACCACCTCAGGACTGTCTTCGTAAGTTTAGTCCATCTTTGTCACAGTTGTGTGTGTGCGTTGCTCAGTGTCCTAGTTCTACCTGGTTTTGCATGATGAGCAGAGTTCTGTGCCCTCTGACTCCTGTTTTCTACTCCCCGGAGAAAACTGTTTTCAATTTCTGGCTGATTTATTTGGTATTTGTCTTCATATTTCTGAGTTGCACACTGTGGCTATGTCTTAGTGTTTCCATTTTAGACATTGTTTATCAACTTCCCACTCTGGAAAATGAGTTTTACTCTTTCCCAGCACTTCTGCCTGAGCACACATACATGCTCTCCTTCCCCCAGCCTCGTGGGATAGCGGTATTGGGTCCACAGCCTGTGTCTTTATTATTATGACTATGTGAACATTTTTGCGATGAAGCCGTGTAGTCAACTATAACTACTCTTTTCTTCCAATACTACCTTTGGTTTTTCCCTGGTGATAATTACTGTCTTGGTTTTTTATTTATTTGCTTAGATTTTCTGTGCTTCTCACAAATTTAACCCCCAAATCTCCCCTAATTGTAGGAATCTTCCCATATAAACACATCAGATATTCAATGAATTTCTTAATCTCTCCCTAGGCATTCTTTTTTTTTTTTTTTACACGTATATTTATTTTTGAGAGGGGAGAGTCAGAGCATGAGTGGGGGAGGGGCAGAGAGAGAGGGAGACATAGAATCCGAAGTAGGCTCCAGTCTCCGAGCTGTCAGCACAGAGCCCAACGCAGGGCTTGAACCCATGAACCATGAGATCATGACCTGAGCCAAAGTCAGATGCTTTACCGACTGAGCCACCCGGGCACCCCTCTCCCTAAGCATTCTGACCTGTTCTTGTCTGGACCCTTGACCAGTTGCCCTCCAGACCCACTAAGGAGCTGTTGTTCTGGGGTCTCTTTCACAATCACTTGAGGACCTTCACCTGTATCTTGTTTCAGATCCCTTGCTTCCTGGATTCAATATTGTTCTCTTCCTTAGTCTTCACCTGTTACTTTGAAATAGCGTATTACCATTAGTTTCTTGAGAAAGTAAATCTTTTTTTAGTTCCAGGAATTTCCCTGAGAATTTTAAAGTCACTGCTTCATTTTTTTTTTTTCCTCTATCCTTCAGAGTCCCTGTTGAAAAGTGTAATTCATTCTGATTCTTTTTTTCCCATTCTGATTCTGACCTTTTATGTGACAGCTTGTTTTCCCTCTGAAAGCTTCTCTCTAACATTGATGTTCTGCAGATTCTCTCTGATGTGACTTGGGCACTTGCTGGACCCTTTCAATCTGGGGCATTTTTGTGAATTAACTCATTCATGACTTTCTCTCCTTGGTCTTTCTCTTCTGTCTTTCTTGAACTGCTGTTATTTAGATGTTGGACCTCTTAGACTGATACCCAGTTTTTGTATCTTTACTCTCCTGTGTTCTATCATTGTGGCTTTTTATTTTTCTTTCTGAAAGAGTTCCTCAACTTTGTCTTCCAACCCTTACATTGAGTTGTTTGGTTCTGCTATCAAAATGTGTATTTTTCTGGGGCGCCTGGGTGGCTTGAAGTTGAAGTCAGACACTCCAACTCAGGTCATGATCTTGTGGTTTGTGAATTCAAGCTCCATGTCGAGCTCTCTGCTGTCAGTGCAGAGCCCGCTCCGGATCCTCTTTCTCCCTCTCTTTGCCCTTCCCCCACTCATGCTTTCTCTCTGTCTCTCTCAAAAAGAAACATTTTTAAATGTGAATGAATAAACAAAATATTTTTTTCTAACATTATTTCTAACATTTTTCTGAATGTTCTTTTTTTCATTGCTATTTATTACTGACTCATTTATTGTATGATGAACAATACAGAAACTAGAAAATATAATTACTTGAAGGCATTTTATGACAAAAAGAGATTGTCAATCGACTAGCCTCAAAATTTGTAAGCTTGGGGTGCCTGGGTAGCTCAGTTGGTTAAGGGTCTGGCTCTGTTTCGGCTCAGGTCATGATCTCACGGTTCGTGAGTTCTAGCCTGTGCTTGGGATTCTCTCTCTCTCTCCATCCCTCCAGTGCTCTCTCTCTCGCGCTCTCTTTCAAAATAAATAAATTTAAAAAAAAATTGTAAGCTTGAGCCAGAGAAAATCACCAAAATATACAAAATTCTATTGTATATAATTTTTAGCGACCATAAGGGTTATGTTATCTCTGGCCGTTTTGTTTGTTTTTAATGTATCTTTTTAAAAGTTTGTATCTTCCTGTATATTCTCTTTTTTCCTCTGAGTTGCTTTTTTCTCCCTATTTTGGTCTATCTTTCATAGTAAATGCTTTCCTCAATTTCTGGTGATCCTTGGCTATTTTCTGATATTTAAGAGCAGGCCACTAAACAGGTGCGTGAGAGCTCTGGACTTGTGAGTAAAACTTACGGGCTGTGAGCCTCACTGTGGGGTGGGGTGGTCTGCGTGTGTACTGGTATACCTGTCTTATCTTTTTCTTTAGGTCTGTTTATTTATTTATTGAGACCACACAAGCAGGGGAGAAGGGCAGGGAGAGAAGGTGCAGAGAGAGAACGAATCTCGAGCAAGTTCTACGCTTCGTGCGAAGCTCAGTCCCACCATCCCAGGATTGTGACCTGAGCTGAAATCAAGAGTCAGACCCTCAACTGACTGAGCCACTCAGGCACCCCTCTTTAGGTCTTTTATCTTGGCTGGTCTGATTCTGTTGGAAATCTTCTAACTTTGCACTATTTATTTTCTACCACTTTCTTGCAATTTCTAGGTGTATATGGCCTTTGGTTCTTATGCTGTAGATAAAAATATCTCCACTGGGTCTCTGCTAAAATCTTTCTTTAGATGTCCTTTAGACCCTCCTGTACTCTTATTTGCTTCCATGGCACTTAGCAGATAGGCCAACTTGCTAAACAGTAAACAGGAGTCAGTAGGAACAGATCTGAGAGCTAGAACACATCTAGAGTACCAAGTAAGAGTCACTTTCAGCGCACTATTTTTCCTTAGTATATTTGATCAGAAATTGGATGAACCTCCGGGATGCTGAGACAGGGAAGATACTATGGCAAGGAACAGAAGACCTGTCAGTCCCCGGTGTGGAGCATGAAGGTACTCTCCAACCCTTTATCTGCACAGGGCTCTCGTGTTTCGGGAGCAGGGCCCAAGCATCAGGGAGCTGAATTAATGCAGACCCTAATGGGGGGCAAGCCCCTGCAGGCACAGCACATGTTGTTGGACTTCCTAGTTCCTTTCCTATCGTTCTTTCTCTCACTTCCCAAAGTCCACTTTGTGCTGAAATTTTAGCATCAGAACATACCTAAAGATACAAACCAAGATCTCAACTTTGTTGTTTTTTTTTCCAAAAGAAAATTTGCCTTTTTATCCCCCTGAAATAAAAGAAAAACTAAGGGGTTAAAACTAACAGAACACAGTAGAGAAGGTGCCTGTTCAGCCCACTTCCTGATGACAGCAGCTAGGGAAGGCCCTTAGATGCACTGTATCTTGTGTTTCTTGATGATCTTTCAGTCAGATGCACTTGACCAATTGGGGACCTCTGCCTAAATTAAAAAGTATAATTCTGTTACCAAGGCATCCTCTGAAATTTAACATAGATAATGTGTTCTCTAAATCAGCTCTAAAAAGCTCCCAGAAACTTGAAGCACCATAGTATGTGATTTTCGTTGAGGGTGGCTTCAATATTTCTTTTTCTTTACCAGCCCGTGTTCCCAAGAAAATCCTCAAGTGCAAGGCAGTGTCTCGAGAATTGAACTTCTCTTCAGCGGAGCAAATGGAAAAATTCCGCCTGGAGCAAAAAGTTTACTTCAAAGGGCAATGCCTAGAAGGTATTCTGTGGCCTTTGTGCCTAGAAGCCACACTTAGGGTGACAGGGAAAAAAAGGCAAGATCCAGGGAACTAAAGCACTGCTTTGGTAACATTCATTTCGCAACTCAATTTGTGATAGGATTCCCACACCCCGCGAGACTGGGGGCCCCCAGCAAAAAGAAACAAAAACAAAGCTGATGACAAGGGGCACTGAGCCCAAAAAAAGGGTTTCTGACCCTGGTGGGCCTGGGGTTGGTGTCTACTTTGTCACTGGTGAATTGTAACGAGGTCACGAGGAAGCAGCCGATTGGGGCCTGGTACGGCGCTCTCCATACAGTCTCAGGCAGATCTGACTGGCAAGGCCACTCTGCACTGATTTTCTAACCATGGACTGTAAGAGTGCACGTATGTGTGTTAGAGCCGAGATTCCAAGTAGAAGGCCTATTCTGTCCTTCTCTTTATCATTTACCTATTGCCTACTTCTAAGAAAGCCTTGCTTATGCTGTATCTGCCCACTGGTCCTAGTGCTTTAGACCCTGGAGCATAGGCAGCAAGCCTCTGGTGGGTTCAGAGGACAGCCTGAGGGGGCTTCCATGTCCTTTCTTATGGCTCTGGCTCCAGAGGTTTCTGACGGCTGCATTTATGGTTCTTGGGGTAAGAAGAGGCTCACTCCAAAGGGGGGCGGACAAAGAGTCCTGAGACTGTCTGGGACGCCCACTTACCCACTTTTCCTTCTTCCTTCAGAATGGTTCTTCGAGTTTGGCTTTGTGATCCCTAACTCCACAAACACCTGGCAGTCCCTGATAGAGGCAGCGCCTGAGTCCCAGATGATGCCTGCCAGCGTGCTAACGTGAGTGAGCAGACCACAGGGATTGTGGAGTGTGTCTAGAAGCAGGCGTTCCAGGCAGTGGGGGGACTGGTCAGCAGGCAACCTGGGTTGAAAATAAGGGTAAAGAGTATCCAGAGATAGTCAGATTTACAGGTTACTGACTTCTGTCATATGAAAAAGATAGTGTGATCAAATGGAAAAAATACACAACTTTAGGTTAGACTAAACAACTTTAGATTTAGACTAAATTCCTGATTAACCCTGACTAGCTGTGCAATCTTGGACAATACCTCTGGCCTTATTTTTCTCCTCTCTAAACATAGAATTAATAATTCTGTCTCACAGAGGTGTAGTCAGGACAAAATGAGATGATATGGAAGGACACTGGCATGTGCTATATATTAAATCTAGGCTACTTTGCTCACTTTCCTGACTACCAAACGTCTGATACTCTGTACGTTTCTTGAATAGCCTTTAATGGAGTCTGTCAAAGGTCTAATTTTGTTTTAGAGGATAATCTTTGGTTACAGTTTTTCAGAGACTAGCTTACCACTTTTAATAGCTATGCTTCCTGCTCAAAGAATCATTAGTTTGTCCTTTGTCCAAAACCACTGTCAGTAACAACCCACTTACCATTCTCTCTTGGAAAAAGGTATTAGTCTTTCAAAGGTTTTAGTAATACTGTGTTGTAGTGGGTTATTCACACAGATAATCGTGTAATATTGGATTGTCCCTTTAAACAGATCCTTGATGAAAGCCACACTGAATATAGAGGTTGTTTATAAGTCCTTAACAGATTTTTAATTACAATAGTAGGTGTTTTTATATTCTATTAGCCATTTAAATCTTGAGTTTCTTATGTACCTACTTTATAATTAATTACCAGCAAAAATGTATCTGCTGGCTATTAATTACGCCGGAAAAGTACAGGGTAGTATATAGAAGGGCGTTTTTTATATTTTATTAGCCTTCATTTGACTCCTCCTTGACCAGGCCCAATTTTTTTCAGGTACTAAAACCAGTAAGTATATGATGACATATCTAGGTTATTTCAGTCATATTTTACTTTTTGGAACCTAAAATCAGTTCCTCTGTTGCCGTTAACTTGGTTCAAGAGTGCTTTGGTTTGGAAACACTGAGATACCCACCAAGAAAAATGAAATTCCACTCTGTGCAGCGATACAGGTGTATCATTTGGGGTTCTTTCTGTTGCCCTTAACTTGGTTCAAGAGTGCTTTGGTTTGGAAACACTGAGATACCCACCAAGAAAAATGAAATTCCACTCTGTGCAGTGATACAGGTGTATCATTTGGGGTTCTTTGGCTGCAAGCCATAGAAACTGACTCCAGCTAATAGGACAGAGAGCTGAAAGGTGTGGGGTGTCCTGAGACCTGGGCAGCTCAAAAGATGCAGATGGCAGGAATCCGTGGATGATTTCCTTCAGGAGCAGCCATAGGAAGTATCCTGCTCTAGGGAGAGAGTCTGACTGGCCCAAATTATGTCCTATGCCTACCTCTTTGCCAGGTGAAGCGGGGGCTACTTGACTGACACAGACTGGAGATGGTGTGGGTCCCCAAAAGAAGAGCAGAGTGCTATTACCCAAAGTGATGAGAACAGATGCAGGAAAGGCCAGCCCTCAGCTGTCCACCACAGTAGGTGTTGTAGGGAAAGATATGACCCCTGAGGCCTGCAGGTGTCCAGGCGTATCAAAAAGTCAGTTATTTAAAAAAAAAAAAAAAAAAAAAGTCACATTTTATAAGCACCCCTGTGTGCAAAGTCCTCTACTAAGGGCTTTATATATATCAAGGATTAAGATATGCTCTCTCTTCTGTTTTCTGAACTTGCAGAAAGTTAAATGTCACAGTAGACTTCTAACCCCATTTAGACATAGATTTTAGTGTCCCCAAGCCAAGGTTCTAGGTGGGTGCATGTCCTTGAGCCCAGCAGACCCAAACTGAAACCACTTTGTGAGAATGAAATCTGTTGCCTAACACATTCACTCTTTTGCCCTCTTTTCTTACTTATAGTGGGAATGTTATCATAGAGACAAAGTTTTTTGACGACGATCTTCTTGTAAGCACATCCAGAGTGAGACTTTTCTACGTTTGAGAGAAGAATGTGTGTGCATTTCAAGAATTTGGGGTTTTGGGGGGAAAGGAGGAAACTGTTTACTTTTTTCCTCCACACATTTGGTTTTTGACACTTTCACCCCTAATTCCCTCTATGGCAAAACCCACCTGCAGCCACCAGGGGACCGGTTCTGTGTAGGTAACCAGATGGCTGTTTCCTCCCAAGCTGCCATCTTCCACTGACCAGACTAAACTCCCAACCCCAGACCAGGGTAGAAGGCGAGCCTTGAGTCCTTCCCACGGTGACACAGGGACAAACGCTTACCACGAGAGTGGATGCTCTTCCCAACCCCTCCCTGCCTCCTCCTTGGGCCCTGCAGGCAACACATCTTCCTTTGGCCCCTGGTTTTGGAAAAATTCATATTCCTGACTTATGTTTAGTTTTTTTCCTACCATTTCTATTTCATACATTCTCATACATCTAACTTGTAAAATAGACTGATATTATTATTACATAATGAATTAAAACATATGAATTAAAATATTCCTACAGTCTTTAGCATGGCACTGCTTTCATCTCTACTTTTTCTGGAACGTGAACTCGGCCCCATGATGGGAAGAAAGACATTTATCAGACCGTAGGATCACCACTATGTTTTACTCCAGAGATCGACTGATAGATCTTGCGGTTCCTGTTGCTTCAGTTGCTGCTTTCCAAGAATGTTACAACGTACCCAGACAAGACCCATGACCTTAACATTTGTCTTTTAGACATGATATTTAGTGGTTCTCTTCCAGAACATAGATGCGCCCGTTGTTTGTTTGTTGTTAACTTTTTTCATACCTTTATGATGTACGTTTGTTCAAGAGATTTCCTTGGCAGAGTAGGGACTCTTATATTCCTAAGTGAGAGAACAGAGGTTACAAAATGGAGAAAAAAAATCTCCTTCGAGTCATGTGGAGAATGATGGGAATGCATCTGGGATGGGGTGGGGTGCTGGGAGGCCTCAAAACCCAGTCAAATGGTGGTGTGACCGGTGTGGTGTGGGAGAGAGCGATCATATCTGCAGTGCCTGCAAGTCCGACATGAGAGAGAGAAGGGATCTTTTTTAGGAACTTACTCTGACCTCCCAGTAGCTTTCACTATCCTTTATAAAATACCGACAATTAAAAGTGTTGCGGTTCCCACAGTAGTAAGGTCTGAGGCCAGAGGGAGGAGACTACACCAAGAGATGGGCCCTCTGTGGTGTAGCCCCTGCTCCCAGATTCCTCCTCTCCTTCTGTCTTTGCCGAAGGGTCTGTTTGCATCTGTGGATGGGGAGAGAAGTACATTTTTAGTAGACTATTGCCCTCTTTCAGTGGTAATTCTATTCTTCACATTAGGGCTGTTGTCTTCAAAAGCCAATTTTTAAATTCCAAGGTTGGATTAAAACAACAACAACAAAGTTCAATGAATCCAGGTTTCCTTTTACTTTCTGGAAATACCATCTCTTTTCTCAGAGTGAGAGCTCGTCTCCTTTCCTTTTCCTAAACTGTATCTGCTCCCCATCAAGGAAGGCTCTCAGGGGACTGGACACCTCCCGGTGGAGAAAAGACCATCCCAGGGAAGCTTCTCCACCTGCTTAGAGCCTCCTTCACTGTCAGGGACACACTTCTTTGCCAGCTGCTCTTAGAAAAAAAGTTACAGCCCAGTCCTCCTTAGACTCTTACCATCTCCTCAGGCAACAGTGCGTATGCTCAGGCAATGTGGATCATCTTATCGTGAAACAACTAAGGCCAAAAAAGTGTGTACTCCAGGGACAGTGTGATAGAGGGACCGTGCAGGAGGGACCGGAGCAGGCCCAGAGGGGGGCTGCAGCTGTGGTGGACTAGGAGAAGGGGGGAGGAGCACAGGCAGCGGGGAGCACAAGCAGAAGGAGAGGACAGAGCTGCGGGGACGAGGCCCTTGTAGGTTCAAGTCCGCCTTGGTAGAGTGGGTGCAGATCCGAATGCCTGCAGAGCTGGGCCGTCCGTGGGTACATCGAAGGCCACAGAACGTTATGAAAGAGAGCATACAGCCCAGGCATAGCACAGCGTACAGCCACTCGTTCTCAAACATTTACAAGTACCTGCCAGAGACTCTGATTCAGTAGGCGCGGGGCCTAGAAATCCACCTGTTAGAACACCCCAGGTGATTCTGATGCAGGTGGTCTGTGGACCATACTTTGAGAAGTACTGGTGGAGATATTGAGGAAAAGTTAGAGAAGGAAACATGTACAGCCACACAGGTGGCTGTAAGATAAAGTCTCCGGGCAGCATGCTTGATGAACAAAGGGTGCTCCCAGTTTGGACTTGTGCAGGCAGAGGGTCAGCATTCAGATGCTGCGGGCAATCAAGAGGACCCGAAGAGTCTGCGTAGGTAGGGGAGGAGAAGACAGATGACCTTGGAGAAAGCTGTGGGAGAACTTAGAAGACCCTTTCAAACATAGATTTCTATGTAGAAAACTCTGGTTGAGGTTCGCTGCGTTCCTTGCCAGTGTTTTTGGACTTCTGTGGCGGGCGTGTGGTGAAGCACTGAGTCTGGCCCCAGTTGGGCAAAAGCAGGGGTTGCAGGCAGTCAAGTCTACCAAAGGCCACATTAGGTCACACTTATACTCTTACTATATATGCGTGTGTGAGGCACAGGCCTGCCTTTCACGTGCCTCTAGTAGAGGGACGTGACGGGAAGAAGTGCCTGCCATAAGGGAAGCACGGGTGAATTTAAAGGAAGAAGAGATCGGGGCGCCTGGCTGGCTCAGTCGGAAGAGCGTGCAACTCCTGATCTCGAGGTTGTGAGTTTGAGCCCCTTAAAACAAATACAACTTTAGGGGCGCCTGGGTGGCTCGGTCGGTTGGGCGTCCGACTTCGGCTCGGGTCATGATCTCGCGGTCTGTGAGTTTGAGCCCCGCTTCGGGCTCTGTGCTGACAGCTCAGAGCCTGGAGACTGCTTCGGATTCTATGTCTCCTCTCTCTCTCTGACCCTCTCCCATTCATGCTCTCTCTCTGTCTCAAAAATAAACGTTAAAAAAATTTTTTTTAAATACAACTTTAAAAGAAATGAAGGAGAGATAAAAAAATAAATGAATAAGATGAAAATTTAAAAAGGAAGAAGAGATGACACACAATTCAGAAAAATCAGCAAAGCCCTCTTCTCCGAGTCCTTCAGTTCTTAACCTCAAAATGTATTCAAGTCACCCTAAAAACCAAGTTTTTAAAAATAACGTTTTCCCTCAGTCCTGCTGCATCCTTCTCTTTCTCTGCAGATGCAAACTCCTTGGAATTGTCTCCACTCCTTCTTTCCACTCCCTGCCTCTCATTCACTCCTCAGCCACTGCTGTCTGTCTCTGGCCCCGGCCTCCTCTCCTCCAGTGCATACTCGAACGCCACTGATCCACTGCCCCCTTCTGGTCCTTCCTGTTCTGTCTCCTGCCTTTAATCCTTTTGACATCTGGAGATTCTTCTGGATTCTGGGAGCCCCTTTTCTGGGAGTTCAGCTCCTTTCAGACTCTTCATTTGCTTCCAACCACCTTGTCCCTAAAATGTTTGTTAGTGGATTTTTTTTTTCTTTTCTTTTCTTTTCCTTTCTTTTCTTTTCTCTTGTTTTCTTTCTTTCTTTTTTAGCTCTTGAATATCGAGAATATACGATATGCAAACCCTTTAAGCATTATACATTCACTCCACGCATATGTATCGAGCACTTTTTATATACCAACCACTGTTCTAAATGGTGGAGGTACTTGCTGGACAAGACTAGGGAAGTCCCTACCATTACATTCTAATGAGAGGAGACAGGAAGCAAATAATTTCAGATAGTGATCAATGCTCTGAAGAAATAGGACAGTGCAGTGGCAGCATCAGTCTGGTGTGAAAAGGAACAGAAGACGGCGTTCAGCTTTTGACCACCAAAACAGGCTGGATGAGTCCCCAGCGAGCCAACAGCCTTTGACAGCCAGGCTTTTACTCGAAAAGATGTTTTAAGTCCCCTAAACTATCAACAAAGCAAGAACCCGGTATGGTACACACGATTCTCTAATTTACTACAAGGGACTCCTCCTTGTGAGAGGCATGAACCGGCCCCATGCAGCCTGGTGCAGGGTGGAGAGGAGAATTGAGGAGAAAACGGGCCACAGAGGTCCCTGCTTTCCTTCACCACCACCCCCCAGGCTCGGGTGGGACTGGCAGGCAGAAACATCTGCCCGGGTGCAGGGAAGGAGGAGAACTTCAGAGCTGATGACCACTCCCTGGAGGTTAGTGGGGAGAATGGGCCGCCCCACAATTCAGACCAGCCTGTTGACCAGCTTTACAGACATCTTTTCCAGCCCTGCTCCCCGTGCTGTGGTTCCTACAACCACCTGGGCCTGTGGGGCCAACTGCATTGCCTCCCCTTCTGATTTATCCTTCGCATCACGGCCAAAAAGAGCCCCAAAATGTGCGTCTGGTTGCCAATCCCTCTGTATTGAATGGTTTATTTTTAGAATTTCTTGCTGGTGAGCAGGCAATTGTTTTGGCAGCTTTCAAAATACACTGTTAAAATAGTCCTCACAGTGAAGACATAATCTGCTTAGCGGTTTTTTTGGTGCTTTTATTGGGTCTGAAACTAGCATCTTTGGCTGTAGTTTTGAATAAAACAGAGGGGTGAAGTGGAATGGAGTGAAAAGTAGAGATTTGGTTCCCAAACTGTGCACCGAGGCACCCCAGGGCACTTCAGCAAATACACAAGGGTGCCAAAGGATATTTTAATTTTCAAAGGAAATGCAACAATTTGGGACATATGTTGTACACCGGTCACTATGAACTAAGGCAGTTCGGTTTCAACATCACATTACACCACGCTACATTCTTTTCGAGGAGGTATCTTTAAGAAACCGAGTTTTGGGAAGTTTGGGTGATAAGTAAGCACCCCTTAAAAATCAATGTGAATAGGAAATGAGGGTGGTTGTGTCCAATCTGATTCCAAAGTTTGAGAAGCTGTGCGGTGCTCAGCAGGCACATAGCCCATCAGTAAGTCATTGTGATTACAAATAAAATAAAAATATTTTTTCTCGCAATTTATGTGGCTTTTCTTTTTCCCAGATAATATGACAGCTACTAACTAGGTTAGGATATAAATATTTAATATACTACATAATAAAGAGAAGTGTTGTTTATTTTGGTTTAGTTGCATTATGAAAAAACTACTGACACGCTAAGGATGCTGTGAACAGAGGAAGTTTAAGGACTTTCTAGTAAAAGCCCTTAGGTGTTTTGTTGTTGTTGTTTTAAGATTTATTTTCGAGTAATTTCCACACCCAGTGTGAGGCTCAGACTCACCGCTCTGAGATCAAAGAGTCACATTCTCTACCAACAGCCAGCCAGGTGCCCTAAGCCTTTAGTTTAACATATGCTTTTCAGGGAGCTCAGTGGGTTAAGCGTCTGACTTCCACTCAGGTCATGATCTCGCAGTTCGTGAGTTCCAGCCCCATGTCGGGCTCTGTGCTGACAGCTCAGAGCCTGGAGCCTGCTTCAAATTCTGTGTCTCCCTCTCTCTCTGCTCCTCCCCTGATCATGTTCTGTCTCTGTCTCTCTCACACAAAAATAAATAAACATTAAGGAAAAAAATCTCTAAAAAAATATGTCTTTCAGGAGCACCTGGCTGGCTCAGTCGGTAGAGTATGCAACTCTTGATCTTGGGGTCATTAGTTTGAGCCCAACATCAGGTGTAGAGATTACTTAAAATAAAATGAAATCCACCTTTCAGATGGCTAGAGACACATGCACATAAAACCTTCAATGGTAGCTAGCAAAACTGGGTATTGACCACTCCCTCCCCTCCCCATCTCCCGAACTCAGACAGCTCTTGGTTCCATGGAATGCTTTTGAATTCTTGTACTTATTAGAGGAAATGTTTTCAAGGGAAAAGAAGGCATTTATTCAAATTTCTTAGAGTGGCTTTTTAAGTGACTTGATTTATTCAAATCATCCTCCAAATAGCTCTTCTCAATTATAAGAGGATAAGCAAGATTATTATCACATGAATGTTTTATGTATAATTATTTTCATCTGGGGCTAACATATGTGTATTAAAGCCATACAATATGGTATTTGAATATTTTATGGTGCACAGGGAACCCCTATGTCATCAGGGGTTCTATTTACAGAACTTGGAATTTCATTCCACTTTTTTATGTTGTTAGAGATTGATAATGGTCATTTCTTTTCTTTCATGGTATATTATTGGCCATATATATACTGTTTACTCAGGGCTCAGCCCTTGGTCAGGATTGGGATCCAAATCCCTTCTTCTGGCAGATTGTCTAATTGTTACCCTCTTTTAATTGGCTTGTATTCAGCGATGATCAGCAATACATTTGGTACAATTAGGTTAAGGTTTTTCTTGAGGGGTTTACATCTACTTAAAAGTAGACACTTTATTTATTTTGAGAGAGTGCACGAGCACACGTGCATGTGAGTGGGGGAGGGGCAGAGAGTGAGGGAGAGAGAGAATCCCAAGCAGGCCCTGCATTGCCAGTGCAAGTCCAACGTGGGGCTGGAACCCACGAACCGGGAGATCGTGACCTGAGCCAAAAGCAAGAGTCAGAGGCTTAACCGACTGAACCACCCAGGCACCCCAAAAGTAGACACCTTATATGATATTCGGGTGGTTTTATGGCCACAGTGATCCTCAAACATTTCCAGGCTCAGATGATATCATTCTGGCACAGAATTCTGAGACCTCACTGTGGATTTGGTGGCGTTTTGAAGAAGACACACAATCATTTGCTGAAAAAAACCTTGCCCCTGCCCACAGGCACCTCCTTGGCCTCCTTGCAGAGGCAAGTGGCCACTGGGAGTGCCACATCTAAAAAATGTCATGGCATTACAGGAGACGAACCGTTTATAATTTTTTTTAATGTTTATCTATTTTTGAGACAGAGAGAGAGACAGAGCATGAGTGGGGGGAGGGGCAGAGAGAGAGGGAGACACAGAATCCAAAACAGGATTCAGGCTCTGAGCTGTCAGCACAGAGCCCCACACGGGGCTCAAATTCTGGAATGGTGAGATCATGACCTAGGCCAAAGTCAGACACTTAACCAACTGAGCCATCCAGGTGCCCCACAAGAGACTACCATTTAAAAGCTAAGTCATTGTTTGTGATTTTGGCAAGCCCCTGAGCAGACCAGGAAAATAATATAAAGCCCGCCTACCTAATAATGGGACTCATTTAATGCCAAGGTCTTTAAAATGCATCCAGGGGCGCCTAGGGTGGCTCAGTCGGTTAAGCGTCCGACTTCGGCTCAGGTCACTATCTTGTGTTTCATGAGCTCAAGCCCCGCATCGGGCTCTGTGCTGACAGCTCAGAGCCTGGAGCCTGCTTCAGATTCTGTGTCTCCCCCTCTCTCTGCCCCTCCCCTGCTTGTGCTCTCTGTCTCTCAAAAAATGAGTAAATGTTAAAAAAATTTTTTTTAATAAATCAATAAAATGAAATGCGTCCAGACCACACTGTCTCCAAGGAAAGAAATGAGCATCTCCTGGAGAGAGATATTTACTGAGAGGTTGACCAGTAGAGAGGCCAGCGGCCCCTCAAAGCTGGCTAGGGACAATGTTGACAAAGGGGTCGGAATTGTAGAATCCACTGTCACCTCCCCCCTGGTGCTGGAACCCATCCAGCCTCAGTATCTTCAAGACTAGATGTCTGCCCATCATCAGTCTCCAACAGGCCACAGCCCCCAGCTCTAGTGGGACATTGTGGGGAGATTGGTGAGAAGGACCCAGAGAATACCTGTGGGAAGTGGTAGCGATTTTCCTAGGGTACAGAATGGAGTTGCAGATGAATTCCTAAGACAAAAGAATATGTGCACCTTTTTCTTAAATTTGATATACAGGGTCAAATGCTTTCCAGAAAGATTTGTACCACTTTCCACTTTTTGCTCCACCCAAACCTACTGATACCAACCACCTCTTGGGCCGTGTTGACAAGGGTCACAGGGCCCCAGACTACCGGCAGCTGAGAGAGCCTGCATGAGGCCCATGCAGGGTTCTGTGAGCCAGACTATGGAACCAGCTCCCAAAGGAATCCTTTCCTATCATCTGTTTAGTTCAGCAAACATTCCCTGAACCCTGGTGGGGATCCTTGTACAAGGTCAGCTTTTTCTGGACACTAATGTCCTTCAATATGTTAATAGGCTTTCTATTAAAAAAAAAAAAAATCCAGGTCGAATTTGGAATGAGCTGCACATGTGAAATTCTCCTCTTAGAGACTCCATTGTATATTAAAGACCCAGTGAGACCCTGTTCTGCAGAAAGAAAACCCTTCAACCTTGCTTACCTCAGCACTTTGGCAAACTGGATGGATCTCACCTCTCAGGCACACCTTGGAGCAGAGAAACAATTGGGAGGTGCCAGGCTGCATGAAGACGGGCGGGGCGGGGGGCCTCTCCCCTTATTCAGGAGTCGCACGGCGACTGAGTCCAGTGAGACTGTGTTTGGCTGTGAGGCGTAGGTGGGAAGACTGTAAGTTCAGTGAGTTGCTGGGAGGCCAGAGGACCAGAGAGCACCGACGGCTGGAGAAGAGCGAAAGGGCAACTCCAAGCAGTGGAATTAAGGTGGGCAGCTCGGGTGGCTGGGCCGTGCTCCCCCACCCCCAACCCAGCTGGGAATGAGTCAAGCGGTACTCCGATCCCACTGAGAGATGAACCATGAGCATCGCGGTATCTTCTGAGGTTGACTCACCTCCCTCTGCTCCCCCTCAACCTGGAAAACACACCAGGAAAGCAATGCCCACACCTCTTCGTTCCTCCCTCCTCAAGCTGTCTTTGTTGTTCATGGAGGCCTGGTTGGCTTTGGAGATTGGAGCCTGGAGTCCCCTATTCTCCTGTCTGCTAATATGACTCAGTTACAGACGATGGAAAACCCAACCTTAACCAGCCTAAACTAGGAGGAAATTTACAGACTTGCGTAACTGAAAAGTCCAGAGATTGGTACGGCATTTAGGCACAGCTCAACCCAGAGACTCAAGCAATGTCATCAGAACTTAGAGTTCCTCTGGGCACCCGGGTGGCTCAGTCGGTTGAGCATCTGACTTTGGATCAGGTCATGATCTCGTGGTTTGTGAGTTCTGTGAGTTCGAGTCCCACATCAGTCTGTCAGCACAGAGCCCGCGTCGGGATCCTCTATCACCTTTTCTCTCCACTTCCCCCACTTGCGCTGTCCCCAAAATAAATATATATAAAAAAAAATAGAACTTAGAGTTCCTCTGCCTCTTGGCTCAACTCTGCTTCTATCTGTATGGGCTGCAGTCTCCACCATCGATCTAAGTTCAAGGCTCACCTCCCAGGTCCAAGTTTCTTCCCTTTTCAACAACTCAATAAAAAAAATCCCAGATTTTGAGTACCTGGCTGGCTGAGCTGGTGGAGTACGTGACTCTTGATCTCAGAGTCATGAATTCAAGCCCCCTGTTGGGCTAGAGCTTACTTAAAAAACAAACAAACAATCCCAGGGTGCCTGGGTGGCTCAGTCAGCTAAGTGTCTGACTTCAGCACAGGTCATGATCTCATGGTTTGTGAGTTCAAGCCCCACATCGGCTCACTACTGTCAACACAGAGCATGGTTTGGATCCTCTGTCCTCCTCTCTCTGTCCCTTCCCTACTTGTGCTCTCTCTGTCTCTCTCTCTTAAAAATAAACATTTAAGGGCGCCTGGGGGGCTCAGTCGGTTGGGCGTCCGACTTCGGCTCAGGTCATGATCGGCTCAGGTCATGATCTTGCGGTCCGTGAGTTCGAGCCCCGCGACGGGCTCTGGGCTGATGGCTCAGAGCCTGGAGCCTGCTTCCGATTCTGTGTCTCCCTCTCTCTCTGCCCCTCCCCCGTTCATGCTCTGTCTCTCTCTGTCCCAAAAATAAATAAACGTTAAAAAAAAAATTAATAAAAAAAATCAAAAATAAATAAAC